>NW_027517667.1:0-665262 GCF_048772815.1 Callospermophilus lateralis
ATATAAATAAATAAAATGAGGTCGATCAACAACTGAAAAAATAAAAAAAAAATAAAAAAGTAGAAATATTACCAAAATTCTAAGTTTTTATGAATGCTAAATAAAAAAAATGTTACATAGCCTTATGTAATTTCTAGACTCCCCAAAATAGTCATTTAATGATAGATTACTAGTGCAATAACTAAAAATCCATTGCTCTTTCCTCGACATTCTGTGGCATGCTAGTGCTAAAATAAATTGTATTATAACACCAAAAAAAATTCTAATATTTCTACAGTAACTGACCCAGTTTAACATAAATGCAAGAAGATTCCTATGGGATATAATTGTATTTTGACGTTCATTTTTATTCAACACTGGTACATTACTATTTGTCCAGTTTATGCACATCATAGTATGTATATTTCATTCACAATTTAGCAAATTTATACGCATTTGTTTTACTTTCAATCACTTCCTGCTTCAGAACACATGTATTCCTCCACGTTTCTTGACTGCTCCTTTCATGAGACTTTTTTCCAAAGACATTATTTTTGATTTCCATTATGATTTTTGAAGCAAAACTCACACACCCGTCATGATAAACCGTAAACCTAATATTACCATTAGATGTAAAACTGGTGGGAATGAATGATTGTATATCAATATAAGATTTCTTGTGTACTTTCAAATATCAATTCAATCCATTGTTTAAAGTGGAACCAGTTATATTATTTATTCACAGTATGGTCTATTCATGCATTGTCTCTATATTGATAGACACAGGGTACACCTCTGTGTACCCTCAATAATAATTCGTATATCTTCAAAATTTTGCTCACAGAAATGGTGGAAGAAAGACTCATGTCAACTGATCTACATATACATTTTATCACAGTAATATTCTGGACACAAAATGCAAAGGTCACACTTAGGATTGTCCCGAAGCCTAAATGGAAAGTGAACATGGATTACTAAAAACATCCATGTCTTGGATGCCTAATTCTCTCAAATGTCAATCCTATTGGTGAGTACATATTTGTTTCTTCCCAAGATTATATATTCAACCTCAACCATGTTGAAAATGTCTAATCCTATCACTCACTTTATATTTTGTCTGATTTCCTAATGTCTCTATTGATATCTCTTTTCCTACATATTTTCCCCAGTTCATCATAGTGACTGATTCTTCACATGTGCTGACATTTACATTCACTCTTTATCCGAAACCCTATTGCTAAAGAACTTTTTTGTCCAAATACTATACTCACTCTTTTTTCTAAACCTACCGACTATCTACCTAATCCTACCGACTATCCCTTTTTGACTGGATGAACTCTTCAACAATCAATCATCCAAGGTACAAGGTCCTATGCCATTGTATATTGATTTATCTGAGACATCTGTGCAGAACATAATTCAAAGATAAGTATCCCAATCATGGGCCCAATGCCTTTCTGGTATTCAAATCTTACCTAGATTTCAGTTTTCATAATTACATTTCACCTGTATATTCTTATAAATATTGCAGGTTCCCAATACCATTATTCATCCAACAGAATGATTCCTACCACAAATCGAACATGTTATTAATCCTAACTATACACTTTTCCCTCAATCCAACTTTACAGAAGAGCAGGGACAGAGTTGGTCTTAAAATACAGGGGTGTAGGGGACCTTCCACCTGTTGACAACCTCAAAGGTCCATGCAGATATGATCCCTGGAAAAGATGCAGGCAGCTATGAAAGGCCTGAGAGAGCAAACGTCATCTTCCATGGCAAACAACCCGGTCAGGTTAAAAGCAATTGTCTGAATCATCCTCTCTCTTCTTAATGTAGGGAAGATTGACCAAACTAGGCCTGTGTGGAGAGCTGTTCCCAGGTGCCTATTGTTTCTATACCATTCGAACTTGTGAAAGTGTCACAGGAAGTAGGCGCATCCTCCATATTATGAGACCCTAGGAAGCAAATGTTAGGACAAAGTGGTTGCAAATGCAGTGACCACATTCAGTTCCTGAAGGAAGTGACCTCACCTCACATCCTTGTTGATGGAACTCTCCGAATTTGGGTTCCAGGAAGCCAGGCATCCAGACCCAGTCCAAGCTCCAGTCACAGTGGTCTCACTTGTTTGGATTTACCAAGGACAGAGTCAGTCTTTTGTGGTACCTAGTGATGTGAGGATGGCCAAATGCCAGGAAAGTTCTGAAGAGGGGCCCTTCCAGAGAAAGAAGTTAGAGGCTCACTGCTGTCTCCTGACAACTTCACAGAGTTGACCCAGGAGACCAGATCTGAGACAGGACAGGCCATTTCTGCGGAACATAGTATTGCCCTCCAGTCAGAGGACACTCTGGATAGTTTCAGACCTACTTGGGGGAAGGAGGTGACTTCGTGGGTGTTTGAGTGGGTTTGTGGTTTTTTCTCATGTTCTGAGAATAGTTAGGAAAGGGGGTTTGTTTGGTTTGGAGTGAACTGTTTCTAGTTAGTCCTTTGACAAGGCGAGTGTTTCTATGTCTGTGTATCCCACTGTGTCCATGGTTGTAGACATTAGAAAAGAGAATGCCTCAATGGGTGTGTCCTGTCAAAGAGAAAACTTCCAAGCATTCATCCTGCCCATTTTATAAATGGACTGTGGCTTGCCTTATCATTGGGCAACACCTATTATTTTCTTACGTTCCTGTATCCTTCCTGAATTCTGGCCACTCTCCAAAATAGGCTCATGGTTTTGTGTACAAGATATGTACCACTTCCAAGCTCTGTTACATGGCCATGTACTGGATAGCTGAAGGGAATGCATCTCAGAAAACTCTGATATCAGTGTGACCAGTAAAGTCTCAGTGGAGAAACCCTGCTTTGGGCCTTTTGATTACCTATTGTTATGTTGCCCTGAATATCAGGAACATCTTTTCCTCAGGCTACTCCTTCCTGAAGCCTGAAGAAAACAGTTTTCACATGGAAATGAATGGGCATTTTACCTTTGTGTTTTACAATAAAACCTTCACAGAGATTAGGCTCTCATTAACTTAAAAATACTTTTAAATTTTATCTAAGTGTAAAAAGTAACATGTAACTGTACATATCTTTTTGATAACAAGTCCAATTATACAACACAAATGATACACATAAATCTCCAACATGTTTTTATTTTAAGCCTAGAATTACCATACAACCTTAGAACATTTCTGTTTTCATACTTATATTTCACTTCTATAGTCTTATAAATATCGCAGGTTCCCAAAAACATTATTCATACAGCAGAACAATTCCTAACCCAAATCGAACATGTTATTAACCCTAACCATACACTGTTCCCTCAATCTAACTTTACAGAAGAGCAGGGAAAGAGTTGGTCTTACAATACAGGAATTTAGGGGATCTTCCACCCGCTGAGAACCTCAAACGTCCATGCAGAAATGATCCCTGTAGAAGATGTAGGCAGCTATGAAGGACCTGAGAGAGTAAGAGTCACCTTCCATGGCCAACAACCTGGTCAGGATGAAGGGTTGTGTCTGAATCTGCCTCTCTCTTCTTAATGTAGAGAAGATGGACCAAAACAGGCCAGTGTGGAGAGCTGCTCTGGAGTGCCTATGGATGATATACCATTCTAACTTGTGAAAGTGTCACAGGAAGTAGGGGCAGCCTCCATCTCATGGGGCCTTGGAAGCAACAATTAGGACAATGTGTTTGCCAAGGCAGTGACCTCATTCAGTTCCTGAAGGAAGTGACCTCACCTCACTTCCTTGGTGTTCGAAATCTCTGAACATGTGGTCCAGGAAGCCAGGCACCCACAGCCAGTCCCAGTCCCAGTCCCAGTGATCTCACTTGTTTGGATTTACCAAGGACAGAGTCAGTCTTTCTTGGTACCTACTAATGTGAGGATGGCCAAATGCCAGTAAAGCTCTGAAGAGGGCCCTTTCCTGAGAAACCAGGTTGTGGCTCACCGCTGGCTCCTGTCAACTTCACAGAGTTGGACAAGGAGAACAGATCTGAGACAGAACAGGCCATTTCATGGAAACATAGTATGGCCCACCAGTCAGAGGACACTGTGGATAGTCACAGACCTACTTGGGGGAAGGAGGTGCATTTGTGGGTGTGGGTGTGTGTTTGTGGTTTTGTCTCATGTTCTGAGAATAGGTAAGAAAGGCAATTTGTTTTGTTTGGAGTTAATTGATTCTAGTAAGTCGTTTGAAAAGGCGAGTGTTTCTAGGTCTGTGTATCCCACTGTGTCAGGGGTTGTAGACATTAGAAAAGAGAATGCTTCAATGGATGTGTCCTGTCTACTAGAAAGCTTCCCCGGATTCATACTTCCCATTTATGTATGGACTGTGGCTTGCATTATTGATGGGCAACCCCTGATATCTTCCTAAGTTCCTGTTTTCTTTCTGAATTCTGGCCACTTTCCAGAATAGGTTCATGGTTTTGTGTCCAAGATGTATACCACCACCAAGCTCTGTGACATGGCCATGTACTGGATAGCTGAAGGGAATGGCGAGCAACTCAGAAAACTCAGATATCAGTGTAATCAGGAAAGTCTCAGTGGAGAAATACTGCTTTGGTTACCTATTGTTCTGTTGCCCTCAATGTCAGGAAGGTCTTTGCCTCTGGCCACCCCTTTGGGAAGCCTAAAGAAAACAGTTTTCAAATGGAAATCAATGGGCATCACCTGTGACTCTTTGCTTAATTGCATTGGAAAGGGATATGTCTGAATCAGGCTCTAGGTCCTGTGTTAGGCTTTGGCTTAGATTCTCAGCACATGATGGATGTAAAGAAAATCCCATGTTTGCATCCAAAACTAAATTGGCCAAAAGAGCAGTCATTATGGAAGAAGTCTCTCGCCTTCCCCTGTAAGGTTCCTGACCTCCATCAAGTGAGAATAGGAACCTTTGGATCAAATGAGTTCTTCAAAGCCCTTTAGAGGCTATCCCATAGGTGCTTGGGTTTTCTCCAGAATCCAAATCACATAAAGAATCTATACCTGACAGTCAGTAGGCCTCAAATTGGAGGAGCAAAGCAATATTAATAGCAGGCCTATTTGTTCACTCCTGGTTCCCCGGACGAGTGTCCAGGACACCCTGACTTTAGGCAAATGAGGGGCAATGGAGGTTATTTTGGACACTGTCTTGGGCTGTGCCCCTCATGGAAACCTCAAGCCAGAGGTAATGATGAGTGTCCATATGGAAGAAGATGAGGGCCATGTGGGAGTGTTTTGGTTTTAATTGTGGTCATGTGTGGCCGTTGGAATAGAAGACTGGGTCCACCTTGGCTTTAACTCTGTTGTGATTCCCCTTAGACACTGAGTTGTGGACCTCACCTCAGAGACGTATTGCCATGAATTGTGTTGGGATTTTAGGAGGATTCACATGAGAGTCACCCTTGTAAAATGAGATCTAGGCCCAGGGTGGCTCTTCACCGAGCACTGGGAATCTCAGCCAGGTTACCACATGATTTTATTCTGAAAGACTTGCCAGCCATATATGAGAGTCAAAACACACATGGATGTCACAATGTAGATCCCAATGGGCCTGGATTCATGTGATCATTTGGCCACTGTTTGGGAAGCCTTGCCTGTGAGACTTCTGCAGAGATTTTATTGAAATGAGCTTCCTAACCATTTAATAGTTCCAGAATGAAATGAAACACACAGTGCCTCCAACTTCAACCTTTAAAAATGGGTAGATAAATACCAAGAAATTTTTAAACTTCCCATGACCAGGTGGCACTGGAGAATCTTTGGATATCCTGTGGCTGATCATGAGATTACAAGACAGTGCTTTGATTGACTGGTTTTCATAAAAAAGGTTCAGAACAGAGATACCAGGAAGTTGGAGCCTGCTGAGAGGTGGGCCTACAGCAGTGCTGGGCAGGTGTGCAATAAAACAACTGTGGTGGGGCCATGTGGATCTTCCATTGGCTTCCAAATGACTTGTGACTGACATGGTGCAGCCAGCAGACCCTTGTATGTAAAGGCATCTTGTTATATGGACAGGATTCAGGGCAATGTTTAGAATCAGATTGCTATGGTCAAGGGGGCAAGTCATGTGGGATATAAGCCAGGTTGGTGCATTCTCCTGCAGACCCTGACCTACCAAAAGTGACAGAACTCACTCACGCACCGGGTAACAGTTGAATTCTTTGTATATCATGAAGCAAATACCAAAATCCCAGTGCAGCAGCAAGAAACACGACGAAAAGTGGAGGATGACCAAATGGCCTCACAGTCCACATGTGGATACACTTATCCCCCAGTTGCCACAGTTTACCTACTAAAGAAAATTCAGCACTGCTGCCACATATTCAGTGGAAAATAAGAAACCATGTCCTCGAGGTAACATAGATGCAGACACAGCTTTGATTGTCTCACTACAATGGAAGCTAAATCTCCCGACAACAACATATATTTCAAGTGCCCAAACTCAGAGTGAGTTTCTCAAGAAGGATTTAGGGAACCAGAGCTCCATGTTTGTGGACTGTTTTCCCTGTCCCTTACTTTTGAAATCTCCTCTTCCGTCTTCAAGGTTGTGAACTCCTGAGCATATTCCATTCCAGATATTTATTCACAGATTTTCTAACTCTTCTCCTCTAATTGTGCCTTAGTCTCCGTGATTGTAATGTCAAGGCATCCCTTTCTCTGTATCCTATTCAGCACATGTATTTTTACATGCAATTATAGAATCTTACCTGATACCACACGTACATTCTTGTGAGGTGACTGACTTGGCAGATACAAATTGTAAGAGATCACTCCTCCTAAAAGCTGTTGGAACTGAAAATTCAATCTATGAGTGAGCTTCCTTGTTTAAGAACATTATACATAAATCCATATTCAATAAAATAAATACATTTGGATCTGTAGATGACATATATTTCATGGTGAATTTCAATTGGAATATATTATGCTATTTTTAATGTCTGTGTGTTTGTGTATGTATATATATATATACACACTCTCCAGATTTTTCAAAATATGAAATATATGTCTTGTTATACACTCCCTAAACTCATTCATATTCAAGTATGTGTATTTATAATCAAATTTTCACAAGAGTATTCTCAAAATTATTCATTCACCTGAAATACATATTTGTTTCCTAGTACTGAAAACTATCTTCAGTGAAAGGTGCATACAAATCCTAATATTTCCACAGTAACTGAACCAGTTTAACATCAATACAAGTAGATTCCTATGGGACATGTTGTGCATTTTGACATTTATTTTATTCAACACTGGTACATTACTATTTCTTCAGTTTATGCTCATCATAGCAAATATATTTCATCCAAAAGTTTGCAAATTTATAGGCATTTTGTTCACTTTCAATCACTTTATTCTACAGAACACATGTATTCCTCCATGTTTTTGATGGGTCTTTTCATGAGACTTCTTTCCAAACACATTATTTTCGATTTCCATGATCACTTTTGAAGCAAAACTCAAAGAAACTTCGTGATAAACCATAACCCTAATATTACCATTAGATGTATTGCTGGTTGGAATGAATGATGGTATATCGATATAAGATTTTTTATATATTTTCAGATATGAATTCAATCTATTATTTAAAGTGGGACCAGTTATATTATTGATTCACAATGTGGTCTATTCATGCACTATCTTTATATTCATAGACACAGTGTACACCTCTTTGTACCACCAATACTAATTTATAGGACTTCAAAACATTGCTCCCAGAAATGCTGGAAGAAATACTAATGTCACGCGATCTACATATACATTTTATCACAGTAATATTCTGGACACAAAATGCAAAGGTTACACTTATGATTGTACCAAAGCCTAAAAGGAAAGTGAACAGGGATTACTAAAAACATCCATGTCCACATTGCCTAATGCTCTCAAATGTCAATCCTATTGGTGACTACATATTTGTTTCTTCCTAAGATTATATATTCAAACTCAACCCTGTTCAAAATGTCTAATCCTATCACTCACTTTGTACTTTCCCTGATTTTGTAATGTCTCTATTATTATCTGATTTCCTACATATTTTCCAAAGTTCATCATTGTGACTGAATCTTCATATGTGCTGACATTTCCCTTCACCCTCTAACAGAAACCCTATTGCTAAAGAAGTTTTTTTTTTCCAAATCCTATACTCACTCTCCTTCCAAAACCTACCAACTATCTTCCTAATCTTACCTACTATCCCTTTTTGACTGGATGTTCTCTTCCACATTCAATCATCCAATGTACAAGGTCCTATGCCATTGTATATGGATTTATCTGAGACATCTGTGCAGAAAGTAAGTCAACACTAAGTATACCAATGAAGGGCCCAATGCCCTTCAGGGTTTCAAATCTTAGATTTCTGTTTTCATACATATATTTCACCTACATATTCTTATAAATATCGTAGGTTCCCAATAACATTATTCATCCAGCAGAATAGTTCCTAACACAGATTGAACATGTTATTAACCCTAACCATACACTCTTCCCTCAATCTAACTTTACAGAAGAGCAGGGACAGAGTTGGTCTTACAAGACAGAAATTAAGGGATCTTTCACCTGCTGAGAACCTCAAAGGTCATTAAAGATGATCCCTGGAGAAGATGTAGGAAGCTATTAAGGACCTCAGAGAGCAAAAGTCATCTTTCATTGCAAACAACCTGGTCAGGATGAAGGGTTGTGTCAGAATCAGCCTCTCTCTTCTTAATGTAAAGAAGATGCAGCAAACCAGGCCTGTGTGGAGAGCTGTTCCTGGGTGCCTATGGTTTTATACCATTCTAACTTGTGAAAATGTCAGAGTAAGTAGGTGCAGCCTCCATCTCATGGGACCCTTGGAAGCAACTGTTAGGACAAAGTGGTTGCCAAGGTATGGACCTCATTCAGTTCCTGAAGGAAGTGACCTCACCTCACTTCCTTGGTGATGGAATTCTCTGAACTTGGGATCCAGAAAGCCAGGCATCCAGAGCCAGTCCCAGTCACAGTCCCAGTGGTCAAAATTTTTCGAATTTACCAAAGACAGAGTCAGTCTTTCTTGGTACCTACTTATGTGAGGATGGCCAAATGCCAGGAAGGTCTGAAGAGGGGCCTTTCCTGAGAAAGCAGATAGTGGCTCACCACTGGCTCCTTACAGATTCACAAAGTTGGCCACAGAGACTAGATCTGAGACAGGACAGCCCATTATGAGGGAATTTCTTATGGCCCACCATCAAACGACACTCCGTATTGTCACAGACGTACTTGGGGGTCTGTGTGGGTGTGCGTGTGGGTATTGGTTTGTGGTTTTGTCTCATGTTCTGAGAATAGGTAAGAAAGTCGGTTTGTTTGGTTTGGTGTGAACTGATTCTAGTAAGTCATTTGACAAGGCTAGTCTTTCTATATCTGTGTATCCCACTGTGTCCATGGTTGTAGACAATAGAAAAGAGAATGCATAAATACATGTGTCCTTTCTAGTAGAAATCTTCCCAGCATTCATTCTGCCCAATTTATGAATGGTCTGCGGCTTGCCTAATGGATGGGCAACACCTAATATCTTCTTAAGTTCCTGTTCTCTACCTGAATTATGGGCAACCTCCAGAATACGCTCATGGTATTGTGTCCAAGATATGAACCACCTCCATGCTCTGTGATACGGCCATGTACTAGAGAGCTGAAGGAAATGATGAGCATCTCAGAAAACTCAGATATCAGTGTGACCAGGAAAGTCTCAATGGAAAAACCCCGCTTTGGGCCTTTTGCTTACATATCCTTCTGTTGCCCTGAATGTCAGGAAGGTCTTTGCCTCAGGCTATGCCTTTTTGAAGCCTGAAGAAAACAGTTTTCAAATGGAAATGTATAAACATTACCTGTGGCTCTTTCTTAATTGCTTTGGAAAGGGATGTGTCTGAATCAGCCTCTTGGCCCTGTGTGAGGCTGTGGCTTAGATTCTCAGCACCTGATGGATCTAAAGAAAAATCCCATGTGTGCATGCAAATCAAAAAGCCAAAAGAGCAGTCATTTTGGATGAAGTTTCTCGCCTTCCTCTGTAAGGTTTCTGACTTCCATCATTGAGAATATGGATCCTTTGGGTCAAATGAGTTCTTCAAAGCCCTGCAGACACTAGACCATAGGTTCTTGGGTTTTCTCATGACTCCAATTAACATAAAGAATCTAAACACCACAGTCAGTAGGCCTCAAAATTGAGAATAAGAGCAATATTAACGGCAGGCCTCTTTGAACACTCCTGGTTCACAGGAAGGATGTCCCGGCCACACTGACTTTAGGCAAATGGATGCAAGGGAGCTTATTTTGGACACTGTCTTAGGCTGTGCCCCTCATGGAAACCTCCAGCCAGAGGTTATGATGAGTGTCTATATGGAAGAAAATGAGGGCCATGTGGGAGTGTCTTGATTTTCATTGCGGTCATTTGTGTGGTGCTTGGAATAGATGACTGGGTCCACCTGGGCTTGAACACTGGTGTGATTCTCCTTAGAGACTGAGTTGTGGAACTTACCTCAAAGAAGTATTGCCTTATATTGTGTTGGGATTTTAGGAGGCCATGCATGAGAGTCGCCCTTGGAAACTGGGATCTATGCCCAGGTTGGCTTTCCACAGAGCACTGGGAATCTTGGGAAGGATATCACATGATTTTATTCTTAAAGACTTGGCAGCCATAGTTGCAAGTCAAAACACATATGGACCTCAAATTGTAGACCTCAATAGGTCTGGCTTCATGGGACTTTTGGCCTGTCTTTGGGAAGCCTTGCGTGTGATAGTTCTCCAGAGCTTTCATTGAAATGAGCTTCCTCTCCATTTAATCATTCCTGAATGAATTGAAACCCACAGTGCCTCCAACATCACCCTTGAAAAATGGCTAGATAAATACCTTTAAATTTTTGACATTCCCATGACCAGGTGGACCTGGAGAACCTTTGGATGTCCTATTGTTGACCATCAGTGTACCAGACAGTGCCTTGATTGACTGGGTTTCATGAAAATGGTGTAGAACGGAGATGCCAGTAATTTGGAGCCTGCTGAGTAGTCGGCCTAGAGCAGTGGTGTGCTGGTGTGTGTTAAAACATCTGTGGTCGGGTCATCTGCATCTGCCCTTCGCTTCCAAATGGTTTGTGACTGACATGGTACAAGCCCCAGATCCTTGTATGTAAAGGCATCTTGTTATATGGAGAGGATTCAGGGCAATGTTTACAATCAGATTGCTATGGTCAAGAGGGCAAGCTATGTTGGATAGAAGCCTTGTTGGTGCATTCTCCTGCAGACCCTTACCCACCACACGTGACAGAACTCCCTCCATCACTGTGTCCCAGTTGAACTTCTTGTATTTTGTGAAGCAAATATCAAACTCCCAGTGCAGCTGCAAGAAACACCACAAAAATTGGAGGATGACCAATGGCTTCACATTCCACTCTGGGAGACACTTAGCCACCAGTGGCCACAGTTTCCCTACAAAGAGAGAATTCAGCACTGCTGCCTCATGTTCATTGGAAAATAAGAAACAATGTCCTCTAGGTCACATAGATGCTGACCCAGCTTTGATCGTCTCACTATAAAGGAAGCTAAAGCTCCGAAAAACAACCTCAGATGAAGTTTCTCAAGAAATATTTAGGCCGGCAGAGCTCCATGTTTGTGGTGGTTTTACCCTGTCCCTGACTTTTGGAAACTCCTATACCACCTCCAAGGTTGTGAACTCCTGAGCATTTTCCATTCCAGATGTGTATTCACAGATTTTCTAACTCTTCTCCTCTAATTGTGTCTTACATGGGATGAAGGTAATGTCAAGGCATTTTTCTGAATACACATTGGATTCTTTTTCCAATTTTCCATTTGAAATACTGATTCCCTGACTGTCAGGCGTAGAAGGAATTCACCTTCAAAGAATAGCCTGACACTTACAAGAAACAGCCCCCATGGAGACATCCTGTCTGGGAGACATCCTGTAGCCAACTGTGTCTCTGAGACATCCTGTTGCCATCTGTATTCCTGAAACATCCTGAGTTTATCTCACCTTGTGAAGACATCCAGGAACTTTGGATAAGAGAGCTTTCCCATCTCCAGCATATAAATGCCCCTGTGTGAAAAATAAAAGTTTGCAGCTTGATCAGAACTCCTGTCTTGCTGTCATCTCTCGTGTCTCTTGTCCCTTCATTCCTCCGCATCTAGGTTTGCTGCCCCTGTTGATGTGTCTTTCCAGCCGTGACTACTGGCACCCACTGACTGGGGCTCGAGCCTTTGACTGATTGGGAACCCCGTCCTCCTGGAAGACTTCATCAAGTGGAGCTCGCAATTGCCTCAGCAGACACCACAAAGAGACAGATCCAGGAGGAGAGTGGGGATGACGCACGGTGAGTGACCCACCATGGGACAAGCAGTTTCGTCACATGATTTGTTTTTGTCAGGCCTCAAGGAGTCCTTCAAGACATGAGGGGTGCGTGTTAAGAAAAAGGACTTAAAATTTTTCTTCTAATACATAGGAGAATTGTGTCCATGGTTTCACATTGAAGTGACCATTGATGGCAAAAGATGGCTTAGAGTAAGAGACTGTTTAAAAGATTTTTATGAAACCTTTGGCCCAGAAAAAGTGCCAGTTCCCACCTTTTCTTACTGGAACTTAATTAATGAAATTCTTAAAAGTTCACCCTTTGACAATGGTACCTTACAACTTGTCAGGATTGGAGAAGAGACTATGCAAAACACCTCTCGTCTCCCCACGGCATGCCCATCAGTTAGTATAGACATTGACCCTTCTCAGTCTCCCCAGGACCCTGGGAACCTTCCTAGTCCCCCTCAAAATACCACCCTAATGAATAAGGCTCCAATGGTTACCAAAAACCTTTATCGAGTTTTAAATCCCAGAGACACATTGACCCCTGGGACGGAGGCTACCTTGGAGAAGGAAGCAGCAAGCTACCATTCAGAAGATGCGCCACCTCTCAGGACCCTGCCACAGCCTATAGGACTTACACATCTACCTACCTCCTATATCCCTCCTGCCTTTTGTGCTCCAGCCTTTCAGGAGCAAAATGCAACCCAGATATTTTTCCCCACTTCCCTTGCCTAGCTTGGCTCCCTTGTGAGAGTCTCTCCAACATAGACGGGAACAGATCAAACTTTTAAAAGAATTAAGATCCCTAGACTCTGAGCTCTGTTCATTAGCCTTAGGCACGGAATCAATGCAAGCTGGCCCACGGCGGTCTAATACAAAGGCTAAGCCACTCCATCAGCCTGTTCTCGCCTTCCCAGTCACCCGCAGTCAGATAGATAAACCTGCCCAGGCTGAGGTCAAAGACTTAGACGAGGATCAAGAGGAGGAAGTGGCGGAAATGGATCAAGGAGATCAGGACTCAGAGGATGAGGAGTTCACCCCTAGGCAGGAAGGAACCCAGAGTGTCTACAAAAAAATTAAGCCTGCGTTTCCTTGAAAAACATAAAAAGACTTGTGCTCACAATGGCCCCACTGTGCCCTACAAGTTGACTTTATTAGAAAGCCACAGCGCACAATGGCTTACTCCCAATGATTGGAAATTTTTAGACCGAGCTACCCTCAGTGCTGGAGATTTCCTGTTATGGAATGCAGATTTCGAGGAGCACTGTCAGGAAACTGCTCAAAAAAAATTAACTAAGGCCTCCTCTAAATCCTGAACTTATGTTAAGCTAGTGGGCTATGCGCCATTTGACACTAAAACTAAATAGGCACGTTTCCCTGCTGGAATTTTGGCGCAGATTCAGATGGCTTGCTTACATGCTTGGAGATGCCTCCCTCAAACTGGCTCGGCTACCACTTCTTTGGCAAAAATTTGACAAGGACCCAACGACCCTTATAGAAACCTTGTTCCCCGGCTTAACCTAGCTGCAGAATGCTTGCTTGGACCAAGCGAAAGCAAAAGAACTTTTGTAAAACATCTTGCCTTTGAAAACACCAACCCGGCATGTCAGGATGTTCTTCGACCACATAAGGAAAAAGGGAAACTTTCGGACTTTATTAAACTCTGTGCAGGGGTGGGTGCAGCCCATGCCATGGGTCTCGCCCTACATGCCCCCTTTACCAAGGCCTTTCACAATCCTGGCTCATGTACTTGCTTTACTTGTAAACAACCTGGCCATTTTGCACGCAAGTGTCTGAAAGACAAACAAAGCCTAGGAATATTGTCTCCTCAAACTGGGGCTAAACCGCCCCCAGCTACCCTTTGTTCTAGATGTGGTAAATGTCATCACTGGGCCAGTAAGTGTAGATCTAAGACAAATGGCCTCAGACAGCCTATTTCTTCCTGCTTCTCAGGAAACCCCCTGCGGGGCCAGCCCCTGGCCACGACCTCCCCCAGGACAAAACCAGGGGCAATAAGGTTTATTCCCTTCCAAACTCCAAACCTACCACAAAATTCTTCCCCACAATTGCCTCCCTCCAACTAGCCACCCCAGGCAGCGCAGGATTGGACCTCTGTGCCACCACCGATACAATATTAGACTCAATGCAAGGGCACCAGATAATACCCACTAGAATTATGGGTCCCCCTTCATCTCATACGAGTGCCCTTATTCTTGGAAGAGCCTCTGCTACCTTAAATGGTGTTCAGGTCTTCCCTGGCATTAATGATAATGATTTCACTGGAGAAATAAAAATACTAGCAACAGCTATTAATGGAGTTGCGGCCATCCCAGCAGGAACAAGACTTGCACAATTAATATTCCTTCCCTTGGATTCAGGAGGCACTTCCACCGCCCAAACATACAATGGGGGACAGCCTCCCTCGGCTCCTCTGATGTATATTGGGTTCAGCCCATTTCTCACAATAGACCCACCCTTTCCTTACTTATTGAAAAAAAGGAATTCCAAGGAATTCTAGATACTGGAGCTGATGCCACAATTATTTCTCACAAATACTGGCGATAGGTTGGCCCATCACCCCATCCTTGAATGACCTAAAAGGGTTAAGAGTCAAAAAATCCCCATGTCAGTTCTAGGGCTCTTAGCTTTACTGATAAAGAGGGTAATAAGGTGACTGTCACTCCTTTCATTGTTCCTGACCTCCCTGTTTACCTATGGGGCCGAGATATTTTGAGTCAAATGGAAGTCATTCTTGCCAGTCCCAATTCCATGGTGACTCATCAAATGCTTCGTATAAATTTTGTCCCTGGTACAGGCCTTGTGAGACTGAGACAAGGACTGGTGGGGACTATAAAACCCATAAAAAAACAAATACATATGGACTTGGGTATTCTGATTTTTAGTGTCGGTTCCTGACCCTCCTGTACCCCATGCAGATAAAATTATTTGGGAGACTCAGACTCTTGTGTGGGTGGATCAGTGGCCCCTTACCCCCCAAAAAATTGGAGGCTTCCTCCATGTTAGTGCAGGAACAGCTGGCAGCCGGCCATGTAGAGCCCTCAACCTCACCATGGATTACTCCTATTTTTGTTACCAAGAAAAAATCAGACAAGCGGCATCTTTTACAATATTTGTGTGCCAGTAATAAAGTTATGTGCCTAATGGGAGCACTACTGCCTCGAATTCCCACACCAATGGCTATTCCCAAAACTATTGTAAAATGGTTATTGACTTAAAAGTTTGCTTTTTTACCATTCCTTTACATCCTGAGGATAGACCCTATTTTGCCTTTAGTCTCCCTTGCATTAATTTCCACGGCCCTATGCAGAGATTTCAATGGAAGGTTCTTCCCCAAGGTATGGCCAACAGCCCTAGTCTTTGCTAAATATAAGTTGTTCAAGCAGTAGACCCTGTGAGAGAGTGATGACCACAATTTTATGTTTTACATAATATGGATGAATTTTTAATTGCTGCACCTAATTACCATGACCTTAATAATTGTTACTTGGACCTTTAGAAAACCCTCACTACCTTTAGACTACGGATAGCTCCTGATAAGGTTTAAACACAGGACCCTTATACCTATTTGGGCCTTAAACTTCAAGATAATCAGATCCAAATTCATAAAATACAACTGCGTGTGAACCATCTTCACACCCTTAATGATTCTCAAAAATTACTGGGAGATATTCAATGGCTAAGAACATTTAAAATTATCCACTTGTGTACTTTTGCCCCTTAATGATATTTTGAGAGGTGATTCCTACCCTTCCTCCCCTCAAAAGCTTACTCCCGAGGCATGACAGGCATTAAACCAAGTCACAGAGGCCATTGCCAAACAGTTTGTTACACAAATTTCTTATAACCTTCCTCTGGTTCTGGTTCTTTTACACACTCCTCATATACCCTCAGGAAAATTTTGGCAGTGATATCCATATTTTAAAAATAAAGGCTTCCCCTTGCTTTGGGTCCATTTATCCACCACATCCTCCAAGTTTATTACCGTTTATCTTGCTCAGGTAGCTTCTATTATTATTAAAGTCGTTTGCTTTCTCGACAACATTTTGGCAAAGACCCTGATAATATTATAATACCATATACTAATGACCAAACCCAATTTTTACTACAGAGAGGGGATGAATGGGGTATTGCCCAATCAGGCCATTTGGGAACAATTGATAACCACGTCCCCAATGACACCCTTTTACATTTTGTCCAGATACATCCATTTATTTTTCCCAAAATTACTCAAAAGGCTCCCAGTTCCAAGCCCTTACTGTCTTTACAGATGGTTCCAGTAATGGCTGTGTGGTCTTTGTTGTCAATAACCAGCCTACAGCCTTTGATACTGTCTATCATTCAGCACAGTTTGTGAAATTGTTTGCCATAACACAAGTTTTTATAACATTTTGTGATAATACTGTTAATATTCATACAGACAGTGCCTACATTGCTCATTCTGTGCCCCTGCTGGAGATTTCACCCGCCATTAAAGATTCTTCCAATGCGGCCTTTCTGTTTCACCAGCTTCAGCAGCTAATTCAGGCCAGACAACACCCATTTTTCTTAGGACACATCAGGGCACACTCTGATCTTTCCGGCCCTCTAACACAGGTAATGCTCAAGCTGATGCAGCAACTCCTACCATCTTTCCAATTTTTGGTGGCTCCATTCAATAGGCCACGGAGCTAAACAATCTTCACCAACTAAATTCCCAGAGCCTTCGATTACTTTGTAAAATTACCAGGCAACAGAAACGAGAAATAGTAAAAGAATGCCCTGCTTGCGCTCTCTCCCTCCCCATTCAACACTTGGGAGTTAACCCCCGAGGATTACTGCCAAATCAGGTTTGGCAAATGGATGTTACTCATTTTCCTGAATTTGGAAAAACCAAATATATACACGTTTCTATCGATACCTTCAGCAGCTTTATTTTTGAATCACCACATTCTGGAGAGGCTACCAAAGATGTCCTTTCTCATCTTGTTTCAGCCTTTTCCATAATGGGTAAACCAATACATATTAAAACAGATAATTGTCCTCCATATACCAGTGCCAAGTTTAAACAGTTTTGTGCTACCTTGCAATTTTGTCATCCTACTGGAATTCAATACAAACCTCAGGGCCAAGGCATTGTGGAATGTTCCACCTTACCTTAAAGACTTGGCTATTTCGCCTTAAGGCTTCCGCCCTTGTATTTACCACTCACAGGCATTGCCTTAACCATGCATTATTTGCCCTTTCTTTTCTTACCCTAGACAGTGAAGGCCTTTCGGCTGCAGACACACACTGGCATCCCTTTTCCAATTCTGATCAGCCACCTGTTATGTGGCGAAATCCCCTTACAAATAAATGGAAATGCCCACAACCTGTCCTCATCTGGGAATGTGGCTCAGCTTGTGTTTTGGACCAAGAGCTAGCAGCCCCAAGATGGTTACCAGAATGCCTGGTTAAACAGGTTAATGACTTACCTCAAACCGGGGACGGAGGCCCTCTCCCTGAGTACAAATTTTCCCCTTTTTTGGATCCATCCAACAATCTGTGTGAGGATCCTGCTTAAGGCACTTCTGCTGAACAGGTTTGTGCACGGAGGCCTGGGCCCTCCACCTTCCAACATCATGGAGTACCTTCCCCCCCCTCCCCCCGTGAAGGCAAGCGAGGATCTTGGACTCAGGCTCCCACTAGTTGGAACCAGACTGCTGACTGCATGACTAAGGTGGCTTACCTCCGTGCCGAGGTTGACCATAAATTCAGAGGAGTTCATCAGCCTAAATGGGTATGTGTTAACAAGCCAAAGATTATTCCTCCTAGTACAAGTAAAGCTCTCCAAAATTGTTCTGCAACCCGTACGCATACCCAGGCGATGCATGTCTCTTGTTTTGTGTGGGCCTCAATTTGTGTTAACAAGCAGGGAGAATGATTTTTTGAAGCCTCCCTAACTAAAACTCATGAAGCAGGGTGGACCACTATTCATTATACCCCCGTTCTCTTTGACCAGGGAGGAGAAGGCAAATACACCAAGCTACAGTCAGCTGGGTGCCAAGGCACTGTCGGAAAAACTTCCTACTGGCCCATTAAGGACCCTACAGGGGTCTCTGATGGTAGAGGACCCACTGATGCAGTCAAGCATCCTCAGATAATCAAACTTTTGAAACCCCAAATCCCTGAGCTCACATATCATCCCTTAATGTAGCCGAAATCCCAGTTCCCAGGTTTAGATACCAATACATTAGATATTTTGCAAACTACCTTCTCCTTCCTTAATAATTCCAACCCCACCCTTGCTGGTAATTGCTGGCTCTGCATGACAACAGGGGCAAGCATGCCTATGGCAGTTCCTATTAAATCTACTATGGACAATGATAATACATGCCAACCCGGATTTCCCTTTAAAGTACAGCCTATAGGCACTTTTACATTATGTCTTTTAGGCGTGATGCAGAATAATACCTATGATATGGATTTTGGAATTGCTTCCTTTGGAAGTTGCTCAACAGTACAAAATTATTCCTCACCCATCCCATCTCTTTGTCCCCCCAATGGCACAGTTGTTATGTGTGGAGGAAATGTGGCCTTCCCCAGGCTTCCAGCGAATTGGAAAAGTGGCTGTGTTCTTGCCTTATTACTCCCTGATATAACTATTGTCCCAGGAGACGAACCTCTAGCCTAGACACCTTAGTCAAAAGACAGAGGCGGGCGATACAGGCCTTATCACTTATTGCCAGCCTTGGAATAACAGCTGCTGTGGGCACAGGTACACTGGCTTAGGCACGGCAATACACCCTTACCATCGCCTGTCTCAACAACTTAAAATGATGTACAAACTCTATCAGAAACCATTAAAGATTTGTAGGACCAAATAGACTTCCTGGCAAAAGTGTTCCTTCAAAACAGACGAGGCTTAGATTTGCTGACTGCTCACCAGGGAGATATTTGATTGGCCTTAGGGGAACGATGCTGCTTTTATGCCAATAAATCAGTCATAGTATGCACTAAATTTAAGCAGCTTCAAGAAGATCTAGAAAAGAGATGAAGGGAACTATTTGAAAATCCCCTCTGGACAAAGCTTAATGGATTTCTACCCTACCTTCTTCCCCTATTAGGCCCTTTGTTGGGTTTACGTTTAATGGTGACCATAGGACCCTGCATTATAAACAGTGTGGTACAATTTATTAAAGAACACATTAATATTATGGCCTCTAAGCCCCTACAAATCCACTATCATCATCTGGAGATGGAAGACCACGCTGTCAACTTTTAAAAGGATGTTCTACCCTTCTCACAGGCTTATTTCTTAAGTTTACATCCCCACAAATCTCTCTTTCTTACATAAAACTATAAGTAACAGCTCTGACAAACCATCTTCTGCCCTTGCCATAAGGGTTCGTCTACATGGGCCCTTCGGCTTGGGGGAAAACGCACCCATGGAGTGAGGACGTTAGGCCATAATATCGGAGGGTGCAGGAAGGATTGCAAAAGGATGGATCCACGGATCCCCAAACACAAGACCTGTGAGTGACATGCTCTGGTGCATGGCGGTTGGCATGCTTCCACTTCAAGGCCATCTCCTCCAAAAACATGCCAAGGCCACCACGAAATCTGCTAGTAAAGATGCTCGCTCGGATCAGGAGATATTCTAAGGCCTCCTAGAGAAACAGAGCCTCTAACCCCCCCCCTAAAAACATGGCCGGTAAGGTAGGTCAAATATTTTATATAAGAAAGGGGGAGATGTCAGGGGATAAAAGAAAGTTCTCCTTCAAAGAATAGCCTGACACTTACAAGAAACAGCCCCCTGGGAGACATCCTGCCTGGGAGATATCCCACAACCATCTATCTCCCTGAGACATCCTGTCGCCATCTGTCTTCCTGAAATATCCTGAGGTTATCTAACCCTGTGAAGACATCCAGCAACTGCAGATAAGAGAGCTTTCCCATCAGCAGCATATAAACACCCTGTGAGAACAATAAAAGTTTGCAGCTTGATCAGAACTCCTGTCTGGGTGTCATCTGTCCTGTCTCTTGTCTCTTCATTCCTTCCCAACTATGTTCGATGCCCACGTTGATGTGTCCTGCCGGCCGGGACCCCTGGCACTAATCCATATCCTACTAGACTATGACTACTAATACTAATATGATGGAGGAAAATAACCCAAATAGAATAGAAATACAAGCAGTTCAGAGGAGGCATGGTGTATAGTTGGAGTTGCCTTTTGCATGATCTAGGGTAGGTGTTATAAATCTAGCTAATTTTTAAATGAAATAGTTCTCCATGTGTTTTTAAAGTTAAAAAATATGTGAATACCTGTCTCCCTTTCTCTGTAGCCTACTTGCCACATGTATTTTATATGCACATATAGAATCCTACGTGGTATCACACGTATATTCTTGTGACGTGGCTGACTTAGCAGATTCAAATTGTGAGAAGAGATCACTTCTCCTAAACGCTGTTGGAACTGAAAATTCAACCTATGGGGGAGCCTCCTAGTAAAAAAAAACATTATACATAAATCCATGCTAAGTAAAATTAATATTTTTTCATCAGTGGATGATATATATTTCATGAAGAATTTCGATTGGCATATATATTGCTACTTTTCATTGTGTTTTGTGTGTGTGTGTATATATATATATATATATATATATATATATATATATATATATATATATATATATTCTCCAAATTTTTCAAAATATAAAATATATGTGTCCTATATACACTACCTAAATTCATTCATGTTCATGTATGTGGATTCATAATCATCTTTTCACAAGATTATTCTCAGAAATATACATCCACCTGAAATACATATTTGTTTCCTAGTACTGAAAAGTAACTTCAGTAAATGGTGCATACAATCCTAATATTTCTACAGTAGCTGACCCAGTTTAACATCAATGCAAATAGATTCCTATGGGACATGATGTGTATTTTGAAGTTCATTTTATTTAACACTGGTACATTACTATTTCTTCAGTTTATGCGCACCATAGGATATATATTTCATCCACAGGTTCACAAATTAATAGGCATTTGTTTCACTTTCAATCATTTCCTGCTTCAGAACACATGTATTCCTCCAGGTTTCTTGACTGTTCTTCTCATGAGACTTCTTTCCAAACACATTGTTTTTGATTTCCATAAAAATTTGAAGCAAAACTCCCACACTCTTCATGATAAACCATAACCCTAATATTACCATTAGATGTATAACTTTTTGGAATGAATGATTGTATATCAATATAAGATTTCCTGTATATTTTCAGATAACAATTCAATCCATTATTTAAAGTTGGTACCAGTTATATAATTTATGTTGAGTGTCTATATGGAAGAAGCTGAAGGCCATTTGAGAGTGTTTTGGTTTTAATTGTGGTCATTTGTTTGTGGTTGGAAGAGATGACTGGGTCCACCTGGGCTTGAACACTGGTGTGATTCCCATAAGACTGAGTTCTGGAACTGAACTAAGAGAAGTATTGCCATGAAGTCGTGTTGGGATTTTAGGAGGCCACGCATGAGAATCGCCCTTGGAAACTGAGTTCTAGGCCCAGGATGGCTTTCCACATCGCCATGGAAATCTCATCCAGGATATTACATGATTTTATTTTTAAAGAGTTGACAGCCATAATTAAGAGACAAAACACACATGGATCTCACATTGTAGACCTCAATGGGCCTGGCTTCATGTGACCTTTTGCCCCCTCTTTAGGAAGCCTTGCCTGTGAGAGTTCTCCAGAGGTTTCATTCAAATGAGCTTCCTCAAAATTTTATGGTTCCTGGATGAATGGGAAACACACAGTGGCTCCAAATTCATCCTTGAAAAATGGCGAGAAAAATACCATGAAATTTTGGACATTCCCTTGACCAGATGGCACTGGAAAACATTTCCATGTCCTATTGCTGATCAGGAGTATACCAGACAGTGCCTTGATTGACTGGGTTTCATGAAAATGCTGTAGAACAGAGATGCCAGTAAGTTGGAGCCTTCTGAGTAGTGAGCCTAGAGTAGTGGTTAGCAAGTGTGTGATAATACATCTGTGCTGTGGCCATGTAGATCTGCCATTGGCTTCCAAATGTCCTGTGACTGACATGGTGCAGCCAGCAGACAATTATATGAAAAGGCATCTTGGTATATGGAGACGTTTCTGGGCAATGTTCAGAATCAGGTTGCTATGGAAAAGAGTGCAAGCTATGTGGGGTAGAAGCCTAGTTGGTGCGTTCTCCAGCAGACACTGACCAACCACATGTGACAGAATGCCGTGCAGCACTGCGACCAATTTGGACTCCTTGTATTTTGTGAAGCAAATACCAAACTCCCATTGTAGCAGCAAGAAAGACCATTAAAAGTGGAGTATGACCAAAGGGCTTCACAGTCCACACGGGGAGACGCTTAGCCCCAATGGCCATTGTTTACCTACAAAAAGAGAATTCATCACTGCTGCACCATTTTCATTGGAAAATAAGAACACATGTCCTTCAGGTCACATAGATGCATATCTAGCTTTGATGGTCTCAAAACAAAGGAAGCTAAAGCTCCTGACAACAACATATATTTCAAGTGCCCAGCCTCAGAGGCAGTTTCTCAAAATGTCTTTAGGCCAGGAAACCTCTATATTCATAGACACAGGGTACAACTCTTTGTACCCCCAATACTAATTTATACGTCTTCAAAATATTGCTCCCAGAAATGGTACAAGAAATACTCATGTCACCTGATCTACATATACATTGTATCACAGTAATATTCTGAAAACAAAATGCAAAGGTCACACTTATGATTGTACCAAAACCTAAATGAAAAGTGAACCTGCATTACTAAAATCATCCATGTCCACTTGCCTAATGCTCTCAAATGTCAATCCTATTGACGGCTACATATTTCTTTTTTCCTTAGATTATATAATTAAAGTCAAACATGTTGAATGTGTAATCCTATCACTAACTTTATGCTTTGCCTGATTTCATAATGTCTCTATTGATATCTGCTTTCCTACATGTTTTCTCCAGTTCATCATTGTGACTGACTCTTCACATGTGCTGACATTTACATTCACTCTCTATATGAAACCCTATTGCTAAAGGACTTTTTTTTCCAAATCCTGTATTCACTCTTCTTCCTAAACCTACCAACTATATTCTTAATCTTACTGACTATCCCGTTTTGAATGGATGTTCTTTTCTACATTCAGTCATCCAAGTAAATGTCAGGTGAGCGTTGGAGGAAGAGACCACCCAGAATCTACCTCATGCAACAGCAAAGGGTTTATTGGGGGTCCAGCGTGCTGGTGCTCATAGCTCACTTGAATAGAGCAGAGAGCCCTGAGAACAGCTTAAGCAGAGCTTATATACTTTCCTTGGAGAGGGCAGGGAGGGATTTTTATTAATGGATCAAGGCGAGTGGGCAGTTTGCGCGTAACCGGGTGAGGGAGTGCATTCTGTAGTTTGTCAGTTGGGGACAGCACATTCTGGGAACAAGATTAGCAAACATTTCTCAAGATTTCAACAGTGTTTTGTTAAGCGTACAGAAAAACAGAAAGTGACAAGTGCCTATTTTATTAACCTTTCATTCCCCACTTTTTCTTCTGGCTACTTTTAGTCATAAAAGTGATCATTGGGGGGTGTCACATTTTATGTCTGCTAGTGGGGTATTAACATAAGTTTAACTTGTCCAATTTGAGATTGGAGAAAAGAAATTACATGGTTGAACAAACAGAGTTTATAGTTAGCAATAATATGAGGATTATTATTGGACCAGCCAGGGTTGATAAATACGTAGTTAAACAGGGGGACTGTGTGAACCAAGACTCAAACCACCCTTTTTTGGCCTCTCTCTCTCATTGACACTCTTCAAGTTGTCCTTTTAATTTACTCATAGATTTTTTTACAACTCCATAATGGTCAGCATAAACACAACATTCTTCCATCAATGCAGAACAAAGGCCCCCTTCTCTCATGAAGAGGAGGTTCAATCCTTGACTGTTCTGTAAAACAACTTCAGAGAGAGAGGTTAAAGATTTCTGCAAAGCTGTGATGGAGGTTTCTAATATCTTTAAGTTTTGGTCTATTGCTGCTTCTAATTGTGTCATTTGTTGTGTCCCATGGACCAAGGCAGTGGTTCTTGTGCCCACCTCTGCAGCAACTCCTATTTCTAATAGGATGGCTAATGTGAGGGATATATGTGCCCAGTGGAACCAGGTTTTATTTCCCCCTATTTGAATTTCAAATGAACATGCATCAGGATAAAGCACTCTGGGAAACATCTGCACCATTACACAATTAATCATATCTGTTGACAACTTCATGAAAACATAAAAAATGTTTAAGTATATAGAATTATACTGCTGTAGGGACAGACAAGGCAAGGCGCCTAAGATAGTACCGAAGACAGGGAAACAGTCCTATTCGTTTGCAACCAGATTCAGAGGGCATTACTTCTGTTGTAATCAATAAATCCCCTGAAACCCAAGTTTAGGTAGTTTCAGAATTTTGTACCCAACATGTAAAGGAAGGGGCGCAGAAGTTCACAGTCTGCAGAAGTTCACAAAAAGCAGTTTATTTTTCTGTTTTTTTCCTCTGTTCTTGGCAAGTTAACTTTTCAAGGACACCTGGGTTAGGGAGAGCTCTTTCTTCCCTTTAATTTTCACCCTGCCAGCTGTTACCATGGAGCCCAGTTTGTAACTTCTGTATCTTAGAAATGTAGCCATCTCTGTGAATCCCTAGCTCATGGCCAGAGGCCTTGTACACATATTTTGTGAAAAACTAGTAAGGGGGTGTCTACCTTAGGAGTGCAGATTTTTTAGCCAGTGGCCAAGTAGAACAGGGCAACACGTAAAGAGGAATTTTATCTACTCTGAAGTCTTTTATAGGGACTCTTTTGCTGAAAGTCCTAAAGTCAGCCATGATGAAGACTTCTGAAGAAGGTCAGATAAGACTTTTCGGTGGGCCTGGTACAGAGGGGGCAGATGAGGTAGGTGGGGCTGACAGCAGTTCTGAAGATCTGAGAATGAGGAAGGAAAGATGTAAAGGAATAATGGGAAAGGGGTTTGGGATTTTCCTAGCAACAAAAACTTGAGCAGTAGAACAGGTAGAGCAGAGGAGAAGACTGGAGTTAGTATCACTAAAAGCCTGTAAGGGACTTTAAATTCTGAGTAACCTTTTTTCAGTGATGACAAAGAAACTTTTAAGTCCATTTTCATTACATCTTGGATAGGGGTCTGAGGGCTCTCCTCAGCTGGTTTGAGATTTGGGTTAGCTGGTAAGAGGACCTGGTGGGATCCGGTGCGGACACTGATAGGAGAAGAGAGGAGGGAGTTGGTGGAGGGGTACTTCATTACCTGCTACCTCAGCAATTGGGCAATGGTCTGAGAACTGGCAGAGGTTTGGATTTTTGATCTAGTAATTGGAGGGGAGAAATCATGTTGCTGAGGTGATAGTGACAGCAGAGAGACTGGAGCAGAAGGCTAAGGGTGAGGATCTATTGGAGAAACATAGGTCAGGATGTGAGCGAAGGAGGGAAAGGGCCTCCACATAGGGGAATCTCCTTTCACCCTTTTGAGCATGTGCAGAAGTTAAAAATGTCACGCAGAATTTGAGGACCTAGAGACCCCACTGTGGGCCATCGGTTTTGGTTATCTAATTGGTAATATGGCCAATGCTGTGTACAGAATTTTTTTTATTGGTTATTCAAAACATTACAAAGATTGCAGAATCACATTGGTTACACATCCACATTTTTACATAATTCCATAATAGTAACTGTTGTATTCTGCTACCTTTCCTATTCTCTACTATCCCCCCTCCCCTCCCCTTCCATCTTCTCTCTCTACCCCATCTACTGTAATTCATTTCTCTCCTTATTTTTTTCCCATTCCCCTCACAACCTCTTATATGTAATTTTGTATAACAATGAGGGTCTCCTTCCATTTCCATCCAATTTCTCTTTTCTTTCCCTTTTCTCTACAGAATTTGATGAGAAGCTTGAGATCCATCAGGCAGTCCCTGTATGCTCACATTCCCATGACTTAGAGAAGAAGTCGGCTTTCCCCCCACACAGCCGTGATTTCATGTGGCTTTGATAGTCCACCAGGCAATCATAGTAATCTAGGCTAGCCAACCTGCATCTGGCTCACTTGTCCCTACATCCATTAGGTTTGTTTCCATTGTCTATGGTTTGGAAGGGATTTGATGGAATTTTAGTGGCATCCTCTTCATCAGGGATATCCCAATAGGAAAGACGTATAGCCAGCTAATAAATGTCTGGGTAGAGAGATGGTCACTAGTTACCTAATTGGGCTGTATACGAGATAGACCATAATTCTTTTCCAGTAGGATTTGTGATCAGCCATCGCTGCTGAACGGGCTGATGAGGGTTAGGACTACTGGTGGTCAAGGGGAGAGTCTATAGCTTTATCCACATGGCGAATACACAATTTGAAAGGGTTACCAGTCTTTTCCAGTTTCCAGCCAGAGTCTCAACAGGCCGCAGGCTTGAGATGAGAGGTATGGATCCAGGAAATGATTCTGTCTACCTTTACCGCTGTAGGTGTTATAAGTAGCACCTGGTATGGTCCTTTCAAGCGGGGTTCCAGGGATGACACCTGATGTCGTCTTACATAGAAGAAGTATCTTAATTGATGTTGATTTGGAGTCCTCTCGTCCCCAGGTTGTTAGGCAGTGGCCATCTGTTTTCACAGGTATCCTGAGTTCTTTCAAGAGCTTTAAGTCTGTAAAGCAAATGGGTGTGAAAGAAATCGTTAGGTCTTAGAGTTGGGGTTAGGTCCCTTACTGGAGGAGGGGCACCATAGAAAATTTCATAGGGGGTGAGGTTACACAAAGAAACAGAGGGAGTATTTCTTGCATGAAACAGTTCATAAGGCAGGAGCATAGTCCAATATTTTATGCCGGTCTCTAAGCTTAATTTCGTTATGGTCTCTTTAATGTTTCTATTCATTCATTCTGCCTGTCCTGAACTCGGGGGTCTATAAGCACAATGTAACTTTCAATAAATCCCCAAGGTCCTGGCTAACCCCTGACTTATGTGGGTTATGAATGCCGGTCCATTATCACACCCTATTACTTTAGGCAGGCCGTATCTTGGAAAAATATCTCCCAGGATCTTCTTCACCACAATTTGCACTGTTTCTTTTTTTTTCTTTTTTTCCTTTTCTTTTTTTTTTTTTTTGGTGGGAAAGGATTCAATCCATCCTGAAAATGTATCTACAAAGACTAGGAGATATTTAAGTCCAATACTTGCTGGCTTTATTTCAGTAAAGTACACTTCCCAGAATTGTCCTTGTCTGGTTCCTCATAGGTGCTTTCCTGTAGGAAGCTTGGAAGGATAAGAATTAACCATTTGATGGACCTGACAGGCTTTTGTTAACCATTCAGTTATTTCCTTTAACTGTGAGTCGGTTAGTGGAAAACTCTGTTCTTGATCCTTCATAAATGAATGTAGTTTCTTTAAACTAAGGTGAGTGATTTGATGTACATTATCTACTGACATAGTTAGAGCTGTGAATATAGGAGTTTTTACTGAAGGATTTAGAAATTCCACTTGGGGGCCTTCAGGGTTAAAAGTTATTTTGGCCCAGAGCTTGGTGAGCAGAACTCTGCCTATCAATGGGGCCGGGCATTCTGGGATTACTTGGAAGGAGTGATGGATTTTTCCTTTCCCCTGGTCCCAGGTCCTCTTAGTTGTCCAAGCCCGATATTTACTGCAATTAGCCTCTTGAATTAGAGACCTTTTATTTGATAGAGGGCAAAATGGAGCCTTAATGGCTGAGTATATTGCCCCTGTATCCACTTCAATGTTTACTGGGGTGCCCTCCACTTCAAAAGTTAACCTGAGCTCGGGGAGGGGATCTGATCCCCAACTTTCTTAGTCATCCTCCAGAGTCAGGATGGCTGGCTGGCGTGGCTGTCTCTTTCTAGGGCTCTCTTTGGCCCAGTGTCCTTTTTCTTTACAGTAGGCACATTGATCTGAGGCCAGGGGTAGCCTCTAGTTTGGGCCCAGGTATCCCTTCCTGTCTCCATGTTTCTTATTTCTGGCCTATTTGTTGTTGTTACCAGGACCTGAGTCAATTCCTTAGTCTGTCTTTTGTTTCTTTTATCCACCCTTTGCTTCCTTATCTTCCTCAGTTTCTCTCGTATAGTATACGTTTTTGGCTTCTCTGAATAAATCTCTCAAAGTCATATCTTGTAATCCATCTAAGTGTTGTAACTTTCTTTAAATATCCATGGCAGCTTGCCCAATAAAGGCCATCATGACAGATGCCTTTTGAGCCTCTGCCTGAGTATCAAAAGGAGTATATCTCCTATATGCCTCCATAATTTTCTCTAGAAACATAGAGGGAGATACATCAGGCCCTTGAATAAACTCTATTACCTTGGCCAAATTAGTTGGTCGCCTAGCAGCCACTAAGATACCTGCTATTAGAGCCCGGAGATAAGTGGACAGATGCTCCCTAACTTCAAAGGTGTTGGGGTCCCAGTTTTGTCGATTCTAGGGAAAGCCGGGTTGAATATTTTGGGAAGTGGTGTCAGTCACCCATCTGGTCCGAGGATATTATTTTCTAGCTTCCAGGAGGATTCTCTTTTGTTCCTCTGTCATGAAGAGAGTCCCTAGGTGTTGTTGGCAGTCATTCCAAGTAGGCTGGTGTGAAAACATCTATGAATCAACCACACCTGAGACACGAGTGGGGTCCTCTTAAAAGGGGGGATTGTTATTTTTCCAGTTATATAGGTCTGAAGAGGAGAAAGGCCAATACTGGTAGGCTTGCAATTTTTCCCCATGGCCATCATCAATCATTGGCACATAGGGACGGAGGGGGAGCATCACGGGAGTTCCAGGGTTTTCAATCTTTCATTGATGGTGAGTTCCTTTAGCTGGGCCAGGTTCCTCCAGGGGAGGAGGGGCTGTGTGTGCCGCGGGAGAGTTTTCTGGAGGGTGCTGGGCTGGCTTAGCTTCCTCCAATGGCGGAGAGGCTGAGTCAGCAGCAGGGGAATCACTAGGAGGGTGTTGGGGGTTGGGAGACCAGGGCAAGGGATAAAGAGAGGGATGAGAGTCCAGTAGAGTTAAATCTTGTGACTTAGGCAGAAAAGAGGGTGGAGGAGGAGGAGGAGCAGAGGGTTTGACAGATCGTGGGGGAAGGATTAGGAGCGGGGGCAGGGGCAAAGAAAGGCTTCACCCATGGAGGAGATTTGCAGAGGTAATGCCGGGTTAAGATATATGGCTTTTGATCTGGATGGCTATGTGGCCCTTCCTGAAAGACAATATCTCTGACTTTTTAAATTAGTGAGAAGTAGAAAAATCCTTCTAAGGGCCATCCGAATCCAAAGGTGGGCCACTCTGAGGCACAGAGAGTCTGCCAGGTCCAGCGGTTTACTGAAAAAGAAAGATTCTGAGCCCTTAAGCCGAATTTGGTCCAGTGATCAAGGGTCAGGGACAGAGGCATTGAAGTGCTCTTTTCCATAATGAAAAATGCACAAACAGTAAAGGCAACGACACATGACACAGACAAGACAAGACAATAAAGACAGGAAATGGACGTCCAACACTGAGACGAGGACTGAGTAGCTGGCAATACCGGATGGGCTGGCAATACCGAATCTGAAACAAAATATCACTGAGTTGAGGAGACTATTGTTCCTTGATTTTCAGAGTCCTCTGGGGTGTCCCTCAGGGTGGTGGCCTGTGACTCTGTGACACATCTGTCAGCCACCGTGAGAGAGAGCTCACACTCTTCATTGACAGCCATTTTGCCAAGCTCTAACCTGAAACCTGACACCAGAAAGAGGCGCCTTACAAATCCCTTGAGGAGCCAGTTGGGGTCTCTCGTCCGCTGCTGCCAGAACTCGGTGGAACCTCCATATGTAAAGGTCGGATGAGTGTCAGGCGAAGAGACCTCTAAGAAACTGTCTCATGCAAAAGCAAAGGGTTTATTGGTGGTCCAGCATGCTGGGGCTCAGAGCTCACTTCAATAGAGCAGAGAGTCCTGAGAACAGCTTAAACAGGGCTTATATACTTTCCTTGGGGAGGGCAGGGAGGGAAGTTAAGTATACAGAAAAACATGAAGAGACAACTACCTATTTTACTAACTTTTCACTAACGACTATAATTTGCCAGATTTCCTAATGTATCTATTGATATCTATTTTCCTACATATTTTTCCCAGTTCATCATTGTGGCTGACTCTTCACATGTGCTGACATTTACATTTACTCTATACCCGAAAAGCTATAGCTAAAGAACTTTTGGTGCAAATTCTATACTCACTCTCCTTTCTAAACTACCGACTATCTTCTTAATCTTACCGACTATCACTTTTTGACTGGAAGTTATCTTTGACAATCAATCATCCAAGGCACAAGGTCCAATGCAATTGTATATCGATGTACCTGAGACATCTGTGCAGAAAATAAATCAAAGCTAAGTATCACAATCAAGGTCCTAATACACTTCTGGGTTTTAAATCTTACATAGATTTCTGTTTTCATACTTATATTTTACCTATATATTCTTGTAATTATCGCCGGTCATCAATACCATTATTCATCCAGCTGAATGATTCCTAACCCAAATCAAACCTGTTATTAACCCTAACCATACACTGTTGCCTCAATCTAACTTTACAGAAGAGCAGGGACAGAGATGGACTTACAATACAAAAATGTAGGATTCCTTCCAACTACTGAGAAACTCAAAGGTCCATGCAAAAATGATCCCTGCAGAAGTTGTAGGCAGCTATGTAGGAACTGAGAGAGCAAAAGTCATCTTTCATTGTAAAAAACTTGGTCAGGATGAAGGAATGTGTCTGAATCAGCCTCTGTCTTCTTAATTTAGAGAAGAAGGACCCAACCACGCCTGTGTTGAGAGCTGTTCCTGGGTGCCTATGGTTGATATACCATTCTAAGTTGTGAAAGTGTCACAGGAAGTAGGGGCAGCCTCCATTTCATGGGACTCTTTGAAGCAACTGTTAGGACAACGTGGTTGCCAAGGCAGTGACCTTATTCACTTTCTGAAGGAAGTGACCTCACCTCACAACCTTGGTGACAGAACTCTCTGAACTTGGGATCCAGGAAGCCAGTCACCAAAATCCAGTCCCAGTCCCACTCCCAGGGATCTCACTTGCTTGGATTTACCAAGGACAGATTTAGTCTTTCTTGGTACCTACTGATGTGAGGATGGCCAAATGCCAGAAAGCTCTGAAAAGTCACCTTTACTGAGAAAGCAGGTATTGGATCACCGCTGGCTCCTCAGTAGTTCAAAATGTTGACCAAAGAGACCAGATCTGAGACAGGACAGGCCATTTTGTGGGAATAAAATATGGTCCACAATTAGAGAAACTCTGGATAGTCACAGACCTACTTCGGGGAAGGAGGTGCCTTTGTGGGTGTGGGTGTGAGTTTGTGGATTTGTCTCATGTTCTCAGAATAGGTAGGAAAGTCGGTATGTTTGGTTTGGTGTAGACTGTTTCGAGTAAGTCGTTTGACAAGGCGAGTGTTTCTATGTCTGTGTATCCCACGGTGTCCATGGTTGTAGACATTAGAAAAGAGAATGCATCAATTGATATGTCCTGTCTAGTTGAAAGCTTCCCAGCATTCATCCTGCCCAATTTATGAATGGATTTCAGCTTGCCTTATCGATGGGCAACACTTGCTATCTTTCAAAGTTTCTGCTTTCTTCCTGAATTCTGGCCACTCTCCAGAATAGGCTCATGGTTTTGTGTCCAATATATGTACCACTTCCAAGCCCTGTGACATCGCCATGTACTGGATAGCTGAAGGGAATGGCGAGCATCTCAGAAAACTCAGGTATCAGTGTGATCAGGAGAGTCTCAGTGGAGAAACCCTGCTTTGGGCCTTTTAATTACCAATTGTTCTGCTGCCCTGAATGTCTGAAAGGTCTTTGCCTCAGGCCACCCCTTTTTGAAGCCTGAAAAAAACTGTTTTCACATGGAAATGAATGGGCATCACCTGAGGCTTTTTGCTTAATTCCTTTGGAAAGGATGTGTCTGAATCAGCCTTTTGGCCCTGTGTGAGGCTTAGGCTTAGATTCTCAGCACCTGATGGATCTAAAGAAGGATCCCATGTGTGCATACAAAACCAGAATAGCCAAAAGAGCAGTCATTCTGGATGAAGTCTCTCCCCTTCCTTTGTGAGGTTCTAGACCTACATCAAGTTAGAATAGGAATGCTTTGGGTCAAATAATTTCTTCAAAGCCCTGCAGAGGCTAGCCCGTAGGAGCTTGGGTTTCCTCATGTCTCCAATTCAGACAAAGAATCTAAACCCCACAGTCAGTAGTCCTCAAATTGGAGAAGCAGAGAAGTATTAACAGCAGGCCTATGTGATCACACCAGGTTCACAGGAAGGGTGTCCAAGCCACCCTGTTTTTAGGCACATTAGGGGCAAAGGAGATTATTTTGGAGACTGTCTTGGTCTGCACCCCTCATAGAAACATTAAACCAGAGGTTATGAAGAGTGTTTATATGAAAGATCATGAGGGCCATGTGGGAGTGTGTTGGTTTTAATTGTGGTCATTTGTGTGGTGGTTGGAAGAGATGACTGGGTCCACCTTGACATGAACTCTGGTGTGATTCCCCTAAGAGACTGAGTTCTGGAACTGACCTCAGAGATGTATTGCCATGAATTGTGTTGGGATGTTATGAGTTCACGCATGAGAGTCGTCCTTGGAAACTGAGATGTATGCCCAGGTTGTATTTCCACAAAGCACTGGGAATCACAGCCAAGATATCACATGATTTTATTCTGAAAGACTTGGCAGCCATAGTTGAGAGTCAAAACACACATGGACCTCACATTGTAGACCTCAATGGGCCTGGATTCACGTGACCATTTAGCCAATCTTTGGGAAGCCTTGCCTGTGAGAATTCTCCATAGCTTTCATTGACATGAGCTTCCTCAAAATTTAATGGTTCTGGATTGATTTGAAACGTACAGTGCCTCCAACTTCATCTTTCAAAAATGGCTAGATAAATACCAAGAAATTTTTGAAATTCCCATGACCAGGTGGCACTGGAGAACCTTTGGATGTCCTGTTGCTGATCATGAGTATACCAGACAGTGCCTTGATTGACTGAGTTTCATGAAAATGGTGTAGAACAGAGATGCCAATAAATTGGAGCCTGCTGAGTACTTGGCCTAGAGCAGTAGTGGGCAGGTGTGTGATAAAACATTTGTGGTGGGGCCATGTGGATCTGCTATTAGCTTCCAAATGTCTTGTGACTGACATGGTGCAGCAAGCAGTCCCTTCTATGTAAAGGCATCTTGTAATATTGAGAAGTTTCAGGGAAAGTTTCAGAATCAAGTTGCTATGGTCAATGGGGAAAGCTATGTGGGATAGAAGCATGGTTGGTGCATTGTCCTGCAGAAACTGACCCACCACACGTGACAGAACTCCCTCCAGCACTGTGTCCCAGTTGACCTCTTTGTATTTTGTGAAGCAAATACCAAACTCCCAGTGAAGCCGCAAGAAACACCATGAAAACTTTAGGATCACAAAATGGCTTCACAGTCCACACTGGGAGACACTTAGACCCCAGAGGCCACAGTTTAGCTACAAATAGCAAATTCAGCACTGCTGCTCATGTTCAGTGGAAAATAAGAAACCATGTCCTCCAGATCACATAGATGCAGACCCACCTTTATTGGTCTCACTAGAAACGAAGCTAAAGCACTTGACAACAACATATGTTTCAAGTGCCCAACCTCAGAGGCAGTTCCACAAGAAGTCTTTAGGCCAGAAGAGCTCCAGTTTGTGGAGTGTTTACCCTGTCCTTTACTTTTGGAAACTCCTTAGCATATTCTATTCCAAATATGTATTCACAGATTTTCTAACTCTTCTCCTCTAATTTTGTCTTACTTGGGGACTAGGTAATGTCAAGCCATTGTTCTGGATGACAGTGGGAACAATTTTTTGTAGCACATATTTGTATACACATTGGATTCATTTTATAATTTTCCAGTCAAAATAGTGAATCCCTCACACTAACCCCTACGCTACTAAACTCTGACTAGAATAATAACCCAAACAGAATTGAAATACAAGCAGTTCAGAGGAGGCATCGTGTATAGTTGGACTTGCCTTTTGCATTATATAGGGTAGGAGTTATGAATCTAGTCAATTATTTGGTTGAAAGAATTCTCCATGTTTTTTTAAAGTTAACAAATATGTGAATTCCTGTCTCCCTTTCTCTGTAGCCTATTTAGCACATGTAGTTTTATATGCACATATAGATTCATACCTGGTATCACACGTATATTTTTGGTGAGATGGCTGACTTGGCATATAGAAATTGTGAGAAGATATCACTCCTTCTAAAAGCTGTTGGAACTGAGAATTCAACGTATGGGTGATCCTCCTATTTAAATAGCATTATACATAAATCCATGTTCAGTAAAATAAATATTTTTGAATCTGTGGATGATATGTATTTCATGATGAATTTCGATTGGCATATATAATGCTACTTTTTAATGTCTCTGTGTGTGTGTCTGTATATATATATATATATATATATATATATATATATATATATATATCCTCCAGATTTTTCAAAATATGAAATATATGTGTCTTATTATGCACTCCCAAATTTCATTCATATTCATGTATGTGGATTTATAATCTACTTTTCAAAAGATTATTCTCAGAAATATTCATCCACCTGAAATAACATTTTGGTTTACTAGTACTGAAAACTATCTTCAGTAAATGGTGCATAGAAATCCTAATATTTTGACATTGCAAGATGGCCATGAATAGAGTGCATCACACCCTTTGTACTGCGCCACTTCACATGTGAATAAGGAGTTAGAATGACGAAAAAGTATCTTGTTAGGATCTTACAGAAAAATGGGTGTGCCTGGAACCTAGAAGAATGATTTCCACCACCGAGGTCCTGTAATTGAGTCTCAAACAAGAGCCAACTATGCCACCGAAGATCTGGGGTGGCTGATCCGTGCGGCGCATGCCGTGGCTATAGACGGCGGGCCTCCACCGTGAAGCGACCAGCATGCAGGGAGAAACGTTGCTGCGGATTCTGTGGAATCCGGCTGGCTCACCCACCACTGAGCCCGGGGCTGAGTTCGGGATTTCAGATGGGGAAGAAAGTGTTACAGTTCTATCCCCCACAACCGAAACTCCACCGAGGAAACCAACGGCCACCATCTTGGAGAGCTGAAGTATCCACCACCACTCTCCGACAGATTGCAACAACAAAACAGGTGTGTGTTACTCAGCTTATCTCCCATACAGCAGGTAATTCGCAAAAATTCTCTCTTAGGCTTTCCGGGGGAGGGATTACCAGAGAAAGCCTTCATAAAGACGGGGGGAAAACTAGTGGCACCTGACCTTCAACCTTCCTCCCATCACCGGTGAAAACAAAACTTGTCTAGCCAGCGCAATGGGTGGGGCAAGCGGAAAAATTCAAAACAATAGAGTGCCAGTGTTCCCAATAGACACCCTCCACACCCAAGGAACGGCAGGCAAAGAGTACAGTTTGAGCTGCCAAGAGGCATCACTCAGGGGAAATCTGGTGTAGCAGGGGAAATCAGGACTCGCAGAGGAAACCAGGGCACCAGAGGACAGACACGCGTGACTAGGAGGCTGGAGAACGCCTGCCCAGCAGCAACCAATCACCCGCTGGCTGCCTGCGCAATTGGGCAGCTAGAGATCACCCGCCCGCCGGTGACAGAACATTCGCTGATTGCACGACTGGATGGCTGGAGACTTCCCGCCCGCCAGCGACCGGGAGGTGAAACCAACCAGAGACAGTCCAGTCCCACCCCCCCATTCAAACACCCCGGCAAGGAGCCTGGGGCCCGCCATAGCAGACAGGTGACATCACTGGAGCTCAGCTGTCGGAATTCCTTCCAAGTGGAATCCACTTTTGCAGGCATAGTCTACAAACACAAAAGAGAGACAACAGAGATATATAAAACCAAAACAAATCTATTGAAGAAAGCAGAAAGACAGCAATCAAATTGAGCTGAAAAGTAACGTGAACATCATGAAAAAACAAGGGAAAAAAAGGTGTGCAAAAAATGCAGGACAACTAAATTCTAAAGGAGGACCGTGAAGCATCAGAAATAGGGATAGGGAAAAAACTCAAGGCATACCTAACTCAGATGGAAAGGAATATTAGAGAAGACATGAGGCAGCAAGTCCAAGCAATAAAAGTATATTTTGAAAATCAAATAAAGAAACAAATTCAAATGGCAAAGAATGAGCTTTACCAGGAGATAGAGACATTAAAAAGAAATATCAAACAGTAATCCTAGAAATGCAGGAAAGTATAAACCAAATTAAAAACTCAAACGAAGAGTATTACAAATAGACTAGATCAAGTAGAAGTTAGAACGTCAGATAATGAAGACAAAGTTTATCAACTTGAAAAGAATAGAGTAAACACAGAAAAGATGCTTAAATCCCATGAGCAATCTATTCAAGAGATATGGGATGTCATAAAAAAAAACAAATTTGAGAGTCATCGGGATAGAAAAAGGCATAGAGATTCAAACCAAAGGAATGGACAACATATTAAATGAAATAATTCTAGAAAATTTCCCAGAGATGAAAGATGGAATGGATTGCCAAATCCTGGAAGCCTACAGGACCCCAAGCATTCAAAACCATAATAGACCAACTCCAAGACAAATATTTATGAAGATAGCCAGAACAAGGACATACAGAACAAAGAGAGAATATTAAAAGCTACGAGAGAAAGTAGGCAGGTTACATTCAGGGGTAAACCAATTAAGTTAACGACAGATTTTTTTCATCACAAACTTTGAAAGCAAGAAGATCCTGGAACAAAGTATTTCAAACGCTCAAAAATAATGGATTCCAACCAAGAATACTGTATCCAGCAAAATTAAGCTTCAGATTTGACAATGAAATTTAAGTCTTTCACGATAAACAAAAGCTAAAAGAATTCACAGCCAGAACACCAGCAGTGCAAAGCATTTTGAGCAAAATACTACAAGAAGAGGATTTGAAAAGTAATGCCTGAAACTAGCAGCAGGAGGTATCTCAGTAAAGGGAGAGGAAAATAACCAAAAACTAAAAACTAACCAAAATAAATAAATAAATGAATAAATAAATAAACAAACAAACAAACATGACTGGAAGTAGAAATCATATTTCAATTGTAACCTTAAATGTTAATGGCCTAAACTCACCAATCAAGAGACATAAGCTAGTAACCTTGATCAAAAAAAAAAAATCCAACAATATGCTGCCTTCAGGACATTCATATGATAGGTAAAGACATACAGAGGCTGAAATTAAAAGTTTGGGAAAAATCATACCACTCACATGACCCTCGGAAGCAAGCAGGAGTGGCCATACTCATATCGAATAAAATCAACTTCAAACCTACGTTAATCAAAAGGGATAAAGAAGGACACTATATACTGTTAAAAGGAACCTTGCACCAACAATGCATAACCATTATCAATTTGTATGCACCAAACAATTGAGCTGCAACACTCATAAAACAAACTCGCCTCAAGTTCAATAGTCAAATAAACTACAACACAATAATTATGGGTGACTTCAATACACCGCTCTAGCCATTAGACAGATCCTCTAGACAAAAACTGAATAAAGAAACTATAGAATTCAACAGCAAAATCAGTAACCTAGACTTCACCGACATATATAGAATATATCAACCATCAAAAAGTGGATACACGTTCTTCTCAGCAGCACATGGATCCTACTCAAAGATAGACCATATGTTATGCCATAGGGCAATTCTTAGTAAATATAAAGTCGTGGAGATAATACCATGCAGAATATCTGATCATAATGGAATGAATCTGGAAATCAATGATAAAAGAAGGAAGGAAAAATCCTACATGACATGGAAAATGAACAACATGCTACTGAATGATCAATGGTTTACAGAAGACATAAAGGAGGAGATAAAAAAATTCGTAGAGACAAATGACAATACAGACACAACATACTGGAATCTATGGGACACAATGAAAGCAGTTTTAAGAGGGAAATTCATTTCTTGGAGTTCTTTCCTCAAAAAAAAAAAAGAAAAATCAGCAAATAAATGAACTCACACTACACCTCAAAAACCTAGAAATGGAAGAGCAAAACAACAGCAAATGTAGTAGAAGACAATAAATAATTAAAATTAGAGCAGAAATCAACGAAATTGAAACAAAAAAAATTGAAAATATTGATAAAACTAAAAGTTGGTTCTTTGAAAAAATAAATAAGATTTGCAGGCCCTTAGCCATGCTAAGGAAGAGAAGAAAAGAGAGAACTCAAATTACTAACATACGGGATGAAAAAGGCAATATCACAACAGACACTACAGAAATAAGAAGATAATTAGAAAGTATATGGAAACCCTATGTTCCAATAAAATAGAAGATAGTGAAGATATCAATAAACTTCTTAAGTCATGCGATCTGCCCAGATTGAGTCAGGAAGACACACACAATTTAAACAGACGAATAACAAAGGAAGAAATAGAAGAAGCCATCAAAATACTACCAACCAAAAAAAGCCATGGACCGGATGGGTATAAAGCAGAGATCTACAAAACCTTCAAAAAGGAATTAATACCAATACTTTCCAAGCTATTTCAAGAAATAGAAAAATAAGGAACTCTTCCAAATTCATTCTATGAGGCCAATATCACCGTGATCCCAAAACCAGACAAAGACACTTCAAAGAAAGAAAACTACAGACCAATATCTCTAATAAACTTGGATGCAAAAATTCTCAATAAAATCTTGGTGAATCGAATACAAAAGCATATCAAAAAAATTATGCACCATGATCATGTAGGATTCATCCCTGGGATGCAAGGCTGGTTCATTATACGGAAATCAATAAATGCTATTCACCACATCAATAGACTTAAAGACAACAACCATATGATCGTATCGATAGATTAAGAAAAAACATTCGACAAAGTTCAGCATCCCTTTATGTTGAAAACACTAGAAAAACTAGGGATAACAGGAACTTACCTCAAGATTGCAAAAGCTATATATGCTAAACCTCAGGCTGGCATCATCCTAAATTGAGAAAAGCTGAAGGCATTCCCTCTAAAATCTGGAACAAGAGGGATGCCCTCTATCACCACTTCTATTTAATTCAGTTCTTGAAATACTAGGCATAGCAATTAGACAGACAAAAGAAATTAAAGGCATAAAACTAGGAAAGAAGAACTTAAATTATCGCTATTTGCGGATGACATGATAATATATTTAACAGACCCAAAAGGGTCTACAGAGGAACTGCTAGAGTTAATAAATAAATTCAGCAAAGTGGCAAGATATACAATCAACACGCATAAATCAAAGGCATTCCTGTATATCAGCAGCAAAACTTCTGAAATGGAAATGAGGAAAACCACTCCATTCAAAATATCCTCAAAGAAAATAAGATAATTGGAAAAACAATTATATAGTTGGGAATCAACCTAACAAAAGAGGTGAAAGATTTATAAATGAAAACTACAGAAACATAAAGAGATAGAAGAAGATCTTAGAATATGGAAAAATATACCCAATTCATGGATAGGCAGAACTAGCATCATCAAAATGGCGATATTACCCAAATTCTCTACAGGTTTAAATTGATGCCAATCAAAATCCCGACATTTCTTGTAGAAAAGATAAAGCAATCATGAAATTCATATGGAAAAACAAAAGACCCAGAATAGCAACAGCAATTCTAAGCAGGATGTTTGAATCTGGAGGTATAGTGATACCAGACTTCAAACTGTACTACAAAGCAATAGTAGCAAAAACAGCATGGTACTGGTACCAAAACAGGCAGGTGGACCAATGGTACAGAATAGAGGACACAGAAACCATTCCACAAAATTACAACTTTCTTATATTTGATAAAAGGGGCTAAAAACCTGCAATATACGAAGGACAAATGGTGCTAGAAAAATTGGAAATCGATATGCAACAAAATGACACTGAATCCCTTTCTCTCGCCAAGCAAGGAAGTTAACTCAAAATGGATCAAGGAGCTAGATATCAAATAAGAGACACTGCATCTGATAGAAGAAAAAGTTGGCTACGATCTACATACTGTGGGATCGGGCTCCAAATTCCTTAATAGGACACCCATAGCCCAAGATTTAATAACAAGAATAAAATAATGGGACTTACTTAAACTAAAAGTTTTTTTTTTTCTCAGCAAGAGAAACAATAAGAGAGGTAAATAGAGAACCTACATCCTGGGAACAAATTTTTACCCCTCTCACTTCAGATAAAGCCCTAATATCCAAAATATACAAAGAACTCAAAAAATTAAAAAGTAAGGTAACAAATAACCCAATCAACAAATGGGCCAAGGACCTGAACAGACACTTCACAGAGGAGGACATACAATCAATCAACAAGTACATGAAAAAATGCTCACAATCTCTAGCAGTCAGAGAAATGCAAATCAAAACCACCCTAGGATACCATCTCACTCCAGTAAGATTGGCAGCCATTAGGAAGTCAAACAACAGTAAGTGTTGGCGAGGATGTGGGGAAAAGGGGACACTTGTACACTGCTGGTGGGACCGCAAATTGGTGCAGCCAATTTGGAAAGCAGTATGGAGATTCCTGGGAAAGCTAGGAATGGATCCACCATTTGACCAAGCTATCACACTTCTTGGACTATTCCCTGAGGATCTTAAAACAGCGTACTATTGGGATACTGCCACATCAATGATCATAGCGGGACAATTCACAACAGCTAGACTGTGGAACCAACTTAGATGCCCTTCAATAGATGAATGGATAAAAAAAAATGTGGAATCTACACACAATTGGGTATTACGCAGCACTAAAAAATTACAAAATCATAGAATTTGCAGTGAAATGTATGGCATTAGAGCAGAATATGCTAAGCAAAGCTAGCCAATCCTTAAAAAAACAAATGCCAAATGTCTTCTTTGATATAAAGAGAGCAACTAAGAACAGAAAGGGAGGAAGAGCATGAGGAAAAGATTAACATTATACAAAGACGTGTGGGGGGAGAGAAAGGGAGAGAGAACAGAAAGCATATGGAAATGGTAGAATACCCTCAATGATACACAAAATTACACATAATAGGTTGTGAGGGGAAATGGGGCGGAAATAATGGAGAGAATTAAACAACAGCACATGAGGTAGAGAGGGAAGATGGGAGGGCAGGGGAGGGGGGATAGTAGGGGATAGGAAAGGTAGAAGAATACAACAGTCACTAATATGCCATTATGTAAAAATGTGAATGTGTAAGCAATGTGTTTCTGCAATTCTTATTTGGGGAAAAAATGGGAGTTCATAAACCAAATGAGAAAAATGTATCAAAGATGATATATCATGAGCTTTGTAATGTTTTGAACAACCAATAAAAATAAATAAATAAATAAAGGTTTAAAATTGAGTGGGAAGAAATCAGCTAAAAAAGGGTTGAGATGCATTCATTTTGCTAAGCAGAAACTTTGTTTTGTGTAGTTGTAACTATCACAAATTTATTTTACCAGAAATTTGGCTTTTGAAAATGCACATAAAATGAGATTAAAGGATAATTCACCTACCTTCATGAAAAATTCATAGCATTTCCTATATTTTTCATATTTCATTTTTTTAGTTAATATTTTGTCATGGACCATGTCTAGCCTTAGGCTATTCTTCCAGAATACTACCTCATCTGACAAGTTCGTACAATGTATTGGATTTTTCTTTTCATCTTTTATTTAATTGTTTCTAGCTAATAATGTGTATTTCTTCTTATCTTTATTTGGACATACATACCCAACTATATCTTTGCATTTTATGTTTTACTGGGGAAGAGACTCATCAAAAGCTATTTGTTATATGTATTAACAATCAAACATTCAGAGAAGGCAATTATTCTTAATTTTGCATGAAAATAACTTTGTACCATTTTTCTTATAAAGATTTAGAATTATTAATAATGTCCCTGCTGTAATAAGTAAATACTTACAAGAAGAATTAAACAATTGACTTTATATCAATTATGAATATGAAAAGTACTAAAATAAATATTTGGCAATTAATACACAATTGATAGAAATTGAAATCACGAGAAAGCCATTTAAATTGTCAGTGCATATGGTCCTTAAATAATAGGTTTTTTTAAAAAATTTTTCTCTAATTCATAAGATATATTATGCCATATTATAGCTTAATGTGATATAAAAACTTAAATTATCACAATGATAATAATAATCCATTGTTCCTTCCTCTACATTCTGTGGCATGCTAGTACTAAAATAAATTGTATTATAACACCAAAAGAAAAGCCAAATCATAATATTTCTACAGTAACTGACACGAGTTTAACATCAATGCAAGTAGATTAGATTCCTATGGGACATGATGTGCATTTTGACGTTCATTTTTATTCAACACTGGAACATTACTATTTCTTCAGTTTATGCACATCAGAGGATATATAAATATTTCATCCACAATTTAGCAAATTTATATGCATTTGTTTAACTTCAAATCACTTCCTGCTTCAGAACCCATGTATTCCTCCATGTTTCTTGACTGCTCTTTTCATGAGACTTCTTTCCAAACACATTATTTTCGATTTCCTTTATCATATTTGAAGCAAAACACCCGTCATGATAAACCATAACCCTAATATTACCTTTAAATGTATAAGTGGTTGGAAAGAATGATTGTATATCAATATAAGATTTCTTACTTAGTTACAGATATCAATTCAATCCATTATTTAAAGTGGAACCAGTTATATTATTTATTCACAGTATGGTCTATTCATGTATTATCTCTATATTCATAGACACAGGGTACACCTCTTTGTACCCCCAATACTAATTTATACGTCTTCAAAATATTGCTCCCAGAAATGGTGAAACAAATACATGTAACCTGATCTACATATACATTTTATCACAGTAATATTCTGTACAGAAAAAGCAAAGTTCTCACTTATGATTGTACCATACCTAAATGGAAAGTGATCCTGGATTACTAAAAACATCCATGTCCAGGTTGCCTAATGATCTCAAATGAAAATCCTATTGGTGACTACATATTTGTTTCTTCCAAAGATTATATATTCAAACTCAACCCTTTGAATACGTCTAAAGCTGTCACTCACTTTACACTTTGAATGATTTTGTAATGTGTCTATTGATATCTGCTTTCCTACATATTTTCCCCAGTTCATCATTGTGACTGAATCTTCACATGTGCTATCACTAACATTCACTCTCTAACCGAAACCCTATTGCTAAAAACTTTGGTCCAAATCCTATATTCACTCTTCTTCCTAAACCTACCTACTGTCTTCCTAATCCTACCGACTATCCCTTTTTGACTGGATGTTCTCTTCTACATTCAATCATCCAAGGTACAAGGTCCTATGCCATTGTATATCGATTTATCTGAGACATCTGTGCAGAACGTAATTCAATGCTAAGTATCCCAATCAAGAACCCAATGACCTTCTGGGCTTCAAATCTTACTTAGATTGCTCTTTTCGTTCATATATTTCACCTCTATATTCTTATAAATATCACAGGTTCCCAATACCACTGTTCATCGAGCAGAATGGTTCCTAATCAAAATTGAAAATGTTATTAACACTAACCATACACTGTTCCCTCAATCTAACTTTACAGAAAAGCAATGACAGTGTTGGTCTTACAATACAGGAATGTATGGGATCTTCCACCTGATGAGAACCTCAAAGGTATGTGCAGAAATGATCCCTGGAGAAGATGTAGGCAGCTATGAAGGACCTGAGAGAGCAAAAGTCATCTTCCATGGAAAACAACCTGGTAGGATGAAGTTTGGTGTCTGAATCAGCCTCTGTCTTCTTAATGTAGAGGAGACGGACCAAACCAGGCCTTTTGGAGAGCTGTTCCTGAGAGCCTATGGATTATATCCCATTCTAACTTATGAAAGGGTCACAGGAAGTAGGGGCAGCCTCCATCTAAAGGGACCATAAGAAGCAACTGCTAAAACAAAGTGGTTGCCAAGGCAGTGACCTCATTCAGTTCCTGAAGGAAGTGACCTCACCTCACTTCCTTGGTGTTGGAACTCTCTGAACTTGGGATCCAGGAAGCCAGGCACCCCGAGCCAGTCCCAGTCCCAGTCCCAGTTGTCTCACTTGTTTGGATCTACCAAGGAGAGGGTCAGTCTTTCTTGGTACCTACTGATTTGAAGATGTCCAAATGCCAGAAGAGCTCTGAAGAGGGGCCTTTCCTGAGAAAGGAGGTAGTGGCTCACCACTGGTTCCTGTCAACTTCACAGAGTTGACCAAGGAAACCAGATCTGAGACAAGACAGGCCATTTCGGAGGAACATAGTATGGCCCAGCAGTCAGAGAACACTCCGAATAGTCACAGACCTACTTGGGGGAAGGAGGTGCCTTTGTGGGTGTGGTTGTGGGTTTGTGATTTGGTCTCATGTTCTGAGAATAAGTTTTTTCAGATATCAGCTCCGGAGCCCAGGAATTAATTCTCATTGGGGCTAAGGTTCCCCACCAGTGAGATTTGAAATTGGCGCTGGCTGCAGAGTTAACAAGGGCGGGGACTTTTAACGCCACTGCAGAAAAGAAGAAGGTACGAAGAAGAAGTCCTTAGGTGCCATGTTGGGGTTTTTCTCTGGGGTATGGCTGCCATTTATACTTTTCCTAACATTCCTCCCTTTTTGTTTTCTTAGAAAGTGGGGCATTGTTTGTCATTTCTGGCTGCTGCCTGCTGTGTGGGGGTGCTGTGGGGCCTAGAAAGGGAAGTGGACAAATGCTCGGGGGCCAGGTCTGGGGATATCATGGCAGCCAGAAATAAAAGCCAGTGGTATAGATAGCTACTTCAGTAGGGGTAAAGTCTATGAAAGTTCCCTGATGCCACAAGTTGTCGATGGCATGAAACCAGTTCTGGATGGAGGAGATTGTTGGTATCAGCTACTGGTCCTGTAACAGAGACTCTAGGAAATACTGGAAGCGTTGCCTGGTCATGGCGTCACCAGCACTTGAAGAAGATCAGAGCGAATAAAAACAGAATGAAGATAAAAATTAAAGCAAAGGTCAATTTTTGGCAGAAGTTCCATGTTGGGGGACTGACATAGAAGAGGCCAAGGGCCATGAGGAAGCTTAGAAGGTCATAAAGACTCATGAATCCAGGATGGCAGATTAAGAGGTTCTCCAAGCTCGTTGCCTCCCGCTGTGTGATGTACGTTGCATTCCATCGTGCCTGGTAGTGAGCTTCATCACTGAGTGAACTGTTCTCTTGGAGATGTTAGGGGTTCATCGGTCATCAGAGGATGGTAGTGCCTAAGCAAAAGCTGCTTGAAATTTTGATTAGAAATTTTTTGCAGTTGGGTTTGAAGGAACTTCATTATGCATGGCAAGAGAGCAAAAAAAGGGAGCATCCCAATAAGGGGCCCCAAGATAGGTAGTAAGTACATGGCAAGATAGGATTGGAAGAACCCTGTTATGGGATTGGAGGAGCTAGGTTTGAGCAATTTGGTCAATAATTTCTGCAATTTAACAACATTTTTTTCTATCAGCCCAGATTCATTAACATAAGAGCAACATTCCTCTCTGAGGAATAGGCATGTACCCACTTTTTCTGCAGTGAGAAGATCAATTGCCCTTTGGTTCTGTAAAGCCACTTGTGCCAATGAAGTAACCTGGTGCTGCAAGGAGCCCAGAGACTCAGCAGTGGTATCGAGTGCTTCCTGCAGTTTTTGTTGCAGGTCTTTGAATGCCCATAGAGCATGACCTATAGCTCCACCAGAGAGTCCGAGACCCGCCACTGAGGTTGTTAAAGTGAGGCCTACCAGAACCGGCAGAAAGACTGCCCTACGGGTTCAGGAAGGTAGGGCCAACTGTCGGAATTCGGTGGGAGTATACAAAGACAGCTGAGGAACTACAGTAACCAAGAAACAGGTGCCAGAGACATTGATCGTTGAGGTACTTAAAGACCCATTACACCAGAGGAAATGTCCAGGTTGCATAAATGCAGGGCTCGATTGGGTGCTTAAGCTCAAGGAACAAATGGGTAAAGGATTCATTATTGGCAGGTGGAAACAGATGAAAGCAAATAAAGTATTGGTGAAATAACTTTCCCACAGTGGGATACGTGTCACATGTAGGGGTTGTCCTTTCTTAGAGAAATTGTAGGTTTTTGCTGAAATATTTCCTGCCGCTAATGGGACTAAGTGAAGCACAGAGAAAGCACTGAGAAGGAGGCACAGAAAGAGGGGTGGAGTTTAATAATCGAAGAGATTGGTGTAACAAATTGAGCCATGTGTCAGGGGGACCTGAGGGGGTTGAAGGGTCTGAATCCTTTGTGGATGAGCTATGGATAAGATCTAAAAGTTTTGATTCTGACTCCTTAATGTGTTCGACTACCTGGATGGTTGCCTTAGGTGGCATAATCAGGGTGCGGCCAACTGTCATCCACCCTGTGGGTCTGGCTGAGGTTGTCCGAGCATAGACAGCAAACTCAACATAGTCCCAACGTTTGGCCTTGGGGTCAGGTATATCTAAAGTATACCATCCATTGTTATCAGATAAAGAGACTTTATCCCACTTTAGGTAACTACAAGTCCACACTTTAGGGTAACCAAGTGAGTGGTAAGAATAGCTACCATGTTCATCATGGAACCTGCATGACCAATAGGGGCACCCATTAAATATCTCAGGCCACCAATGACAATAGTCTTTTGTTTGATCAAAAAGGAAGCAAATGAAAAGCCAGTTCCAGCTACCAGGGACGAAGGTCCTTGAAGGTGACAATTTTAGGGAAATAGAGGTGCAGTTGTGGATGAAGCAAGTAGTTGCATCCACTGCACGGACCTTCTACATGCCATGTTCTGAGTATCGTTCCTGAAGAGTGAATAAATACATGGTAGGAGAGGAGGGTAAAGACCAGTCCCGATAGAGCACAGAAAATAAGCAGAGCACAAAAAACAAGCAGTTACAGAAGATTAGGGTGTTGAGAGAGCCCATTGTGACTTTTTTAAGAGGAATTGGGCTGCATGGAACACCGTGTGAGCCGCAACTTAAATGGGTGAGATGAGTGTGGACAGCAGGAGTTAATGGGAGGTTCAGGAGGTGATTCTTGGAGTTCCTCTGGGTTGGTCCTGTCGTCAGCAGGTGGGGCCTCCTGGTGATATGGCTTCAACCTAGAAATGTGAATCCAGGGAGTTAGACGGTTGTCTGGTAAGGAGAGTTTGGCGGCAGTGGGGGTACAGAGAATGACAGGATAGGGGCCTTCCCATTTTGGGGCAAGAGTCCCTTTCTCCTCTGGGGTATTATAATATACTAGACTCCCAGGTGTTAAGGGAGGAATGTTTGGAGAGGACACTGGGTCCGGATGAAGCCAGTCCTGATATTTCCAGAGTTCCGAGCAGAGATGATACAAAAGAGGCAAAGACAAATCTCGGGTGAGAGGTCCTTGTGAAATGACCAACCCAGGGGGTATAAGAGGTCTTCCATACATTATCTCAAAGGGAGACAGTAAAGATGGTTTTTAGGGAGAGCTCTGATTCGAAGCAAATCCAAGGGAAGGAGTTTGACCCAGTCTAAGTTTAATTCCATTGTAAATTTGGTAAGGACTTCCTTTAGAGTACAATTTACCCTTTCCACTTTCCCTGAAGCTTGGGGATAATATGGACAGTGGAAATGCCACTTGAAGGAGAGGGCCTGAGAGACCTTTTGTGTGATTCTAGAAATAAACTCAGGGCCATTGTCATATTGTAGAGAAGTGGGCATACCAAACCTGGGGATGATGTCTGTCAGTAAGATTAAAGCTACAGTGGAAGCCGTTTTATTGGAAGTGGGAAATGCCTCAATCCAACCAGAGAAAGTGTCCACAAAGACAAGGAGGTATTTAGTGCGCCATACTGTGAGCATGTTGGTGAAGTCTGCCTGCCAGTCAGCAGTGGGAATGTGTCCCCGGGCTTGGTGGGAAGGTAAAGGTTTGGGCCTTAAAGGAGTATAAGTGTTGGTCCACTGACAGATCTGACAATTAGAGGCTATATTCTGTAGCATGGCTTTGTCAGAGAGGGTGAGCGAGAAGAAGCTCTGTAAAAAGAGGGTCAAAGACTGAGAATTGGAAAGGAATAGAGTATGAAGGAACTTGAAGAGATCCTTGTTCTTACTGGAAGAAGTAGGGGCTTCAGATGAGCTGTCTAAAGTGGCCATTATATGTCCCCCAGGGGGTCCATCATTGGAAGTGGTAGCAGCCATTTGTTCCGCCTGGTCAGCTTTGGCATTGCCCTCAGTGATAAGAGAGACGTCCTTCTAATTAGACCTACAATGGACAACTCCCACCTGGGTGGGTAAGTGGGAGGCCTCTATCAGATTGGTTATAAGAGCCGAATTAGTGATCACATTACCTTTGGTGGTAAGTAGGCCTCGCTCCTTTCATATTGCAGCATGGGATAAGATATGGAAGACATATTTTGAATCAGTATAAAAAGTTAGGGATTTGCCTTGTGCTAGAAGGCAGGCACGAGTGGCTACTATAAGTTCAGACTGCTGGTTGGTAGTTCCTGAAGGCAGAGCTTTGGCCTCTATAATCTCAGTGGCTGAAACTACAGTGTATCCAAAGTAATGAGTGCAATTCTGCCTAAAGGAACTGCCATCAGTAAACCAGATAAGGTCAGGCTTGGCTAGTAGTCTCTCAGAAATGGAAGAATGACAGGGGAGGAAATCATCTAAGGTTTCCAACCAATTATGAGTTGGTGTGTTAGACGTGGGAGTCATTGAGAGCAGTGAGGCAGGGTTCTGTGCAGAGCAGGGGAGGAAAGTAATATTAGGGTTTTCCAGAAAGGAAGTGAGGAGTGACAGAACTCTGGATGGAGGAAGGGTTTGAAAGCCCTTATAAGCTAAAAGATCCTTCAAGTGATGTGGGGAGTGGATAGTTAAAGGGGCCCCAAAAGTAAGCTTAGAGGCTTCTTTGTGTAAAATTTGTCCAGCAGCCAGAGCTCTTAAGCAAGGGGCCCACTCACGGATGGTAGGGTCAATTTGCTTGGACAAATATGCCACAGGTGCAAATGTAGGCCCATAGTTTTGACCTAAGACCCCAAGTTCTTGCCTCCCTTTTTCATGGACATATACATGAAATGGTCTTGAAAGATCAGGAAGGTGAAGGGCAAGTGCCTTTAAGACAAGTTGCTGAAGCCTGCGCAAGTGGTAGTTTGGGGAGGAGGCAAGAGATTCACTAGGGGGTCCCTTTGCTAGTTCATACAGGATTTGTATAGAAGAGAATAATTTGGGATCCAGGCCCTAAAATAACCTGCTAGTCCTAGGAATGATAGTATTTTGGCTTTTGTATGGGGCACTGGAAGATCAGAGAGGAGTTGCCTCCTATCCAGTGTTATTTCCTTTTTTCTGGGTGTAAGGCAAAAACCAAGAAAGGTGACAGAAGACTGGGAAACCTGGGCCTTGTGGGGAGACTTCCTATTTTTCTTGTCTGCTAGGAAATTAAGAAGCTGAGCAGTGTGGGATTGAGAGTGTTCCCAGAGGGACTACATAGAAGAAGGTCATCGACATTTTGAAGGAGAGTAGAGTCAGCACAGGTCGGGTGAAAGGATGTGAGGTCCTGGGCAAGAACTTGGCCAAAGAGATGGGTGCTATCCCTGAATCCCTGTCGGAGGACAGTCCAGGTAAGCTGATGAGAATGGCAGGTGTGAGAGTAAGTGCAAGTAAAAGCAAAGATATCCTGAGATTCTGAGAACAAGGGAATAGAAAAGAATGCATGTTTCAAATTTAGAACCAAGAAGTGGGTAGTAGTGGCAGGGATCTGAGAGAGGAGGGTGTAAGGGTTGGACACTAGCGGGTGGATGGTGACCACAGAGGAGTTGACAAGGGGAAGGTCTAGAACCAGCCTGTAGGACACGTTAGGTTTCTTAACTGCCAGAATGGGGGTGTTGAAAGGAGAGTGTGTAGGCCTAAGATACCCCTTTCATTATAAATCCTGGATGATGGCTTCTAATCTGAGGAAGGCTGTGGTTGTGAGTGGATATCATAGTTGACTAATATATCTTGAAGGGTCCAGTAAGACAATATGAATAGGACTGCATTTAGCTATAAAGGGTGTAGTTGTGTCCCAAAACTCAGGGTTAACTGGTTTAGATAGTCGTGGGAGAGTGCATGGAGGAGGTGTATCTGCCCCTAGGAACATCATGAGGAAATGAGAGGTAGGAGAGGTGTGGGGTGATATGTGAATGGTGACTTTTAATAGTGAGAGTATGTCCCTTTCCAGAAGGGGAATGGGGCAATGGCTCATAACGAGAAAGGAGTGAGTGAAGGACAAAAGGGATTTTGAGGGAAAATATGTTTACCTCCTACCACGACAATAGGAGTTTTTGAGGGTGTGGTAGAACCCCAATACTCCCTCAAGACTGAAAAAGTGGCACCAGTATCCAAAAGGAAGGTAATGAAGCGTCCATCCACCAGGAAGGTGACCCTAGGTTCTTGATTCTTGATGGTAATAGTCTGGAGGGAAGGCCCAGGGCTCCATCATTCCTCCTCTGCCAAGCCCAGGAGAGGCTGGGGTTGCCGGGTGGCTGACCAACCTCCCTTCCGGGTTGTTGGGCAGTCTGCCCCCCAGTGTCTCCTTTGATGGCATGTTGGGCAGGGGTTGTAGGGTGTTCTCGGCGAAGGACAATCCTTACCACATTTGAAGCAAGTTCCGGGGGTGTCACATTGGGACGGCGTGGTGATGGCCTTCTCTGAATGACCTGGGCCAACATTTGGAATTTGGCATTTTCAGCTCTCTGCCTAGGGCATTCACTTTCATCCTCTCTACCATGAAAAACCTTTAAAGAGACAGCGAGGATTTCGGTCTGAGGAGTAGCAGGGCCCTGTTCAAGCTTTTTAAGCTTGGCTTTAATGTCAGTGTATTTTTGGGCCAGAACATATGTCATTAAGAGATGACGGCCATCAGGGGTTTCTGGGTCGAGTTATGTGCACTGTTGAAGGGCCTTGGTTAGTCTATCCAGGAATTCTGAAGGTGTTTCCTCCTTCCTTTGAATGACCTCCTGCACCTTTTTAAAGTTAACAGCCTTGTGGGTCGCCTTTTTCAGGCCCGCCAAGAGGCAGGATGTAAAAAGGTCATGAGTCTGTAAGCCTTCAGGGGTGTTGTAATCCCATAGGGTTCCTGCTCTGGGACAGCATGAGAGCCCGTGGGGTGGTCAGGATTGGTCCTATGATTTTCATCAGCATGGGCTTGGGCTAGCTCCCAGACCCATTGCCTTTCCTCGGGGAGAAGTGTATTCGCCAAGAGCATGTATATGTCATGATGAGTGAGGCTATATGCTTGCAGGACCCATTGAAACTACCGAATGTAAGTGGTGGGTTTAGTGGTGATTGAGCCTAACTTGCTCTCTAGCTGAGTAATGTCTGACCTGGAGAAGGGCACGTGGACTTTGATGACACCCTCGGGACCAGCTACCTCACGAAGGGGTGCGATTGTCTTAGGGGTGGGAAGGAGTCCTTTAGACCTGGTAAAAGGAGGACTGAGAGAGGCAGGCGGAGGACAGGAAGGAGAGGGAGGGGAAGGGAGTGTCTCTTTGGAAGAGGAGGAAGTGGAGCAGGCAAAAGAGGACGGAGGGGAGGGGGATAAAATGGAAGGCTGAGGATCCATGGAATCAGGCAGAGGATGAGGAGGGTATTGCAGAAGAGAAGGGGCAGATGGGGCTGGGGAGAAGGTGGGGGTTCATCTGCTGGGTTGAATGAGGAAGAATCTGTGAAGTCAGAAGTAGAAGTAGGGAAAAAGAGGGGATTGCAAGCAAAGAGGACCTGAGGGGGAGGGCAGGAGGAGCAGAGACAAGGTGCTGTGTGGGAAGGCTAATACCTTCAATGCAGGGAATCTCCCTCCACTTTTCCAGACGCTGGCAGTAGTTAAAAAGGTCCCAGGGGAGGTTTGGATCTAAGGAGCCTTCTGGAGGCCAATGATTGCCATTATCCAGTGGATATGGAGGCCAATCTTGGGTACAGAATTTAATTAAAAGTTTGGGCTTGATGTCTGGTGTGAGGGAGAGTGTGGCCAGATTTTTTATTAAACATTTGAGAGGTGAGGCTTCAGGTACAGATGAAGAGGTGCCCATTGTCACAGGGAGAGATGGAAGAGAGAGAGAGAGAGAGAGAGAGAGAGAGAGAGAGAGAGAGAGAGAATAAGAGTAAGCGAGAGAGACAAAGAGAAAACCCGAGCTGGAATGGCTTCCAGGAAATTCAGGGCGAATGGGGGTCACGTGGGTGTCCCCAAAATGACCAGCTGTCGCGAGGAAATACAGAGGGTACTACCTGGTCGTCACCAGTGAAGTGCGATCTGGAAGACCCAATGGGTTTGGAGCCATGGGCAACCTGACGTCAGGAAAGTTTTCGAACGCAGCTGAAGAAGTCAGTAATGAAAACAGAACTCCAGCTCCAGCAGAATGCAGTTCTAGGACGGGAGTTCAGTTTTCCCTGAGCAGAGAGGCAGCTTCAGCCAGACACAGCAGCCCTGCAGGAAACAGCAAATCTAGCCGGCAGCAGCAGTGGCAGCAAAGGAGGAAAAACCACAGAGCCTCTCGTGTAAACTCAGAACCCTCATGCCCCAAAGGGAAACGGATCACTAGAGGGTCCACTGTGACCAGTAAAGGTCTTGGTGGGAGGAATTCCCTCTCCCCTACCGGGCGTCTAGAGTGTGCTGGACGATCAGGGTCACAAAACTAGCGGTAGCCCGAAGGAAGTTGGCCAGCCGGGGTCAGGGGAAGCTTACATACATCAGATCAGTGGTGAGTGCAGGAAGCTGGCGTCTGAAAAGAGCGGACCAGGACGGAGTGTCTGGGTGGAACGGGGGACGGGGCTCTTGTTGGAAAGAGCTCACCCGTATCCTCAAACGGGGCACCAGAATGAAAGAACTCCCCACTCAAAGGCACTTCGCCGGGAGAATTCCAATTTTATTGCAAAAAGCTGTGTGCTTATATAGAACTAAGGAGGAGATGAAAGGACTTAGATAAATGGCAGGCAACCCATTTATTGGCAAGTTCTTTCAGATATCAGCTCCGGAGCCCAGGAGTTAGTTCTCATTGGGGCTAAGGTTCCCCGCCAGCGAGATTTGAAATTGGCACCAGTGGGAGAGTTCACCCGGGCGGGAACTTTTCGCGCCACTTCAGAAAAGAAGAAGGTAGGAAGAAGAAGTCCTTAGGCGCCAAGTTGGGGTTTTTCTCTGGGGTATGGCTGCCGTTTATACTTTTTCCAACAATGAGTATACCAGACAGTGCCTTGATTGACTGGTTTTCATTAAAATGGTGTTTAACAGAGATGCCAGAAAGTTGGATCCTGCTGAGTAGTGGCCCTAGAGCAATGGTGGGCAGGTGTGTGATAAAACATCTGTGGTGGGGCCATGTGGATCTGCCATTGGCTTCCAAATGGCTTGTCACTGACATGGTCAAACCAGCAGACCCTTATATGTAAAGGCATCTTGTTATATGGAGAGGTTTCAGGACGCTCTTCAAAATCAGGTTGCTATAGTCAAGGGGGCAAGCTATGTGGGATAGAAGCCTGGTTCTTGTATTCTCCTGCAGACCCTGACTCACCACACGTGACAGAACTCCCTCCCGTACTGTGTTCCATTTAAACTCCTTGTATTTCGTGAGGCAAGTACCAAACTTCCAGTGCAGCAGCAAAAAACACCACGAAAATAGAGGATGACCATATGGCTTCACAGTCCACATGGGGAGACATTTAGCCCCCAGGGGCCACAGTTTACCTACAAAGGGAGAAATCAGCAATGCTGCCTCATGTTCATTGGGAAAAAAAGAAACAATGTCCACCAGGTCACATAGATGCAGACCCAGCTTTTATGGTCTCACTAGAAAGGAAGCTAAAGCTCCTGACAACAACATATATTTCAAGTGCCCAACCTCACAGAGAGTTTCCCAAGAAGTCTCTAGGCCAGCAGAATTCCATTTTTGTGGAGTGTTTACCCTGTCCCTTACTTTTGAAAACTCCTCTACCACTTCCAAGATTGTGAACTCCTGATTGTTTTCCATTCCAGATATGTATTCACGGAATTTCTAACTCTTTTCCTCTAATTGTTTCTTACTTGGGGCGAAGGTATTGTCAAGACATTGTTCTGGATAAGAGTGGGAAGATTTTTGTGTAGCACATATTTACATACACATTGGATACATTTTGCAATTTTCCATTCGAAATACTGAAACTCTGACACTAACCCATACCCTACTAGACTCTGACTACTAATCCTAATATGATGGAGAAAAATAACCCAAACAGAATAGAAATACAAGCAGTTCAGAGGAGGTATGGTGAATAGTTGGTCTTGCCTTTTGCATGATATAGGGTAGGAGTTATAAATCTTGTCAATTTTTTTCTTGAAATTGTTCTCCATGTGTTTTTATAGTTAACACACATGTGAATTCCTGTCTCCCATTTTCTGTAGCCAATTCAGCACATGTATTTTTATATGCACATAAAAAATCCTACCTGGAATACACGTACATTTTTGTGAGGTGGCTAACTTGACAGATAGAAAGTATGAGAAGAAATCACTCCTCCTAAATGCTTTTGGAACTGAAAATTCAAACTATGAGTGAGCTTTTTAGTTGAGCAACATTATACATAAATCCATGTTCAGTAAAATTAATATTTTTGGATCTGTGAATGATATATATTTCATGATGAATTTTGATTGGAATATATTTTCTACTTTCCAATGTATTTGTGTGTGTGGGTATATATATATATATATATATATATATATATATATATATATATATATACACTCTAGATTTTTCAAAATATGAAATACATGTGTCTTATTATACACTCCCTAAATTCACTAATGTTCATGTATGTGGTTTTATCAACTTTTCATAAGATTATTTTCAGAAACATTCATCCACCTGAAATACATATTTGTTTTCTAGTACTGAAAACTTACTTCAGTGAATGGTGCAAACAAATCCTTATATTTCTACAGTAACTGACCCACTTTAACATCAATGCTAGTAGATTCCTATGGGACATGATGTGTATTTTGACGTTCAATTTTATTCAACACAGGTACATTTCTATTTCTTCAGTTTTTGTACATCATAAAATGTACATTTCATCCACAAGTTCACACATTTAAAGACATTTGTAACACATTCAATCACTTCCTGCTTCAGAACACATATATTCCTACTTGTTTTTGACTGCTCATTTCATGAGACTTCTTTCCAAACACATTATTTTCGATTTCCATAATCAATTTTGAAGCAAAACTCACACAGAATTTATGATAAACTACAACCCTAATATTACCATTAGATGTATAACTGGTTGGAATGAATGTATGTATATCAATATAAGATTTGCTATGTATTTTGAGATATTAATTTATTCCAATTTGTAAAGTTGGAACAAGTTATATTATTTATTCACAGTATGGTCTATTCAATCATTCTCTCTATATTCATACACACATGGTACACCTATTTGTGCCCCCAATACTAATTTATACCTCTTTAAAATATTGCTCCCAGAAATGGTGCAAGAAATACTCATGTCACCTGATCTACATATACATTTTATCACAGTAATATTCTGGCAAGAAAATGCAAAGTCACACTTACGATTGTACCAAAGCCTAAATGGAATATGAGTATGGATTATAAAAATCACCCGTGTCCAGGTTGGCTAATGCTCTCAAATGTCAATCCTATTGGTGACTACATATGTGTTTCTTCCTAAGATTATATATTCAACTTCAAGCCTGCTGAAATGTCTAATCCAATCAATCACTTTATCATTTGCCTGATTCCTATGTCTCTATTGATATCTGCTTTCCTACATATTTTCCCCAATTCATCATTGTGACCAACTCTTCACATGTGCTGACATTTACATTTTCTCTCTACCTGAAACCCTATTGCTAAAGAACTTTTTTTTCAAATCCTATACTCACTCTTTTTTTCTAATTCTACCAACTATCTTCCTAATCCTACCAACTATCCTTTTTAGACTGGATGTTCTCTTCGACATTCAATCATCCAAGTACAAGGTCCTATACCATTGTGTATAGATTTATCTGAGACACATGTGCAGAACATAATTCAAAGCTAAGTATCCCAATCAAGGATCCAATGCCCTTCTGGGCTTCAAATCTTACCTAGATTTCTGTTTTCATACATATATTTCACCTCTATATATACTTACAAATATCGCAGGTTCCCAATACCATTATTCATCCAGCAGAATGATTCCTAACCCAAATCAAACATGTTATTAACCCTAACCATACTCTTTGCCCTCCATCTAACTTTACAGAAGAGCAGGGACAGAGTTGATCTTACAATACAGGAACATAAGAGATCTTCCACCTGCTGAGAACCTCAAAGGTCCATGCAGAAATGAACCCTGGGGAAGATAGAGGAAGCTATGAAGGACCTGAGAGAGCAAAAGTCATCTTCCACGACAAACAACCTGGTCAGGATGAATGGGTGTGTCTGAAGCAATCTCTCTCTTCTTAATGTAGAGAAGATGGACCAAACCAGGCTTGTGTGGAGAGCTGCTTCCGGGTGCTATGTTTGATATACCATTCTAACTTGTGAAAATGTCACAGGAAGTAGGGGCAGCCTCCATCTATTGGGACACTTGGAAGCAAATGTTAGGAAAAAGTGATTGCCTAGGCAGTGACCTCATTCAGTTCCAGAAGGAAGTGACCTACATCACTTTCTTGGTGATGGAACTCTCTGAACTTGGGATCCAAAAAGCCAGGCACCCAGAGGCAGTCCCAGTCCCAGTCCCAGTCCCAGTGGACTCACATGATTGGATTTACCAAGGACAGAGTCAGTCTTTCTTGGTAACTACTGATGTGAAGATGGCCAAATGCCAAGAGAGCTCTGAAGAGGGGCCTTTCCTGAGAAAGCAGGTAGTGGCTCACCACTGGCACCTGACAACTTCACATTGTTGGCAAGGAGACCAGATCTGAGATAGGATAGCCCATTTTGGGGGAACATAGTATGGCCCATCAGTCAGAGGACACTCCGGATAGTTACAGACCTACTTGGGGGAAGGCGGTGACTTTGTGGGTGTGCGTGTGAGTTTGTGGTTTTGTCTCATGATCTGGGAATAGGTAGGAAAGTCGCTTTGTTTGGTTTGGATTGGATCGTTTCTAGTAAGTCTTTTGATAAGGCGAGTGTTTTTATGTGTGTTTATCCCACTGTGTCTGTGGTTGTAGATATTCGAAAAGAGAATGCATCAATGGATGTTTCCTGTCTTGTAGAAAGCTTCACAGCATTCATCCTGCCCAATTTATATATGGACTGTGGCTTGCCTTATAGATGGGCAACAACTACTATCTTCCTAAGTTCCTGTTTTCTTCTTGAATTCGGGCCACTCTCCAGAATAGGCTCATGGTTTGGTGTCCACAATATGTACCACCTCCAGGCTCTGTGACATGGCCACGTACTGGATAGCTGAAGGGAATGGGATCATCTCAGAAAACTCAGATATCATTCGAGAAACCCTGCTTTGGGCCATTTGCTTACCTATTGTTCTGTTGCCCTGAATGTCAGAAACGTCTTTGTCTCAGTCCACCCCTTTGTGAAGCCTGAAAAAATGGTTTTCAATGGAAATTAATGGGCATCACCTGTAGCTCTTTGCTTAATTGCTTTGGAAAGGGATGTGTCTGCATCAGACTCGTGCCAATGTGTGAGGCTGTTGCATAGATTCTCAGAACCTGATGGATCTAAAGAAAGATTACATGTGTGCTTCCAAAACCAAAATGGCCAAAAAAGCAGTCATTGTGGACGAAGTCTCTCGCCTTCCTCTGTAAGGTTCCTGACCTCCATCAATTGAAAATAGGAATCCTTTGTGTCAAATGAGTTCTTCAAACCCTGCAGAAGATAGCCCATAGGTGCTTGGGTTTTCTCATGATTCCAATTCACATAAAGAATATATACCCGAGAGTCAGTAGGCCTCAAATTCGGGAAGCAGAGCAGTATTTATGGCAGGCCTATTTGATCACTCCTGGTTCTCAGGAAGGGTGTCCAGGCAACCCTGACTTTAGGCAAATGAGTGGCAAGGGAGGTTATTTTGTACACTGTCTTGGACTGATCCCCTCATGGAAACCTCGAACCACAGGTTATGATGAGTGTCTATATGGAAGAAGATGAGGGCCTTGTGGGAGTGCTTTGGTTTTAATTGTGGTCATTTGTGTGGCGGTTGGAAGTGATGACTGGGTCTACCTGGGCTTGAACTCTGGTGTGATTCCCCTTAAAGTCTGAGTTCTGGAACTGATCTCAGAGAAATATTGCCATGAACTGTGTTCAGATTTTAGGAGGCCACGCATGGGATTCGCCCTTGGAAACTGAGATCAAGGACAGGGTGGCTTTCCACAGAGCCTTGGAATCTCAGCTAGGATATCACATGATTTTATTCTGAAAGATTTGGCAGCCATAGTTGAGAATCAGAACACCCTTGGACGTCACATTGAAGACCTCAATGGGCCTGGCTTCATGTGACCTTTTGAAGACTCTATGGGAAGACTTGCCTGTGAGAGTTCTCCAGAGCTTTCATTGAAATGAGCTTCCTCACCATTTAATGGTTCCTGAATGAACTGAAACCCACAGTGTCTCCAACTTCATCCATGAAAAATGGCTAGATAAATACAATGAAATTTTTGAAATTCCAATAATCAGGTGGCACTAGAGAACCTTTGGATATCTTGTTGCTGATCATTAGTGTACAAGAGAATGCCATGATTGACCGGGTTTCATGAAAATGGTGTAGAACAAAGATGCCAGTAAGTTGGAGCCTGCTGAGTAGTGGGCCTATTGCAGTGGTGGGCAGGTGTGTGATAATACATCTGTGGTGTGGCCATGAGGATTTGCCATTGCCTTCCAAATGGCTTGTGACTGACATTGTGCATCCAGCAGAACCTTCTATGTAAAGGCATCTTGTTACATGGAGAGGTTCCAGGGCAAAGTTCAGAGTCAGATTTCTATGTACAAGGGGGCAAGCTCTGTGAGATATAACCTGGTTGTTGCATTCTCCTGCAGACCCTGACCCACCACAAGTGACAGAACTCCCTCCAAAACTGGGTCCCAGTTGAACTCTTTGTATTTCATGAAGCAAATACCAAACTCCCAGTGCAGCAGCACGAAACACCACGAAAAGTGGAGGATGAAAAAATGGCTTCACAGTCCACACGGGGAGACACTTAGCACCCAGTGGCCACAGTTTACCTACAAAGAGAAAATTCAGCACTGCTGCCTTATGTTCATTAGAATACAAGAAACCATGTCCTCCAGGTCACATAGATTCAAACCCATCTTTGATGGTCTCACTAGAAAGGAAGCTAAAGCTCCTTACAACAACATATATTTCAAGTGCCCAACCTCAGAGGAAGTTCCTCAAGAAGTCTTTAGGCCGTCAGAGCTCCATTTTTTGGAGTGTTAATTGTTAGACCACGACACAAGAAAAGACCACTGACTCTAATTAAAATCATATTAAATTAATCTTATTATTTCTACCTTTCATGCTGCCTCCCCTCCCAAAACAGCCGGAACAAGACAGCAACCCCAGCTTTCCTACAGCCCAGCTTTATAGCCCAGAAAGTTACACAAAAGGGGTGTTACAGATAACAGAACTCTGACAAGCATCACACTAATCGTAGTTTAGGTTTTTTTTGCTGTCCCTACATCAGAATTCAGAGGACCATTAGAGCCTCAGAGAGGGATGTTGTCTGGCCAGAGAAGGCAAATATTTATGATGTGTCACTAAAGTTTCAGAGAGGGCTGCTATCTGGTCAGAGAGCTGGGCATGCATGAGTTCAAGGCACGGGCAGGCATTTCAAGCAGGTTCAGAATTTGCAGTAATTTATGGTAAAGCCAAAATTACCTTTTCATGGCTTTGTGGCAAGATGGCTCTCAATTTTAATAAAAGATCAGGTTGGGTCTATCATTTCCCCCTTTTCTCTGTGTCCCTTTCAAATCTTTAATAGATTAGGGGAAGAGCACTGAGGAAATTTTAATCCCTCAGGTAAGATTCTCCAAATTTTTAGAACTTACCCAAAACCGATCTCCCTGATTTTACCAGACTTAATTAATTACTTATATTGATAGTCTACTTATCTTTCTCTCCATTGTTGTAAGAAGAGTGGCGTCAATCATTATTTCTTCTTCTGACCTGAGACAGGGTGAAGTGAGTGGGCATGGCGTGAGGGACATGAGTTGCCTTTTATAAGTCAGTTGGGGGACATGCGTTGCCTTTTAGAAGTCATTTCGGATTGAAGTCTGGTTGGGGAAGAACAGGTTGTAAAGTCATCTGGGGATGGGTTCTTCTATGAGAGAAACAAAAACCATGAGTACTGAATAAATGTTGCAGCAGCCGGAACATGTTACTGTATAGAAGTTCCCTCACCAGTCTTTAATATCCCCAGTTATCAGGACTATCAAATTAATATTTAACTTTTAGTGTTACAGTTGTCCTTCCCCATAAGATACAGTTTAACAATGTAATGTCATCTGATCTTGTAAAATCCTTTTTCTAGTATGACCTCTGCGTCTAATAGAGAAACCTTTAATTCTGTTACTCAGGGCTGGATAATCGTACTAGCAAACACCAAGCCTACCTGTGTTGGTTAGGAATATCTGCAGGCCTTAAATTAAAAATTTCTGCCTGTGGCAGCTCTTCTTGATAGTCTCTTTTTATAAGTATCAGGCATTCCTGTCTGAGAATCCTTCTTTGTAGCCTCCAGTCTTACTTATTTTGGGAGGCTAAAATAAAGTGCATACCTTAAAATATTATTATTATTATTATTATTATTATTATTATTATTATTATTATTTAAAATGCCCAGGAATGGCTGAATTTTCGTCTTAACTGTCTTTCCAAAGTGTTTAAGATGAAGCAGTCAAACGGATTTTTGTTTCTATCTATTGTTAACAGTCAGCTGAGCTTTATGGGAGTCAATTCTGGAAAAATGAGAGCACATTTTCAATTCTGCTAGTGCCATTTGCGCTAGGTGGGTCCAGGTCTTGCTTGACCATTTATCTTCCCTCAGAAGCATCAGGGATATCTCCTTTCTCTGATGACTCTCCTCTTCATAACAAATGCACTGATTGGCTTTCTGTTCTCCAGTGGTCTCATTAATCTCCCTGATCAGGAGGTTATGTGGCTCAGAGTTGCAAAGCTCTTTAGAGAAGTCCCCTGTTCCCTGGATTCAGATTGACTCAGAGGGTAAGAGCCAAATATTGGTTTTCTTGGCCCTTTTCATTTAACTTTAATTTTAAATCCTAATCTTAAACATCCAGCAAATTAATTTTAACAGCCTTATATTAAGAGTACTGGACTTTAATGTCTATAACTTTATAATTATCTTTTTATTAATTGGGATCTGTATTATTCTGTCTGTATTGTAGGTGATGACTTATTATCTTGAATAAACCCATGTTGTGTTCTTAAAGCAACACATTTGTAAAACACTAACAGGGAATCTTTAGATAACTTATAAGAAAATTTCAACTAAAATTAACAAAAGTAAAAATACTTAGTTCGTGTAATAGCTACCCTAAATTTTTTGGCTGAGTATTACATTATATCCCCTGTTTGAGATCCTAGGAATCTTGACATTTTTTATGTTTTTAACATAACTTTAAAGAAATATTATCTGACGTACTTGTTTCATAGTCATTCTCACATATAGTAAGATGGGACACACAGCCTTATCTCAGGTAAGGCAGGGCTCTTTATAAATCTTAAGCATTTTAGTTCTAAAGCTGATCTTTATTTTTTTTGTTTGGGGGTCTGGGAAGATCTATTCCTTAAGAAACTAATAGTTCATACTCAGGATTGGTTTTTGGTAGGAAAAATTATGATAAACATGGATTATTAGAATTACTTTATAATTTGGAAGGGTTTCTAGAAAACAGTATACCAGATCTGTAAGTTTCTATGTGAGGAGCCTCTAGGTCATTGTGGTGTTTGTGAACTTCCATTTTAGTGTACTGTGGCCAAGGTCAAAATGTACAGACAGTGAAGGTGTAACCCATCAACTTCATCTTCAGACACTTGCAAAATAGTTCCCAATTTCAGGTTTGGCTCTATGAGCAAGTGAATGTGCAGGTTGAGGGCTCAATCATTGGTTTTAAGAAGTATATGAACCTCTCATCAGATGATGCAGAAGAAATTGATTTAAAACAAAGTAAAGAACAGAACTGGGTCACTGTGTACCAAAAGGAGATAATATTACTCTGCTACCAAGTGTCTCTAACTAGAAATGATCAATGAAGTCATGAATTATTGAGAAGGCAGTTTTGTTTTTTTAGGTGTTTTTGTTTAGGAGTATAATCCTAAAGTATTTGTTTATATTGCTTTGATTACCCTTTTGTTATTACCAGATGACAATAATGGTATGGGGTTGTTTTCATTAAAAAGTAAAAATTAAAAGCAACATTGACAAAGTTTACATAAATTGTTTGTGGTCTCATGAACATTAGCTAACACCATATGATATCACATTTAAAACATGAATTAAAGAAAGCCTGAAAGTTTTCAACTTTTACATAGATTAGGCTCTCATTAACTTAAAAATACATTCAAATTGTTCCACAATGTAAAAAGTAACATAAAACTTTACATATCTTATTGATAACTGGTAAATAAATCTCCAATATATATTTTTACCATACAACTTCAGAACACCAGCTTGATATAATGCTCTTTTAAAATTTCTACCTTACAGACTTGCATACCTGTAAGATATGAAAACATTAATAGCATCACAATTACATTGATGTTTCTACATTAACCAAGTTTAGCTTTTAAAGAAATGGCAGTACAATGCTCTAAAATAACAGTTCTGATTTAATAAGTTTTTTAATTTTTATGGTTCCTTGCTCTAGAAAAAATAAAACTTAATAAACACAATGTTATGGGTAAACTTATGTTTCAAAAAATTTTTGTCTCATTAACACATGACTGATTTTTAAAACCTTATATAGAGTTTAGTAAAAACTTATACAGACCTTAGTAAATGAATCAGATTTCTAACAAAAGTACTCACGAATGAGTAATCCCATATCAAATTTACTTTACTTATTTATCAAAATATTAGAGAAATGTATTGAACAGTGTAAACCATTTTTATGTTGAAGAAAATGTTCTAGAACCAAGGCACATTAGACGTTTTGTAGATATTAATATTTTATTAGATTTTTGAACACCTAGAAAAATTTGTAAGCCTAAATTTAAAAACATTTATTTTTATGTGTTTATCCGATTTAAATTGAAACATTTAAACCATGTGAACTAAAGATCTTTGGATCCACTTTTTAAAATTTGTTTTTATGAGCGCTTTTTTTAATGAGCGCTCCTTATATATGTTAATTTGTGTATCATATATATGATATACGGATATATGTCTATATAGACAGACAACACATAACAAAATTGTGCACACATAATAATAGTAAAGGCCTTGTAGTTTTTCACAGGTTAAATATCTATTGCAATGTTTCAAAAAGTCCACAGTTGGTCAAAGATAGAACTGATCAGAAAAACATTAACCTAGGTCTGTATGCTCAGAATCATGAGCTCAAAAATAATAAAGTATCTAAGGAAAACAATAAGAGTCCTAGAAAAAATGACTGGCCAGTAATTAGTAAATACCATACAATTTACTTTTTTTTTTCCGGTTGGCATCAAATCAGTCTCCTACTAAGCTTGCAGGCTTTTTTCATTTGCATTTCAACATGAGTCATGGCTGAGGTCTGGAAGGAGCAGGAAAAAAACTGCTATTCTGAGCAGACACCTCAGGCCTAAGGCATATTAACCATAATTTTCCGGTTGGGGTGTTGAAAATTATGATACAAGTTCAAGATACAATTCACAAAATTTTATGTCTTTACATCTTATTTTGTCAACAGATACCATACTATGGTTTACTATCCTTGTCCAAATTAATGCACTGGTACACACAGTGACATTTTCTCTGGCTACCGAATTCAAAATTGGTTAAAAAAAAAAAAGTGAATGATTGGGAAGTTACTTGCCAACTTGGAAGTAGAGTTCTTCAGTTTTCCATCCTAAGTATTTAAGTTCTCTGGCATGAATTACCTGAAATCTTAAACTAAACAATGACCTAAACCCGACTTTTAACTGCAAGATTGTGCAATGCTTCAAAAACCCATTCAGATACCAGTTTTTTTATGATAAAACATCATCATTTAGACACACATTCAGCTAAGATCATTCCCATGAAAAAATTTATAATATCAACACATTATTGCACATGTCTTAAAGGACCAGAAACAAAGACACAAGACAGACAGAAAGGAGGTAGAGACTATTGTTGTCAGACAGAATCCTTTAAACCAGAGCAGATAAGAAAAAATCTACTACACCAGTGGCACCACGGGGGGGACCAGATGTTTTAACAGAGGGGCAACCTGAAATGTAAAATAAAGTGTCTATATGGTGACTTTACTGAATTTAGTGTCCCCTTTTTCTTTTTCTCTTTTTTAACAAGACAGAGGTGGCATAATCCTTACAGTGCACGGAAGGAAGGAGGGTATTCCCTGAATCAACAGGGCTTTGGCAGCTGCTGGGGTCCCTCAGTCCCTCCTTTTACTTACAGGATTAGCTCCTCTGGTTCAGTTCCACCCCAAGCAAGCTCCATCTCCTAACATTTCAGTAGACAGCTCTCACAAAGTTCTGGGGTGGTGGGGGGGTACCAAATTTGTAACTTAAAGTTCGGTTCCTGACCTAGAAGCCAATTTATACCAATTAAATAATGAGGAATGGGTTCTGAGAAAAAGAAAAGGGGAGGCTAATTGCTTTGCTAACAAAGGAGAAACACAGGGGACTCTGCCAAATGTTGTGACTCTCTTGATCTGGAGGGACAAGGGGTTTTAAAGGAGTTTCACTTGTTAACCTGGGAGAAACTCAGTTCTTAGGTCCCCAGCAGGCATTGCCCTCTGCAATGGTTGTGCTCCAGGCAGCCAGCTAGGGGCTTCTATCATCCTGCTAAACAAAGGGGGATAAAGTTCATCGCAGTTCCTTAAAACACAGTTCAAACGGGTGTCAGGCTTACTCTCTTTATTACCCATTTTCACGTCCAATATCCTTAAGTTTTTACAACCAAAATCACACAACAAAATGAACAAAAGCAAACAAACAAACAAACAAAAAAAATAGAACGCAGAACAAAACACACACACACACACACAAAAAGAAAAACAGAAACCTGGCGCCTAAACAGAAAAACAGTGGTACAGTGCAACATCTTGCTAAAGCTCCAGGGTAGGAGCGCGTGCGTGCCCGTCGGCACCTCTCTACACTTCCAGAGGAATTTCCTACAGAACAGAACAGAGGACAGAACGATTCTCGTTACTGTCCTGGACAGGAGTATATGTGAGCCTCCCCAGGCCACATCTCTGTCATCAGAAGAGATCTCCCTTAACCGGATATCAGATGTTATAAAGGCGCCACTTACCTATGGAGGCCTCCTCCATCAAGTGCTTGCTAATAGTTTTAGTGCAGAGGTTCACTGCAATGCTCCCGGGACTAAAGGCTCTCTTCCTAATATAGAGAAGATGGACCAAACCAGGCCTGAGTGGAGAGCTGTTCCTTGGTGCCTATGGTTGATATACCATCCTAATTTGCGAAAGTGCCACAGAATGTAGGGTCAGCCTCCTTTTCATGGTACTCTTGGAAGCAACTGTTTGGACAAAGTGGTTGCCAAGGCAGTGACCTCATTCAGTTCCTGAAGGATGCGACCTCACCTCACTTCCTTGGTAATGGAAATCTCTGAACTTGGGATCCAGGAAGCCAGGCACACAGAGCAAATCCCAGTCCCAGTCCTAGTGGTCTCACTTGCTTCGATTTAGCAAGGACAGAGTCAGTCTTTCTTGGTACCTACTGATGTGAGGATGGCCAAATGCCAGGAAAACTCTGAAGAGGGGCCTTTTTTGAAAAAGCAGGTAGTGGCTCACAGCTGGCTCCTGACCACTTCACAGAGTTGGACAAGGAGACCAGATCTGAAACAGGACAGGCCATATCGGGGGAACACAGTATGACCCAGCAGTCAGAGGTCACTCTGGAGAGTGAGAGACCTACTTGGGGGAAGGAGGTGACTTTGTGGGTGTGGATGTGTGTTTGTGGTTTTGTCTCATGTTCATAGAATAGGTAGGAAAGTCGGTTTGTTTGGTTTGGAGTGAACTGTTCTAGTAAGTTGTTGGACAAGGCGAGTGTTTCTATGTCTGTGTATCCCACTGTGTCCGTGGTTGTAGACATTAGAAAAGAGAATGCATCAATGGATGTTTCCTGTCTATTAGAAAGCTTCCCAGCATTCATCCTGCCCAATTAATGAATACTCTAGGGCTTGCCTTATCAATGGGCAACACCGGCTATCTTCCTAAGTTCCTGTTTTCTTCCTGAATTCTGGCCACTCTCCAGAATAGACTCATGCTTTTGTGTCCACGATATGTAGCACCTCCAAGCACCGTGACATGGACATGTACTGGATAGCTGAAGGAATTGGCAAGAATCTCAGAAAACTCAGATACCAGTGTGACCAGGATAGTCTCAGTGGAGAAACCCTGCAATTGGCCTTTTTATTACCTATTGTTCTGTTGCCCTGAATGTCAGGAAGGTCTTTGCCTCAGGCCATGCCTTCGAGATTCCTGAAGAAAAGAGTTTTCAAACGGAAATGAATGGGCATCACCTGTGGCTGTTTGCTTAATTCCTTTGGAAAGGGATGTGTCTGAATCAGCCCTTTGGCCCTGTGTGAGCCTAGAGCTTAGATTCTCAGCACCTGATGGATCGTAAGAAAGATCCCATGTGTGGATCCAAATCAAAATGGCCAAAAATCAGTCATTGTGGATGAAGTCTCTCGCATTCCTCCGTAAAGTTCTTAACCTCCCTCAAGTGAGAATAGGGATCCAAAGGGTCAAATGAGTTCTTCAAAGCCCTGCAGATGCTAGCCCATAGGTTCTTGGGTTTTCTTATGAATCCAATTCAAATAAAGAATCTAAACCGACAGTCAGTAGGCCTCAAATTGGAGAACAGAGCTGTGTTAATGGCAGGCATATTTGATCACTCCTGGTTCACAGGAAGGGTGTCCACGCCACCCTGACTTTTGGTAAATGAGGGGAAAGGGAGCTTACTTGGGACACTGTCTTGTGCTACGCCTCTCATGGAATCCTCCTGCCAGAAGTTATGATGAGTGTCTATATGGAAGAAGATGAGTGTCATGTGAGAGTGTTTTGGTTTTAACTGCGGTCATTTGTGTGGAAGTTGGAAGAGATAACTGGGTCCAACTTGGCTTGCACTTTGGTGTGATTCCCCTTAGAGACTGTGTTTTGGAACTGACCTCCGAGAAGGTACAAGGTCCTATGACATTGTATATCCATATTTCTGGGACATCTCTACAGAACGTAATTCAATGCTAAGTATACCAATCAAGGGCCAAATGAACTTCTGGACTTCAAATCTTAACTAGATTTCTGTTTTCATATTTATATTCAAAGGTTAATAAAATAGATACTTGTCATTTCCTGTTTTTCTGTATGCTTAACAAAACACCATTGAAATCTTGAGAACTGTTTACTATTCTTGTTCCCAGAATGTGCTGTCCCAAACTGCCAAACTGCAGAATGTACTCCGTCAACCAGTTGCTCGCAAACTGACACTCGCCATTACCCATCAATAAATTTCTCTCCCTGCCCTCTCCAAGAAAAATATATAACCATTTCTTAAGCTGTTCTCAGGGCTCTCTGCTCTGTTCAAGTGATCTCTGAGCCCTTCATGCCGGACTCCCAATAAACCCTTTGCTGTTGCATGAGACAGTCTCTTAGTGGTCTCTGCCGCAGATGCTCGCCCAACCTTTACATCTGGTGGCCCTAGCAAGATCCGGAAGCTGCAGACAAAATACCCCCAACGGGCTCCTCTAGGGGTAAATAAGGCCCATCTTTCTCGTTTCAGGCTTCAGATTAGGGTATGGCAAAACGGCTATTGGTAAAGAGCGTGAGCTCTCTCCCATGGTGGCTGACACACATGTCACAGAGCCACAGGCCATGTCCCTGGGGGATAGACTCGGGAAATCGTGGAACAATAGTCTGCTCGACTCAGTGATATTTTGTTTCTGATTCGGTATTGCCAGCCCTTCAGGTTTTGCGGACTAGTCAGTCCTGGTCTCAGTATTGGACGTCCATTGCCTGTCTTTATTGTCTTGTCTTGTCTGTGTTGTGTGTCGTTGCTTTCAGTGTCTGTGTATATTTCATTATGGGACAGATCATTTCAATGCCTCTGTCCCTGACCCTTAATCACTGGACCAAAATCTGCTTAAGGGCTCAGAATCTTTCTTTTTCAGTAAAACGCCAGACCTGGCAGATTCTGTGTCTCAGAATGACCCACCATTGCAGTCGGATGGCTCCTAGAAGGATCTTTCAACTTCGCACTTATTTGAAAAGTCCGAGATATTGTCTTTCAGCAGGTGCCACATAGACATCCAGATCAACAGCCATATATCTTAACTTGTCAGTACCTCTACAAATCTCCTCCATGGGTCAAGCCTTTCCTTGTCCCTGCACCTGCTCCTACTCCTTCCCCCACGATTCTATCTCAACCTCTCTGCTCCTCCTCCTCCACCCTCTGTTTTCCCTGAGTCTCAAGACTCTACTGGACTCACCACCACCTCCTTATCATCTTCCCTCGTCTCCCAACCCCTAACACCCTCTAAGTGATTCCCCTCCTGCTGACTCAGCCTCTCCACCATTCGAGGAAGCTAGGCTGGCCCAGCGTCATCCAGATGACTGTCCCGCGGCACACGCAGCCCCTCCTTCCCTGGAGGAAGCTGGCCCCCTGCTAAAAGAACTCAGAGAACTCACCGACGTTTTCACACCTGCCTACTTGAGGTGACTGCCAACACCACCTAGCGACTCTCTTCATGACAGAGCAATGAGAGAAAAATCTCCTGGAATGTAGAAAAAAATATCCTCAGACCTGATGGGCGACCAACACAACTTCCCAACATAATCAAAGATGGCTTCTCCTTAAACCCACCCAACTGGGACCCCAACACCTTTGAAGATAGGGAGCATCTGTTCAATTATTGCCAGGCTCTAACAGCGGGTCTCCAAGTGGCCGCTGGGTGACCAACTAATTTGGCCATGGTAAGAGAAATTATTCAAAGGCCTGATGAATCTCCATTTATGTTTCTAGAGAGAATCATGGAGGCATATAAGAGATATACTCCTTTCGATCCTCAGGCAGCAGATTAAAAGGCATCTGTCACGATGGCCTTAATTGAGCAAGCTGCCATGGATATTAAAAAAAAAAAAATTAAAAGAGAGATTTTGTCAAAGAAGCCAAGAAAGTATACTATAAGAGAGAAACAGGGAGAAAGAAAGGGAGCAAAGGGAGGATGAGAGAACCAAAAGACAGACTAAGGCATTGACTAAGGTCCTGATCACAACAAGAAAGAGGCCAGAAATTAAGACATCGGATGACAGGAAGGGCCCATGCCAGAGGCCACCCCTGGCCTCAGATCAGTGTGCCTACTCTAAAGAAAAAGGATACTGGGCCATAGAGTTTCCTATAAAGAGACAGCCATGCCAGCTGGCCATTCTGACTCTGGAGGATGACTAAGAAAGTCAGGGCTCAGAACCCATCCCCTAGCTCAGGGTAACTTTTGAAGTGGAGGGGACTCCAGTAAACTTTGAAGTGAATACAGGAGCAGTATACTCAGCTTTTAAGGCCCCATTGGGCCCTCTATCAAATAAAAGGTCTCTAGTTCAAAGGGATGATGACAGTAAATATCAGGCTTAGACAACTAAGAGGACCATGGACCTGGGGAAAGGAAAAATCCATCACTCCTTCCTAGGAATCCCAGAGTGCCTGGACCCATTGATGGGCAGAGATCTGCTCATCAAGCTCCGGGCCAAAATAACTTTTAACCATGAAGGCCCCCAAATGAAATTTCTAAATACTTCAGCAAAAACTCCTATAGTCACGGCTTTAACTATATTAGTAGAAGATGAACATCCACCATTCACATGCCCCAAGTCTGATCAAACAGGCAAGCTACCCCAAAAATGGATAACAGATTACCCAGATGCCTGGGCAAAAACTGCTGGGTTAGGCCTGGCCGTGAAACAATCTCCAATGACAGTGGAGTTAAAAACCTCAGTCTCCCCAGTCAATGTCACATAATATCCTCTAAGCAAAAAAACTAAAGGTGGGATAAGGCCCCATATTCAGAAATATCTGGCATTAGGGGTCCTAAGGCCCTGTCAATCGGCCTGGAACACTCCCCTGCTACTAGAAAAAAAAAAGCCAGGGACCGGGAACTATCGCCCCATTAAAGAGCTAAGAGAGATCAACAAAAGAGGGCAGGACATTCACCCCACGGTACCTAATCGGTACAATCTGCTTAGCACTCTGAACCCTGAGGGGAAATTATATACTGTTCTGAACTTAAAAGATGCTTTCCTTTGCTTGCCTCTGCATAAAGATAGTCAGTTGCTGTTTGCTTTCGGGTGGGTAGACCCAGAAACCAAAACGTCTGGTCAACTAACTTGGACTAGACTCCCACAGGGGTTCAAAAACTCCCCCACTCTCTTTGATGAAGCCCTCCACAGAGATCTCAACAACTTCAGAACTACGCACCCTGAATTTACCCAGCTTCAATACGTGGATGTCCTGCTACTGGCAGCCAATACCAAGGAAAACTGTGAGTCTGGGACCCAAGCACTATTATATGAGCTTGCTCAACTCGGGTATAGAGTTTCGACCAAAAAGGCCCAAATTTGCTAGCATGAAGTAATCTTCCTGGGCTATTCCCTTAGGGGCAGTAAACGATGGCTCACTGAGCCCAGAAAACAACCCATTGTGTAGATACCACGCCCATCTTACAGCAGACAACTCAGAGAATTTCTTGGAACTGCTGGCTTTTGCAGGTTATGGATGCCTGGGTTTGCGTCCTTAGCTGCTCCATTATACCCGCTGTTAAAGGAAGATGCCCAATTCCAATGAAACCCTGAGGACCAGGAAGTTTTTGATAACATCTAAGGACACTGACACTGAACGCCTCAACTTCACTGAGCTCAGCCTGCAATTAGAGCAAGCCCTACACTACGTTAAAAATGTACATCAACTCACTCACCTTGGTTCAAAGAAACTGCAGGCATTACTGTAAGATTAAGAACAGAGTTTTCCACTAACCAACTCACAGTGAAAGGAAATAACTGAACGGGTAACAAAAGCCTGTCGGGTCCGTCAATTGGGTAATGCTTACCCTTCCAGGTTTCCTAGAGGAAAGCACCTATGAGGAACCAGACCAGGACAATTCTGGGAAGTGGACATTACTAAAATTAAGCCAGCAAGGTATGGATTTAAATATCTCCTAGTCTTTGTAGATACATTTTCAGGATGGATTGAAGCCTTACACACACACACACACACAAAAAAAAAAAAAAAAAAAAAAAAAAAACGGCGCAAATGGTTTTCAAGAAGATCCTGAAAGATATTTTTCCAAGATACGATCTGCCTAATGGACTGATAATGGACTGGTTTTCATGGCCCAGGTAAGTCAGGTGTTAACCAGGACCCTGTGGATTAATTGGAAGTTACATTATGCTTATATACCCCAGAACTCAGGACAGGTAGAAAGAATAAATAGAACCATTAAAGAGACCTTAACGGCCCCCTTAGGGACCTGGTGACTATCTCTCCACCCAGACATTTTTCAGCTCGGTATAGGTCTTTCCTATTGAGACATGCCTGATGAAGAGGATCTCACTAAAATTCCATTAAATCCCTTCCGTACCAGAGATAATTGAAACAAACATTATGGATGCAGGGACACGCGAGCCAGATGCAGGTTGGCTAGCCTATATTACTATGTATGCCCGGCAGACTATCAAAGCGACAAACAGCCATCGCTGTGTGGGGGAAAAGCCGACTTCTTGTGTAAGTCATGGGGATGTGAGCATAGAGGGGCTGCCTGGTGGAACCCAAACTCCTCATCAAATTCAGTACACAGCATTGGCCATATTACCATTTAGACAACCAAAAACTATGGCCCCCAGAGGGTTCTCTAGATCCTCAAATTCTGCATGACATTTTTAACTTCGGCAAGTGCTCAAAAGGGGGAAATTCCCCTATGTGGAATCCTTTTTCCTCCTTCGCTCACATCCTGTACTATGCTTCCCCAATAGTTCCTCACCCTCAGCCTTCTGCTCTAGACTCTCTGCTTTCACTCCCACCTCAGCAACCTGATTTCTCCCCTCCAATTACTAGATCAAAAACCCAAACCTCCGCTGGATCTCAGAACATTGCCCCCTTGCTGAGGAAGCAGGTACCAAGGTACCCCTCCACCCACTCCTCTCTTTTCCTGTCAGTGTCTGCACTAGGTCCCACCAAGTCCTCTAGCAAGCTTAGCCAAAGCTCAAACCAGCTGAGAAGAGCCCTCAGACCCCTATCCAAGATGTAATGAAAATGACCTTTAAAGTTGATTTGTCATCACTGAAAACAGGTTTCTAAGAATTTAAAGTCCCTCACAGGCTTTTTGGAATACTCACTCCCGTCTTCCCCTCTGCTCTACCTGTTCTACTGCTCAAGTTTTTGTTCTAGGAAAATCCCAAACCCCTTTCCCATTATTCTTTGGCATCTCTCCTTCCTCATTCTCAGATCCACGGAGCTGCTCTCAGCATCGCCTTCCCTGTCATCCCCCTCTGTACCAGGTCCACAGAAATGTCTTAAATGACCTTCTCCAGAAGTCTTTACCAAGGCTTACTTTAGGGCTTTCAGCAAAAGAGTCCCTCCGAAAAAGTTCAATGGAGATAAACTTCCACTCTTCATGTTGCCCTGTTCTACTTGGCCACTGGCTGGAAAAATCACCACCCCTAAGCTAGACATCGCCTTACCAGTTTTTCACAAAATATGTGAACAAGGACTCTGGCCTTGAGCTGGGGCTTCAGAGAGATTGCTACATTTCTAAGATAAAAAAGTTACCAACTGGGCTCCATGGTGACAGCTGGCAAGGAGGAAAAAAAAGAGACAAAAAAGCTCTCCCATTCCAAGGTGTAATTGAAAAGTTAACGTGCACAGAACAGAGGAAAAAAAACAGAAACAAAAACTGATTTGTGTGAATTTCTGAAGACTGTGAACTTCTGAGCCCCTTCCCTTACATGTTGGATACAAATACTAAAACTACCAAAACTTGGGGTTCAGGGGATTAATTGATTACAACAGAAGCAATGCCCTCTCAATACGGATGCAAACAAATAAAACTTCTTTCCTGTCTTTGGTGCTATCTTAGGTGCCTTTCCTTGTCCGTCTCTACAACAGTATAATTCTATACACTTTAACATTATTTATGTTTTCATAAAGTGGTCAATAGTTGCGATTAATTATGTAATGATGCAGATGTTTTCCAGAGTGCTCTATCAGGACGCAGGTTCATTTAAAGATCAAATGGGGGGGCATACAACCCGGTTCCACCGGGAACCTGTATCCCTCACTTTAGCCATCCTATTAGGAATAATAGTTGCTGAAGGGGTGGGCACAGGAACAACTGCCCTAGTCCATGAGACACAACAAAGACACAATTAGAAGCAGAAATAGACCAAAGCTTAAAGACATTAAAAACCGACATCACAGCTTTACAGGAATTTTAACCTCTCTCTCTCTGAAGTTGTTTACAGAGCAGGCGAGTGTTGGACCTCCTCTTCATGAGAGAAGGGTGCCTTTTTGCTTGCATTGAGGAAAGAATGATGTTTTTTATGCCGACAATACTGGAGTTGTAAAAGAATCTATGAGTAAATTAAGAAAATTACTTGAAGAGTGTCAAAGAAAGACAGAGGCCCCCAAAGGGAGGTTTGAGTCTTGGTTCACATAGTCCACCTTGTTAACTACACTTTTATCCACCCAGGCTGGTCCATTAATAATTCTCATATTATTGTTAATTGTAGGACCCTGTTTGCTCAACCATGTAGTTTCTTTTCTCACCCAAATTGAACCTGTTATTAACCCTAACCATACACTGTTCTCTCAATCTAATTTTACAGAAGAGCGGGGACAGAGTTGGTCTTAAAATACAGGAATATAGAGGATCTTCCACCTGCTGAGAACCTCAAAGGTCCTTGAAGAAATGATCCCTGGAGAAGATGTAGTCAACTATGAAGGACCTGAGAGAGCAAAAGTCTTCCATGGCAAACAACCTGCTCATGATGAAGGGATGTGTCTGAATCAGCCACTCTCTTCTTAATGTAGAGAAGATGGACCAAAGCAGGGATGTGTTGAGAGCTGCTCCTTCGTGCCAATGGGTGACATACCATTCTAACTTGTGAAAGTGTCACAGAAAGTAGGGGCAGCCTCCTTCTCATGGGAACCTTGGAAGCAACTGTTAGGACAAAGTTGTTGTCAAGGCAGTGACCTCATTCAGTTCCTAAAGAAAGTGACCTCACCTAACTTCTATGGTGATGTAACTCTCTGAACTTGGAATCCAGGAAGCCTGGCACCCAGAGCCAGTCCCAGTCCCAGTCCCAGTTGTCAAACTGATTTTGATTTACCAAGGACAGACTCAGTCTTTCTTGGGACCTACTGATGTGAGGATGGCCAAATGCAAGAAAAGCTATGAAGAGGGGGCTTTCCTGAGAAAGCAGGCATTGGCTCACCACTGGATCCTAAAAACTTCACAGAGTTGGCCAAAAAGACCAGATTTGAGAAAGAACAGGCCATTTCCTGGAACATAGTATGGCCCACCAGTCAGAGGACTCTCCGGATAGTCACAGACCTACATGGGGGAAGGAGGTGCCTTTGTGATGTGGGTGTGAGTTTGTGGTTTTGTCTCATGTTCTGAGAATAGGTATGAAAGAAAGTTTGTTTCTTTTTGGAGTGAACGGTTTCTAGTAAGTCGTTTGACAACGCGAGTGTTTCTATGTCAGTGTATCCCACTGTGCCCGTGGTTGTAGACATTAGAAGAGAGAATGGATCAATGAATATGTCCTGTCAGCTAGAAAGCTTCCCAGCATTCATCCTTCCCAATTTATTAATGGACTGCAGCTTGCCTTATTGATGGGCAACACTTACTATCTTTCTAAGATCCTGTTTTCTTCCTGAATTCTGGCCACTCTCCAGAATAGGCTCATGGTTTTGTGTTTAAGATATGTACAACCACGAAGCTCTGTGAAATGACCATGTACTAGATAGCTAAAGGGAATGGCGAGCATCTCAGAAAACTCAGATATCAGTGTTACCAGTAAAGTCTCAGTGGAGAAACCCTGCTTGGGGCCTTTTGATTACCTAATCTTCTGTTGCCCTGAATGTCAGGAAGGTCTTTTCCTCAGGCCACCACTTTGTGAAGCCTGAAGAAAACAGTTTTCAAATGGAAATGAATGGGTATTACCTGTGGTTCTTTGCTTAATTGCTTTGGAGAGGATGTGTCTGAATCAGCCTATTTGCCCTGTGTGAGGCTGTGGCTTAGATTCTCACCTTCTGATGGATATAAAGAAAGATCCCATGTGTACATCCAAGACCAAAATGGCCACAGAGCAGTCCTTGTGGATGAAGTCTCTCGCCTTCCTCTGTAACTTTCCTGAACTCCATCAAGTCAGAATAGGGATCCTTTGGGTCAAATGAGATCTTCAAAGCCCTGCAGAGGCTAGCCCATGGTTGCTTGGGTTTTCTCAAGACTCCAATTTACATAAAGAATCCAAACCCCACAGTCAGTTGACCTCAAATTGAAGAAGTGGAGCAGTATTAATGGGAGGCCTATTTGATCTCTCCTGGTTCACAAGAAGGGTGTCCATGCCACCCTGAATTAGGCAATTTAGGTGCAAGAGAGCTTATTTTGGACACGGACTTGAGCTGTGCCCCTCATGGAAAACTCTAGCCACAGGTTATTATGTGTGTCTATATGGAAGAAGATGAGCGCCACGTTGGAGTGTTTTGGTTTAAATTGTGGTCATTTGGGTGGCGGTTAGAAGAGATGACTTGGTCCACATGTGCTTGAACTCTGGTGTGATTTCCTTAGAGACTGAGTTCTGCAACTGAACTCAGAGAAGTATTGCCATGAATAGTGTTGAGATTTTAGGAAGCCAGGCATGAGTGTCGCCCTTGGAAACTGAGTTCTAGGCCCAGGGTGGCTTTCCACAGAGCACTGGGCCTCTCAGCCAGGATACCACATGATTTTATTCTGAAAGACTTGGCACCCATCGTTGAGAGTCAAAACTCATATGGACCTCACATTGTAGAGCTAAATGAGCTAAACATCATGTGATCTTTTCACCATTCTTTGGGAAGCCTTACCTGTGAGTGTTCTCAAGAGCTTTCATTGAAATGAGCTTCCTAACCATTTAATGGTTCCTGAATGAATTGAAACTCACAGTGCCTCCAACTTCATTCTTGAAAAATGGCTAGATAAATGCCATGAAATTTTTGAAATTCCCATCACCAGGTGGCACTGGAGAACCTTTGGATGACCTGTTGCTGGTCATGAATATTTCAGTGTCTTGTTTTACTGGGTTTCATGTAAATGGTGTAGAACAGAGATGTCAGTAAGTTGGACTCTGTTGAGTAGTGGGCCTAGAGCAGTGTTGGGCAGGTATGTGATAAAACATCTGTGGTGGGGCCATGTGGATCTGCCATTGGCTTCCAAATGGCTTGTGACTGACATGGCACAGCCAGCAGAACCTTCTGTGTAAAGGCAACTTGTTATATGGAGCGATTTCAGGATATTGTTCAGAATCAGGTTGCTATGGTCAAGGGGTCAAGCTATGTGGGATAGAAGCCTGGTTCTTGTATCATCCTGCAGACCCTGACCCACCACACGTGACAGAACTCCCTCTTGCACTTTGTCGCAGTTGAACTCCTTGTATTTCGTGAAGCAAATACCAAACTCCCAGTGCAGCAGGAAGAAACACCACGAAATGGAGGATGACCATATGGCTTCACAGTCCACACTTGGAGACACTAAGCCCCAGTGGCCACAGTTTACCTACAAAGAGAGAATTCAGCACTGCTGCCTCGTGTTCATTGTAAAATAAGAAACTTTGTCCTCCTGGTCACATAGATGCAGACCCAGCTTTGAGGGTCTCACTACAAAGGAAGCTTAACTCGTGACAACAACCTATATTTCAGTGCCCAACCTCAGTGGCAGTTTCTCAAAAAGTTTTAGGCAAGCAGAGCTCCATGTTTGTGGAGTGTGTACCCTGTCCTTATTTTTGGAAACTCCTATTCCACCTCCAAGTTTGTGCACTCTTGAGCATTTTCCATTCCAAAAATGTAATCACAGATTTTGTAACTCTTCTCCTCTAATTGTGTCTTACTTGGGGCGAAGGTAATGTCAAGGCATGGTTCTGGATGAGACTGGGAAGATTTGTTGTAGCACATATTTGCATACACATTGGATTAATTTTCCTATTTTCCATTCGAAATTCTGAATCCCTGACACTAACCCATTTTCTACTAGACTCTGACTACTAATCCTAATATGATGGAGAAAAATAACCCAAACAGTACATAAGTACATGCAGTTCAGAGTTCGACTTGCCATTTGCATGATAAAGCGTAGGTGTTATAAATTTAGTCAATTTTTAATTGAAATAGTTCTCCATGTGTTTTCAAAGTTAACAAATATGTGAATTACTGTCTCCCATTCTCTGGAGCCTATTCAGCACATGTATTTTTATATGCACAAATAGAATCCTGCGTGATATCACACGTACATTCTTGTGAGTTACATGACTTAGCAGATACAAAGTGTGAGAAGTGACCACTCCTCCTAAACCCTGTTGGAACTGAAAATTCAACCTATGGGTGAGCTTCCCAGTAGAACAACATTATACATAAACCCATGTTCAGTAAAATGAATGTTTTTGCATCTTTATGATATATATTTCATGATGAATTTCGATTGGCATATATATTGCTACTTATTAATGTCTCTGTTCGTGGGTGTGTGTGTGTGTGTGTGTGTGTGTGTGTGTGTGTGTGTGTATATATATATATATATATATATATATATATATATATATATATTCTCCAGATTTTTAAAAATATGAAATATATGTGTCTTATATACAATCCCTAAATTCATTCATGTTCATGTATGTGGATTAATAATCAACTTTTCACAAGATTATTCTTAGAAATATTCATCCACCCGAAATACATATTTGTTTCCTTGTACTGAAAACTAACTTCAGTGAAAGGTGCATACAAATCCTAATATGTCTAACTGTTTAACTGACCCAGTTAAACATCAATGCATGTAGGTTACTATGGAACATGATGTGTATTTTGACGTTAATTTTTATTCCACACTGGTACATTACTATTCCTTCAGTTTATGTACATCATAGAATATATATTTTATTCACTAGTTAACAAATTTATAGGCATTTGTTTCACTTTCAATCACTTCCTGCGCCAGAACACATAAATTTCTCTACGTTTCTTCAGTGGTCTACTCATGAGACTTTTTTTCCAAATACATTTTTTTCGATTTCCATAATCAATTTTGAAACAAAACTCACAAACCCTTCATGATAAACCATAACCCTAAGATGATCATTAGATATATAACTGGTTGGAATGAATGATTGTATATTAATATAACATTTCTTATATATTTTCAGATATCTATTCAATCCATTATTTAAAGTGGATCCAGTTATATTATTTATTCACAGTATGGTCTATTCATGCATTATGTGTATATTCATAGAAACAGGGTACACATCTTTGTACGACCATACTAATTTATAAGTCTTCAAAATATTGCTCCAAGAAATGGTGGAAGAAATACTCATGTCACCTGATCTACATACACATTTTATCACAGAAATATTCTGGACACCAAAAGCAAAGGTCACACTTATAATTGTACCAAAGCCTAAATAGAAAGTGAGCATGGATTACTAAAAACATCCATGTCCAGGTTGCCTAATGCTCTCAAATATCAATCCTATTGGTGACTACATATTTGTTTCTTCCTAAGATTATCTATTCAACCTCAAACCTGTTGAAAATGTCTAACCCTATCACACAATTTATACTTTGCTTGATTTCCTAATGTCTCTATTGATATCTGCTTTCCTACATGATTTCCCCAGTTCATCATTGTGACTGACTCTTCACATGTACTGACATTTACATACACTCTCTACCCGAAACCCTATTGCTAAAGAACTTTTGGTCCAAATCCTATACTCACTCTTCTTTCTAAACCTACAGACTACCTTCCTAATCCTACCGACTATCGCTTTTTGACTGGATGTTCCTTTCAACATTCAATCATCCAAAGTACAAGGTCCGATGCCAGTGTATATTGATTTATTTGAGACATCTGTGCAGCACATAACTCAAAGCTAAGTATCCCACTCAAGTCCCCAGTGCCCTTCTGGACTTCAAATCTTACCTAGATTTCTGCTTTCATAGTTATATTTCACATATATACTCTTATAAATATCACAGGTTGCCAATGCCATTATTCATCCCGCAGAATGATTCGTAACCCAAATCAAACCTATTATTAACCTTAACAATACACTGTTCCTTCAATATAACGTACAGAAGAGCAGGGACAGAGTGGGTCTTACAATATAGGAATGTAGATGATCTTCCACCTGCTGAGAACCTAAAAGATCCATGGAGAAATGATCCTTGGAGAATATGTAGGCAGCTATGTAGGACCTGAGAGAGCAATAGTCATCCTCCATGGCAAACAACCTGGTCAGGGTGAATTGATGTGTCTGAATCAGCCTCTGTCTTCTTAAAGTAGAGAAGATGGACCAATCCAGGCCTGTGTGGAGAGCTGTTCCCGGGTGCCTATGGTTGATATACCATTCTAACTTCTGAATGTGTCACAGGATGTTGGGGCAGCCTCCATCTCATGGGAACCTTGGAAGCAACTGTTAGGACAAAGTGGTTACCGAGGCAGTGACCATATTCAGTTCCTGAAAGAAGTGACCTCACTTCACTTCCTTGGTGATGTAATTCTCTGAACTTGGGATCCAGGAAGCCAGGCACCCAGAGTCAGTCTCACTCCGAGTCCAGTGGCCTAACTTGTTTGCTTTTCCCAAAGACATAGTCAGTCTTTCTTGGTACCTACTGATGTGAGGATGGCCAAATTCCAGCAGAGCTCTGAAGAGGGGCCTTTCCTGAGAAAGTAGGTAGTGGCGAACCACTGGCTCCTGACAACTTCACAGAATTGGCCAAGGAGACCAGAACTGAAACAGGACAGGACATTTTTGGGGAACATAATATGGCCCACCAGTCAGAAGACACTCCAGATAATCACAGACCTACTTGGGGGAAAGAATTGCCTTTGCCATTGTAGGTGTGAGTTTGTGTTTTTTTCTGATGTTCTGAGAATAGCTAGGAAAGGTGGTTTGTTTGGTTTGGAGTGGACTATTTCTAGTAAGTCGTTTGACATGGTGAGTGTTTCTATGTCTGTGTATTCCACTGTATCCGTTGTTGTAGACATTAGAAAAGACAATGCATCAATGGATGTGTTGTCTCTAGTTGAAAGCTTCCCCGCATTCTTACTGACCAATTGATGAATGGACTGCAGCTTGCCTTATGGATGGGCAACATCTACTATCTTCTTAAGTTCCTGTTTTCTTCGTGTTTTCCAGCCACTCTCCAGAATAGGCTCATGGTTTTGAGTCCCAGATATGTAACACCACAAGGCTCTGTGACATGGCCATGTACTGGATAGCTTAAGGGAATGGGAGCATCTCAGAAAAATCAGATATCAGTGTGACCAGTAAAGTCTCAGTGGAGAAACCCTTCTTTGGGCCATTTGCTTACTTCTGTTTCTATTACCCTGAATGTCAGGAAAGTCTTTGCCTCAGGCCACCCTGTTGTGTAGCCTTAAGAAGACTGTTTTCATATGGAAATGAATGGACATCACCTGTGGCTCTTTGCTTAATTGCTTTGGAATAGAATGTGTCTGATTCAGCCTCTTGTCCTTGGATGAGGTTGTGGCTTAGAATCTCAGCACCTGATGGATCTAAAGAAAGATCCCATGTGATTTCAAAACAAAAATGACAAAAAGAGAAGTCATTGTGGATGAATATTTTTGCCTTCTTGTTTTATGTTCCTGACCTCCATCAAGTGAGAATAGGGATCCTTTGGGTCAAATGAGTCTTTGAAATCCCTGCAGAGGCTAGCCCATATGTGCTTGGGTTTTCTCATGACTCCAAATCACATCAAGAATTTATAGGCTTCAGCCAGTAGGCCTCAAATTGGAGAAGCGGAACACTTTAACAGCAGCAATATTTGATCACTCCTGGTTCACAGGAATAGTGTTCAGGCCACCATGTTTTTAGGCAAATGAGGGGCAAGTGAGCTTATTTTGGACACTACCTTGTGCTCATTGAAACCTCCAGTTAGAGGTTATGATGAGTGTCTACAAGGAAGAAGATTATGGCCCTGTGGGAGTGATTTCATTTTAATTTTGGTCATTTTTGTGGCAGTTGAAAGGGATGACTGGGTCCACCTGGGCTTGAACTCTGGTATGATTTACCCTTAGAGACTGAGTTCTGGAACTGACCTCAGAGAAGTATTGCCATGAATTGTGTTGGGATTTTAGGAGGCCACGCATGAGACTCACTCTTGGAAACTGAGATCTAGGCCCAGGGTGGCTTTCCACAGAGGCCTGGGAATCTCAGCCAGAATATCACATGATTTTATTCTGAAAGACTTGGTAGCCATAGTTGAGAGTCAAAACACACATGGACCTCACATTGTAGACGTCAATTGGCCTGGCTTCATGTGACCTGTTGGCAACTCTTTGAGAAGCCTTGACTTTAGAGTTCTCCAGAGCATTCATTGAAATGAGCTTTCTCAACACTTAACGGTTCCTGAATGAATTGAAACCCACAGTGCCTCTAACTTCATCCTTGAAAACTTGCTAGATAAATACCATAAAATTTTGGAAATTCCCATGACCAGGTGGCACTGCAGAAATGTTGGATGTCCTGTTGCTGATCATGTGTATACCAGAAAGTGCCTTGTTTGACTGGGTTTCATGAAAATGGTGTAGAATACGAGATGACAGGAATTTGGAGCCTGCTGAGTAGTGGGCCTAGAGCAGTGGTGGGCAGGTGTGTGATGAAACATCATGGTGGGGCCATGTGGATCGGCTATCGGCTTACAAATGGCTTGTGACTGATATGGCGCAGCCCCCATTCCCTTGTATGTAAAGGCATCTTGTTATATGGAGAGGTTTCAGGGCAATGTTCATAATCAGGTTGCTATGGTTATTGGGACAAGCTATGTGGGATAGAAGCCTGGTTGGTACATTCTCCTGCAGATGCTAACCCACCCCACGTGACAGAACACCCTCCAGCACTGTATCCCAGATGAACTTCTTATATTGTGTGAAGCAAGAACCAAATTCCCAGTGTAGCAGCAAGAAACACCACGAAAATTGGAGGATGATCAAATGTCTTCACTGTCCCCACCGGGAGACACTTAGCCTCCAGTGGACACAGTTTACCTACAAAGAGAAAATTGAGCACTGCTGCCTCATGTTCATTGAACTATAAGAAATCATGTCTTCCAGGTCACATAGATGCAGACCCAGCTTTTATGGTCTCACGACAAAGGAAGCCAAAGCTCATGACAACAACATATATTTCAAGTGCCCAACATCAGAAGCCGTATTCCAAGAAGTCTTAGGCCAGCAGAGCTCTTTGTTTGTGGAGTGTTTACCCTGTCCTTTACTTTTGGAAACGCCTCTACCTCCTCCAAGGTTGTGAACTCCCGAGCATATTCCATTAAATATATGTATTCATAGATTTTCACACTTTTCTACTATAATTGTGTCTTACTTGGGTGAAGGTAATGTCAAGGCATTGTTCTGGATGTGAGTGGGAAGATTTTTGTGTAGCACATATTTACACACACACTGGATTCATTTTTCAATTTTTATTTTGAAATACTGAATCCCTGACACTAACCCATACCCTACTAGACTCTGAATAATGATCCTAATATGATGGTGAAAAATAACCCAAAAAGAATAGAAATACAAGCAGTTCAGAGGAGGCATGGTGTATAGTTGGAATTGCCTTTTGCATTATATTTTGTAGGAGTTATAAATCTAGTCAATTTTTTGTTGAAATAGTTCTACAGTGTTTTTAAAATTAACAAATATATGAATCCCTGTCTCCCTTTCTCTGTAGCCTATTCAGCACATGTATTTTTATATGCACATATAGAATCCTACCTGATATCACTCGTATACACTTGTGAGGTGGCTGAATTTGCAGATGCAAATTGAGAGAAGAGATCACTCCTCCTAAACGCTGTTGGAACTGAAAATTCAACCTATGGGTGAGCTTCCTAGTTGAATAACATTATTCATAATTTCATGTTCAGTAAAATTAATATTTTTCAATCTGTTGATTATATATATTTCATGATAAATTTCTATTGGCATATATATCACTACTTTTTTTATTGGTTGCTCAAAACATTACAAAGCTCTTGACATATCATATTTCATACATCAGATTCAAGTGGGTTATGAACTCCCATTTTTACTCCAAATACAGATTGCAAAATCACATCAGTTACACATCCATATTTTTACATAATGCCCTATTAGTTAATGTTGTATTCTGCTACCTTTCCTATACTCTACTATACCCCCTCCCTTCTCTTCCCATCTTTTCTCTCTACCATACCTACTCTAATTCATTTCTCCCGTTGTTTATTTTCCCACAACCTCTTATATGTAATTTTGTGTAACAATAAGGGTCTCTCTCCATTACCATGCAATTTCCCTCTTCTCTCCCTTTCCCTCCCACCTCATGTTTCTGCTTAATGTTAATCTTTTCTTCATGCTCTTCCTCCCTGCTCTGTTCTTAGTTGCTCTCATTATATCAAAGAAGATATTTGGTATTTGTTTTTTAGGGATTGGCTAGCTTCACTAAGCATAATCTTCTCTATTGCCATGCATTTCCCTGCAAATTCCATGATTTTGTCATATTTTAGTGCTGCGTAATCCTCCATAGTATACAAAGGTCACTTTTTTTTTATCCATTCATCTATTGAAGGGCATCTGGGTTGGTTCCACAGTGTAGCAATTGTGAATTGTGCTGCTATGAAAATCGATGTGGCAGTATCACTGTAGTACGCTCTTTTAAGGTCTTCAGGGAATAGTCCAAGAAGGGCAATAGCTGGGTCAAATGGTGCTTCCATTCCAAGCTTTCACAGGAGTCTCCATACTCCTTTCCAAATTGGCTGCACCAGTTTCAGTCCCACGAGCAATGTACAAGAGTACCCTTTTCCTCACATCCTTGCCAGCACTTGTTGTTGTTTGACTTCATTATGGCTGCCAATCTCACTGGATTGAGATGGTATTTTAGGGTGGTTTTTATTTGCATTTCTCTTACTGCTAGAAATGGAGAGCATTTTTTCATGTACTTGTTAATTGATTCTATGTCCTCCTCTGAGAAGTTTCTGTTCAGGTCCTTGGCCCATTGGGTTATTGGTTATATTATTGTCTAATTTTCTGAGTTCTTTGTATACTTTGTATACTCTAGATATTAGGACTCCATGTGAAGGGTGAGGACTAAAAATTTGTTCCCATGATGTAGGCTCCATATTTACCTCTCTTATTGTTTCTCTTTCTGAGAAAAAAAAATTCAGTTTAAGTAAGTCCCATTTCTTGATTCTTGTTATTAACTCTTGTTCTATGGGTGTCCTATTAAGGAATTTGGAGCCTGACCACACAATATGTAGATCTGAGCCAACTTTTTCTTCTATCAGACGCAGAGACTCTGATTTGATTCTAGCTCCTTGATCCACTTTGAGTTAACTTTTGTGCAGGGCGAGAGGAGGGGATTCAGTTTCATTTTGTTGCATATGGATTTCCAGTTTACCCAACACCATTTGATGAAGATGCCATCCTTCCTCCATTGCAGGCCATTAGCTCTTTTATCAAATATAAGATAGTTGTAGCTCCTTGGATTAGTCTCTGTGTCCTCCATTCTGTACCATTGGTCCACCCGCCTGTTTTGGTACCAGTACCATGCTGTTTTTATTATAATTGCTCTGTAATATAGTTTGAAATCTGGTATTGCTATACTGCCTGATTCACACTTCCTGCTTAGAATTGCTTTTGCTATTCTGGGTCTTTTATTTTTCCATTTGAATTTCATAATTGCTTTATCTATTTCTACAAAAAATTCCTTTGGGATTTTGATTGGCATTGCATTAAACCTGTAGAGAACTTTTGGTAATATAGCCATATTGATGATGTTAGTTCTTCCTATCCATGAACGGGGTATATTTTTCCATCTTCTAAGATCTTATTCTATTTCTCTTTTTAGGGTTCTGTAGTTTGCATTATATAAATCTTTCACCTCTTTTGTTAGGTTGATTCCCAAGTATTTAATTATTTTGAGGAAATTGGGAATGCAGTGTTTTGACTCATTTTTGTTTCAGAAGTTTTGTCGCTAATATACAGAAATGCCTTTGATTTATGCATGTTGATTTTCTATCCTGCCACATTGCTGCATTCATTTATGAGTTCTAGTAGTTTTTTTTCTGTAGACCCTTTTGGGTCTTCTATGTATAGAATCATGTCATCTGCAAATAGTGATAAGTTAAGTTCTTCTTTTCCTATTTTTATGCCTTTAATGTCTTTCATCTCTCTAATTGCTCTGGCCAGTTTTTCGAGAACTATATTGAATAGAAGTGGTGATAGAGGACATCCCTGTCTTGTTCCAGATTTTAAAGGGAATGCCTTCAATTTTTCTCCATTCAGAATGATGCTAACCTGAGGCTTAACATAGATAGCTTTTACAATGTCGAGGTAAGTTCCTGTTATCCCTAGTTTTTAAAATCTTTTGAACATAAAGGAATGCTCTACTTTGTTGAATGTTTTTTCTGCGTCTATCGAGATGATCATATGGTTCTTATCTTTAAGTCCAATTATGTTGTGAATAACATTTATTAATTTCCATATATTGAACCAGCCTTGCATCCCAGGGATGAATCCTAGTTGATCATGGTGCACAATTTTTTTGATGTGCCTTTGTATCCAATTCGCCAGAATTTTAATGAGGATTTTTGCATCTAGGTTCATCAGAGATATTTGTCTGTAGTTTTCTTTCTTTGAGGTGTCTTTGTCTGGTTTCAGAATCAGGGTGATGTTGTCCTCATAGAACGAATTTGGCAGAGCTCCCAGTTTTTCTATTTCCTGAATAACTTGAAAAGTAATGGTATTAATTCTTCTTTAAAGGTTTTGTAAAACTCTGCTCTATACCCATCCGGTCCTGGGCTTTTCTTGGTTGGTAGTCTTTTGATTGCTTCTTCTACTTCATCCATTGATATTGGTCTGTTTAAATTGTGTGTTCCCTTATGACTCAGTGTGGGCAAATCATATGACTTAAGAAATTTATCGATGTCTTCACTATTTTTTATTTTATTGGAATACAGGTTTCCAAATAATTTCTAATTTTCTTCTGTATTTATGTTGCATCTGTTGTGATATTGCCTTTTTCATCCCGTATGTTAGTAATTTGAGTTCTCTCTCTTCTTCTCTTCATTAGCATGGCTAAGGGTCTGTCGATCTTATTTATCTTTTTGAAGAACCAACTTTTAGTTTTGTTAATTTTTTCAATAGTTTCTTTTGTTTCAATTTCGCTCTGATTTTAATTATTTCTTGCCTTCTGCTACATTTGCTGTTGTTTTGCTCTTCCTTTTCTAGGGCTTTGAGATAAAGTGTGAGCTCATTTATTTGTTGTTTTTTTTTTCTTTCTTTTTTTGAGGAATGACCTCCAGGAGATGAATTTATCTCTTAAAACTTCTTTCATTTTGTCCCATAGAATCTGATATGTTGTGTCTGTATTTTCATTTATCTCTAAGAATTTTTTGATTTCCTTCTTTATGTCTTCTGTAACCCATTGATCATTCAGTAACGTATTGTTCATTTTGCATGTAATGTATGATTTTTTCTTTTTTCTTTTATCATTGGTTTCCAGTTTCATTCCATTATGATCACAAAAAATTCATGGTATTATCTCCTCCCCTTTATATTTACTGAGGGTTGCCCTATGGCAAAACATATGGTCTATTTTTGAGAAGGATCCATGTGCTGCTGAGAAAAAAGTATATCCACTTGATGATGGTTGATATATTTTATATATGTCACTTAAGTCTAGGGTATTGATTGTGATATTGAGTTCTATAGTTTCTTTATTCAACTTTTGTTTGGAGGATCTGTCCAATGGTGAGAGACGTGAGTTGAAGTCACCCATAATTATTGTACTGTGGTCTATTTGATTCTTGAACTTGAGGAGAATTTGTTTAATGAACGTCGCAGCACCATTATTTGCTGCGTGAATATTGATAATTGTTATGTCTTGTCAGTGAATGGTTTCTTTTAACAGTATATAATGTCCTTCCTTATCCCTTTTGATTAAATTAGTCTTGAGGTCGATTTTATTCTATAGGAGGATGGCCACCCCTGCTTGGTTACGAGGACTGTGTGCATGGTATAAATTTTCCCAATCTTTCACCTTCAGCTTGTGTATGTCTTTTCCATTCAGATGTGTCCCCTGGAGGCAACATATTGTTGGATTTGTTTTTTTAAATTCAAGTTACAAGCCTATGTCACTTTATTGGAGAGTTTAAGCCATTAACGTTTAGAGTTACTATTAATATATGGTTTGTACTGCCACCCATGTTTGCTTATATCTTTTTTTTAAATTAGTTTGTTTCTCCATGATTAGCTTTTCCCGCCCTCTGTCATTACTGAGGCACTTCCCACTGATGGTTTACATTGTTGATTTTCATTTCTTCCTCGTGTAGTGTTTTGCTCAAGATGCTTTCCAATGCTGGTTTTCTGGCTGCAAATTCTTTTAGCTTTTGTTTATCATGAAATATTTTTATTTTGTTGTCTTACATTAAGCTTAATTTTGCTGGATACATAATTCTTGGCTGGCATCCATTGTCTTTCAGTGTTTGAAGTACGTTGTTCCAGGATCTTCTCACTTCCAGCATCTGTGATAAAAAAAAAACCATTGTTAACCTTTTTGTTTTACCCCTGATTGTAATCTGCCTCTTTTCTCTGGTAGGTTTTAATATTTTCTCTTTGTTTTGTATATTGGATATCTTCATAACAATGTGTCTTGGCATTGGTCTACTGTGATTTTGTGTGCTCAGTGTCCTGTAAGCATCTACAATTTGTTTATCTGTTTCCATTTTTATTTTTGGAAAGTTTTCTCTAATTATTTCATTCAGCAGGTTACTCATTCCCTTGGTTTGAAACTCTGTACCTTCCTATTTCGGGATGACTCATAAGTTTGTTTTTTTAATGTTATCCCATATCTCTTGGATGTTTTCTCATAATTTTTTACAGCATTTCTTTCTTGGATAGAGTTTTTTCAAGATGATATATTTTGTCTTCATTATCTGACATTCTGTCTTCTACTTGCTCCACTCTGTTAGTGATACTCTCAATTGAGTTTTTAATTTGGTTTATCATTTCCTTCATTTCTAGAATTATTGTTTGATTTTTCTAATAATCTCGATCTCCTGATAAAGATGCTTAAATTCTTATTTTATCTGTTATGTAATTCATTTTCAATGCGTTCTTTCACTGTTTGTTTTTGTTGTCTCGTATCCTCTTTAATGTTCCATTACATCTGTCTAAGGTATTCCTTGAGTTCTTTATATGACCATTTTTCTGATGACTCCAGATGCTCTTGAATATTTAGGCTGTCCTTCATTGTTTGTACTTTTTTTCTTCCTTGCTTTTTTATGCTGCTCATGTTACTTCTTGTTCTGTTTGACTACTGAGTTACTGCTTACTCTTATAAATTTATTTGATGCTTGGAAGGAAAGATATTAGAAGGGAAGGGAAGAAGTCACTAAAGAGAATGAGAGTAGCCAGGTAGAATTCAAGGAAGGGGGTATAATAAAATTGAAAAGAAATGAAAAGACAAAAGAAAAAAATAGAAAATAAAGAAAGAAAATTTTAAGTAATAATGATAATTAAAAAATGAAAATTAATATTTAAAATAATAATAATAATAATGAAATAAAAAATTAAAAACATAAAAAACATTAAAAAAGTTAAAGAACAACAACAAAAATGAAAATGAAAGAAAAAGAAAAACATACAAATAATATAATAATAATAATACATGCAGTACTAGAGTTCAATTAACTTCTCTTCCAGTAGTTGGAGCTGTGTGCACTGGGCCAAGCTTCTCCTCTAAATAAGTGGGAACAAATCACTGTGCAGCAGCTCTTCCTCCCAGACTCAGCGGGTCTCCAATCCTGAGTGCCTAGGGCCTTCTCTTGTGCTTCCTCAAGCCAGGCCCCGCTCACCTTTGACGCTCACCACAATACTGGTTACACGCCAGGCCTCTGCTCCTGGTAGCCCTGTTTTAATGAACGCCTGGGCACACTCTCCCTGTTTGCCTCCCTCAGACCCTAAGTTTGTAGAGCTTTGTCCTGAGAACCGCCAGCGAATTTTCTTGTCTTCCGGGAGCCATGCCACTGGTAGGTGGTGTAAGAGACCTCAATTGTCAGCACTGGTGGGAGTGGTAGCCGGGAATTCCTCGCCGCAAGTCCCGAGCCAATCCTGTTTCCCTAGGTCTGGCTATCGTGCTCCTGGGAGACCTGGGAGGGGCCCTTGAGGTTTCCCCGTGGTGTTGAGAGAGATGGCAATGGGATTACACACTTGTCGCGTTGGTTTCAATGAAGTTATCTCCTCCGCCTGTAATGTCAGTTCTATGCCATGATGGTATCACATTAAAATGGTGACCGTTCGTTCCCTTTGCTGGGTGACCAATGCAATGGGTGGGTCCTGACTATCTCTCCCAAGCCCCATTTCAATCCTGTGGCCACTGCCTATGAAAGCTCAGTTGTCTTTTAACTCTGTCAATTCAGAAAGCCCAACCAGTTATTTCAGCGGGAATGTTAGTGCTGAGTCACAAAAACCAGACTAATCTAAGCTTGAATGCAGCCAATCCGGGCTCTGTGTGTGTTCTGAGGGGCCCAGACTGTTCGCCCCAGATTCACAACAGGTCACCATTGCCTAGTGATTCTGAGCAAACAGCATTTAGACAGTTTACGACTTCCTATGCCCGTGCAGCTGAAGAGATCAGAGACTTGATTTCTCCATGCCTGCCTTAATAATGGATCTCCTGTATTGCTACTTTTTAATATCTGTGCATGTGCGTGTTTCTATATATATATACATATATATATATATATATATATATATATATATATATACATATATATATATATATATATATATTTATATTTATATATATACACACTCTTCAGATTTTTCAAAATATGAAATATATGTGTCTTATTATACACTCCCTAAATTCATTCATATTCATATCTGTGGATTTATAATCAACTTTCCACAAGATTATTCTCATAATAATCATCCACCTGCAATACATATTGTTTCCTAGTACTGAAAACTAAATTCAGTGAATGGTGCATACAAACCCTATTATTTCTACATTTACTTAGCCAGTTTAAAATCAATGCAAGTAGATTCCTACGGGACATGATGTGTATTTCGACTTTCATTTTTATTCAACACTTGTACGTTACTATGTCTTCAGTTTATCCACATCATAGGATATATATTTCAGTCACAAATTAGAAAATTTATAGGCATTTGTTTCACGATCAATCACTTCCTGATTCAGAACACATGCATTCTTCCATGTTTCTTGACTGGTCTTTTCATGAGACTTCTTTCCAAACACATTACTTTCGTTTAACATCATCACTTATAAAGCAAAACTCAAACACCATTCATCATAAATCATAATCCTAATATTACCATTAGATATATAACTGGTTGGAATGAATGATTGTATATCAATATAAGATTTCTTATATATTTTCACATGTCAATTCAATCCATTATTTAAAGTGGAATCAGTTATGTTATTTATTCATAGTATGGTCTATTCATGCATTATCTCTATATTCATAGACAGAGGTTACACCTCTTTGTGCCCCTAATACTAATGTATGCGTCTTCAAATTATTGCTCCCAGAAATGGTGAAAGAAATACTCATGTCACCTGATCTACATATACATTTTATCACAGTAATATTCTGAACAACAAAAAAATAAAATATCACACTTATGATTGTACCAAAGCCTAAAAGGAAAGTGAATGTTGATAACTAATAACATCCATGTCCAGGTTGTCTAATGCTCTCAAATGTCATTCCCATTCATGACGACATATTTGTTTTTTCCTATGATTATATATTCAAACTCAAGCCTGTTGAAAATGTCTAATCCTATCCCTCACTTTATACTTTGCCTGATTTAGTAATGTCTCTATTGACACCTGCTTTCCTACATATTTTCCCCAGTTCATCATTTTGGCTTACTCTTCACATGTGCTGACATTTACATTCACTCTCTAAACGAAACCCTATTGCTAAAGAAGCTTTTTTTTCCAAATCATATACTCACTCTTCTTCCTAAACCTACTGACTATCTTCCTAATCCTACCAACTATCCCTTTTTGACTGGATGTTCTCTTCTACATTCAATCATCCAAGGTACAAGGTCCTATGCCATTGTATTTCGATTTAACTGAGACAATTGTACAGAACATTATTCAACACTAAGTATCCAAACCAAGGGCCCAATGCCCTTCTGGGCTTCAAATCTTTCTTAGATTCCCGTTTTTATACATATATTTCACCTATATATTCTTATAAATATCACAGGTTCCCAATCCCATTATTCATCCTGCAGAATGATTCCTAACCCAAATCGAAAATATTATTAACCCTAACCATACACTAACTTTGCAGGAGAGCAGGAACAGTGTGGGTATTAAACTACAGGAATCTAGGGGATCTTCACCTGCTGAAAAACTCAAATGTTCATGCAGAAATAATCCCTGGTGAAGATGAAGGCAGCTATGAAGTACCTCAGAAAGCAAAAGTCAACTTCCATGGCAATCATCCTGGTCAGGATGAAGGGTTGTGTCTGAATCATTCTCTCTCTTCTTAATGTATAGAACATGGACCAAACCAGTCCTGTGTGGAAGCTGTTCCCGGGTGCTTATGGTTGATATAACATTCTAACTGGAGAAAGTGTCACATGAAAATCGGGGCAGCCTCCACCTCATGGTACTTTTGGAAGCAACAAAGTGGTTGCCAAGGCAGTGACATCATTCAGATCCTGAAGAAAGTGATCTCACCTCACTTCCTTGGTGAGGGAACTCTCTGAACTTGGGATCCAGGAAGCCAGGCACCCAGAGACAGTCCCTGTTCTAGTCCCAGTGGTCTCACATGTTTGGAATTACCAAGGACAGAGTCAGTCTTTCTTGGTACCTACAGATGTGAGGATGGCCAAATGCCAGGAAACCTCTGAAGAGGGGCTTTCCCTGAGAAAGCAGGTAGTGGATCATTTTCTGAGAATAGGTAGGAAAGGCGGTTTGTTTGGCATGGTGTGGAATATTTCTATTAAGTCCTTTGACAAGGTGAGTGTTTCTATGTGTGTGTATCCCACTGAGTCCATTGTTGTAGACATTAGAAAAGACAATGCATCGATGGATGTGTCCTGTCTAGTAGAAAGCATCCCAGCATTCATCCTGCCCAATTCATGAGTGGACTCTGGCTGGCCTTATGGATGGGCAACACCTACAAGCTTCCTAATTTCCTGTTTTCTCTCTCAATTCAGCCCACTCTCCAGAATAGTATCATGGTTTTGTGTCCAAGATTTGTACCACCTCCAAGATCTGTGACATGGCTATGTACTGGATAGCTGAAGGAAATGGCTAGCATCTCAGAAATCTCAGATATCTGTTGACCAGGAAAGTCTCAGTGGAGAAACCCTGCTTTGGTCCTTTTGCTTAACTATTGTTCTGTTGAATGTCAGGAAGTTTTTTGCCTCAAGCCACCACTTTGTGAACCCTGAAGAAAACAGTTTTCAAATGGAAATGAATTGGCATCACCTGTGGCTCTTTGCTTAATTGCTTAGGATTGGGATATGTCTGAATCAGCCTGTTGGCCCTGTGTGAGGCTGTGGCTTAGATTCTCATCACCTGATGGATCTAAAGATAGATCCCATGCGTGCATCCAAAACCAAAATGGCAAAAAGATCAGATATTGTTGATGAACTCTCTTGCCTTCCTCTGGTAGGTTCCAGATATCCATCAAGTGAGAATAGGGATTCTTTGGGTCAAATGAGTTCTTCAAAGCCCTGCAGAGGCTAGGCCATAGGTGCTTGATTATCATGACTCCAATTCACTTAAAGAATCTAAACCCCAAAGCTAGAAGGCCTCAAGTTGGAGAAGCCAAGCAATATTAAAGGTAGGCCTATTTGATCACTCCTGGTTCACAGGAAGAGAGTCCAGGCCACCCTTACTTTAGGCAAATGCGGTGCAAGGAGCTTATTTTGGACACTGTCGTGGGCTGCGTCCCTTATGGAAACCTCCAGCCAGAGGATATAATGAGTGTCTATATGGAAGAAGATGAGGGCCATGTGAGAGTGTTTTGGTTTTAATTGTGGACATTTGTCTGGCGGTTGGAAGAGATCACTGGGTCCACCTAGGCTTGCACTCTGGTGTGATTCCCCTTAGAGACTGAGTTCTTTTACTGATCTCAGAGAATTATTGCCAGGAATTGTGTTGGAATTTTAGATGGCCATGCATGAGAGTTGCCCTTGGAAAGTGACATCTAGGCCCTAGTTGACTTTCCACAGAGCACAGGGAATCTCAGCCAGGATAACACATGATATTATTCTTAAAGACCTGGCAGCCATATTTGAGAGTCAAAACACACATGGACAATACATTGTAGACCTCAATGGGCCTGGCTTAATCTGACTTTTGGCCACTTTTGGAAGCCTTGCCTGTAAGAATTCTCCAGAGTTTTCATTTAATGGTTTCTGAGTGAATTGAAATCCACAGTGCCTCCAACTTCATCATTGAAAATTGGCTATATCAATATCATGAAATTTTTGAAATTCCCATGGCTGGGTAGCACTGGAGAACATTTGGATGTCCTCTTGCTCATCATGAGTATACAGGACAGTGCCTTGATTGACTGGGTTTTATGAAAATGGTGTAGAACAGAGATTCCAGTAAGTTGGATCTTGCTGAGTAGTTGTTCTAGAGCAGTGGTTGGCAGGTGTGTGATAAAACATCTGTGGTGGGGGCATGTGGATCTGCCATTGGCTTCCAAATGGATTGTGACTGACATTTTGCAGTCAGTAGAACCTTATATGTAAAAGCATATTGTTATATGGAGAGGTTTCAGGGCAATGTTCAGAATCAGAATGCTATGGTCAATAGGGCAAGTTATGTGCGATAGAAGCCTGGTTGGTGCATTCTCCTGCAGAACTCGACACACCACACTTGACAGAACTCAGTTCAGCACTGTGTCCCAGGTGAACCCTTGTATTTAATGAAGCAAATACCAAACTCCCAGTGCAGCAGCAAGAAACACCACGAAAGTGGAGGATGACCAAATGAATTTACACTCCACATGGGGAGACACCTAGAATCCAGTGGCCACAGTATACCTACAAATAGAAAATTCAGCACTGCTGCCTCATGTTTATTGGAAAATAAGAAACCATGTCATCCAGGTCACATAGATGCAGAACCAGATTTGATGGTCTCACTACATATGAAGCTAATGCTTCTGACAACAGCATATATTTCATTGCCCAACCTCACAGGCAGTTTCGTCAGATGTTATGCTGGCAGAACTTCATGTTTTTGGAGTGATTACCCTGTCCCTTACTTTTGGAAACTCCTCTACCAACTCCAAATTTGTGAACTTCTGAGCATTTTCCATTCCACATATGTATTCACAGATTTTCTAAATGTTCTCCTCTAATTGTGTCTTATGTAGGGCGAAGGTAATGTCAAGGCATTATTCGGAATGAGAGTGGGAAGATTTTTGTGTAGCACATATTTGCATACACATTGGATACATTTTCCAATTTTCCATTCGAAATACTGAATCCCTGACACTAACACATACCCTACTAGACTTTGACTTCTTATCCTAATTTGATGGAGAATAATAACCCAAACAGAATACAAATACAAGAGGTTCACAGGAGGCATGGTGTATAATTTGACTTGCCTTTCGTATGATAAATTGTAGGTGTTATAAATCTAGCGAATTTTAATTGAAATAATTCTCCATGTGTTTTCAAAGTTAACAAATATGTGAATAACTGTCTCCCTTTCTCTGTAGCCTATTCATCACATGTATTTTTATAAGCACATACAGAATTCTACCTGGTATCAGTCGTACATTTGGTGAGGTGGCTGGCTTGGCAGATACAAATTGTGAGAAGAGATCACTCCTACTTAACGCTGTTGGAACTGAAAATTCAACATATGGGTGAGCTTTTTAGTTAAACAACATGAATCCATGTACATTAAAATGAATATTTTTGGATCTGTGGATGATATATATTTCATGGTGAATTTCAATTCACATACATAATGCTACTTTTTAATGTCTGTGTGTGTGTGTGTGTGTCTGTGTGTGTATATATATATATATATATATATATATATATATATATATATATATATATATATTCACTCTCCAGATTTTTCACAATATTTAGTATATTTTTCTTTTTATACCCTCCCTAAATTCATTCATATTCATGTATGTGGATTTATAATCAACTTTTCACAAGATTATTCTCAGAAATATTCCTCCAACTGAAATACATATTTTTTTCCTTGTACTGAAAACTAACTTTGGGGGATCACATGATGGCGGCGAATGGAGTGCATTACCCCCATGTACCGCGTCACTGTGCTGGAAAATGACGAGTTAGAACGGCTAAAACCTATCTTGTTAGGAATTTCCAGCAAATTTGGGGTGCTCCAAAACCTAGTGGACATATATCCATCTCACGAGGATCAGCTACGGGGGCTCAAACGCGAGTGATTTTTCCGCATGGAGGGTCATGCTGCTTATTCAGCAAATTGCCCTGCAGCTAGAGTGTGTGGTGCGCACTGGGAAAAGACGAGATAGCATCGCAAATATACAGTGGTGCGGATTCTATGGGCTCCTGCCCGCTATGCAATTACTGTGCTCAGTGCTGAATTCTGGGATTGAGACGGGGATGGATGTGGTCCAATTCCGTTCTCCATACCGGTCAGACCACAGAGGAAGCCAGCGTCCACCATCTTGAAGAGCTGACGTCACCATCCCTGTTTTCGACTGATCGCAGCTCATTCAGCTATAGAACAGGTAATTTCAGGATTCCATTCACCTTTGCTTCGCAGACAAATTACTCAGGCTCAGTGCTAAAGAACCCGCAGAAACTGCGTCTTGGAGCCTGCTCCTATTAGAACATACACTGAGCCCAGAGCGGCCAAATTTGGCCTCCCTGAACTGATCTGGCCCAGGGCTCAAGAACCCGTGGAAACTGCTTCCCGGTGTGGGTCTTGCTGAATAATGTGGAGGTAAATATCAACCGAGCCTTCATAGGCAGTGGCAACAGGATTGAGACGAGGCTTGTGAGGGCAAGTCAGGACTCACCCATTGCTTTGGTCACCCAGCAAAGGGAACGAAATGCTGCCTTTTGCATGGGATACCAACATGGCAGAGATCTGATGTCATCAGAAAGCAGCGGAGGAGATAACTTCATTAATACCAGCGGTGACAGAAACAGTTGGTCTCCTGGTAAAGAAAGTGAGTCAGAAACACCCGAGTCTCTCTCACTTTGTCATCAAGCCAGAGGGGCAGAGCAGAGCCGCTGCCCATGCCTGGAACAGGCCCAGCGACACACCTGCATGATACTCACTTCACCCCAATTGGAATAGAGGCAGAGCAGAGCCGCCACAGGTGCCCAGAACAGGCTTAGCGACCAGCAGGCATGGTAGTCACGTCACCTCAATTGGAGTAATTGCAGAGCAGAGCCTTCTCCAGCACCTAGTACAATCCAAGTGGCCCACCGGCATGGTAGTCACATAACCCCAATAGGAGTAGGGGCAGAGCAGAGTCTTTGCCCATGGTGCCCGGAACAGGCCCAGCAACCTGCCGGCTTCGTAGTCACGACACCCCAATTGGAGTAGCGGCAGAGCAGAGCCACCACCTGCGCCCTCAAGGTAGAAAAATCTGCACCCGACCAGCAGAAGAGGCCCAGCGGCCTGCCAGCGCGGCAGACACTTCACCCCATTTGGACTAGGGGCAGAGCAGATCCATCGCCCATGCCCGTAAGGTAGGCAGACCTGTGACCGACGGCAGAACAGGCCCACCCACCCGCCGGCGTGGTAGTCACGTCACCCCAATTGGAGTAAGGGCAGAGCAGAGCCGCCGCCCGCGCCTCTAAGGTAGGGAGACCTGAGACCGACTGGTAGAACACCCCAGGGGTCCATGGGTGTGGTACACACGTCACACCAATTAGAGGAGGGGCTTAGCAGAGCCACTTCCCGCGCCTGCAGGGTAGGCAGACCTGCGACCGATCAGGAGAACAGGCCCAGCGGCCCATCAGCATGGTAGATAGATCACCCCAATTGGAAGAGCACAACAGCCACCCCCGCCCCTGCAAGGAAGACTTTTCAAATATACAAGAGCAATATAAATATATAGGGGGAAAATTTCAAAATCAAAACAGTTTCACCAAGCAGAAAGAAACGCGAGCCGTATGAAAAGACAAAGAAAAAAGGACCACAAGCAATGCAGGTCAACACAACTTTAGAAGAGGTAATAGCTGCAGCAGATGGAATGTCAGATAAAAAACTCAGGATATACATGCTTCAGATAATCTGGAGTCTCAAGGAAGACATTAGACAGCAAAATCAGACAATGAAAGATCACTTCGACAATGAATTACACAAACAAATCCAAGAAGCAAAAGATCAATTATACAGGGAGATAGAAGTTGTAAAAAATGACAAACAGAAATCCTAGAAATGCAGGAAGCAATAAAACAACTTAAAAACTCAATTGAGAACACTACCATCAGAGAAGAACACTTAGAAGATAGAACATCAGACAATGAAGACAAAGTATTTCAACTTGAAAAGAACATAGACAGCTCAGCAAGACTGTTAAGAAACCATGAACAGAACATCCGAGAAATATGGGATAACATAAAGAGACCAAACTTAAGAGTCATTGGGATACAGGAAGGTATAGAGGTCCAAACCAAAAGAATGAGCAATGTATTTAATGAAATAATACGAGAAAACTTCCCAGACTTGAAGAATGAGACAGACTCCCAAGTCCTAGAAGCCAACAGGACGCCGAATGTGCAAAATCATAAGAGATCCACACCTAGACGCATTATAATGAAGATACCCAACGTACAGAATAAAGAGAGAATTTTAAAAGCTACAATTGAAAGGAAGCAGATTACATTTAGGGGTAAAGCAATCTGGATAACAGCTGATATTTCAACACAGACTCTGAAAGCTAGAAGATCCTTGAAATATATGTTTTTGTCAGGAGCTTTAGCTTCATTTCTAGTGAAAGCATCAAAGCTGTGTCTGCATCTATGTAACCTGGAGAACATGGTTTCTTATTTTCCAAAAGACATGAGGTGGCAGTGCTGAATTCACTCTTTGTAGGTAAACTGTGGCCACTGAAGGCTAAGTGTCTCCCCGTGTGGACTGTGAAGCCATTTGGTCATCCTCCACTTTTCATGGTGTTTCTTGCCGCTGCACTGGGAGTTTGGTATTTATTTCACTAAATAAAATGAGTTCAACTGAGACCCAGTGCTGGAGGGAGTTCTGTCATGTATGGTGGGTCAGGGTCTGCAGGAGAATTCACCAACCAGGATTCTATCCCACATAGATTGCCCCCTTGATCATAGCAACCTGATTCTGAACATTGCCCTGAAAATCTCCATATAAAAAGATGCCTTTACATGGAGAGGTTTCAGACATATAAGGTTCTGCTGGATGCACCATGTCAGTCTCAAGCCCTTTGGAAGTAATGGCAGATCCACATGGCCCCACAAGAGATGTTTTATCACACACCTGCACACCACCTGCACACACACCACTATTCAGTAGGCTACAAGTTACTGGCATTTATGTTCTACACCATTTTCATGAAACCCAGACAATCAAGGCACTATCTGGTACACTCATGATGAGCAAAAGGACATCAAAGGTTCTCCAGTGCCACCTGGTCATTGGAATGGCAAAAATTTCATGGTATTTATGTAGCCACTTTTCAAGGATGAAGTTGGAAGCACTGTGGGTTTCAATTCATTCAGGAACCATTAAATGGTGAGGAAGCTCATTTCAATAAAAGATCTGGAGAACTCTCAAAGGCAATTTTTCCCAAGGAGTGAGCTAGATCTCAGTTTAGAAGGGCGAATCTCATTAGTGGCCTATTCCACTGCCACACAAATGACCGCAATTGAAACCAAAACACTCCCACATGACCCTCATCTTCTGCCATAGAGACACTCATCATAACCTCTTGCTGCAGGTTTTCATGAGGGATGCAGCCCAAGACAGTGTCCAAAATAAGCTCACTTACCCCTCAATTGCCTAAAGTCAGGGTGGCCTGGACACCCTTCCTGTGAACCAGGAGTGATCAAATAGGCCTGCCCTTAATACTGCTCTGCTTCTCCATTTTGACTGTTACTGATTGTTGAGTATAAATTCTTTGTGTGAATTGGAGTCATGAGAAAATCCAAGCACCTATGCATTAGCCTCTTCAGGGCTTTGAAAAACTCATTTGACCCAAATGATATCTATTCTCACTTGATAGAAGTCAGGACTTACAGAGGAAGGCAAGAGACTTCATCCACATTGACTGCTCTTATGGCCATTTTGGTTTTGGATTCAGAGATGGGATCTTTCTGTAGATCCGTCAGGTGCCGAGAATCTAAGCCCCAGCCTCACATAGGGCCAAGGGGCTGATTCAGACACATCCCTTTTTAAGCAATTAAGCAAACAGCCACAGGTGATGCCCATTCATTTTCATTTGAAAACTGTTTTCTTCAGGCTTTACAAAGGGTTTGCCTGAGGCAAAGAGATTCCTGACATTCAGGGCAACAGAACAATAGGTTAGCAAAAGGCCCAAAGCAGGGTTTCTCCACTGAGACTTTACTGGTCACACTGATATCTGAGTTTTCTGAGATGCTCCCATTGCCTTCAGCTATCCAGTACATGGCCATGTAACAAAGCTTGGAGGCGGTACATATCTTGGACACCAAACCATGAGACTATTCCGGAGAGTGGCCAGAATTCAGGAAGAAAACTGGAGCTTAGGAAGATAGTAGGTGTTGTCCATTCATAAGGCAAGTGGCAGTCCATTCATCAATTGCGCAGGATGAATGCTGGGTAGCTTTCTACTAGACAGGGCACTTCCATTGATGCATTCTCTTTTCAAATGTCAACAACCACGGACACAGTGGGATACACTTTTAGAAACCCTCCCCATGTCAAACGACTTTCTAGAAACAATCCACTCAAAAACAAACAATCCACCATCCCTACCTATTCTCAGAACATGAGACAAAACCACAAACTCACACCCACACCCACAAAGCACCTCCTTCCCAGAAGTAGGTCTTTGATTATCCGGAGTTTCCTCTTACTGGTGGGCCATACCATGTTCCCCCGAAATGGCCTGTACTTTCTCAGATTTGGTGTCTTTGCCAGAACAACTACCTGCTTTCTCAGGAAACACCTGTCTTCATAGCTTTCCTGGCATTTGGCCATCCTCACATCAGTTGGTACCAATAAAGACTGACTCTGTCCTTGGTAAATCCAATCAAGTGTGCCAACTGGGACTGGCACTGGCTCTGGGGGCCTAGCTTCCTGGTTCCCAAGTTAAGAGAGTTCCACTACAAAGGAAGTGAGGTGAGGTCACTTTTTTCAGGAACTGAATGAGGTCACTGCCTTGGCAACTACTTTGCCCTAACAGTTGCTTCCAAGGGTCCCATGAGATGGATGCTGCCCCAATTCCTGTGACATTTTTACAAGTTAGAATGGTATATCAACCATAGTCACCCAGGAACAGCTCTCCACACAGGCTTGGTTTGGTCCATCTTCTCTACATTAAGAAGAGAGAGGCTGATTCAGACACAACCCTTCATCCTGACCAGGCTGTTTGCCATGGAAGATGACCTTTGCTCTCTCAGGTCCTTCATACCTGCCTACATGTTTTCCAGGGATAATTTCTGCATGGACCATTGAGGTTCTAAGTAGGTGGAAGATCCCCTCCATCCCTGCATTGTAAGACCAACTCTGTTCCAGCTCTTCTGTAATGTTATATTGAGGGAACAGTGTATGGTTAAGCTTAATAACCAGTTCGATTTGGGTTAGGAATCATTCTACGGGATGTATAATGGTATTGGGTAACTGCAATACTTACAAGAATATATAGGTGAAATATAAGTATGAAAACAGAAATCCAGGTAAGATTTGAAGTCCAGAAAGTCATTGGGTCCTTGATTGGATTACTTAGCTTGAATTACGTTCTGCACAGGTATCTCAGATAAATTGATATACAATGGCATAGGAACTTGTACCTTGGATGATTGAATGTAGAAGAGAACATCCCCTCAAACAGAGATAGTCAGTAGGATCAGGAAGATAGTCGGTAAGTATCGGAAGAACAATGAGTATAGGATTTGGACCAAAAGTTATTTAGCAATAGGGTTTCGGTTAGAGAGTGAATTTCAATAACAGCACATGTGAAGGGTCTCTAACAATGATGAAGTGGGGAAAATATGTAGGAATGCAGATATCAATAGAGACATTAGGAAATCAGGCAAAGTATAAAGTGAGTGATAGGATTAGATATTTTCAACAGGGTTGAGGTTGAACATATAATCTTAGGAAGAAACAAATATGTAGTCACCAATCGGATTGACATTTGAGAGCATAAGGCACCCTGGACATGGATGTTTTTAGTAATCCATGTTCACTTTCTATTTAGGATTTGGTAGAATCATAAGTGTGACCTTTGAATTTTGTGTCTAGAATATTACTGTGATGAAATGTATATGTAGATCAGGTTACATGAGTATTTCTTCCACCATTTCTGGAAGCAATATTTTGAAGATGTATAAATTTGTATTGGGGCTACAAAAAGGTGCACCCTGTGTCTATGAATACAGAGGAAATGCATGAATAGACCATACTGTGAATAAATAATAAAACTGGTTTCAACTTGAAATAATAGATTGAAATAAATTTGAAAACAAATAAGAAATCTTATATTAATATACAATCATTCATTCCAACCCATTATACATCTAATGGAAATATGAGGATTTTGGTTTAACATGAAAAGTGTGTGACTTTGCTTCAAATTTATTATGAAAATCGAAAATAATTTGTTTGGAAAGAAGTCTCTTGAAAAGACCAGTCAAGAAACCTGGAGGAATACATGTGTTCTGAAGCAGGAAGCGATTGAAAGTGAAACAAATGCCTATAAATTTGCGAAATTGTTGATGAAATATATGTCCTATGATGTCCATAAACTTAAGAAAGAGTAATGTACCAGTGTGGAATAAAAACGAACGTCAAAATACACATCACGTCCAATAGAATTCTACATGCATTGATGTTAAACTGGTTCAGTTACTGTAGAAATATTAGGATTTGAAGGCACCAATGACTGTAGTTAGTTTTCAGTACTAGGAAACAAATATGTACTTCAGGTGGATGAATATTTCTGAGAATAATCTTGTGAAAATTTTATTATAAATCCACATACATGAACATGAATGAATTTTGGGACTCTAAATAAGACACAAATATTTCATATTTTGAAAAATATGGAGAATATATATATATATATATATATATATATATATATATATATATATACACACACACACACACACACACACACACAGACTTTAAAATGTAGTAATATATGCCAATCGAAATTCATCATGAAATATATATCATCCACAAATGCAAAAATATATATTTTACAGATTATGGATTTATGTATAATTTTGTTCAACTAGGAAGCTCACCCATAGGTTGAATATTCAGTTCCAAAGCGTTTAGGAGGAGTGATCTCTTCTCACAATTTGTATTTGCTGAGGAAGCCACCTCACAAAAATGTAGGTGTGATACCAGGTAGCTTTCGGTATGTGCATATAAAAATACATATGTTGAATAGGCTACAGAGAAAGGGAGTCAGTAATACACATATTTTGAACTTTAAAAACACATGGAGAACTATTTAATTAAAAATTGACTAGATTTATAACACATAAACTTTATCATGTAAAAGGCAAGTCCAAATATACATCATGCCTCCTTTGAACTGCTTGTATTTATATTCTGTTTGTGTTATTTTTCTCCATCATATTAGGATTAGTAGCCAGAGTCAAGTAGGGTATGGGATAGTGTCAGGGATTCTTTATTTTGAATGGAAAATTGGAAATTGTATCAAATGTGTGTGCAAATATGTGCAACCCAAAACTTCCCACTCTGATCCAGAACAATGCCTTGACATTACCTTCGCTCCAAGTAAGACACAATTAGAGGAGAAGAGTTAGAAAATTTGTGAATACATGTCTGGAATGGAAAATGCTCAGGAGTTCACAAACTTCGAGATGGTAGAGGAGTTTCCAAAAGCAAGGGACATGGTAAACACAACACCAACATCTAGCTCTTCTGGCCTAAAGACTGTTTGAGAAACTGCATGTGAGATTGGGCACTTGAAATATAAGTTGTTGTCAGAAGTTTTAGCTTTCTTTCTAGTGAGACCATCAAAGATGGGTCTGCATCTATGTGACCTGGACGACATGTTTTCTTATTTTCCAATGAACATGGGGCAGCAGTGCTGAATTCTCTCTTTGTAGGTAAACTGTGGCCACTGGGGGCTTAGTGTCTCCCCGTGTCGCTGTGAAGACATTTGGTCATCCTCCACTTTTCGTGGTGTTACTTGCTGCTGCACAGTGAGTTTGATATTTGCTTTACAAAATACAAGGAGTTCAACTGGGACACAGTGCTGCAGGGAGTTCTGTCACTTGTGGTGGGTTAGAGTCTGCAGGAGAATGCACCATCCAGGCTTCTATCACTCATTGCTTGCTACATTGCCCCCTTTTCCATTGCAACCCAATTCTGAACATTGCCCTGAAACCTCTCTATATAACAAGGTGCCTTTACATAAATGGGTCTGCTGGCTGCTGCAAGTCAATCACATGCTATTTGGAAGCCAATGGCAGATCCACATGGCCCCACCACAGATGTTTTGTCACACACCTGCCCACAACTGCTCAAGGCGCACTACTCAGAAGGTTCCAACTTACTGGCATCTCTGTTCTATGCCATTTTCATGAAACCCAGTAAATCAAGGCCCAGTCTGGTACACTCATGATGAGCATCAGGAGATCTAACTGTTCTCCAGTGCCACCTGGTCATGGGAATTTAAAAAATTGCATGGTATTTATCTAGCCATTTTTCAAAGAGGAATTTGGAGCCACAGTGGGTTTCAATTCATTCATGAACCATTAAATGTTGTGGAAGCTCATTTCAATGAAAGATCTGGAGAACTCTCACAGGCAATGCTTCCCAAAGAGTGGCCTAAAGGTCACATGAGGCCAGGCCCATTGAGGTCTACAATGTGAGGTCCATGGGTGTTTTGACTCTCAAATATGCCTGCCAAGTCTTTCAGAATAAAATCCGGGTATATCCTGGCTGACATTCTCAGTGCTTTGTGGAAAGCCACCCTGGGCTTAGATCTCAGTTTCCAAGGGCAAGTCGAATGCGTGGCCTCCTAATATCCCAACACAATTCATGTCAATACTTCTCTGAGGTCAGTTCCAGAACTCAGTCTCTAAGGTGAATCAAACCCGAGTTAAAGCCCAGGTGGACCCAGTCTTATCTTCCAACAGCCAAATAAATGACCACAATTAAATCCAAAACACTCCCACATTGCCCTCATCTTGTTCCATATAGACACTCATCATTACCTCTGGCTGGAGTTTTCCATGAGGGGTAAAGCACAAGACAGAGTCTGAAATAATCTCCCTTGCCCTCATTTGCCTAAAGTCAGTGTGACCTGGACACCCTTCCTGTAAACAAGGAGTGATTTAATAGGCCTGCCACTAATACTGCTCTGCTTCTCCAATTTGAGGCCTACTGACTGTCATGTATAGATTCTTTATGTGATTTGGATTCATTAGAAAACCCAAGCACATATGGGCTAGCCTCTGCAGGGCTTTGAAGAACTCGATTAATTCAAAGGATCCCCAAATTCACTTGTTGGAGGTCAGGAACCTAACAGAGAAAGGCAATAAACTTCATCTACAATGACTGATTTTTTAGACATTTTGGTTTTGGATGAACACATGGGATCTTTCTTAAGATCCATTAGGCGCTGAATATCTAAGACACAGCCTCACACACGGCCAAGAGGCTGATTCACACACATATCTCTCAAAGCATTTTAGCAAACAGCCACAGGTGATGCCCATTCATTTCCATTTGAAAACTGTTTTCTTCAGGATTCACAAAGGGGTGGTCTGAGGCAAAGACCTTCCTGACATTCAGGGCAACAGAGGAATAGGGAAGCAAAAGGCCCAAAGCCGGTTTTCTCCACTGAGACTTTCCTTGTCACACTGATATCTGAGTTTTCTGAGATGCTCCCTTTCCTTTCAGCTATAGAATACATGGCCATGTCACAGAGGTTGGAAGTGGTACATAACTTGGACAAAGAACCATGAGCCTACTCTGGAGAGTGGCCAGATTCAGAAAGAAAACAGGAACTTAGGAAGATAGTACGTGTTGCCCATTGATAAGGCAAGTCACAGTCCATTCATAAATTAGGCAGGATAAATGCTGGAATTCTTTCTACTAGACAGGACACATCCATAGATGAATTCTCTTTTCTAATGAATACAACCACGGACACAGAGAGTTACACAGACATAGAAACACTCACATTGTCAAAGGAATTACTAGACACAGTCCACTCCAAACCCAACAAACTGCCTTTCCTACTTATTCTCAGAACATGAGAAAAAACCACAAACTCACTCCCACACCCACAAAGACACCTCCTTCCCCCAAGTAATTCTGTGACTATCCTGAGTGTCGTCTGACTGGTAGGCCATACTATGTACCCCCAAATGGCCTGTCCTGTCTCAGATATGGTCTCCTTGGCCAAATCTGTGACGTTGTCAGGAGCCAGAAATGGGAAAGTACCTTTTTCTCAGGAAAGGCCCCTCTACAAAGCTCTCCTGGCATTTGGCCATCCTCACATCAGTAGGTTCCAGGAAACACTGATTCTGTCCTTGGTAAATCCAAACAAGTGACCTCAATGGGACTGGGACTGGGACTGGCTCTGGTTGCCTGGCTTCTGCACACAAGTTCAGAGAGTTCCATCACCAAGGAAGAGAGGTGAGATCACTTACTTCAGGTAGTGAATGAGGACACTGCCTTGGCAATCACTTTGTCCTAACAGTTGCTTCCAAGGGTCCCATGAGATAGAGGCTGCCCCTACTTCCTGTGACACTTTCACAAGTTAGAATGGTGAATCAACCATAGGCACCCAGGAACAGCTCTCCACACAGGCCTGGTTTGGTCCATTTTCTCTACATTGAGAACAGAGAGGCTCATTAAGATACAACCCTTCATCCTGACCAGGTTGCTTGCAATGGAAGATGAGTTTTGCTCTTTAAGGTCCTTCATAGCTGCCTATATCTTCTCCAGGGATCACATCTGCATGGACCTTTGAGTTTTTCAGGATATGGAATATCCCCTACATTCCTGTATTGTAAGACCAACACTGTCCCTTGTTAAGTGAGATTGTGGGAACAGTGTATGTTTAGGGTTTAATAACATGTTTGATTTGGGTTAGGAATCGTTCTGCTGGATGAATAATGGTATTGGGAACCTGTGATATTTATTAAAACATAGACATAAAATATAAGTATGAAAACAGATATCTAGGTAAGATTTGAAGCTCAGAAGGGCATTGAGCTGTTGATTGTGATACTTAGTTTTGAATTATGTTCCGCATATATGTCTCAGATAAATCGATAATCAATGGCATAGGACCTTGTACCTTGGATGATTGAATGGAAAAGAGAACTTCCACTCAAACAGGGAAACTCAGTAAGATTAGGAAGATAGTCAGTAGCTTTCAGAAGAAGAGTGAGTACAGGATTTGGACCAAAAATTCTTTATCAATAGGGTTTCGCTTAGAGAGTGAAAGTAAATATCATCACATGTGAAGAGTCACTCACATGGTGAACTGGGGAAAATATTTAGGAAAACAGACATCAATAGAGACATTAGGAAATCAGGCAAAGTATAGAGTGAGTGATAGGATTAGACATTATTAACTGCATTTAGGTTGAATATATAATTTTAGGAAGAAACAAATACGTAGTCACCAATAGGATTGATATTTGAGACTATTAGGCAAACTGGACCTGGATGTTTTTAGGAATCCATGTTCAGTTTCCATTTAGGCTTTGGTACAATCATAAGTGTGACTTTTGCTTTTTGTGTCCAGAATATTACTGTGATACAATGTATACGTAGATAAGGTGACCTGAGTATTTCTTCCACCATTTCTGGGAGCAATATTTTGAAGATGTATAAATTAGTATTCGGGGTACAAACAGGTGTACTCTTTGTCTTTGAATATGGAGAATATGCATGTATAGACCATACTGTGAATAAATAATATAACTGGTTCCAACTTCAAATAATGGATTGAATTGAAATGTGAAAATATACAGGAAATCTTATATTGATATACAACCATTCATTCCAACCGGTTTTACATCTAATGGTAATATGAGGATTATGGTTTATCATGAAGAGTGTGTGAGTTTTGCTTAAAATTGATTATAGAAATTGAAAATATTTTTTTTGGAAAAAAAGTCTCATAAAAAGACCAGTCAAGAAACCTGGAGAAATACATGTGTTCTGAAGCAGGAAGTGACTGAAAGTGAAACAAATGCGTATAAATTTGTGAAATTGTAGATGAAATACATATCCTCTGATGTGCATTAACTGAAGGAATAGTAATGTACCAGTGTTGAGTAAAAATGAACGTCAAAATAAACATCATGTCCCATAGGAATCTTCTTGCATTGATGTTAAACTGAGTCAGTTAATGTAGAAAAATTAGGATTTGAATGCACCATTCACTGAATTTAGTTTTCAGTCCTAAGAAACAAATATGTATTTCAGGTGGATGAATATTTCTGAGAATAATCTTGTGAAAATTTGATTATAATTCCACATACATGAACATGAATGAATTTTGGGACTGTACATAAGACACATCTATTTCATATTTTGAAATATATGGAGAGTGTGCATATATATATATATATATATATATATATATATATATATATATACAAGAGTGTGTATACACACACACACACACACACACACAAAACAGACATTAAAAAGTAGCAATATATATGCCAATTGAAATTCTTCATGAAATATATATCATCCACAGATCCAAAAATCTTCATTTTACTGAGCGTGGATTTATGTGTAATATTGTTTAACTAGGAAGCTCACCCATAGCTTAAATTTTCAGTTACAACATCGTTTAGGAGGAGTAATCTCATAATTTGTATCTGCCAAGTCAGCAACCTCACAAAAATGTACGTTTGATACCAGGTAGGATTCATTATGTGCATATAAAAATACATGTGCTGAATATGCTACAGAGAAAGGGAGACAGGAATTCACATATTTGTCAACTTTAAATACACATTGAGAGAGGGAGGGGCAGATCTGCTAATCGCTCCTTCAAGGTAGGCGGACCTGCGACCCACCGGCTGAACAGTACCAGTGGCCCGCCACCGTGGAAAACACATCGCCCTGGTTGGGGGAGGGGCAATGCCGCCGGGCCTGCAAGGTAGGCAGACCTGTGACCCACAGCAGGACAGGCCCAGCAATCTGCGGAGGGGCAGAGACGCCCTCTGCGCCTGCAAGGTAGGTGGACCTGCAACCACCGAAAGACCAGGCCTATGGCCCGCCAGCATGGTATACACATCGTCCCGGTTGGGGGATGGGCGGAGCAGCCACAGGCGCCTGCAAGGTAGACAGACCTGCAAGGGACAGACAAAACAGACCCAGTGGCCCGCGGATGGTCAAAGCTGCCGCCCACGCCTGCAAAGTAGCCCGACTTGCGACCCACTGGCAGAACAGGCCCAGTGCCTGCAGAGGGGCAGAGCTGCTGCTCGCACCTTCAAGGTAGGCGGACCAGCTACCGACTTACAGAACAGGCCCAGCAGCCTGCTGGTGTGGTAGGCACATTGTCCCAATTGTAGGAGGGGCAGAGCCACCACCCGTGCCTGCGAGGGAGACTTTGAAACTATACAAGAGCAATATAAATATATAGGGGAAAAATTCAATAACACAACAGTTTCACCAAGCAGAAAGAAATATGAACAGTATGAAAAGACAAGGAAAGAAAGGACCATAAGCAATCCAGGTAAAGTCAACGTTAGAAGAGGTAATATCTGCAGCAGATGGAATGTCAGATAAAGAACTCAGGATATACATGCTTCAGATGATCTGGAGTCTCAAGGAAGACATTAGAGAGCAAAATCAGACAATGAAAGATCACCTTGATAATGAATTACATAAAAAAAATCCAAGAAGCATAAGATCAACTATACAGGGAGATAAAGATTATAAAATCAAACAAACAGAAATCCTAGGAATGCAGGAATCAATAAACCAACTTAAAAACTCAATTGAGAATACTACCAGCAGAGTAGAACACTTAGAAGATAGAACATCAGACAATGAAGACAAATTATTTCAACTTGAAAAGAACACAGACAGCTCAGCAAGACTTTTAAGAAACCATGAGCAGAACATCCAAGAAATATGGGATAACATAAAAAGACCGAACTTAAGAGTCATTGGGATACAGGAAGGTATAGAGGTCCAAACAAAAGGAATGAGCAATATATTCAATGAAATATAGGAGAAAACTTCCCAGACTTGTAGAATGAGACAGAATTGCAAATCCTAGAAGCTTACAGGATGCCAAATGTGCAAAATCATAAGAGATCCACACCTAGACATATTATAATGAAGATGCCCAACATACAGAAAAAGGAGAGAATTTTAAAAGCTACAAGATAAAGGAAGCAGATTACATTTAGTGGTAAACCATTCAGGATAACAGCTGATCTTTCAACACAGATTCTGAAAGCTAGAAGATCCTGCAATAACATTTTTCAAACACTGAAAGAAAATGTGTTCCATCCAAGAATTGTGTATCCAGCGAAATTAAGCTTCAGGATAGAAGATGAAATTAAAACTTTCCACGATAAACAAAATTTAAAAGAATTTGCAGCTAGAAAACGATTTCTTAAAAACATCCTTGGCAAAACATCACAGGAAGGGGAAATGGAAAATAACAATGAAAACCAACAGTGGGAGGTAGAGGAGTAAAGCGGGGAAAATAATCAAGGAGGAAAACAAACCATGTTTAGTAACATAAATATACAAATATGGCTGGAAGAACAACCCATATCTCAATAATAACCCTAAATGTTAATGGCTTAAACTCACCAATTAAGAGACACAGGCTAGTAGAATGGATCATAAAACAAGACCCAACAATATGCTGCCTACTGGAGACGCATTTGTTAGGAAAAGATATACATAGACTGAAGGTGAAAAGTTGGGAAAAATCATATCACTCATATGGACTTCGGAAACAAGCAGAAGTGTCCATACTCATATCAAATAAAATAGATTTCAAGCCAAAGTTAATCAAAAGGGATAAAGAGGGACACTACATACTGCTCAAGGAAACCATACACCAACAAGACATAACAATCATAAATATATATGCCCCAAACATTGGTGCAGCTATGTTCATCAAACAAATTCTTCTCAAGTTCAAGATTCTAATAAACCAATATACAATACTCATGGGAGACTCAAACACACCTCTCTTACTAATGGACTGATCTTCCAAACAAAAGTTGAATAATGAAACTATAGAACTCAATAACACAATTAATAACCCAGACTTATGATATATATATAGAATATACCACCCAATATCAAGCAGTTACACTTTTTTCTCAGCAGCACATGGATACTTCTCAAAAAATAAATGATATATTATGTCACAGAGCTACTCTTAGACAATATAAAGGAGTAGATATAATACCAGGCATCTTATCTGATCATAAGGAAATGAAACTGAAAATCAACAATGAAAGAAAGAAGGAAAAATCATGTATCACATGGAGAATGAAAAATAGGTTACTGAATGATCAATGGGTTATAGAAGACACCAAGGAGGAAATTAAAAAATTCTTAGAGATAAATGAAAACACAGACATTACATATCAGAATCTATGGGACACATTGAAAGCAGTTCTAAGAACAAAATTCATTGCTTGGATTTCATTCCTTAAAAAAAGGAAAAAAAAAAGACAAATAAATGATCTCATACTTCATCTCAGAATCCAAGAAAAAGAAGAGCAAAACAACAGCAAAAGAAGTAGAAGCCAAGAAATAATTAAAATCAGAGCTGAAATTAATGAAATCGAAACAAAGAAACAATTGAAAAAATTGACAAAACTAAAAGATGGTTCTTTGAAAAAATAAATAAAATCGACCGACCCTTAGCCAAGCTAACAAAGAAAAGAAGAGGGAGAATTCAGTATCACAACAGATAGTTCAGAAATACAGAAGATAATCCGAAATTATTTTGAATTCTTATTCTTCAATAAAATAGAAGATAGTGAAGGCATCGATAAATTTCTCAAGTCATATAATCTGCCCAGATTGAGTCAGGAGGATATAGGCAACCTAAACAGACCCATAACAATTGAGGAAATAGAATAAACCATCAAAAGACTACCAACTAAGAAAAGCCCAGGACCGGACGGGTATACAGCAGAGTTTTACAAAACCTTTAAAGAGGAACTAATACCAATACTTTTCAAGCTATTTCAGGAAAAATGCAAAAATCCTCAATAAAATTGTGGCGAATCGGATACAAAAACATATTAAAAAAATTGTGCACCTTGATCAAGTAGAATTCATCACTGGGATGCAAGGCTGGTTCAATATACAGAAATCAATAAATGTTATTCATCACATCAATAGACTTAAAAATAAGAACCATTTGATCATCTCGATAGATGCAGAAAAAGCATTCGACAATGTACAGCATCCCTTTATGTTCAAAACTCTGGAAAAACTAGGCATAACAGGAACATACCTCAATAATGTAAAAGCAATCTATGCTAAGCCTCAGGCTAGCATCATTCTGAATGGAGAAAAATTGAAGGCATTCCCTCTAAAATCTGGAAGAAGATAGGGATGCCCTCTCTCACTACTTCTGTTCAACATAGTTCTCGAAACACTGGCCAGAGCAATTAGAGAGATTAAAGAAATCAAAGGCATAAAAATAGGAAAAGAAGAACGTAAATTATCACTATTTGAAGATGACATGATTCTATACTTAGCAGACCCAAAAAGGTATACAAAGAAACTATTAGAGCTAATAAATGAATTCACCAAAGTGGCAGGATATAAAATCAATACGCATAAATCAAAGGCATTCCTGTATATCAGCAACAAATCCTCTGAAATAGAAATGAGGACAACCATTCCATTCAAAATATCCACACACACACACACAAAAAAAAATACTTGGGAATCAACCTAACAAAAGAGGTGAAAGACTTATAAAATGAAAACTACAGAACCCTAAAGAGAGAAATAGAAGAAGATCTTAGAAGATGGAAAAATATACTATGTTCATGGATAGGCAGAACTAACATCATCAAAATGGCAATATAACCAAAATTCTCTATATGTTAAATGCAATGTCAATCGGGTCTAAAAGCATGCAATGGAGGAAGGATAGCATCTTCAACAAATGGTTCTGGGAAAACTGGAAATTCATATGCAACAAAATGAAACTGAATGCATTTCTCTCGTCATGCACAAAAGTTAACTGAAAATGGATCAAGGAGCTTGATATCAAATCAGAGACACTGCACCTGATACAAGAAAAAGTTGGCTATGATCTACATACTGTGGGGTTGGGCTCCTAATTCCTCAATAGGACATCCATAGCTCAAGAGTTAATAACAAGAGTTAATAACTAGAATCAACACATGGGACTTACTCAAAGCAAAAAGTTTTTTCTCAGCAAAAGAAACAATAAGAGAGGTAAATAGGGAGCCTAATTTCTGGGAACAAATCTTTTCTCCTCACACTTCAGATAGAGCCCTAATATCCAGAGTATACAAAGAACTCAAAAAATTAAACAATAAGAAAACGAATAACCCAATCAACAAATGGTCCAAGGACCTGAACAGACACTTCTCAGATGAGGACATACAATCAATCAATAAGTACATGAAAAAATGCTCACCATCTCTTGCAGTCAGAAAAATGGAAAACAAACCCACCCTAAGATACCATCTCACTCCAGTATGATTGGCAGCCATTATGAAGTCAAACAACAAGTGCTGGCGACGATGTGGGGAAAAGGGTACACCTGTACATTGCTGGTGGGACTGCAAATTGGTGCAGCCAATTTGAAAGAAGTATGGAGATTTCTTGGAAGCTAGGAATGCAACCACCATTTGACCCAGCTATTCCCCTTCTCAGTGTATTCCCTAAGACCTAAAAAGTGCATGCTGCATTGACACTGCTACATTGATGTTCATAGCAGCACAATTCAAAATAGCAAGAGTGTGGAACCAACCTAGATGCCCTTCAATAGACGAAGGAAAAAAAATGTGGCATTTATACACAATGGAGTAATACTCTGCATTAAAAAATGTCAAAATCATAGAATTTGCCGGGAAATAGATGGCATTAGAACAGATTATGCTAAGTGAAGCTAGCCAATCCCTAAAAAAAACAAATGCCAATAGTTTTATTTGATATAAGGAGAGTAACTAAGAACAGAGTTGGGAAGAAGAGCATGAGAAGAAAATTAACATTAAACGGGGGTGAGAGGTGGAAGAGAAAAGGAAAGAGAAGGAAAATTGCATGGAAATGGATGGAGACCCTCATGGTTATACAAAATTACATACAAGAGGAAGTGAGGGGAAAGGGGGGAAAAAACCAAGGGGGAGAAATGAATTACAGTAGATGGAGTAGAGAGAGAAGATGGGAGGGGAGGGGATGGGGGATAGTAGAGGATAGGAAAGACAGCAGACTACAACAGACACTACTATTGCAATACGTACAACAGTGGATGTGTAACAGATGTGATGCTGAAACCTGTATACGGGGTAAAAATGGGAGTTCATAACCCACTTGAATCAAAGTATGAAATATGATATGTCAAGCAAAAGGTAAAGTTTTGAACAACCAACAATAAAAATTAAAGGAAAAAAACACATAGAGAACTATTTCAATGAAAAATGGACTAGATATATAACACCTACCCTTTATCATGCAAAAGGCAATTCCAACTATACACCATGCTTCCTCTGAATGGCTTGTATTTCTATTCTGTTTGTGTTATTATTCTCCATCATAGTAGGATTAGTAGTCAGAGTCTAGTAGGGTATGGGTTAGTGTCAGGGATTCAGTATTCTGAATGGAAAAAAGGAAAATGAATCCAATGTGCATGCAAATATGGGCTACACAATAAATTTCCCACTCTCATCCAGAACAATGGCTTCACATTACCTTCGCCCCAAATAAGACGCAACTAGAGGAGAAGAGTTGGAAAATCTGTGAATATATATCTGGAATGGAAAATTCAAAGGAGTTCACAACCTTGTATGTGGTAGAGGAGTTTCCAAATGTAAGGGACAAGGTAAACACTCCACATACTTGTAGCTCTTCTGGCCTAAAGACTTCTTGAGAAACTGCCTCTGAGGTTGGGAACTCAAAATATATGTTGTTGTCAGGAGCTTTAGCTTTCTTTCTAGTGAGACCATCAGAGCTGGGTCTACATCTATGTGACTTGGAGGACGTGGTTTCTTATTTTCCAATGAACACTAGGCTACAGTACTGAATTCTCTCTTTGTAAGTAAACTGTGACCACTGGGGTCTAAGAGTCTCCCCGTGTGGACTGTGAAGGCATTTGGTCATTCTCCACTTTTCGTGGTGTTTCTTGCTGCTACACTGGGAGTTTGGTATTTTCTTCACGAAATACAAGGAGTTGAACTGGGACACAGTGCTGAAGGGAGTTCTGTCATGTGTAGTGGGTCATGGTCTGCAGGAGAATGCACCAACCAGGCTTCTAGCCCACATAGATTGTCCCCTTGTCCATAGCAACTTGATTATGAACATTGCCCTAAAAATTCTCCATATACCAATATGCCTTTACATATAAGGGTTTCCTGGCTGCACCACGTCATTCACATGCCATTTGGAAGCAATGGCAGATCCACATGGCCCCACCACGGATGTTTTATCACAAACCTGCACACCAAAGCTTGCGCCTACAATTGAGGAGTATCCAACTTACTGGCATCTCTGTTCTACACCATTTTAATGAAACTCAGTCAATAAAGGCATTCATGATCAGCAATAGGGCATACAAAGGTTCTCCAGTGCCACCTGGTCATAGGAATTTCAAAAATTTTATGGTATTTATCTAGCCATTTTTTTAAGGTGGAAGTTGGAGGCACTGTGGGTTTCAATTCATTTAGGAACCATTAAATTGTGAGGAAGCTCATTTCAATGAAATCTCTGGAGGACACTCAAAGGCAAGTCTTCCCAAAGAGTCGCCAAAAGGTCACATGAAGCCAGGCCCATTGAGGTCTACAGTGTGAGGTCTATGTGTGTTTTGACTATGGCTGCCAAGTCTTTCAGAATAAAATCTTGTGATATCCTGGGTGAGATTCCCAGTGCTCTGTGGAAAGCCAGCCTGGGCCTAGGTCTCAGTTTCCAAGAGCGAGTCTCATGTGTGGCCTCCTAAAAACTCAACACAATTCATGCCAATACTTCTCTGAGTTCAGTTCCATAACTCAGTCTCTAAGGGGAATCACACCAGATTTCAAGTCCTGGTTGACCTACTCATCTCTTCCAACCCCAACACAAATGACCAAAATTAAACCAAAACATTCCCACATGACCCTCATCTTATTGCATATAGACACTCATCTTAACCTCTGGCTGGAAGTTTTCATGAAGGACACAGCCCAAGACAGTGTCCAAAATAGGCTTCCTTGCCCCTTATTTTCCTAATGTCAGGGTGGCCTGGACACCCTTCCTGTAACCCAGGAGTGATCAAATAGGCCTGCTGTAATACTGCTCTGCTTCTCCAATTTGAGGCCTACTGACAGTGGGGTTTAGAATCTTTATGTGAATTGGAGTCATAAGAATACACAAACACCACTGGGCTAGCATGTGCAGGGCTTTGAAGAAATCATTTGACCCAAAGGATCCCTATTCTCACTTGATGGAGTTCAGGAACCTTACAGTGGAAGGCAAGAGACTTTATCCTCAATGACTCCTCTTTTGGGCATTTTGGTTTTGGATTCACACATGGGATCTTTCTTTATATCAATCAGGTGCTAAGAATCTAAGCCACAGCCTCACACAGGGCCAAGAGGCTGATTCAGACACACCCCTTTCTAAAGCAATTAGGCAAAGAGCCACAGGTGAGGCCCATTCATTTCCATTTGAAAAGTGTTTTGTTCCGGCTTCACGAAGGTGTGGCCTGAGGCAAAGAAATTCCTGACATACAGGGGAATAGAACAAAAGGTAAGCAAAAGGCCCAAAGCACGGTTTTTCCACTGAGACTTTACTGGTCACACTGATATCTGAGTTTACTTAGTTGCTCGCCATTCCCTTCAGCTATCCAGTACATGGCCATGTCACAGAGCTTGAAGGTGGTACTTCTCTTGGACACAAAACCATGAGCCTATTCTGGAGAGTGGCCAGAATTCAAAAATAAAAACAGAACTTAGGAAAATAGCAGGTGTTGCCCATCGATAAGTGAAGCCGCAGTGCATTCATATATTCGGCTGGATGAATGCTGGGAAGCTTTCTACCAGACAGGACACATCCATTCATGCATTCTCTTTTCTAATGTCTACAACCACGGACACAATGGGATACACAGACATAGAAACACTTGCTTTATCAAATCACTTATTAGAAACAGTTCACTCCAAACCAAACAAACCGCCATTCCTACCTATTCTGAGAACATGAGACAAAAGCACAAACACACACCCACACCCACAAAGCACCTTCTTCCCCCAAGTAGGTCTCTGACTATCCGGAGTGTCCTCTGACTATTGGGCCAAACTATGTTCCCCCGAATTTGCCTGTCCTGTTTCAGATCTGGTTTCCTTGGCCAACTCTGTAAAGTTGTCAGGAGGCAGCGGTGATCCACTACCTGCTTTCTCAGGAAAGGCCACTCTTCAGAGCTTTCCTGGCTTTTGGCAATCCTCATATCAGTAGGTACCAACAAAGACTGATTCTGTCCTTGGTAAATCCAAAGAAGTGAGACCACTGCTACTGGGACTGGAATGGGATTTGGGTGCCTGGATTCCTTGATCCCAAATTCAGAGAGTTCTATCACCAAGGATGTGAGGTGAGGTCTGAGGTCACTTCCTTCAGGAACTGAATGAGCTCACACCATTTGCAACCACTTTGTCCTAACAGTTGCTTCCAAAGGTCCCCTGAAATGAAGGCTGCCCCTACTTCCTGTTACAGTTTCACAACTTTGAATGGTATATTAACCATAGGCAACCGGGAACAGCTCTCCACACAGCCTGGTTTGGTTCTTCTTCTCTACATTAAGAAGAGAGAGGCGGATTCAGACATATCCCTTCATCCTGACCAGGTTGTTTGCAAGAGAAGATGACTTTTGCTCACTCAGTTCCTTCATAGCTGCCTACAACTTCTCCAGGGATCATTTTTGCATGTACCTTTGAGTTTCTTAGCAATAGGAAGTTCCCCTACATTCCTGTATTGTAAGACCTACTCTGTCCCTGCTCTTCTGTAAAGTTATATTGAGGGAACAGTGTATGGTTAGGGTTAATAACAGGTTCAATTTGCATTAGGAATCATTCTGCTGGATGAATAATGGTATTGGAAACCTGCGATATTTACAAGAATATATAGGTGAAACATAAGTATGAAAACAGAAATCTATTTAAGATTTGAAGCCCAGAAGAGCATTGGGACCTTGATTGTGATACTGAGCTTTGATTTATTTTCTGCACAGATGTCTCAGATACATCAATATACAATGGCAAAGTTACGTGTATTTTGGATGATTGATTGTCAAAGAGAACTTCCAGTCAAAAAGGGATAATCAGTAGGATTAGGAAGATAGTCGGTAGGTTTAGAAAGGAGAGTGAGCATAGGATTTGGACCAAAAGTTCTTTAGCTATAGGGTTTTGGGTATAGAGTGAATGTAAATGTCACCACATGTGAAGAGTCAGTCACAATGATGAACTGGGGAAAATATGTAGGAAAGCAGATATCAATAGAGACATTAGGAAATCTGGCAAAGTGTAGTCGGTAGTGAAAGGTTAATATAATAGGTACTTATCACTTCCTGTTTTCTGTATGCTTAATAAAACACTGTTGAAATCTTGAGAACTGTTTGCTAATCTTGTTCCCAGAATGTTCTGTCCTCAACTGCCAAACTGCAGAAAGTACTTCCTCACCCAGTTGCCCACAAACAGCTCACTCGCCCTGACCCATCAATAAACATCCTGCCCTGCCCTCTCAAAGGAAAGTATATAAGCTCTGCTTAAGCTGTTCTCAGGGCTCTCTGCTCTATTCAAGTGAACTCTGAGCCCCAGCATGCTGCACCCATAATAAACCCTTTGCTTTTGCATGAGACAGCCTCTTGGTGGTTTCTTCCCCGGATGCTCGCCCGACCTTTACATATGGAGGTTCCACCGAGATCCAGCAGCGGCAGATGAGAGACCCCAACGGGCTCCTCTCGGGGTATGTAAGGCGCCTCTTTCTGGTTTCAGGTTTCAGGTTAGGGCTTGGCAAAATGGCTGTTGATGAAGAGTGTGAGCTCTCTCCGACGATGGCTGACAGACATGTCATAGAGCCACAGGCCACGTCACTGGGGGACTCCCCAGAGAACTCGGGAAATCGAGGAACAATAGTCTCCTCGACTCAGTGATATTTTGTTTCAGATTCGGCATATCCAGCCCATCAGGTTTTGCCGGCTACTCAGTCCTGGTCTCAGTGTTGGACGTCCATTGCCTGTCTTTATTGTATTGTCTTGTCTGTGTCGTGTGTCGTTGCTTTTACTGATTGTTTGTCTTTCATAATGGGATAGAGCACTTCAATGCCTCTTTCCCTGACCCTTGATCATTGCACCAAAGTCCACTTAAGGGCTCAGAATCTTTCTTTTTCAGTAAAACGCTGGACCTGGCAGACTCTCTGTGCCTCAGAATGGCCCACCTTTGGATTCAGATAGCCCCTAGAAGGATCTTTCTACTTCCCACTAATTTAAAAAGTCAGAGATATTGACTTTCAGCCAGCGCCACATAGACATCAGGATCAAGAGACATATATCTTAACTTTTCAGGACATCTGCAATTCTCCTCCTCCATGTGTGAAGCTTTTCCTTGCCCCTGCCCCCACTCCTACTCCTTCCCTCATGCTCTCTCAAACCTTCTGCTCCTCCTCCTCCTTCAACCTCTGTTCTCCCTGAGTCACAAGATTTGACTCTACTGGACTCTCGTCCTACTACTTAATCCCTGCCCTCGTCCCCCAACCCCCAACACCCTCTAAGTAATTCCCCTGCTGCTGACTCAGCCTGTCCGCCATTGGAGGAAGCTAAGCGAGCCCAGCGCACTCCAAATAACTCCCCTGCAGCAAACACACCCCCTCCTCCCCTGGAGGATGCTGGCCCGGCTAAAGGAATTTGCCGGCGTTGAATGATTGAAATCCCTGGAACTCCCGTGATGCTCCCTCTCCATTTCTAAGGAACAATGATTGATGACAACCATGGGGGAAAAATGCAAGCCTACCAGTTTTTACCTTTCTCCTCTTCAGACCTAAATAACTGGAAAAATAACAATCCCCCTTTTACCGAGGACCCCACCTGGGTCTCAGGTGTGGTTGAATCATTGATGTTTTCACACCAGCCTACTTGGGATGACTGCCAACAACTCCTAGGGACTCTCTTCATGACAGAGGAACAAAAGAGAATCTTCCTGGATTCTAGAAAAAAATATTCTCGGACCAGATGGGTGACCAACAAAACTTCCCAACATATGCAAAGCCGCCTTTCCCTTGCACAGACCCAACTGGGACCCCAAAACCTGTGAAGGTAATGAGCATCCTTCCTCTTATTGCCGGGCTCTAATAGTGGGTATCTTAGTGGCCCCTAGGCGATCAACTATTTTGGCCAAGGTAAGAGAGATTATTCAAGGGACTGATGAATGTCCCTCCATGTTCCTACAGGGAATTATGGAGATATATAAGAGATTTACTCCTTTCGATCCTCAGGCAGAGAATCAAAAGGCATCTGTCATGGTGGCCTTTATTGGGCAAGCTGTTCTGGATATTAAAAGACAGTTACAATGCTTAGATGGATTACAAGATATGACTTTGAGAGGTTTAATCAGAGAAGCCAAGAAGGTATACTAAGAGAGAAACTGAGGAAGAGTATGGAGCAAAGAGAGGATAAAAGAAACAAAAGACAGACTAAGGCATTGACTAAGGTCCTGGTCACAACAACAAATAGACCAGAAATTAAGAAACATGGAGACAGCAAGGGACACCGGGGACCACACTAGAGGCCACCCCTGGCCTCAATTCAATGTGCCTACTCTAAAAAAAAAGGACACTGGGCTAAAGAGTGCCCTAGAAAGAGACAGCCAGGCCAGCTAGACATTCTGACTCTGTAGGATTACTAAGAAAGTCGGGGCTCAGATCCTCTCCTCGAGCTCAGGTTAACTTTTGAAGTGGAGGGGACCCCAGTATACATTGAAGTGGATACAGGGGCAATATATTCTGCCTTTAAGGCCCCATTGGAACCTCTATCAAATAAAAGGTCTCTAATTCAAGGGGCTAATGGCAGTAAATATCAGGCTTGGACAACTAAGAGGACCATGGACCAGGGGAAAGGAAAAATCCATCACTCCTTCCTAGTAATCCCAGAATGCACGGCCACATTGATTGGCAGAGATCTGCTCACAAAGCTCTGGGCCAAAATAACTTTTAACCCTGAAGGCCCCCAAGTGGAATTTCTAAATCCTTCAGTAAAAACTCCTATAATCACGGCTCTAACTATGTCAGTAGAAAATGTACATCAAATCACTCACCTTGGTTCAAAGAAACTGCATTCATTTTTGAAGGATCAAAAACAGAGTTTTCCACTAACCGACTCACAGTGAAAGGAAACAACTGAATGGATAACAAAAGCCTGTTGGGTCCATCAATTGGTTAATTCTTACCCTTCCAAGCTTCCTGCAGGAAAGCACCTACGAGGAACCAGACCAGGACAATTCTGGGAAGTGAACTTTACTGAAATTAAGCCAGCAAGGAATGGACTTAAATATCTCCTAGTCTTTGTAGATACATTTTCAGGATGGATTGAAGCTTTCCCCCCAAAAAAAAAGAAAAGAAAAAAAAATGAAACAGCGCAAATGGTGGTCAAGAAGATCCTGGAAGATATTTTTCCAAGGTATGGCCTGCCTAAAGTAATAGGGTCTGATAATGGACCGGCGTTCGTGGCCCAGGTAACTCAGAGGTTAGCAAGGACCCTGGGGATTAATTGGAAATTACATTGTGTTTACAGACCCCCGAGTTCAGGACAGGTAGAAAGAATGAATAGAACCATTAAAGAGACCATAACAAAATTAAGCTTAGAGACCGGCATAAAAGATTGGACTATGCTCCTGCTTTATGTACTGTTTCATGCAAGAAATACTCAATCTATTTCTTTGTGTAACCTCACACCCTGTGAAATTCTCTATGGTGTCCCTCCTCCAGTAAGGGTCCTACCCCAACTCTAAGACCTAACGATTCCTTCCACACCCCCTTGCTTAACAGACTTAAAGCTCTTGAAAGAACTCAGAGATACCTGTGAAAACAGATGGCCACTGCCTACCAACCTGGGGATGAGGGGACTCTACAGCGATATCAAATAGAGACTTCATCTATGTAAGACGACATCTGGTGTCATCCCTGGAACTCCACTGAAAAGGACCATACCAGGTGCTACTTATAACACCTACAGGGTAAAGGTAGTCAAAATCACTTCCTGGATCCCTACCTCTCATCTCAAGCCTGTGCCCTGTCCAGACTCTGGCTGGAAACTGTAAAAGACTGGAAACCCTTTCAAATTGTGGATTCGCTGTGTGGATAAGGCTATAGACTCTCCCCTTGATCACCAGTAGTCCTAACCCTCATAAGCCTGTTCAGCAGCGATGTCTGATCACAAATCCTACTGGAAAGGAAGTATGGTCTATCTTGCATACAGCCCGCTTAGGGACCTGGTGGCCATCTCTCCAGCCAGACAATTGTCAGCTGCGTATAGGTCTTCCCGATTGGGATATCCCTAATGAAGAGGATCCCACTAAAATTCCATTAAATTCCTTCCATACCATAGATAATGGAAACAAACATTATTGATGTAGGGACACGCGAGCCAGATGCTGGTTGGCTAGCCTAGATTACTATGTTTACCCAATGTACTATCAAAGCCACAAACAGTCAAGGCTGTGTGCTGGAAACGCCGACATCTTCTGTAAGTCATGGGGATGTGAGCATACAGGGACTGCCACATGGAACCCAAACTCCTCATCAAATTCTGTACACAGCATTGGCCATATTACCAATTAGACAACCAAAACTGATGGCCCCCTGAGGGGTCTCTAGATCTTCAAATTCTGTGTGACCTTTGTAACTTCTGCAAGTGCTCAAAAGGGTGAAAGGAGATTCCTCTATGTGGAGGCCTTTTCTCTCCTTTGCTCACATCGTGAACTATGCTTCTCCAATACATGCTCACCCTCAGCCTTCTGCTCTAGACTCTCTGTTGTCACTCCCACATCATCAACTTGATTTCTCCCCTCCAATTACTATATTAAAAACCCAAACCTCCACCGTTTCTCAGACCATTGCCCCCTTGCTGAGGTAGCAGGTACTGAGGTAACCCTCCACTCACTCACTCCTCTCTTCTCCTGTCAGTGCCCACACTAGGTCCAACCAGGTCCTCTTACCAGCTAACCCAAAGCTCAAACCAGCTGAGAAGAGCCCTCAGACCCCTATCCAAGATGTAATGAAAACGGCCTTTAAAGTTGCTTTGTCATCACTGAAAACAGGTTACTAAGAATTTAAAGTCCCTTACAGGCTTTTTGGGATACTCACTCCCATCTTCCCCTCTGTTCTACCCGTTCTACTACTCATGTTTTTGGTGCTAGGAAGATCTCAAAACCCTTTTCCATTATTCTTTTACATCTCTCCTTCCTCATTCTCAGATCCAAAGAGCTGCGCTCAGCCCTGCATTCCCCGTCTTCCCTCTCTGTACCAGGCCCACAGGAAAGTCTTAACTGACCTTATCCAGAAGTTTTCACCATGGCTAACTTTAGGACTTTCAGCAAAAGAGTCCCTATAAAAGAGTTCAGTGTAGATAAACTTCCTCTTTTTGTGTTGCCCTGGTCTACCTGGCAACTGGCTGAAAAAAATCAGCACTCCTGAGCTAGACACACCCTTACTAGTTTTTCACAACATATGTGATCAAGGCCTCTGGCCTTGAGCTGGGGCTTCATAGAGATGGCTACATTTGTAAGATGGATAAGTTGCAAACTGGGCTCCGTGGAAACAGCTGGCAGAGGGAAAAAAGGGGAAAAAAAAGCTCTCCCCCACCCACTTGTCCTTGAAATTTTAACTTGCCCACAACTGAGGAAAAATCAGAAACAAAAACTGCTCTTTGTGAACTTCTGCAGACTGTGAACTTCAGAGCCCCTTCCCTTACATGTTGGGTACAAAATTCTGAAACTACCTAAACTTGGGTTTCAGGGGATTAATTGATTACAACAGAAGCAATGCCCTCTGAATCTGGTTGCAACCAAATATGACTGTTTCCTTGTCTTTGGTGCTATCTTACGTGCCTTGCCTTTTCCGTCCCTACAACAATATAATTCTATATACTTAAACGTTGTTTATGTTTTTATGAAATGGTCAACAGAAGTGATTAATTGTGTAATGGTGCAGATGTTTCCCAGAGTGCTCTATTATGACGCAGGTTCATTTGAAGATCAAATAGAGGGGCATACAACCCGGTTCAGGTGGGAACATATATCTCTCACCTTAGCCATTCTATTATGAATAGGAGTTGCTGCCCGGGTTCGCACAGGAACCACTGCCCTGGTCCATGGGACACAACAAATGACCCAATTAGAAGCAGCAATAGATCAAAACTTAAAGATATTAGAAAATTCCATCACAGCTTTGCAGGAATCTTTTACCTCTCTCTTTGAAGTTTGCTGGGAGCCATCAGCCAAGTAGGTATGACAAATTCCTTGCCAGCTTACTCCCATGCTGTCTAGTGGAAGGACTTCTGAAAGGTGACCTTGCTCAAGGACCAGGGCAGGATCCGTGTTTAGGGTGTTCCCCCTTTAGAATAGGGCGGTTTAGCATAATAGGAGATTAGGGTGTTCCCCCTTTAGAATAGGGCAGTTTAGCATAATAGGAGATTAGGGTGTTCCCCCTTTAGAATAGGGCATATCCTGCTGCTGAGTTCCTCTTGAGTGCTTAGGGTCAGACAGTATATTTTGGGAGACAGAAGCCCATGCGGAGTGGATTTGGGAGAGAGTGGATTTGGGCAGAGAACGTGGATTCCCCCAGAGCGTGTTTGTAGACGGCCGGTGTGAGTTCGGGAATAAAGAATTGCTGTTTGAATCTACAAGCTGTGTGGAGACTCGTGATTTGTGCCCAGCCAAAGACTGCGGCAGAAGTTGTTTTACAGAAAAGTCGAGGGTTGGACCTCCATTTCATGAGAGAAGGGAGCCTTTGTGCTGCATTGAGGAAAGAATGTTTTTTTTTTTTTTTTTTTTTTTTTTTTTTTTTTTTTTTTTTTTTTTTTTTTATGTCGACCATACTGGAGTTGTAACAAACTCTATGAGTAAATTAAAAAGATGCCTTGAAGAGCATCAAAGAGAGATAGAGACCCAAAATTGGTGGTTTGAGTCTTGTTTTACACAGTCCCCCTGGTTAACTACATTTTAATCAACCCTGGCCGGTCCAATAATAATCCTCATTTTATTGCTTACTATAAAACCCTGTTTCCCAACCATGTAATTTCTTTTCTCCAAGCTCAAATTGGACAAGTTAAACTTATGTTAATACCCCACTAGCATACATAAAATGTGACACCCCCCAACAATCACTTTTATGATTAAAAGTAGCCAGAAGAAGAAGTGGGGAATGAAATGTTAATAAAATATGTACTTGTCACTTCCTGTTTTTCTGTACGCTTAACAAAACACTGTTGAAATGTTGAGAAATGTTTCCTAATCTTGTTCCCAGAATGTGCTGTCCCCAACTGCCAAACTGCAGAATGTACTCCCTCACGCGTTTACACACAAACCGCTTACTCGCCCTGACCCATCAATAAACTTCCCTCCCTGCCCTCTCCAAGAAAATTATATAAGCTCTGCTTAAGATGTTCTCAGGGCTCTCTGCTCTATTCAAGTGAGCTCTGAGCCCCAGCATGCTGGACCCCAAATAAACCCTTTCTGTTGCATGAGATAGTCTCTTGGTGGTCTCATCCTCTGACACTCACCCTACATTTACTTGGATGATTGAATGTAGATGAGAACATCCATTCAAAAGTGATAGTCGGTAAAATTAGGAAGATAGTCAGTAGGTTTAGGAAGAAGAGTTAGTATAAAATTTGGAACAAAAGTTCTTTAGCAATAGGGTTTCGGTTACAGAGTGAATGTAAATGTCAACACAAGTGAAGAGTCAGTCACAATGATGAATTGGAGAAAATATGTTGGAAAGCAGATATCAATACAGACATTACAAAATCAGGCAAAGTATAAAGTCAGTGATAGGATTAGACATTTTCAACAGGGTTGAGTTTGAATATATAATCTTAGGAAGAAACGAATATGTAGTCATCAATAGGATTGATATTTGAAAACATTAGGCAAATTGGAAATTGATGATTTTAGTAATCCATGTTCACTTTCCATTTAGGCTTTGGTACAAATATAAGTTTGACCTTTGAATTTTGTGTCCAGAATATTACTGTGATAAAATGTATATATAGATCGGGTGACATAAGAATTTCTTCCACCATTTTTGGGAGCAATATTTTGAAGAATTATAAATTAGTATTTGGGGTACAAACAGGTGTACCCTGTGTCTATGAATATAGAGATAATGCATGAATAGACCAACTGTGAATAAGTAATATAACTGGTTCCACTTTAAATGGTGGATTGAATTGATATCTGAAAATATGAAAAATCTTATATTGGTATACAATCATTCATTCCAACAAGTTATACATCAATGTTAATATTAGGGTTATGGTTTATCATGAAGGGTGTGTGAGTTTTGCTTCAATGTGATTATGAAAATCGAAAATAATGTGTTTGGAAAAAAGAATCTTGAGAAGACCAGTTAAGAAATATGGAAGAATACATGTGTTCTAAAGTAGGAAGTGATTGAAAGTGAAAAAATGCCTATAATTTTGTCATCTTTTTGATGAAATATTTATCCTATGATGTGCATAAACTGAAGAAATAGTAATGTACCAGTGTTGAATTAAAATGAACATCAAAATACACATCATGTTCCATATGAATCTTCTTGCATTGAGGTTAAACTGGGTCAGTTACTCTAGATATATTAGGATTTGTATGCAACATTCACTGAAGTTAGTTTTCAGTACAAAAAACAAAAAAGTATTTCAGGTGGATGAATATTTCTGAGAATATTATTTAGAAAAGATCATCATAAATCCACATACATGAATATGAATGAATTAAGGGAGTGTATATTAAGATACAAATATTTCATATTTTGAAAAATCTGGAGAATGAGTGTATGTATATATATACACATATATATACATACACACAAACACATTAAAAACTCGCAATATATATGCTATTCGAAATTCATCATGAAATATATATCATTCACAGATCTAAAATATTCATTTTACTGAACATGGATTTATGTATAATGTTGTAAAACTAGGAAGCTCATCCATTGGTTATATTTTCAGTTCCAACGGTGTTTAGGAGGAGTGATCTTCTCTCACAATTTGTATCTGCCAAGTCGTTCACCTCACAAGAATGTAGGTGTGGTACCAGGTAGGATTCTATATGTGTTTATTGCTGTTGCATTGGGAGTTTAGAAATTGCTTCATGGAATCCAAGGAGTTCAACTGGGACACAGTGCTGGAGCGAGTTCTGTCAGGCGTGGTGGGACAGGGTATGCAGGAGAATGCACCAACCAGGCTTCTATCCCACATAGCTTGCCCCCTTAAACATAGCAACCTGATTTTAAACATTGCCCTGAAACCTCACCATATAACAAGATGCCTTTGCATAGGAGGGTCTGCTGACTGCACCATGTCAGTCACAAGCCATTTGGAAGCCAATGGCAGATCCACATGGCCCCACCACAGATGTTTTTCACACACCTGCCAACCAGTACTCTAGGACAACTACTCAGCAGGCTCCAACTTATTTTCATGAAACCCAATCAATCAAGGCACTGTCTGGTACACTCATGATCAGCAACAGAATATCCAATGGTTCTCCAGTGCCACCTGGTCATGGGAAATTGAAAATTTTCATGGTATTTATCTAGCCATTTTTCAAGGATGAAGTTGGATGCACTGTGGGTTTCAATTCATTCAGGAACCATTAAATGTTGAGGAAGCTCATTTCAATGAAAGTTCTGGAGAATTCTCACAGGCAAGGCTTCCCAAAGAGTGGCCAAAAGGTCACATGAAGCCAGGGCCATTGAGGTCTAAAATGTGATGTCATTTTCTGTTTTGACTCTCAACAATGGCTTCCAAGTCTTTCAGAATAAAATCATGTGATATCCTGGTTGAGATCAGAGTGCCCTCTGAAAAGCTACCCTGGGCCTTGATCTCAGTTTCCAAAGATGACTCTCATGCGTGGCTTCCTCAAATCCCAACACAATTCATGGCAATACTTCTCTGAGGTGAGTTCCAGAACTCAGTCTCTAAGGGGAATCACACCAGAGTTCAAGCCCAGGTGGATCCAGTCATCTCTTCCAACTGCCACACAAATGACCACAATAAAACCGATATTCTCCCACATGGCCCTCATCTTCTTCCATATTGACACTCATCATAACCTCTGGCTGGAGGTGTCCATGAGGGACGCAGCCCAAGACAGTGTCCAAAATAAGCTCCATTGCTCCTCATTTGCCTAAATTCGGGGTGGCCTGGACACCCTTCCTTTGTACCAGGAGTGATCAAAAAGGCCTGCCCGTAATACTGCACCACTTTTCCCATTTGAGGCCTATTGAGTGTCGGTTAAAGATACTTTATGTGAATTGGAGTGATGAGAAAACCTAAGCACCTACGGGATAGCCTCTGAAGGGCTTTGATGAACTCATCTGACCCAAATGATCCCTATTCTCACTTGATGGAATTCAGGAACCTTACAGAGGAAGGCAAGAGACTTCATCCACAATGACAGCTCTTTTTGCCATTTTTGATTTGGATGCACACATGGGATCATTCTTTAGATCCATCAGGTGCTGAGAATCTAAGTCAAAGAATCACACTGGGCCAAGAGGTGATTCAGACACAACTCTTTCCAAATCAATTAACGAAAGAGCCAAAGGTGAAGCCTATTTATTTCCATTTGAAAACTATTTTGTTCAGGATTCACAAAGGGGTGGCGTGAGACAAAGACTTCCTGACTCTCAGGGCAACAGAACAATAGGTAAGCAAATGGCCCAAAGCAGGGTTTCTCCACTGAGACTTTCCTGGTCAACTGATATCTGAGTTTTCTCACATGCTCGTCATTTCCTTCAGCTATCCAGAACATTGCCTTGTCACAGAGCTTGGAGGTTGTACATAACTTAGACACAAAACCATGAGCCTATTCTGGAGAGTGTCCAGAATTCTGGAAGAAAGCAGCAAATTAGGAAGTTAGCAGGTATTGCCCATTAATAAGGCAATCCACATTCCATTCATAAAATGGGCAGGATGAATGCTGGGAAGCTTTCTACTAGACAGGACATATCCATTGATGCATTCTCTTATCTAATGTCTACAACCACGGACACAGTGTGATACACAGACCCAGAAACACTTGCCTTGTCAAACGACTTACTAAAAACAGTTCACTCCAAACCAAACAAACTGACTTTGCTTCCTATTCTCAGAACATGAGACAAAACCACAAACCCACAGCCACACTGACAATGACACCTTCTTCCCCCAAATAGGTATGAGACTATCCGGAGTATCCTCCGACTGGTGGGCCATACTATGTTCCCCCAAAATGTCCTGTTCTGTCTCAGATCTGGTCTCCTTGGCCAACTCTGTGAAGATGTCAGGAACCAGGAGTGAGCCGCTACCTGCTTTTCCAGGAAAAGCCCATCTTCCAAGCTTTCCAGGCATTTGGCCTCCTCACCTTAGGAGGAACCAAGAAAGACTGATTCTGTCCTTGGTAAATCCAAACAAGTGAGACCACTGGGACTGGGACTTGGACTGGATCTGGGTGCCTGGCGTCCTGGATCCCATGTTCAGAGAGTTCCATCAATAAGGAAGTGAGTTGAGGTCACTTTTTTCAGGAACTGAAGAATGAGATCACTGCCTCGGCAACCACTTTGTCCTAAGAGTTTCTTTCAACGGTCCCATGAGATGGAGGCTGCCCCTACTTCCTGTGACACTTTCACAAATTAGAATGGTATATCAACCATAGGGAACCAGGAACAGCTCTCCACACAGTCTTGGTTTGGTCCATATTCTCTACATTAAGATTAGAGAGGCTGATTCAGAAACATCCCTTCATCCTGACCAGGTTGTTTGCGATGGAAGATGACTTTTGCTCTCTCAGGTCTTTCATACCTGCCTACATCTTCTCCAGGGATCATTTCTGCATGGCGCTTTGAGGTTCTCAGCAGATGGAAGATCCACTAAATTCCTGTATTGTAAGATCAACACTGTCCCTGCTCTTCTGTAAACATGTTATTAACACAAACAGTGTATGGTTAGTGTTAATAACATGTTCCATTTGGGTTAGGAATTATTCTGCTGCATGAATAATGGTATTGGAAACTTGTGATTATTTTAGGAATATAGAGATGAAATATATGTATGAAAAAAGAAATCTAAGTAAGATTTGAAGCCCAGAAGGGCATTGGGCCCTTGATTGTGATACTTAGCATTGAATTACATTCTGCACCGATGTCTCAGATAAATCAATACATAATAGCATAAGACCTTGTTACTTGAATGATTGAATGTAGAAGAGAACATCCAGTCAAAAAGGGATACTCGGTAGGATTAAGAAGATAGTTAGTATGTTTAGGAAGAAGAGTGAGTATAGGATTTGGAACAAAAGTTCTTTAGCAATAGGTTATTTATTAGAGTGTGAAAGTAAATGTCAGCACATGTGAAGAGTCAGTCACAATGATGAACTGGGGAATATATGTAGGAAAGCAGATAGCAATAGAGACATTATGAAATCAGGCAAATTATAAAGTGAGGGATAGGATTAGACATTTTCCATTGGGTTGAGTTTGAATATATAATTTTAAGAAGAAACACATGTGTAGTCACCAATAGGATTGACATTTGAGAGCATTAGGGAACCTGGACATGGATGTTTTTAGTAATCCATGTTTTCTTTCCATTTGGGCTTTTATACAATCATAAGTGTGACCTTTGCATTTTGTGTCCAGAATATTTCTGTGATTAAATGTATATGAAGATCAGGTGACATGAGTCCACTTCCACCATTTCAGGGAGCAATATTTTGAAGACGTATAAATTAGTATTGGGCGTACAAAGAGGTGTACACTGTGTCTATGAATATAGAGATAATGCATGAATAGACCATAGTGTGAATAAATAATATAACTGGTTCCACTTTAAATAATGGATAGAATTGATATCTGAAAAGATATAAGAAATCTTATATTGACATACAATCATTCATTCAAACCAGTTATACATCTAATGGTAATATCAGAGTGATAATTAATATGAATGGTATGTGAGTTTTGCTTCCAAAGTGATTATGGAAATCAAAATTAATGTGTTTGGTATGAAATCTCATGAAAAGACCAGTCAAGAAACTTAGAGGAATACATGTGTTCTGAAGCAGGACGTGATTAAAAGTGAAACAAATGCCTATAAATTTTTGAACTTGTGGATGAAATCATATATCCTATGATGTCCATAAACTGAAAAAATAATAATGTACCAATATTGAATAAAAATGAACTTCAAAATACACATCATGTCCCGTAGGATTCTACTTGCATTGATGTTTAACTGATTCAGTTACTGTAAAAATATTAGGATTTGTAAGCTCCATTCACTGAAGTTAGTTTTCAGTACTAGGAAATAATTATGTATTTCAGGCAGATGAATATTTCTGAGAATTATCTTGTGAAAAGTTGATTATAAACCACATATAGAAACATGAGTGAATTTAGGGAGTGTATAATAAGAAACATATATTTCACATTTTGAAAAATCTGGACAGTATATATATATATATATATATGTATATATATATATATATATATCTATATATATATATATATAGATAGATAGATAGACAGACACACACAGACATTATAATGTAGCAATCTATATGGTAATCGAAATTCACCGTGTAATACATATCATCCACATATCCAAAAATATTCATTTTACTGAACATCGATTTATATATAATGTTGTTCATCTAGAAAATTCACCAATAGGTTTAATTTTCAGTTCCATCATGATTTAGGGGGATTGATATCTTATCAAAATATGTATCTTTCAAAATCAGTGAGCTTACAAAAATGTACTTGTTATACCAGGTAGGATTCTAAATATGCATAAAAAATACATGTGATGAATAGGCTACAGAGAATGGGAGACAGAAATTTACATATGTGTTAACTTTAAAAACTCATTGAGAACTATTACAATGAAAAGTTGACTAGATTTATAACACATACCCTTGATAAAGCAGAAGGGAAGTCCAAGTATACACCATGCCTCCTATGAACGGCCTGTATTTCTATTCTGTTAGGTTTCTTGTTCTCCATCATATTAGGATTAGTAGTCAGAGTCTAGTAGGTTATAGGTTAATGTCAGGGATTCAGTATTTCAAATGGAAAATATGAAAATGAATCTAATGTGTATGCAAATATGTGCTACACAAAAATCATCCCACTCTCATCCAGAACAATGCCTTGACATAACCTTCGCCCCAATTAAGACACAATTAGTGGAGAAGAGTTAGAAAATCTGTGAATACATATGTGGAAATGAAAATGCTCAGGAGTTCACAGCCTTGGAGGCGGTAGAGGAATTTCCAAAAGTATGGGATAGGGTAAATACTCCACAAATATGGAGTTCTGCTGGCCTAATGACTCTTTGAGAAACTGCCTTTGAGGTTGGGCCCTTGTAATATATGTTGTTGTCAAGAGCTTCAGCTTCCTTTGTAGTGAGACAATCAAGGCTGGATCTGCATATATGTGACCTGAAGGACATGGTTTCTTCTTTTCTAGTGAACATGAGGCAGCAGTTCTAAATTCCCTCATTGTAGGTAAACTGTGGCCACTGGGAGCTAAGTGTCTCCTCGTGTGGACTGAGAAGCCATTTGGTCATTCTCCACTTTTCCTGGTGATTCTTACTGCTGCACTGGGAGTTTGGTATTGGCTTCAGTAAATACCATGAGTTCAACGGGGACACAGTGCTGGAGGGAATACTCTCACGTGTGGTGGGTCAGGGTGTGCAGGAGAACGCCCCAACCAGGCTTCTATTCAACAAAGCTTGCCCCCTTGTCTGTAGCAACCCAATTCTGAATATTGCCCTAAAACCTCTCAATGTAACAACATGCCTTTACATATAAGGGTCTGCTGGCTGCACCATGTCAGTCAAAAGGCATTTGGAAGCCAATGGCAGATCCATGTGGCCCCATCACAGATGTTTTATCATACACCTGCAAACCACTGCTCTAGGCCCACTACTAAGCAGGTTCCAACGTACTGGCATCTTTGTTCTACACCATTTTCATGAAACCCAGTAAATCAAGGCACTGTCTGGTACACTCATGATCAGCAACAGAACATCCAATGATTCTCCAGTGCCACCTGCTCTTGGGAATTATTCCATGGTATTTATCTAGCCATTTTTCAAGGATGAAGTTGGTGTCACTGTGGATTTCAATTCATTCAGGAACCATTAAATGGTGAGGAAGCTCATTTCAATGAAAGCTCAGGAGAACTCTCACAGGCAAGTCTTCCCAAAGAGTGGCCAAAAGGTCAAATGAAGCCTGGCCCATTGAGGTCTACAATGTGAGTTCCATGTGTTATTTGACTCTCAAGTATGGCTGCCAAGTCTTTCAGAATGAAATCATGTGATATCCTAGCTGAGATTCCCAGTGCTCTGTGGAAAGCCATCCTGGGCCTAAATCTCAGTCTCCAAGGGCAACTCTCCTGCGTGGCCTTCTAAAATCCCAACAGAATTCATGGTAATACTTCTCTGAGTTCAGTTCCAAAACTCAGTCTCTAAGGGGAATCACACCATAGTTCAAGCCCAGGTTGATCCAGGAATCTCTTCCTACTGCCACACAACTGACCACAATTAATACCAAAACACTCCCACATGGCCCTCATCTTCTTTTATATAGACACTCATCATAACCTCTGGGTTGAGGTTTCCATGAGGGGTGCATACCAAGACAGTGTCCAAAATAATCTCCCTTGCCTCTAATTTGCCTAAAGTCAGGGTGGCCTGGAAACCCTTCCTGTTAACCAGCAATGATCAAATAGGCCTGCCATTAATACTGATCTACTTCTCCAAATAATCACACTGGGCCAAGGGGCTGATTCAGACACATCTCTTTACAAAGCAATAAAACAAAGAGCCACAGGTGATGCCTATTCATTTCCATTTGAAAACTCTTTTCTTCAGGATTCACAAAGGGGTGGCCTAAGGCAAAGACCTTCTAGATATTCACAGCACCAGAACCATAGGTAAGCAAAATTCCCAAAGCAGGGTTTCTCCACATAGACTTTACTGGTCACACTGATATCTGAGTTTCCTGAGATGCTCCCATTTCCTTCAGCTCTCCAGTACATGGCCATGTCACAGTATCTTGAACAGAAAACCATGAGCCTATTCCGGAGAGTGGCCAGAATTCAGGAATAAAACAGGAAATTAGGAAGATAGTAATTGCTACCCATCCATAAGGAAAGCTGCAGTCCAATCATAAATTGGGCAGTATGAATTCTGGGAAGCATTATACTAGACAGGACACATTCATTGATGCATTATGTTTTCTAATGTCTACAACTACAAACACAGTGGATACATAGACATAGAAACACTTGCCTTGTCAAAAGACTTACTAGAAACAGTCCACTTCAAATCAAACAGACTGCCTTTCCTACCAATTCTCAGAACATGAGAAAAAACAACAAACTCACACCCACAACAACATAGGACTTTCTTCCCCCAAGTAGGTCTTTGACTCTCCGGAATTTCCTCTGATTGTTGTACCATACTATGATCCCCCAAAATGCCCTGTACTGTCTCAGATCTGGACTCCTTGGCAAACTCTTTGAAGTTGTCAGGAGCCAGCTTTGAGCCACTACCTTCTTTCTCAGGAAAGGCCACTCTCCAAAGCTCTCCTGGCATTTGGCCATTCTCAAATCAGTAGGTACCAAGAAAGACTGATTCTGTCCTTGGTAAAACCAAACAAGTGAGCCCAGTGGGACTGGGTCTGGGACTGGTTCTGTGTGCCTGGCTTCTGGGATTCCAAGTTCAGAGTGTTCCAAGACCAAGGAAGTGAGATAGGTCACTTCCGTTCGGAACTGAATGAGGTCACTGGTTTGGCAACCACTTTGTCCTAACAGTTCCTTCAAAGGGTCCCATGAGATGGAGGCTGCCCCTACCTTCTGTGACACTTTCACAACTTAGAACGATATATCAACCATAGGCACCCAGGAACAGCTCTCACACAGACCTGGTTTGGTCCATCTTCTCTACATTAAGAAGAGAGAGGCTGATTCATAAACATCCCTTCATCCTAACCAGGTTGTTTGCCTTACATGATGACTTTTGCCCTCTCAGGTCCTTTATAGCTTCCTTCATCTTCCCCAGGGATAATTTCTGCATGGACCTTTGAGGTTCTCAGCGGGTGGAAGATCCCCTATATTCCTCTATATTAAGACCAACTCTGTCCCTGTTCTTCTATAAAGTTAGATTGAGGGAACAATGTATGGTTAGGGTTAATAACATGTTCTATTTGAGTTAGGAATCATTCTGCTGGATGAATAATGGTATTGGGAACCTGGGATATTTATAAGAATATAGATTTGAAATATAAGTATGAAAACAGAAATCTAGGTAAGATTTTAAGCCCAGAAAGGCATTGGGCCCTTGATTGGAATACTTAGCATTGAATTTCGTTCGCACAGATGTCTCTGATAAATCAATATACAATGGCATATCATCTTGTACCCTGGATGATTGAATGTAGAAGAGTTCATCCAGTCAAAAAGGGATAGTTGTTAGGATTAGGAAGATAGTCGGTCTGTTTCGGAAGAAGAGTGAGTATAGGATTTGGACCAAAAGTTCAATAGCCCTAGGTTTTCGGTTAGAGAGTGAATGTGAATTTCAGCACATGTGGAGAGTCAGTCACAATGATGAACTGGGAAAATTATGTAGGAAATCAGATATCAATACACACATTATGAAATCAGGCAAAGTATAAAGTGAATGATAGGATTAGACATTATCAACAAGGTTGAGTTTCAATATATAATCTTAGGAAGAAACAAATATGTAGTCACCAATATGATTGACATTTGAGAGCATTAGGAAACCTGGACATGGATGTTTTTAGTAATCCAGGATCACTTTCCATCTAGGATTTGATACAATCAGAAGTGTGACCTTTGCATTTTGTGATCAGAATATTACTGTGATAAAATGTATATGTAGATCAGGTGACATGAGTATTTCTTCTAACATTTCTGGGAGCAATATTTTGAAGAGGTATAAATTAGTATTGGGGGTACACAGAGTTGTACCCTGTGTCTATGAATGTAGAAGAAATGAATGAATTGACAATACTGTGAATAAATAATATACTGTTTCCACTTTAAATCATGGATTGAATTGATATCTGAAAATATATAAAAATCTTATATTGATATACAATCATTCATTCCAACGAGTTATACATTTAATGGTAATATTAGGGTTATGTTTTATCATGAAGGGTGTGTGAGTTTAGCTTCAAAAGTGATTATGGAAATGGAAAATAATGTGTTTGGAAAGAAATCTCATGAAAAGATGAGTCAAGAAATATAGAGGAATTCATATGTTCTGAAGCAGGATTTGATTGTAAGTATAAAAAAAGCCTATAAATTTCCTAACTTGTGGATGAAATATATATCCAATGATGTGCAAAAACTGAAAAAATAGTAATGCACCAGTTTTGAATGAAAATGAACGTCAAAATACACATCATTTCCCATAGGAATCTACTTGCATTGATGATAAACTGGGTCAGTTACTGTAGAAATATTATGATTTGTATGCACTATTCACTGAAGTTAGTTTTCAGTACTAGGAAATGAATACGTATTTCAAGTGGATGAATTTTTATGAGAATAATCTTGTGAAATGTTGACTATAAATTTACATATATGAACACGAATGAATTTAGGGAGTGTATAATAAGAAACATATATTTCATATTTTGAAAAATCCTGAGAGTTTATATATATATATATATATATATATATATATATATATAGATATAGATATAGATATAGATATATAGATATATAGATATATAGATATATAGATATATATATATAGATATAGATATGTGTGTGTGCATTTATGTATATATATATATATATATATATATATATATATATATACACACACACACACACACACAGACACTAAAATGTATCAATATGCATGCCAATCGAAATTCACTATGAATCATATATCATCCACAGATCCAAAAATAATCATTTTACTGAACATGGATTTATGTATAATATTGTTCAACAAGGAAGTTCACACATAGGTTGAAGTTTCAGTTCCAACAGCGTTTAGGAGGAGTGATCGCTTCCCACAATTTGTATCTCCCAAGACAGCCAAACTCACAAGGATATACGTGTGATACCAGTTATGTTTCTATATTTGCATATAAAAATACATGTGCTGAACAGGCTGCAGAGAAAGGGAGACAGGAATTCACATATTTGTTAACTTTAAAAACACATGGAGATCAATTTCAATTAAAAATTGACTAGATTTATAACACCTACCCTTTATCATTCAAAAGGAAAGTCCAACTATACACCATGCCTTCTCTGAACTGCTTTCATTTCCATTCTGTTTGGTTATTTTTGTCCATCATTTTAGGATTAGTAGTCAGAGTCTATTAGGGTATGGGTTAGTGTCAGGAATTCAGTAATTCGAATGGAAAATAGGAAAATGAATCCAATGTGTATGCAAATATGTGCTACACAAAAATATTCCCACTCTCATCCAGAACATTGCCTTTACATTACCTTTGCCCCAAATAAACACAATTAGAGAAGAAGAGTTAGGAAATCTGTGAATACATATCGGAAATGGAAAATATTCAGGAGTTCACAATCTTGGATGTGGTAGAGGAGTTTCCAAAACTGAGGGACAGGGTAAACACTCCACAAACATGGAGCTCATTGGGCCTAAAGACTCTTGAGAAACTGCCTCTGAGGTTGGGCACTTGAAATATATGTTGTTGTCAGGAATTTTAGCATCCTTTCTAGTGAGACCAACATGCTGGGTCTGATCTCTGTGACCTGGAAGATATGTTTTTTTTATTTTCCAATGAACATGAGGAAGCAGTGCTGAATTCTCTCTTTGTAGGTAAACTGTGGCCACTGGGGTCTATGTGTCTTCCCATGTGGACTGTGAAGCCATTTGATCATCTTCCACTTTTCGAGGTGTTTCTTGCTGCTGCACTGCGAATTTGGTATTTGCTTCAGGAAATACAAGGAGTTCAACAGGTACCAGTGATGGAGGGAGTTCTGTCACATGTGGTGGGTCAAGGTCTGCAGGAAAATGCACCAACCAGGCTTCTACCCCACATAGCTTGCCCGCTTGTCCATAGCAATCTGATTCTGAACATTGCCCGGAAACCTCTCCATATAACAAGATGCTTTTATATAATAGGGTCTGCTGACTTCACCATGTCAGTCTCAAGCCATTTGGAATCCAAGGGCAGATCCACATGGTACCACCACAGATGTTTTATCACATACCTGCACACCACTGCTCTAGGCCCACTACTCAGCAGTCTCCAACTTACAGGGATCTCTTTTCTACACTGTTTTCATGAAACCAAGTAAATCCAAGCACAGTCTGGTACACTCATGACCAGCAACAAGTCATCCAAAGTTTCTCCATTGCCACCTGGTCATTGAAATTTCAAAAAATTCATGGTATGTATTTAGCTATTTTTCAAAGATGAAGTTGGAGGCACTGTGGGTTTCAAATTATTTAGGAAACATTAAATGGTGAGGAAGCTCATTTCAAAGAAATCTCTGGAGAACTCTCACAGGCAAGGCTTCCCAAAGAGTGGCCAATATTTCACATGAATCCAGGCCCATTGAGGTCTAAAATGTGAGGTCTTTGTGTGTTTTGACTCTCAATTATGGCTGCCAAGACTTTCAGAATAAAATCACGTGAAATCCTGGCTGAGATTCCCAGTGCTCTGTGGAAGCCACCTTGGCCAGGATCTCAGTTTTCAGGATGACTCTCATGTGTTGCCTCCTAAAATTCCAACACAATTCATGGCAATACTTCTCTGAGGACAGTTCCAGAATTCAGTCTCTAATAACACCAGAGTTCAAGCCCAGGTGAACTAAGTCATCTCTTCCAACCGCCACACAAATGACCAGAATTAAAACCAAAACACTCCCACATGGCCCTCAACATTCTCCATATAGACACTTATCATAACCTCTGGCTGAAAATTTCCATGAGGGGCACAGACAAAGACAGTATCCAAATAAGTTCCCTTGCCCCTCATTTGCCTAAAGTCAGGGTGGCCTGGACACCCTTCCTGAGAACCAAGAGTGATTAAATAGGCCTGCACTTAATACTGCTCTGCATCTCCAATTTGGGGCCTACTTACTTTCAGGTATAGATTCTTTATGTGATTTGGAGTCATGAGAAAAGCCAAGCACCTCTGGGCTAGTCTCTGCAGGGTTTGAAGAACTCATTTGACCCAAAAGATCCCTATTCTCACTTGATGGATTTCAGGAACCTAACAGAGGAAAGCAAAAGACTTAATCCACAATGACTCCTCATTTGGCCATTTTGGTTTTGGATGCACACATGGTATCTTTCTTTAGATCCATCAGGTGCTAAGAATCTAAGCCACAGCCTCACACAGGGTCATGAGGCTGATTCAGACACATCCCTTTCAAAAGCAATCAAGCAAAGAGCCACAGGTGATGCCCATTCATTTGCATTTGAAGACTCTTTTCTTCAGGCTTCACAAAGGAGTAGTCTGAGGCAAAAAGCTTTCTGAAATTCAGGGCAACAGAACAATAGGTAAGCAAATGGCCCAAAGCAGAATTTCTCCACTGAGACTTTCCTGGTCACACTGATATCTGAGTTTTCTGAGATGCTCGCCATTCCCTTTAGCTATCCAGTACATGGCCATGTCACAGAGCTTGGAGGTGGTATATATATTGGACACATAACCATGAGCCTATTTTGGAGAGTGGAGTGAATTCAGGAACAAAATAGAAACTTAGGAAGATAGTAGGTGTTGCCCATTCATAAGGCAAGCCGCAGTCCATTCATAAATTGGCAGGATGAATGTTGGGAAGATTTCTACTAGACAGGAGTCATCCATTGATGCATTCTCTTTTCTGATGTCTAGAACCACGGACACAGTGGGATACACAGACTTAGAAACACTCGCCTTTTCATAAGACTTATTAGAAACAATTCACTTCAAACCAAAAAACCGCCTTTATTACCTATTCTCAGAACATGAGACCAAACCACAAACCAACAGCCACATCCACAAAGACAACTTCTTCCCCCAAGTCAGTCTGTGACTATCCATAGTGTCCTCTGATTGGTGGGCCATACTATGTTACCCCGAAATGTCCTGTCCTGTCTCAGATCTGGTCTCCTTGGTCAACACTGTGAAGTTCTCAGGAGCCAGCGGTGATCCACTAACTGCTTTCTCAGGAAAGGCCACTCTTCAGAGCTTTCCTGGCATTTGGGCATCCTCACCTCCGTAGGTACCAAGAAAGACTGACTCTGTCCTTGGTAAATCCGAACAATTGAGACCACTGGGACTGGGACTGGGACTGAGACAGGATTTGGGTGCCTGGCTTCCTGGATCCCAAGTTCAGAGTGGTCCATCACAAAGGATGTTAGGTGAGGTCACTTCCTTCAAGATCTGAATGAGGTCACTGCCTTGGCAACCACTTTGTTCTAACAGTTGCTTCAAAGTGTCCCATGAAATGGAGGCTGCCCCTACATCCTGTGACACTTTCAAAAGTTCGAATGGTATATCAACCATAGGCACCCGGGAAGTGCTCTCCACACTGGCCTGGTTTGGTCCTTCTTCTCCATATTAAGAAGAGAGAGGCTGATTCAGACACATCCCTTCATCCTGACCAGGTTGTTTTCAATGGAAGATGACTTTTGCTCTCTCAGTTCCTACATATGTGCCTACAACTTCTCCAGAGATCATTTTTGCGTGGACCTTTGAGTTTCTCAGCAGTTGGAAGAAACCGTACATTCCTGTATTGTAAGATCAACTCTGTCCCTGCTCTTCTGTAAAGTTAGATTGAGGGAAGAGTGTATGGTTAGGGTTAATAACAGTTTCGATTGGGGTTAGGAATCATTCTGCTGAATGAATAATGGTATGGCGAACCTTCGATATTTTCAAGAATATATAGGTGAAATATAAGTACGAAAACAGAAATAAAGGTAATATTTGAAGCCCAGAAGGGCATTGGGTCTTTGATTGCAATATTTAGCTTTGATTTATTTTCTGCACAGATGTCTCAGATAAATCAATATACTAAGGCATAGGACCTTGTACTTTGAATGATTGATTGTCAAAAAGAACTTCCAGTCAAAAATGGATAGTCGGGGGGCTGGGGATGTGGCTCAAGTGGTAGCGCGCTCGCCTGGCATGCGTGCGGCCCGAGTTCGATCCTCAGCACCACGTACAAACAAAGATGTTGTGTCTGCCAAGTACTAAAAAAACTAAATGTTAATAAATTCTCTCTCTCTCTCCCTCTCTCTCTAACTCTTTCTTTAAGAAAAATATTTAAAAAATGATAGTCGGTAGGATTAGGACGATAGTTGGTAAGTTTAGAACGGAGAGTAAGTATAGGATTTGCACCAAAAGTTCTTTAGCTATGGGGTTTCGGGTATAGAGTGAATGTAAATGTCAGCACTTGTGAAGAGTCAGTCACAATGATGTACTGGGGAAAATATGTAGGAAAGCAGATTTCAATAGAGACATTAGGAAATCTGGCAAAGTATATTCGGTAATGAAAATTTAGTAAAATAGGTAAATGTCGCTTGCTGTTTTTCTGTATGCTTAACAAAACACTATTGAAATCTTGAGAACTGTTTGCTAATCTTGTTCCCAGAATGTGCTGTCCCCAACTGCCAACCTGCAGAATGTACTCATTCACCCGGTTGCACGCAAACTGCTCACTCGCCCAGACCAAACAATAAAGTTTCCTCTCTGCCCTCTACAAGGAAAGTATATAAGCTCTGCTTAAGCTGTTCTCAGGGCTCTCTGCTCTATTCAAGTGAGCTCTGAGCCCCAGCATGCTGAATCCCCAATAAACCCTTTGCTTTTGCTTGAGACAGTCTCTTGGTGGGCTCTTCACCCGATGCTCGCCTGACCTTTACATATGGAGGTTCCACTGAGATCCGGCAGCGGCGAACGAGAGACCCCAACAGGCTCCTCTTGGGGTATGTATGGTGCCTCTTTCTGGTTTCAGGTTTCAGGTTAGGGCTTCGCAAAATGGCTGTCAATGAAGAGTGTGAGCTCTCTCCGAAGGTGGCTGACATACGTGTCACAGAGCCACAGGCCACATCCCTGGGGGATGCTCCAGAGTATTCGGGAAATTGAGGAGCAATAGTCTCCTCAATTCAGTGATATTTTGTTTCAGATTCAGTATCGCCAGCCCATCGGGTTGGGCCAGATACTTAGTCCTGGTCTCAGTGTTGGAAGTTTCATTGTCTGTCTTTATTTCCTTGTCTTGTCTGTGTCGTGTGTCGTTGCTTTTACTGTTTGTGTATCTTTCATTATGGGACAGAGCACTTCAATGCCTCTGTCCCTGACCCTTGATCACTGGACCAAAGTACCCTTAAGGGCTCAGAATCTTTCTTTTTCAGTAAAATTCTGGACCTGGCAGACTCTCTGTGCCTCAGAATGGCCCACCTTTGGATTCGGATGGCCCCTAGAAGGATCTTTCTACTTCCCACTAATTTAAAAAGTCAGACGATATTGTCTTTCAGCCAGGGCCACATAGCCATCTGGATCAACAGCCATATATCTTAACTTGGCAGGACCTCTGCAAATCTCCTTCATGGGTGAAGCATTTCCTTGCCCCTACCCCCACTCCTACTCCTTCCCCCATGATCTCTCAAACCCTCTGCTCCTCCTCCTCCTCCAACCTCTGTTCTCCCTGATACACAAGATTTGACTCTACTGGACTCTCGTCCCCCTCCTTATCTCCTGCCCACGTCCCCCAAAGACCAACACCCTCTAAGTGATTCCCCTGCTGCTGACTCAACCTCTTCATCATTGGAGAAAGCTAAGCCAGCCCAGCGCCCTCCAGATAATTTCCCCGCGGCACACACAGCCCCTCCTCTTCTGGAGGAAGCTAGCCCGGCTAAAGGTACTCACCAGCAGTGAATGATTGAAAAACCTGGAACTCGAATGATGCTCCCCCTCCATCACTAGGGGCCAATGATTGACAACGGCCTTGGGGGAAAAATGCAAGCCTACCAGTATTTACCTTTCTCCTCTTCAGACCAATATAACTGGAAAAATAAAAATCCCCCTTTTACCGAGGACCCCAACCGGCTCCTAGGTGTGGTTGAGTCATTGATGTTTTCACACCAGCCTACTTGGGATGACTGCCAACAACACCTAGGGTTGTCTCTTCATGACAGAGAAACAAAAGAGAATCCTCCTGGATGCTAGAGAAAAATATCCTCTGACCAGATGTGTGACCGACAAAACTTCCCAACATATTTAACCCGGCTTTCCCTTGAATCGACGAAGCTGGGACCCCAACACCTTTGAAGGTAGGGAGCATCTGTCCACTTATCACTGGGCTCTAATTGTGGGTATCTTAGTGGCCGCTAGGCGACTTACAAATTTTGCCAAGTTAAGAGAGATTATTCAAGGGCCTGATGAATCTCCCTCTATGTTTTTAGAGAGAATTATGGAGGCATATAGGAGATATACTCTTTCGATCCTCAGGCAGAGGATCAAAAGTCATCTGTCAAGATGGTCTTTATGGGCAAGCTGCCATGGATATTAAAAGAAAGTTACAATGCTTTGATGGATTACAAGATATGACTTTGAGAGATTTAGTCAGAGTAGCCGAGAAGGTATACTATAAGAGAGAAAGTGAGGAAGAGTAGGGAGCAAAGGAAGGATAAAAGAAACAAAAGACAGACTAAGGCATTGACTAAGGTCCTGGTCACAACAACAAATAGGCCAGAAATAAGAAACATGGAGACAGGAAGGGATACCAGGGCCCAGACTATAGGCCACCCCTGTCCTCAATTTAATGTGCCTACTGTAAAGAAAAAGGACACTGCTTCAAAGAGTGCCATTGAAAGAGACAGCCACTCTAGCCAGCCATTCTGACTCTGGAGGATGACTAAGAATGTTGGGTCTCAGATCCCCTCCGAGAGCTCAGGGTAAATTTTGAAGTGGAGGGGACCCTAGCAAACTTTGAAGTGGATACAGGGGCAATATACTCTGCCCTTATGGCCCCATTGGTCTCTCTATCAAATAAAAAGTTCTCTAATTCAAGGGGCTAATGGCAGAAAATATCGGGTTTGGACAACTAAGAGGACCATGGACCAGGGGAAAGGAAAAATCCATCACTCGTTCTTAGTAATCCCAGAATGCCCGGCCCCATTGATGGGCAGAGATCTGCTCACCAAGCTCCGGGCCAAAATAACTTTTAACCCTGAAGGCCCACAAGTGGAATTTCTAAATCCTTCAATAAAAACTCCTATAGTCACGGCTCTAAATATGTCAGTAGAAAATGTATATCAACTCACTCACCTTGGTTCAAAGAAATAGCATTCATTCCTGAAGGATGAAGAACAGAGTTTTTTACTAACCGACTCAAAGCAAAAGGAAATAATTGAATGGGTAACAAAAGCCTGTCAGGTCTGTCATGGTTAATGCTTACCCTTCCAAGCTTCCTGCAAAAAAGCACCTACGAGGAACCAGACCAGGACAATTCTGGGAAGTGGACTTTACTAAAATTAAGCCAGCAAGGTTTGAAATTAAATATCGCCCAGTCTTTGTAGATATATTTTGAGGATGGATTGAAGCCTTTTCCAGGAAAAAAGAAAAAAAACGAAACAGCGCAAATGGTTGTCAAGAAGATCGTGAAAGATAGTTTTACAAGATACGGCCTGCCTAAAGTAATAAGGTCTGATAATGGACTGGCGTTTGTAGCCCAAGTAAGTCAGGGGTTAGGCAAGACCCTGGGGATTAATTAAAAGTTACATTGTGCTTATAGACCACCGAGTTCAGGACAGGTAGAAAGAATGAATAGAACCATTAAAGAGACCATAACGAAATTAAGCTTAGAAACCTGCATAATAGATTGTACTATGCTCCTGCCTTATGCACTATTTCATGGAAGAAACACTCCCTCTGTTTCTTTGTGTAACCTCACCCCCTATGAAATTGTCCATGGTTCCCCTCCTTCAGTAAGGGACCTAACCCCAACTCTAAGACCTAACGATTCCTTCCACACCCCATTGCTTGACTGAATTAAAGCTCTTGAAAGAACTCAGGGATACCTGTGAAAACAGATGGCCAATGCCTATCAACCTGGGGACGAATGGACTCTACATCAATATCAAGTAAGAGACTTCATCTACATAAGTCGACATCAGGTGTCATCCCTGAAACCCCACTGGAAATGACGATACAAGGTGCTACTTATAACACCTACAGCGGTAAAGGAAGACAGAATCACTTCCTGGATCCATACCTCTCATCTCAAGCCTGCGCCCTGTCCAGACTCTGGCTGGAAACTGGAAAAGATTGGTAAAACTTTCAAATTGTGTATTTACCCTGTGTCTAAGGCTATAGACTCTTCCCTTGACCACCAGTAGTCCTAAACCTATTAAACCCGTTCAGCAGCGATGGCTGATCACAAATCCTACTGGTAAAGAAGTATGATCTATCTCGCATGCAGCCCACTTAGGGACTTGGTGGACATCTATCCACCCAGACATTTGTCAGCTGGCTATAGGTCTTTCCTATTGGGATATACCTGATGAAGAGGATCCCACTAAATTTCCATTAAATCCATTCTGCACCATTGATAATGGAAACAATCATTATGGATGTAGGGACACGCGAGCCAGATGCAGGTTGGCTAGCCTAGATTACTATGTTTGCCCGGTGGACTACCAAAGCCACAAACAGTCACGGTTGTGTGGGGGGAATTCCGACTTCTTCTGTAAGTCTAGGGATGTGATCATACAGGCAGTGCATGATGGAACCCAAACTCCTCATCAAATTCTGTACACAGCATTGGCCCTATTACCAATTAGATCACCCAAACTGTTGGCCCCTAGAGGGGTCTCTAGATCCTCAAATTCTGCATGACCTTTTTAACTTCTGAATGTCCTCAAAAGGGTGAAAGGAGATTTCCCTATGTGGAGGCCTTTTCCCTCCTTCGCTCACATCCTGAACTATGCTTCTCCAATAGGTCCTCACACTCAGCCTTCTGCTCCAGACTCTCTGCTGTCACTCTCACCTCAGCAACATGATTTCTCCCCTCCAATTACTAGATCAAAAACCCAAACCTCCGCCGGATCTCAGACCATTTCCCCCTTTCTGAGGTAGCAGGTACTGAGGTAACCCTCCACCGAATCACTCCTCTCTTCTCCAGTCAGTGCCCACACCGGGTCCCACCAGTTCCTCTTACCAGCTAACCCAAAGCTCAAACCATCTGAGGAGAACCCTCAGACCCCTATCCAAGATGTAGTGAAAATGGCCTTTAAAGTTTCTTTGTCATTAGTGAAAACAGGTTACTAAGAATTTAAAGTCCCTCACAGGCTTTTAGGGATACTAACTCCTATTTTCTCCTCTGCTCTACCTGTTCTACTGCTCACCTTTTTGTTGCTAGGAAAATCACAAACACCTTTGCCAGTATTCTTTCACATCTCTGCTACCTCATTCTCAGATCCACGGAGCTGCTCACAGCCACGCCTTCGCCATCTCCCCCCTCTGTTCCAGGCCCACAGAAAAACATTAATTGACCTTCTACGGAAGTCTTCAGCATGGCTGACTTTAGGACTTTCAGGAAAAGAGTCCCCATGAAAGACTTCAAAGTAGATAAACTTCCTCTTTTCATGTTGCCCTGTTGTACTTGGTCACTGGCTAAAAATATCAGCACTCCTAAGTTAGACACCCCCTTACTAGTTTTTCAAAAAATATGTGAACAAGGCCTTTGGCATTGATCTGGGGCTTCACAGAGATGGCTACATTTCAAAGATAAAGAAGTTACCAACTGGGCTCCATGGTAACAGCTGGAAGGGGGAAAAATAAAGGGAAAAAAAAGCTCTCCTTCACCCAGGTGTCCTTGAAAAGTTAACTTGCCCAGAACAGAGGAATAAAACAGAAAAAAATCTGCTTTTTGTGAACTTCTGCAGGCTGTGAACTTCTGCGCCCCTTCCCTTATATGTTGGGTACAAAATTCTGAAACTACCTAAACGTGAATTTCAGGGAATTAATTGATTATAACAGAAGTAATGCCCTCTGAATCCGGTTGCTAATAAAATGGAAAGTTTCCCTGTTTTTGGTAGTATCTTAGGTGCCGTGCCTTGTCCGTCTCTACAACAGTATAATTCTATAGACTTAAACATTGTTTATGTTTTCATGAAATTGTCAAGACGATGTGATTAAATGTGTAAAGGTGCAGATGTTTCCCAGAGTGCTTTATCATAATGCAGGTTCATTTGAAGTTCAAATAGGGGGGCATAAAACCCGGTTCCACTGAGAACATATATCCATCACTTTAGCCATCCTATTAGGAATAGGAGTTGCTGCAGGCGTGAGCACAAGAACCACTGCCTTGGTCCATGGGATACAACAAATGACACAATTAGAAGCAGCAATAGACCAAAACTTAAAGATATTAGAATCCTCCATCTTGGATTTGCAGGAATCTTTAACCTCTCTCTCTGAAGTTATTTTACAGAAAAGGCGAGGGTTGAACCTCCTCTTCATGAAAGAAGGGGGCCTTTGTTCTGCATTGATGGAGAAGGTTGTGTTTTTGCCGACCATACTGGAGTTGTAAAAAAATCTAGGAGTAAATTAAAAAGATGCCTTGAAGAGTGTCAATGAGAGAGAGAGGCCCAAAAAGTGTGGTTTGAGTCTTGGTTCACACAGTCCCCCTGGTTAACTACGCATTTATCAACCCTGGACAGTTCAATAATTATCCTCATATTATTGCTAACTATAAAACCCTGTTTGCTCAACCGTGTAATTTCTTTTTTCCAAGCTCAAATTGGATGAGTTAAACTTATGGTAATACCCCACTAGCAAACATAGAATGTGACACCCCGCAATGATCACTTTTATGATTAAAAGTAGCCAGAAGAAGAAGTGGGGAATGAAAGGTTAATTAAATAGGCACTTTTCACTTCCTTTTTTCCTGTATGCTTAACAAAACACTGTTGAAATCTTGAGAAATGTTTGCTAATCTTGTTCCCAGAATGTGCTGTCCCCAACTGACTAACTGCAGAATGTGCTCCCTCACTGGGTTGCATGCAAACTGACCACTCGCCCTGACCTATCAATAAAGTTCCCTCCCTGCCGTCACCAAGGAAAGTGTATAAGCTCTGCTTAAGCTGTTCTAAGGGCTCTCTACTCTATTCAAGTGAGCTCTGAGCATCAGCATGCTGGACCCCCAGTAAACACTGCGCTGTTGCATGAGATAGTCTCTTGGTGGTCTCTTCTTTCGACCTCATCCGACCTTTACTTGGATAATTAAATGTAGAAGAGAACATCCATTCAAAAATGGATAGTCAGTAGGATTAGGAATATAGTTGGTAGGTTTAGGAAGAAGACTGTGTATAGGATTTGGAACAAAAGTTCCTTAGCAATAGGGTTTCGGTTAGAGAGTGAATGTAAATGTCAGCACATGTGAAGAGTCAGTCACAATGATGAACTGGAGAAAATATGTAGGAAATCAGATATCAATACACACATTATGAAATCAGGCAAAGTATAAAGTGAATGATAGGATTAGACATTAACAACAAGGTTGAGTTTCAATGTATAATCTTAGGAAGAAACAAATATGTAGTCAGCAATATGATTGACATTTGAGAGCATTAGGCAACCTGGACATGGATGTTTTCAGTAATCCAGGATCACTTTCCATTTAGGATTTGCTACAATCATAAGTTTGACCTTTGCATTTTGTGATCAGAATATTACAGTGATAAAATGTATATGTAGATCAGGTGACATGAGTATTTTTTCTAACATTTCTGGGAGCAATATTTTGAAGACGTATAAATTAGTGTTGGGGGTACACAGAGTTGTACCCTGTGTCTATGAATATAGAAGTAATGCATGAATTGACAATACTGTGAATAAATAATATAACTGTTTCCACTTTAAATCATTGATTGAATTGATATCTGAAAATATATAAGAAATCTTATATTGATATACAATCATTCATTCCAATGAGTTATGCATCTAATGGTAATATTAGGGTTATGTTTTATCATGAAAGGTGTGTGAGTTTAGCTTCAAAAGTGATTATGGAAATGGAAAATTATGTGTTTGGAAAGAAGTCTCATGAAAAGACGAATCAAGAAACATAGAGGAATACATGTGTTCTGAAGCAGGAAGTGATTGTAAGTATAAAAAAATCGTATAAATTTCCTAACTTGTGGATGAAATATATATCTTATGATGTGCAAAAACTGAAAAAAATAGTAATGTACCAGTGTTGAATGAAAATGAATGTCAAAATACATATCATGTCCCATAGGAATCTACTTGCATTGATGTTAAACTGGGTCAGTTACTGTAGAAACATTAGGATTTGAAAGGACCATTTATTAAAGTTAGTTTTCAGTACTAGGAATCAAATATATATTTCAGGTGGATGAATATATCTGAGCATAATCTTGTGAACATTTTATTATAAATCCACATTCATGACATGAATGAATTTAGGGAGTGTATATAAGACTCATATATTTCATATTTTGAAAAATCAGGAGGGTGTAAAAAATATATATATATCACAGATATATTAAAAAGTAGCAATATATAAATATATATGGGTATCAAAATTTATCTTGAAATATATATCATCCACAGATTAAAAAGTATTCATTTTAGTGAACATGGATTTATGTATAATGTTGTTCAACTAGGAACCTCACCCATAGGTGGAATTTTAAGATCCAAAAGCGTTTAGGAGGAGTGATCTCTTCTCACAATTTGTATCTGCAAAGTTAGCCACCTCACAAAAATGTACGTGTGATACCAGGTAGGATTCTATATGTGCACATAAAAATACATGTGCTGAATTGGCTCCAGAGAAATGGAGACAGAAATTCAGAAATAAGTTAACATTAAAAAGAATGGAGAACTATTTCAATTAACAATTGACTATATTTTTAACACCTACCATTTATCATGCAAATAACAAGTCCAACTATACACCATGCCTCCTCTGAACTGCTTGTGTTTCTATAATGTTTCGGTTTCTTTCCTCCATTATATTAGGATTAGTAATCAGAGTCTAGTAGGGTGTGAGTTAGTGTCAGGGAATCAGTATATTGAATGGAAAATAGAAAAATGAATCCAATGTATATGCAAATATGTGGTACACAAAAATCTTCCCACTCTCATCAAGAACAACACCTAGATATCACCTACGCCCCAAGTAAGACACAATTAGAGGAGAAGAGTTAGAAAATCCATGACTACATATCTGGAATGGAATACGATCAGGAGTTCACAACCTTGGAAGTGGTAGAGGAGTTTCCAAAAGTAAGGGACAGGGTAAACACTCCACAAACATGGACCTCTGCCTGCCTAAAGACTTCTTGAGAAACTGTCTCTGAGGTTGGGCACTTAAAACATATGTTGTTGTCAGGAGCTTTGGCTTCCTTTCTAGGGAGACCATCAAAGCTGGGTCTTCATCTCTGTGACCTTGTGGATATGGTTTCTTATTTTCCAATGAACATGAGGCAGCAGTGCTGAATTCTCTCTTTGTAGGTAAACTGTGGCCACGGGGGGCTAAGTGTATCCACATGTTGGCTGTGTATCCATTTGGTCATCCTCCACATTTCGTCGTGATTCTTGGTGCTGCACTGGGAATTTAATATTTGCTTCATGGAATACAAGGAGCTCAACTGGAACACAGTGCTGGAGGGAGTTCTGTCATGTGTGGTGGGTCAGGGTCAGCAGGAGAATGCACCAAAAAGGTTTCTATCCCACACAGTTTGCCCCCTTGACCATAATAACCTGATTGTTAAGATTTCCCTTAAACCTCTACTTATAAAAAGATGCCTTTACATATAAGGGTCTGCTGGATGCACCATGTCAGCCACAAGCCATTTGGAAGTCAAAGGCAGATCCACAAGGCCCCACGACAGAAGTTTTATCACAAAACTGCACATCTCTGCTGTAGGTCCACTAATCAGCAGGCTTGAACTTACTGGCATCTCTGTTCTACACCATTTTCATGAAACCCAGTCAATCAAGGAACTGTCTGATACACTCATCGTCAGCAACAGTATATCCAAAGGTTCTCCTGTGCAACCTGGTCAAGGGAATTTTAAAAATTTCATGGTATTTATCTAGCCATTATTCAAGCATGAGGTTGGAGGCACTGTGGGTTTCAATTTTTTCAGGAAACATTAAATGGTGAGGAAGCTCATTTCAATGAAACCTCTGGAAAACTCTCACAGGCAAGTCTTCCCAAGGAGTGGCCAAAAGGTCACCGAAATCCAGGACTATTGAGGTCTACAATGTGAGGTCCCTGTGTGTTTTGACGCTCAAGTATGCCTGCCATGTGTTTTAGAAAAAATCATGTGATATCCAGGCTGTGATTCTCAGTGCTCTGTGGAAAGCCACCCTGGACCTAGATCTCAGTTTATAAGGGCGACTCTCATGTGTGGCCTGCGAAAATCCCAACACAATTCATGGCAATACTTCTCTGAGTTCATTTCCAGAACTCAGTCTCTAAGTCCCCTTGAACTCTCACCAGAGTTCAAGACCAGTTGGACCCAGTCATTTCTTCCAACCGCCACACAAATGACCAAAATTGAAACCTAAACACTCCCACAAGGCCCTCATGTTCTCCATATAGACACTCATCATAACCTCTGGCTGAATTTTTCCATGAGGGGCGCAGCCCAAGACAGTGACCAAAATGAGCACCTTTGGCCCTCATTTGCCTAAAGTCAGGGTGGCCTGGACACCATTCCTGTGAACCAGGAGTGATTAAATAGACCTGCCGTTAATACTGCTCTGCTTCTCCATTTTGAGGCCTACTGAATGTCAGGTATAGATTCTTTATGTGGTTTGGAGTCATGAGAAAACCCAAGCACTTCTGCAGGGCTTTGAAGAACTCATTTGACCCAAAGGATCCCTATTCTCACTTGATGGAGTCAGGAACATCACAGAAGAAGGCTAGAGACTTCATCCACAATGACTGATCTTTTTGCCATTTTGGTTTTGGATGCACACATGGGATCTTTCTTTAGATCCATCAGGTGCTGAGAATCTAAGCTGGAGCCTCACACAGGGCCAAGGGGCTGATTCAGACACCTCCCTTTCCAAAGCAATTATGCCAAGAGCCACAGGTGATCCTCATTCATTTCCATTTGATAACTGTTTTTTTCAGTCTTCACAAAGGGGTGGCCAGAGGCAAATACCTTCCTGACATTCAGGGCAACAGAACAAAATGTAAGCAAAAGGCCCAAAGCAGGGTATCTCCACTGAGAGTTTCCTGGCCACACTGATATCTGAGTTTTTTGAGATGCTCGCCATGCCAATTCCTTCAGCTATTCAGTACATGGTCATGTCACAGTGATTGGAGTTGGTACATATCATGGATAAAAAACAATGAGCATATTCTGGCTAGTGGCCAGAATTCTGGAAGAAAACAGGAACTTAGGAAGGTTGGAGGTGTTTCCCATTGGTAAGGCAAGCCGCAGTCCTTTCATAAATTGGACAGGTTGATTGCTGGGAGGCATTCTACTACACAGGACATATTCATTGATGCATTCTCTTTTCTAATGTCTACAACCACGGACACAGTGGCATACACAGAAATAGAAACACTCACCATGTCAAATGACTTATTAGAAACAGTCCATTCCAAAAGAAATAAATCACGTTTTTTCTACCTATTCTCAGAACATGAGACAAAACCACAAACTGACATCCACACACCCAGGCACCTCCTTCACCCAAGTAGGTCTGTGACTCTTCTGAGTGTCCTCTGACTGGTAGGCCATACGATGTTCCTCTGAAATGGCCTTTCCTGTCTGAGATCTGGTGTCATTCACCAACTCTGTGAAGTTGTCAGGAGGCAGTGGTGAGCCAATTCCAGTCTTGTCAGGAAAGGCCCCTCTTCAGAGCTTTCTTGGAATTTGGCCACCTTCACATGAAGAGGTACCTAGAAAGACTGATTCTATCCTTGGTAAATCCAAACAAGTGAGACCACTGGGACTTGGACGGGTAATGGCTTTGGGTGCCTGGCTTCCTGGATCCCAAATTCAGAGAATTCCATCACCAAGGAAGTAGGTGAGGTCACTTGGTTCAGGAACTGAATGAGGTCACTGACTTGGCCACCAATATGTCCTAACAGTTGCTTCCTAGGTTCTCATAAGATGGAGGCTGCCCCTACTTCTTGTGACACATTCACAAATTAGAATGGTATAGAAACCATAGGCACCTGGGAACAGCTCTCCACAAAGGCCTGGTTTGATCCGACTTCTCTACATTAAGAAGAGAGAGGCTGATTCAGAAACATCCCTTCATCCTGACTAGGTTGTTTGCCATGGAAGATGACTTTTCCTCTCTCAGGTCCTAAATAGCTGCCTAAATCTTCTCCATCGATCATTTCTGCATGGACTTTTGAGGTTCTCAGCAGGTGGAAGATCCCCTACCTTCCTGTATTGTAAGACCAACTCGGTCCCTCCTCTTCTGTAAAGTTAGATTGATGGAACATTGTATGGTTAGGGTTAATAGCATGTTCGATTTTGGTTAGGAATCATTCTGATGGATGAATAATGGTTTGGGAACCTCTGATACTTATAAGAATATAGACGTGAAATATAAGTACGAAAAAAGAAATCTAGGTAAGATTTGAAGCCCAGAAGGGCATTTGGCGATTGATTGGCATACTAAGCTTGAATTATGTTCTGCACCGAGGTCTCAGATAAATTCATTTACAATGGCATAGGTTGCTATACCTCAGATGACTGAATTTAGAAGAGATCATCCAGTCCAAAAGGGATAGTCCATAGGATTAGGAAGATTGTCTGTAGGATTAGGAAGAAGAGTGAGTCTAGGAGTTGGACCAAAAGTTCTTTAGCAATAGGGTTTCAGTTAGAGAGTGAATGTAAATGTCAGCACATGTGAAGAGTCAGTCACAATGATGAACTGGGGAAAATATGTAGGAAAGAGAGTAAATATGTATCAATAGAGACATTAGGAAATCAGGCAACTTATAAAGTGAGTGATAGGAGTAGATATTTTCAACAGGGTTGAGGTTGAATATATAATCTTAGGAAGAAACAATTATTTAGTCACCAATAGGATTGACATTTGAGCGCATTAGGGAACCTAGACATGGAGGTTTTTAGTAATCCATGCTCACTTTAAATTTAGGCTTTAGTACAATCATAAGTGTGACCTTTGCATTTTGTGTCAAGAAGATTACTGTGGTACAATATATATGTAGATCAGATGACATGAGTATTTCTTCCACCAATATGAGGAGCAATATTTTGAAAACTTATAAATTAGTATTGCGGATAAATTAGGCGTACCCTGTGTTGATGAATAAGAGATGATGCATGAATAGACCATATTGTGAATAAATTATATAACTGGTTCCAACTTTAAATAATGCATTGAAATTATATTTGAAAATATATAGTAAATCTTATATTGATATATATATACATTCATTCCAACCAGTTATACATCTAATGGTAATATTAGGGTTACGGTTTATCATGAAGAGTGTGTGAGTTTTGCTTCAAAAATGAGTATAGAATCGAAAATAATGTTTTTAGAAAGAAGTCTAGTGAAAAGACCACTAAAGAATCATAGAGGAATACATGTTTTCTGAAAGAGGAAGTGATTGAAAGTGAACCACATGCCTATAAATTTGTGAATTTGTGGATGAAAGGATATATCCTATGATGTCCATAAACTGAAGAAATAGTAATGTACCAGTGTGGAATAAAAATGAACTTAAAAATACATATCATGTCCCATAGGAATCTAACTGCATTGATGTTAAACTTGGTCAGTTACTATAGAAATATTAGGATATATAAGGACCATTCACTGAAGTTAGTTTTCAGTACTAGGAAACAAATATGTATGTCAGGTGGTTGAATATTTCTGAGAATAATCTGTTGAGAGCCACAGCCAAAGGAGCCCCAGCAAACTTGCAGCTGCCAGCAAACTTCCATCTGCCGGCTGATGATTGGCTCACAGCGGCCCCAGCATCATCTAGCTGATTTGCTTCTCTGTGGTGATGCTCATTGAGATGCTCAATGAGCGGTTTCCCCGACCTTTCAGACTGCCAGCGGATGATTGGCTCACAGCGGCCCCAGCAACATCTAGCTGATTGGCTCCTCTGTGGTGATGCACATTGGGCTGGTTCCCTTCCCTTTCAGACCATGGAACTGCTCATTGGGGGACTTTTTGGCTTCGCCCACGTGACCCAGCCAATCGGCCTCAAGAGGAGGAGACTTGTGTTTGAGGGAGAGGCTTGTGGGAAGCCTGTGGTGGCAGTTGGGCTGTGACGGCTTTTCCTGAGGAGCTGTTTTGTTTGGTGTCATCTTGTTGGGTTGTATTATAGTAGAAATACGGGATCAGAAATTAGTAAAAAAAAAAAACTGAAAGAGTGTTCAGTAAATTGTTAGAGGAAGGAGGCATCTCAGTAAAATCAAGAAAAGTCAGAGCATACGTTGATACAATACAAAAATGTAGCCCATGGCTTTTTCAGGAGGAGTTGTTAAATATATCACAATGGAACCATCATGGTGAAGATTTAAAAAGAATAGAAAAGAAAAGCCCAGGGACTCTGCCAGTTGGCACATTGCTATTTTGGACGTTTGTACCTTGTTTGCTTAGTGGAAAGCCTTCAGTTCAGACAATGGTAGAGGAAGGAGAAGACATATTGATTCAAGTAAAACAGAAGGTCTCTCAAGTTAGTCAGATAGAGGAAAAAATTCAAGTAAAAGAAAAAGTCTCTCGAACTAGTCAGACAGAGGAAAAAAATCAAGTAAAAGAGAAGGCCTTTCAAGCCAGTCAGACAGAGGAAGAAAGTGTAAAACAGAAAAAGCCATCAGGGGGAAAGTTACAACAGGAGACTACTACTAACACCTTTCTATCACCAGAGGGTGTAAGTGTCCAACCAACAGCACAACCTCTACAGGAGACTGCTACTAACACCTTTCTATCAGCAGAGGAAGTAAGTGTCCAACTAAAAAGGCCACCTCCATATGCTGGGAGGCCCCCAACCCCCACAGTTGATAGTTGGAATCCTGAGACAAGATCTCAAATATTAACATGCCCAGTATTTGAGGCAGGAGGGCAGTGAGATTACCATGCTTTAAATTTCAAAACAGTGAAGCAGCTAATAGAGGCTGTAACAACCTATGGTCCTCAAGCACCCTTCACTGTAAGCATTATCAAATCCATTAACAACATGAACATGAAGCCAGCAGATTGGGCTAATATGTGTAAAGCTGTGCTAAATGGAGGAAATACCTGTTATGGAAGATTGCCAATGAGGAATTTTGCAAGGAGACAGCTAGGCAAAATGCAGCAGCTAGTTATCCTCAGAGAAATCTAGATATATTGTTAGGAAAGGGACCTTATGAGGATCAGCAGCAGCAATGTGCATATGATCCTGGTGTATATGCACAGATTGCTATAGATGCAATTAAGGCATGGAAGACTTTTCAAGGAAATGGAGGTTTACAAGGTCAGTTATCTAAGGTAATACAAGGAGCTAATGAACCTTATGCTGAATTTGTAGATAGGCTTATTCAAACAGCTACCAGAGTTTTTGGAAATACACAACAAGCAATGTCATTACTAAAACAACTGGCTTATGAGCAAGCGAATCGTTGGTGCAAAGATATCATTAGACCATGGAAACATGAAGATTTAAACACATATATTAAATTATGTAGAGACATTAAAGAACAAGAGCAAGTCGTGGAAGCTGCAGTAAAACAGGCTTTAGATGCCAGGCCAAGAACATGCTACAATTGTGAAAAAACAGGACATTTTAAAAGGAATTGTCCATAGGAGGAGGGTTTAACAAAACTAGGTATCAAAGGAGTAGAATACCAGGTATTTGTCCACGATGCCGTAGAGGGAGACTTTGGGCTAATGAATGCTGTTCTCAAACCACCATAGAGGGTACACCATTATCAAAAAACGAACAAGGACCAGGTGTTTATCCACAATATCGTGGACAAAAACATGGAGCTCCATTGCCAAAAAATGGACAAGGGGGCTCAATTCTCCGGGACCCAAAACCACAAATATACGCAGCACTGGAGAAACCCAGCAACCCCATCAGGGTAGTGCCCAGGACACATTGTCCATCAGATCCCTCATCAGACAAACCAGAGGGAGTGCAGGGTTAGACATCTGTGCCTCTGCCAGAGCAGTACTAACTGCAGAGATGGGAGTTCAATTCATTTCCATAGGGGTAAAAGGACCTCTTCCCAAAGGAACAGTAGGCTTATTATTGGGACGCAGATCTTCTACTCTAAAAGGACTTATGATAAGTCCTGGGGTAATTGATCTCGACTATGAAGGTGAAATAAAAATTATAGCCAGTTCTCCAAAGGGTATATCAGTAATTTCACCAGGAGATTGAATAGCACAGTTACTAATAATACCCAGCCTACCTGAAAAATTTTCCAGTCGTACTGTAGAAAGAGGTTCCACGTGATTAGGCTCCACAGGTGTAGATTGGGCTATGCTTTCTTTAAATTTAGATTCTGGCCCCATGCTAAAACTAAATATTCAAGGGCATGAATTTAATGGGCTACTGGATACAGACGCAGACCTTAGCATCATCTCTCGTCAAGAATGGCCAAAACATTGGCCATTACAACAAGCCACTCAAACGCTTTGAGGCCTAGGAGTAGCGTATAATCCCCATAGAAGTGCAATGGTATTAGATTGGAAGGATCCTGAAGGATGTGAAGGAACTCTACAGCCATATGTATTGGATCATCTTCCCGTAAATTTATGGGGACGAGATAGTCTCCTGGACTCATTGATATTTTTTTTCGGATTCGGTATTGCCAGTCAATCGGGTTTTGCCGGCTCCTCAGTCCTGGTCTCAGTGTTGGACGTCCATTGCCTGTCTTCATTGCCTTGTCTTGTCTGTGTCATGTTTCATTGCTTTAACTGTTTGTGTATCTTTCATTATGGGACAGAGCACTTCAATGCCTCTGTCCCTGATACTTGATCACTGGACCAAAGTCCGCTTAAGGGCTCAGAATCTTTGTTTTTCAGTAAAGTGCCGGATGTGGCAGACTCTCTGTGCTTCAGAATGGCCCACCTTTGGATTTGGATTACCCCTAGAAGGATCTTTCTACTTCCCACTAATTTAAAAAAGTCAGAGATATTGTCTTTCAGCTGGTGCTACATAGCCATCTGGATCAACAGCCATATATCTTAACTCGGCGGGAGCTTTGCATATCTCCTCCTCCATGGGTGAAGCCTTTCCTTGTCACTGCCCCCACTCTGACTCCTTCCCCCAGGAACTCTCAAATCCTCTGATCCTCCTCCTCCTACACCCTCTGTTCTCCCTGAGTCACCAGATTTCACTCTACTGGAGTCTCCTTCCCCTCCTTATCCCCTGCCCTTGTCCCCCAAAATCCAACACCCTCTAAGTGATTCCCCTGCTGCTGACTCAGCCTCTCCTCCATTGGAGGAAGCTATGCCGGCCCAGCGCCCTCCAGATAATTCCTTTGCGGCACACACAGCACCTCTTCCCTTGGAGGAAGCTGTACCATCTAAAGGAACTCGCTGGCGATGAATGATTTAAAACCCTGGAACTCTTGGGATGCTCCCCCTCCATCCCTATGGGCCAATGATTGACGATGGCCACGGGGAAAAAATGCAAGCCTAACAGTATTAGCCTTTCTCCTCGTCAGACATATATAACTTAAAAAAATTATAATCCCCCTTTTTCTGAGGACCCCACCAGGCTCTCAGGTCTGGTTGAGTCATTGATGTTTTCACACCAGCCTACTTCGGATGACTGCCAAAAACTCCTAGGGATTCTCTTCATGACAGAGGAACAACAGTGAATCCTCCAGGAAGCTAGACAAAAAATCCCTCAAACAAGATATGCGTCCGACACAACTTCCCAACATAATCAAAGGCGGCTTTCCCTTGAACCCACCCAACTGAGACCCCAAAATCTTTGAAGGTAGGGAGCATCTGTCCCCTTATCACCGGGCTCTAATAGTGTGTCTCCAAGCAGCGCTAGCGACAAAGTAATTTGGCCAAGGTAAGAGAGATTATTCAAGGGCCTGATGATTCTCCCACTATGTTTCTAGAGAGAATTATGGAGGCATATTGGAGATATACTCCTTTTGATCCTCAGGCAGAGAATCAAAGGCATCTGTCACGATGGCCTTTATTGGGCAAACTGGCTTGGATATTAAAACAAAGTTACAAAGCTAGATTGATTACAAGATATGACTTTCAGAGATTTAGTCAGAGAAGCCAAGAACGTATACTATAAGAGAGAAACTGAGGAAGAGAAGGGAGCAAGGGGAGGATAAAATAAACAAAAGGCAGACTAAGGCGTTGACTAAGGTCCTGGTCACAAAAACAAATAGGCCAGAAATTAAGAAACAGGTAGACAAGAAGGGATAACATTGGCCCATGCCAGAGGCCACCCTGGCCTCAGATCAATGTGCCTACTCTAAAGAAAAAAGGACACTGGGCCAAAATTGCCCTAAAAAGCGACAGCCACACCAGCCAGCCATTCTGACTCTGGAGGATGACTAAGAAAGTCGGGGATCAGATTCCCTCCCCAAGCTCAAGGTAACTTTTGAAGTGTTTCAAAAGTGATTATGGAAATCGAAAATAATGTGTTTGGAAAGAAGTCTCATGAAAAGATCAGTCAAGAAACATGGATGAATACATGTGTTCTGAAGCACGAAGTGAATGAAAGTCAGACAAATGCGTATAAATTTGCTAACTTGTGGATGAAATATATATCCTATGATGTGCATAAAGTGAATAAATAGTAATTTAGAAGTGTTGAATAAAATTGAACATCAAAATACACATCATGTCCCATAGTAATCTACTTGAATTGATGTTAAACAGGGTCAGTTACTGTAGAAATGTTAGGATATGTTTGCACCATTCAAAGAAGTTAGTTTTCAGTACTAGGAAACAAATATGTATTTCAGGTGGATGAATATTACTGAGAATAATCTTGTGAAAAGTTGATTAAAAATCCAAATACATCAATATGAATGAATTTAGGGAGTGCATAATAAGACACATGTTATATATATATATTAAAAATAGCAATATATATGCCAATTGAAATTCATCATGAAATATATATCATCATCATATCCAAAAATATTCATTTTAATGAATATGGATTTTTATATAAGTTTGTTCAAATAGGAAGCTCACCCATGGGTTGAATTTTCAGTTCCAACATTGTTTAGGAGGAGTGATCACTTCTCACAATTTGTATGTGCCATGTCAGCCACCTCACGAGAATGTATGTGTGACACCAGGTAGGATTCTATATGTGCATATTAAAACACATGTGCTGAATAGGCTACTGAGAAAGGAAGACAGTAATTCATATATTTGTTAACTTTAAAAACACATGTAGAACTATTTCAATTAAAAATTGACTAGATTTATAACTCCTACCCTATATATTTCAAAAGGCATGTCCAACTATACACCATGCCTCCTCTGAAATGCTTGTATTTCTATTCTGTTTGGGTTATGTTTCTCCATCATATTAGGATTAGTAGTCAGAGTCTAGTAGGGAATGGGTTAGTGTCAGGGATTTAGTATTTCAAATATATGCTGCACTAAAATCTTCCCACTCTCATTCAGAACAATGCCTAGACATTACCCTCGTCCCAAGTAAGACACAATTAGAGGAGAAGAGTTAAAAATTCTGTGAATACATATCTGGAAATGAATATTCTCATGAGTTCACAACCTTGGAGGTCGTAGAGGAGTTTCCAAAAGTATGGGACAGGGTAAGCACTCCACAAACATGGAGCTCTGCTGCCCTAAAGACTTCTTGAGAAACTGCCTCTGAGGTTGGGCACTTGAAATATATGTTTTCGTAAGGAGCTTTCTTTGTACTGAGACCATCAAAGCTGGGTGTGCATCTATGCGACCTGGAGGACATGGTTTCATATTTTCCAATGAACATGAGGCAGCAGTGCTGAATTCTCTCTATGTAGGTAAACTGTGTCCACTGGGGCCTAAGTGTCTCTGCGTGTGGACTGTGAAGCCATTTGGTCATCCTCTACTTTTCCTGGTGTTTCTTGCTGCTGCACTGGGAGTTTGGTATTTGCTTATGAAGTAAAAAAAGATCACCTGGGACACAGTGCTTGAGTGAGTTCTGTCACGTGTGGTGGGTCAGGGTCTGCAAGAGAATATACCAACAATGCTTCTATTCCACAAAGCTTTTCCCCTTGTCCATAGCAACATAATTCTCAACATTTCCCTGAAACCTCTCTATATAACAAGATGCCGTTACATATAAGGGTCTGGTGGTTGTACCATGTCAGTCACAAGGCATTTCGGAGCCAATGGAAGATCAACATGGCCCCACCACAGATGTTTCATCACACACCCCCCCTCCACTGCTCTAGGCCCACTACTCAGCAGGCTCCAATTTACTGGCATCTCTGTTCTACACCATTTTGATGAAACCTAGTCAATCAAGGCGCTGTCTGGTATACTCATGATCAGCAACCGGTTTTCCAAATTTTCTACAGTGCCACCTGGTCATGGAAATTTCAATAATTTTATTGTATTTATCTAGCCATTTTTCACGGATGAAGTTGGAGGCACTGTGGATTTCAATTCGTACAGGAACCATTAAATGATGAGAAACTTCATTTCAATGAAAGCTCTGTAGAACTGTTACAGACAAGTCTTCCCAGGGAGTGGCCAAAATGTCACATAAAATCAGACCCATTGAGGTCTACAATGTGAGGTCCATGTGTGTTTTGACTGTCACCCGTGCCTGCCAAGTCTTTCAGAAAAAAAAAAAAATCATGTGATATCCTGGCTGAGATTCCCAGTGCTCTGTGGAAAGCCACCCTGGGCCTAGATCTCAGTTTCCAATGGAGACTCTCATGCGTGCCCTCCTAGAATCCCAACACAATTCATGGCACAAGTTCTCTGAGATCAGATCCAGAATGCACTCTCTAAGTGTAATCACACCAGAGTTCAAGCCCATGTGGACCCAGGCATCTCCTTTAACTGCCACACAATGACCACAATTAAAACCAAAACACTCCCACATGGCCCTCATCTGTTTCCATATAGATACTCATCATAACCTCTGGCTGGAGGTTTCCATGAGGGGCGCAGTCCAAGACAGTGTCCAAAATAAGCTCCCTTGCCCCTCATTTGCCTAAAGTCAGGGTGGCCTGGACATACTTCCTGTGAACCAGGAGTGATCAAATAGGCATGCCGTTAATACTGCAGCGCTTCTTCAATTTGAGGCCTACTGAGTTAGAGGTATAGATTGTTTATGTGAATTAGAGTCATGAGAAAACCCAAGCACCTCTGCAGGGCTTTGAAGAACTCAATTGACACAAAGGATCCCTATTCTCACTTGATAGAGGTCAGGAACCTCACAGAGGAAAGCGAGACTTTATCCACAATGACTGGTCTATTTGCCATTTTTTTTTTAGATGCACACATGGGATCTTTCTTTAGATCCATCTGGTGCTGAGAATCTAAGCCATAAACTCACACAGGGCCAAGATGCTAATTCAGACACATCCCTTTCCAAAGCAATTAAGCAAAGAGCCACAGGTGATGCCCATTCATTTCCATTTGAAAACTGTTTACTTCAGGCTTCACAAAGGGGTGGCCAGAGCAAGAACTTCCTGACATTCAGTTCAACAGAACAATATATAAGCAAAATGCCCAAAGCAGGTTTTTCCACTGAGAATTTCCTGGTCACACTGATATCTGAGTTTTTTGAGATGCTCGCCATTCCCTTCAGCTATCCAGTACATGACCATGTCACAGAGCTTGGAGGTGGTACATATGTTAGACACAAAACCATGAGCCTATCCTGGAGAGTGAACAGAATTCATGAAGAAACCTGGAAATTAGGAATGTAGTAGGTTATGCCCATCTTTAAGTAAAGCCACAATCCATTCATAAATTGGGCAGGATGAAATGTGAAGCTTTCTACTAGACAGGACACATCCATTGATGCACTCTCTTTTCTAATGTCTACAACCACGGACACCATGGGATACACAGACATAGAAACACTCGCCTTTTCAAACGACGTACGAGAAACAGTTCACTCCAAACCATACAAACCTCCTTTCCTTCCTATTCTCACAACATGAGACAAAATCACAAACTCACAACCACACCCACAAAGGCACCTCCTTACCCTAAGTAGGTCTGTGACTCTATGGAGTGTCCTCTGACTGGTGGGCTACACAATGTTCCCCCGAAATGTCCTGTCCTGTCTCAAATATGGTCTCCTTGGCCAACTCTATGAAGTTGTCAGGAGCCAGCGGTGGGCCACTACCTGCTTTTTCAGGAAAGGCCCCTCTTCAGAGCTGTCCTGGCTTTTGGCCATTCTAACATCAGTAGGTACAAAGAAAGACTGACTCTGTCCTTGGTAATTCCAAACAAGTGAACCCACTGGGACTGGTACTGGGACTGGCTCTGTGTGCCTGGCTTCCAGGATCCCAAGTTCAGAGAGTTCCATCACCAAGGGAGTAAGGTGAGGTCACTTCCTTCAGGAACTGAATTAGGTCACTGCCTTGGCAACCACTTTATCCTAACAGTTGCTTCCAAGTGTCTCATTAAATGGAGGCTTCCCCTACTTCCTGTGAAACATTCACAAGTTAGAATGGTATATCAACCATAGGAACCCGGTAATAGCTCTCCACACAGGCCTGGTTTGGTCCATCTCCTCTACATTGAGAAGAGAGGTTCTGATTCAGACACATCCCGTCATCCTGACCAGGTATTTTGCCATGGAAGATTACTTTTGCTTTCTCAGGTCCTCCATAGCTGACTACATATTCTCCAGGGATCATTTCTGCATTGAACTTGTGGTTCTCAACAGGTGAAAGATCCCCTACATTCCTGTATTGTAAGACCAACTCTGTCCCAGCTCTTCATTAAATTTACATTGAGGGAACAGTGTATTGTTAGGGTTAATAAAATGTTTGATTTGGGTTAGAAATCATTCTGCTGGATGTATAATGGTACTGGGAACCTGGGATATTTTTAAAAATATAGAGGTGAAATATATAAATGAAAAAAGGAAGTCTAGGTAATTTTGAAGCCCAGAGAGGCAATGGGCCCTTCATTGGGATACTTAGCTTTGATTTATGTTGTGCACAGATACCTCAGATAAATCGATATGCAATGGCATAGGACCTTGTACCTTGGATGATTAAAATTCGAAGAGAACATCCAGTCAAAAAGGGATAGTCGGTAGGATTAGATAGATATTCGGTAGGTTAACAAAGAAGAGTGAGCATAGGATTTGGAACAAAAGTTCTTTAGCAATAGGGTTTGGGTTAATGTGTGAAAGTAAATATCAGCACACTTGAAGGGTCAGTCACAATGATGAACAGGGGAAAATATGTAGGAAAGCAGATATCAATAGAGATATTACAAAATCAACAAGTGGGCCAAGGACCTGAACAGACACTTGTCAGAAGAAGACATACAATCAATTAATAAGTACATGAAAAAATTCTCACCTTCTCTAGCAGTCAGAGAAATGCAAATCAAAACCACCCTAAGATACCATCTCACTCCAGTAAGATTGGCAGCCATTAGGATGTCAAACAATAATAAGTGGTGGCAAGGATGTGGGGAAAAGGGTACACTTGTACATTGCTGGTGGGACTGCAAAATGGTGCAGCCATTATGGAAAACAGTATGGAGATTCCTGGAAAAGCTGGGAATGGAACCACCATTTTACCCAGCTTTCGCCCTCCTTGGACTATTCCCTGAGGACCATAAAAGAGAATGCTATAGGGATACTGCCACATCAATGATCATAGCAGCACAATTCACAATAGCCAGACTGTGGAACCACCTAGATGCCCTTCAATAGATGAATGGATAAAAAAAATGTGGCATCTATACACAATGGAGTATTATGCAGCACTAAAAAATGACAAAATCATGGAATTTGCAGGGAAATGGATGGCATTAGAGCAGATTATGCTAAGTGAAGCTAGCCAATCCTTAAAAAACAAATGCCAAATGTCTTATTTGATTTAAGGAGAGCAACTAAGAACTGAACAGAGGGAAAGAGCATGAGGAAAATATTAACATTAAACTGAGAAAAGTGATGGGAGGGAAAGGGAGAGAGAAGGGAAATTGCATGGAAACGGAAGGAAACCCTCATCGTTATACGAAATCACATATACAACGTTGTGAGGGGAAAGGGGGGGGAAGGGAGAGAACGGAACAATAACAGATGAGGTAGAGAGGGAAAATGAAAGGGGAGGGGAGGGGGAATAGTAGGGGATAGGAAAGTCAGCAGAATACAACAGTCACTAATATGGCATTATGTAAAAATTGTGAATGTGTAACTGATGTGATTCTGCAATCTGTATTTGGGGTAAAATGGAAATGCATAACTCACTTGAATCAAATTTATGAAAGATGAAAAAAATAAAAATTTTAAAAAGTACTAAATTGGCTCATCCTAACATTAAAAAAAGAGATATTACAAAATCAGGCAAAGTATAAAGTGAGTGATATGATTAGATATTTTCAACAGGGTTGATTTTGAATATATAATCTTAGGAAGAAACAAATATGTAGTCACCAATAGGATTGATATTTGAGAGCATTAGGCAACCTGAACATGGAAGTAATCCATGTTCACTTTCCATTTAGGCTTTAGTACAATAATAAGTGTGAACTTTGCATTTTGTGTCCAGAATATTACTGTGATAAAATGTATATGTAGATTAGGTGACATCAGTATTTCTTTCACCATTTCTGTGAGTAATATTTTGAAGACATATACATAAGTATTGGTTGTACAAAAACCTGTACCCTGTGTCTATGAATATACAGATAATGCATGAATAGACCATACTGTGAATAAATAGTATAGCTGGTTCCACTTTAAATAATGGATTGAATTGATATTCACAAAGGAGTGGTCTGAGGCAAAAACCTTCCTGAAATTCAGGGCAACAGAACAATAGGTAAACAAAACGCACAAAGCAGGGTTTCTCCACTGAGACTTTCCTGGTCACACTGATATCTGAGTTTTCCTAGATGCTCGCCTTTCCCTTCAGCTATCCAGTACATAGCCATATCACATAGCTTATAGGTAGTACATATCTTGGTCACAAAACAATGAGGCAATTCTGGAGAGTGTCCAGAATTCAGGATGTAAACAGAAACTTTGGAAGATAGCAGGTTTTGCCCTTCAATAAGGAAAGCCGCAGTCCATTAATAAATCGGGCAGGATGAATGTTGCGAAGCTTTCTCCTAGACAGGACACATCCATTGATGCATTTTCTTTTCTAATGTCTACAACCACGGACAGAGTGGGATACACAGACATAGAAGCACTCGCCTTGTGAAAGGACTTACTAGAAACAGTCCACCCCAATTCAAACAAACAGCCTTTCTTACATCTTCTCAGAACATGAGAAAAAAACCATACACACACCTACACCCACAAAGGCACCTCCTTTGTGGAGTGTCCTCTGAATGGTGGGCCATACTATATTCGCCAAAAATGGCCTGTTGTATCTCAAATCTGGTCTCCTTGGCCAACTCTGTGCAGTTGTCAGGAGCCAGCGGTGAACCAATACCTGCTTTCTCAGGAAAGGCCTTTCTTCAGAGCTTTCCTGGCACTTGGCCATCCTCACATCTGTTGGTACTAAGAAAGACTGACTCTGTCCTTGGTAAATTGAAACAAGTGAGACCACAGGGACTGGGACTGCAACTGGCTCTGGGTGCCTCTCTTCCTGGATCCCAAGTTCAGAGAGTTCCATCACCAAGGAAGTGAAGTGAGGTCACTTCCTTCAGGAACTGAATGAGGTCACTGCCTTGGCAACCTCTTTGTCCTAACAGTTACTTCTAAGGGTCCCATGAGATGGAGTCTGTCCCTACTTTCTGTCACACTTTCACAAGTTAGAATGGTATATCAACCATTGGCACCTGGGAAGAGCTCTCCACACAGGCCTGATTTGGTCCATCTTCTCTACATTTAGAAGATAGAGGTTGATTCAGACACATCCATTCATCCTGATCAGGTTGTTTACCATAAAAGATGACTTTTCCTCTCTCAGGTCCTTCATAGCTGCCTACATCTTCTCCAGGGATCATTTCTGCATGGACCTTTGATGTTCTCAGAAGGTGGAAGATCCCCTACATTCCTGTATTGTAAGACTAACTCTGTCCCTCCTCTTTTGTAAAGTTAGATTGAGGGAAGAGTGTATGTTTAGGGTTAATAACATGTTTGATTTGGGTTAGGAATCTCTCTGCTGCATGAATAATGGTATTGGGAACCTGTGATATTTACAAGAATATATAGGTGAAATGTAAGTATGAAAACAGAAATCTAGGTAAGATTCGAAGTCAGAAGGGCATTGGGTCCTTGAGTGGGATTCTTAGGTTTGAATTATGTTCTGCATATATGTCTCCGATAAATTGAAACACAATGGTTTAGGACCTTATACCTTGGATGATTAATTGTCGAAGAGAACATCGAGTCAAAAAGCAATAATCAGTAAGATTAGGAAGATAGTCAGTAGGTTTAGAAATAAAAGTGAGTATAGGATTTAGACCAAAATTTCTTTAGCAATAGGGTCTCGGGTAGATATTGAATGTAAATGTCAGCATATGTGAAGTGTCAGACACAATGATGAACTGGGGAATATATGTAGGAAAGCAGATATCAATAGAGATATAAGGAAATCAGGCAAAGTATAAACTGAGTGATAGAATTAGACATTTTCAACAGCCTTGAAGTTGAATATATAATCTTAGAAAGAAACAAATATGTAGTCACCAATAGGATTTACATTTGAGAGCATTAGGCAACCTGGACATGGTTGTTTTTAGTAATTCATGCTCACTTTCCATTTAGGCTTTGATACAATCATGAGTGTGACCTTTGTTTTTTGTGTCCAGAATATTACTGTGATAAAAAAAAGAATATATATATATATATATATATATATATATATATATATATATATATACACACACAAATATAGATAGATAAGGTGACATGAATATTTCTTCTACCATTTCTGGGAGCAATGTTTTGAAGAGGTATAAATTAGTATTGGGGGAACAAAGAGGTGTACACTGTGTCTATGAATATAGAGATAATGCATTAATAGACCATACTGTGAATAAATAACATACCTGGTTCCAACTTTAATAATGGATTGAATTGAAATGTGAAAATGTACAGGAAATCTTATATTGATATACACACATTCATTCCAACCACTTATACATCTAATGGTAATATTAATGTTATGGTTTATCTTGAAGAGTGTGTGGGTTTAGCTTCAAAATTGATTATGGAAATCGAAAATAATGTGTTTGGAAAGAAGTCTCATGAAAAGACCAGTCAAGTAACATGGAGGAATACATGTGTTCTGAAGCAGAAAGTGATTAAAAGTGAAACAAATTCCTATAAATTTGTGAACTTGTGAATGAAATATATATCCTATGATGTGCAAAAACTGAAGAAATAGTAATGTACCAGTGTTGAATTAAAATGAATGTCAAAATAGACATCATGTCCCCTAGGAATCTATTTGCATTGATGTTAAACTGGGTCAGTTACTGCAGAAATATTAGGATTTGTAAGGACCATTGATTGAAGTTAGTTTTCAGCACTGGGAAACAAATATGTATTTCAGGTAGATGATTATTTCTGAGAATTATCTTGTGAAATGTTGATTATAAATCCACATACATGAACATGAATGAATTTATGGAGTGTATATAAGACACATATATTTCATATTTTATAAAATCTGTAGAGTGTATATATATATATATATATATATATATATATATATATACAAAAAAACCCCACAAAAATTCATTAAAAAGTATCAATATATATATGCCAATCGTAATTCATCATGTAATATATATCATCCACAGAAGCAAAAATATTTATTTTACTAAACATGGGTTTATGTATAATATTGTTCTAATAGGAAGCTCACCCATAGTTTGAATTTTCAGTTCCAACAGCGTTTAGGAGCACTGATCTCTTCTTACAATTTGTTTCTGCCAAGTCAGCCAACTCATAAAAATATACGTGTGATACCAAGTAGGAATCTATATGTGCATATAAAAAGTACAAGTGCTGAGTAGGCTACAGAGAAAGGGAGACAGGAATTCACATATTTGTTAACTTTAAAAACGCATGGAGAGAGCTGGGGATGTGGCTCAAGTGGTAGCGTGCTCGCCTGGCATGCGTGCGGCATGGGTTCGATTCTCAGCACCACGTGAAAACAAAGATGTTGTGTCCGCCGATAACTAAAAAATAAATATTATAGAATTCTCTCTCTCCTCTCTCACTCTCTCTTTAAAAAAAAAACACATGGAGGACTATTTCAATTAAAAATTGAGTAGATTTATAAAACCGACCCTTTATCATGCAAGAGTTAAGTCCAACTATACACCATGCTTCCTCTGAACTGCTTGTATTTTCATTCTTTTGGGGTATTTTTCTCCATCATATTAGGATTAGTAGTCAGAGTCTAGTAGGGTATGAGTTAGTGTCAGGGATTCAGTATTTCGAATGGAAAATTGGAAAATGGATCAATGTGTATGCAAATGTGTACTACAAAAAAATTTTCCCACTCTCATTCAGAACAATGCCTTGACATTACCTTCACCCCAAGTAAGACACAATTAGAGGAGAAGAGTTAGAAAATCTTTGAATACATATCTGAAATTGAAAATGCTTAGGGTTCACAACCTTGGAGATTGTAGAGGAGTTTCCAAAAGTAAGGGACAGTGTAAAATCTCTACAAACATGGAGATTTGCCTGCCTAAAGACGTCTGGAGAAACTGCCTCTAGGTTGGGCACTTGAAATATATGTTGCTGTCAGGAGCTTTAGCTTCCTTTCTAGTGAGACCATCAAAGCTGGGTCTTCATCTCTGTGATCTGGAGGACATGGTTTATAATTTTCCAATAAACATGAAGCAGCAGTGCTGAATTCTTGCTTTGTAGGTAATCTGTGGCCACTGGGGGCTAAGTGTCTCCCCATTTGGACTGCGAAGCCATTTCATCATCCTCCACTTTTCATAATGTTTCTTCCTGCTGCACTCGGAGTTTGGTATTTGCTTCACGAAATACAAGGAGTTCAACTGGGACACAGTGCTGCAGCGAGTTCTGTCACGTGTGGTGGATCAGGGTCTGCAGGAGAATGCACCAACAGGGCTTGTATACCACATAGGATGCCCCCTTGACCATAGCAACCTGATTCTGAACATTGCCCTGAAACCTCTCCATATAACAAGTTGCCTTTACATATAAGGGTCTGCTCGCTGCACCATGTCAGTCACAAGCCATTTGGAAGCCAATGGCAGATCCACATGGCCCCACCTCAGATGTTTTATCACACATTTGCTCACCACTGCTCTAGGCCCACTACTCAGCAGGATCCAAATTACTGAGATCTCTGTTTTACACCATTTTCATAAAAACCAGTCAATCAAGGCACTGTCTGGTACACTCGTGATCAGCAACAGGACATCCAAAGGTTCTTCATTGCCACCTGGTCATTGGAATTTCAAAAATTTCATGGTATTTATCTAGCAAATTTTCAATTATGAAGTTGGAAGCACTATGGCTTTCAAATCATTCAGGAATCATTCAATGGTGAGGAAGCTCATTTCAATGAAAACTTTGGAGAACTCTCACAGGCAAGGCTTCCCAAAGAGTGGCCTAAAGGTCACATGAATCCAGGCCCATCGAGGTCTACAATTGAGGTCCATGTGTGCTTTGACTAGCAAATATGGCTTCCAAGTCTTTCAGAATAAAATAATGTGATATCCTGGCTGAGATTCCCAGTGCTCTGTGGAAAGCCACCCTAGGACTAGATCTCAGTTTCCAACGGAGACTCTCATGTGTGGCCTCCTAAATTCCCAACACAATTCATGGCAATACTTCTTTGATGATTGACCCAGAACTCAGTGTTTAAGGGGAATGACACCAGAGTTCAAGCCCAGGTGGATCCAGTCATCTCTTCCAACTGCCACATGAATGACTACAATTAAAACCAAAACACTCCCACATGGTCCTTATCTTCTTCCATATAGACACTCATCATTACCTCTGGCTAGAGTTTTTCATGTGGGACGCATCCCAAGAGAGTGTCCAAAATAATCTTCCTTGCCCCTCATTTACCTAAAGTCAGGGTGGCATCGTCACCCTTCCTGTGAACCTGGAGTGATCCAATAGGCCTGCCATGAATACTGCTCTGCTTCTTCAATTTGAGTCCTACTGACTCTCAGGGATAGATTCTTTAAGTGATTTGGAGTCACAAGAAAACACAAGCACCTCTGCAGTTTTTCAAAGAACTCATTTGACTTAAAGGATCCCTATTCTCACTTGACAGAGGTCAGAATCCTAACAGAGGAAGGCAAGAGACTCATCAACAATGACAGATTTTTGGCCATTTTGGTTTTGATTGCACACATGGAATCTATCCTTTGATCCATCATGTGCTGAGAATCTAATCCACAACCTCATACAGGGCCAAGAGGCTGATTTAGACACATCCTTTTACAAGCAATTAAGCAAAGAACCACAGGTGATGCCCATTCATTTCCATTTGAAAATTGTTTTCTTCAGGCTTCACAAAGGGGTGGCCTGAGGCAAAGACCTTCCTGACATTCAGGACAACAGAACCATAGGTAAGCAAATGAACCAAAGCAGGATTTCTCCACTGAAAATTTACTGGTCACACTGATATCTGAGTTTTCTAAAATGTTCCCATTCTCTACAGCTATCAAGTATATAGACATGTCTCAGAGCTTGGAGGTGGTACATATCTTGGAAACAAAACCATGAGCCTATTCTGGAGAGTGGCCAGAATTCAGGAAGAAAACAGGAACTTAGGAATTTAGTAGGTGTTGCCCATCCATAAGGCAAACCACAGTCCATTCTTTAATTAGGCAGGATGAATGCTAGGAAGTTTTCTACTAGACAGGACACATCCTTTGATGCCTTCTCTTTTCTAATGTCTACAAACACGGACACAGTGGGATACTCAGACATAGAAACACTAGCCTTGTCAAACGACTTACTAGAAACAGGCCACTCCAACCCAAACAAACAGCCTTTCCTACCTATTCTCAGAACATGAGAGAAAACCACAAACTCACTCCACACCCACAAAGGCACCTCCTTAACCCAAGTAGGTCTGTGACTATCCGGAGTGTCCTCTAACTGGTGGGCCATACTATGTTCCCCTGAAATGGCCTGCCCTTTCTCAGATCTGGTCTCCTTGGCCAACTCTGTGAAGTTGTCAGGAGCCAGCGGTGAACCAATACCTGCTTTCTCAGGAAAGGCCCCTCTTCAGAGATCTTCTGCCATTTGACAATCCTCATATCAGTCGGTACCAAGGAAGACTGACTCTGTCATTGGTAAATCCAAACAAGTGAGACCACTGGGACTGGGACTGGGACTGGCTCTGGGTGCCTGGCTTCCTGCATCACAATTTCAGAGTTTTTGATGACCAAGGAAGAGAGGTGAGGTCACTTCCTTCAGGAACTGAATGAGGTCACTACCTTGGCCACCACTTTGTCCTAACAGTTGCTTCGAAAGGTCCCATGAAATGGAGGCTGCCCCTACTTCCTTTGACACTTTCACAAGTTAGAATGGTATATCAACCATAGGCACCTGGAAACAGCTCTCCACACAGGCATGGTTTGATCAGTTCTCTACATTAAGAAAGGAGAGGCTGATTCAACACATCTCTTCATACTGACCCGGTTGTTTGCCATGGAATATGACTTTTTCCCTCTTAGGTCCTTCATAGCTGCCTGCAACTTCTTATGGGTATAATTTCTGCATGGTCCTTTGATGTTCTCAGCAGGTGGGAGATCCCCTACATTACTGTATTGTAAGACAAACTCTGTCTCGGCTCTTCTGTAAAGTTAGTTTGAGGGAACAATGTATGGTTAGGCTTAATAACATGTTTGATTTGAGTTAGGAATCATTCTGCTTAATGAATAATGGTTTTGGGAACTTGCGATATTTACAAGAATATATTGGTGAAATATAAGTTTGAAAACAGAAATCTAGATAAGATTTGAATCCAGGAAGGGCATTGGGCTGTTGATTGGGATACTTAGCTTTGAATTATGTTCTGCAAAGATGTCTCAGATAAATCAATATACAATGGCATAGGACCTTGTACCTTGGATGATTGATTGTCGAAGTGATCATCCAGTCAAAAAGGGATAGTCTTTAGGATTAGGAAGATAGTCGGTATGTTAGAAAAAAGAGTAATATAGGATTTGGACCAAAAGTTCTTTAGCAATAGGGTTTCGGATAGAGAGTGAATGTAAATGTCAGCACATGTGAAGAGTCAGTCACAATGATGAACTGGGGAAAATATGTAGGAAAGCAGATATCAATAGACATTAGGAAATCAGACAAAATATAAAGTGACTGATAGGATTAGTCATTTTCAACAGGGTTGAGGTTGAATATATTATCTTAAGAAGAAACAAATATGTAGTCACCAATAGGATTGATTTGAGAGCATTAGGCAACCTGGACATGGATGTGTTTAGTAATCCATGCTCACTTTCCATTTAGGCTTTGGTGAAAGGTTAATAAAATAGGTACTTGTTACTTACTGTTTTTCTGTATGCTTAACAAAACACTGTTGAAGTCTTGAGGACTGTTTGCTAATCTTGTTTCCAGAATGTGCTGTCCCCAACTGCAAAACTGCAAATGTATACCCTCACCCGTTTGCACGCAAACCACCCACTTGCCCTGACCCATCAATAAACTTCCCTCCCTGCCCTCTCCAAGGAAAGCATATAAGCTCTGCTTAAGCTGTTCTCATTGCTCTCTGCTCTATTCAAGTGAGCTCTGAGCACCAGAATGCTGGACCCATAATAAACCATTTACTGTTGAAGGAGACATTCTCTTGGTGGTCTCTTCCTCCGATGCTTGCCCGACCTTTACATCTGGAGGCACCAGCAAGATCCGACAGCGGCGGATGAAAGATCCCCAAGGGGCTCCTTTCAGGGTAAGTAAGGGAACTCTTTTTGGTTTTAGGTTTCAGGTTAGGGCTTCGCAAATGGCTATGGGTGATGAGCGTGAGCTCTCTCTGACAGAGGCTGACATACGTGTCACAGAGCCACAGGCCACGTCCCTGGGGGATGCCCCAGAGGACTCAGGAAATCGAGGAACAATAGTCTCCTTGACTCAGTGATATTTTGCTTCGGATTCGGTATTGCCAGCCCATCAGGTTTTGCCGGCTACTCAGGCCTGGCCTCAGTATTGGACGTCCAATGCCTGACTTTATTGTCTTGTCTTGTCAGTGTAGTGTGTTGTTGCTTTCACTGTTTGTGTATCTCTCATTTTGGGACAGAGAACTTCAACACCTCTCTTCCTGACCCTTGATCACTGGAACAAAGTCCGCTTAAGGGCCCAGAATCTTTCTTTTTCAGTAAATCGCTGGACCTGGCAGATCCTCTGTGCCTCAGAATGACCCACCTTTGGAGTTGGATAGCCCCTAGAAACATCTACGTCCCACTAATTCGAAAAGTCAGAGATTTTGTATTTCAACCGGGGCCACATGGACATCCAGATCAACAGCCATATATCTCAACTTTGCAGGACCTCTGCAAATCTCCTCCTCCATGGGTGAAGCTTTTCCTTGTCTCTGCCCCCGCTCCTACTCCTTCCACCATGATTCTATCTCTCAAACCCTCTGCTCCTCCTCCTCCACCCTCTCTTCTCCCTGAGTCTCAAGACTCTACTGGACTCTCCTTGCCTTCTTATCCGCTGCCCTCGTCCACCAACCCCCAACAACCTCTAAGTGATTCCCCTGCTGCTGACTCAGCCTCTCCGCCACTGGAGGAAGCTAGGCCAGCCCAGCGCCCACCAAATGACTCCCCCTTGTCACACACACAGCCCCTCCTTCCCTGGAGGAAGCTGGCCTGGCAAAAAGAACTCAAAGAACTCCCTGGCGTTTTCAAACCTGCCTACTTGGGATGACTGCCAACAAATCCTAGGGATTCTCTTCATGACAGAGGAATGAGAGAGAAACTTCCTGGAAGCTAGAAAAAAAAATATCCTCGGACCAGATGGGTGACCAACACAACTTCCCAACATAATCAAAGCCGGCTTCCCCTTGAACTTACCCAACTGGGACCCCGACACCTTTGAAGGTAGGGAGCATCTGTCCACTTATTGCCGGGCCCTAATAGTGGGTTTCCAACCGGCCGCTAGGCAACCAAATAATTTGGCCAAGGTAAGAGAGATTATTCAAGGGCCTGATGAACATCCCTCTATGTTTCTAGAGAGAATTATGGAGGCATATAGGAGATATACTCCTTTCGATCTTCAGGCAGAGGATCAAAAGGCATATGCCATGATGGCCTTCATTGGGCAAGCTGATCTGGATATTAAAAGAAAGTTACAATACTTAGATGGATTACAAGATATGACTTTGAGAGATTTAGTCAGAGTAGCCGAGAAAGTATCCTATAAGAGAGAAACAGAGAGAACGCAAGGGAGCAAAGGGAGGATGAGAGATGAAAAAGACAGATTAAGGTATTAACTAATGTCCTGGTCACAACAATAAATAGGCCAGAAATTAAGAAACAGGGAGACAAGAAGTGATACCTGGGTCCCCTCCAGAGGCCACCCTTGGCCTCAGATCAATGTGCCTACTGTAAAGAAAAAGGACACTGATCCAAAGAGTGCCCTAGAAAGAGAAAGCCACGCCAGACAGCCTTTCTGACTCTGGAGGTTGACTAAGAATGTCGGGGCTCAGATCCCTTCCCCGAGCTCAGGGTAACTTTTGAAGTGAAGGGGACCCCATAAACTTTGAAGTGGATACAGCAGCAGTATACTCAGCCCTTAAGGCCCCACTGGGCCCTCTATCAAATAAAAGATCTCTAGTTCAAAGGGCTAACAGCACTAAATATCAGACTTAGACCACTAAGAGGACCATGGACATGGGGAAAGACAAAATCCAACATTCCTTCCTAGTAATCCCAGAATGCCTGGCCCCATTGATGGGCAGAGATCTGCTCAGTAAGCTCCGGGCCAAAACAACTTTTAACCCCGAAGGCCCCAAAATGAAATTTCTAAATCCTTCATTAAAAACTCCTATAGTCATGGCTTTATAAATGTCAGTCGAAGATGAACATCCACTTTTCACACACCCCAAGAATGATCAAACAGGCAAGCTACCCCAGAAATGGATAACAGATTACCCAGATGCCTGGGCAAAATTGTTGGGTTAGGCCTAGCCATGAAACAACCTCCAAGAACAGTGGAGTTAAAGACCTCAGCCTCCCCAATCAATGTCAAACAACATCCTCTGAGCAAAAAAGGTAAAGATGGGATAAGGCCCCATATTCAGAAATATCTGGCCTTAGGGTCCTAAGGCCCTGTCAATCGGCCTGGAACACTCCCCTGCTACCGGTAAAAAATCCAGGAACTGGGGACTATCCCCCATACAAGACCTAAGAGAGATCAACAACAGAGTGCAGGACATTCACCCCATGGTAAATAATTCGTACAATCTGCTTATCACTCTGAACCCTGAGTAGAAATGGTATGGACATAAAGATGCTATCTTTTGCATGCCTCTGCATAAAGACAGTCAGTTGCTGTTTGCTTTTGAGTGGGTAGACCCAGAAACCGGAACGTATGGTAAACTAACATGGACTAGACTCCCACAGGGGTTCAAAAACTCCCCCACTCTCTTTGATGAAGCCCTCCACAGAGATGTCAACAACTTCAGAACTATGCACCCTGAAGTCACCCAGCTTCAATACGTGGATGACCTGCTACTGCAGCCAACACCAAGGAAAACTGTGAGTCTGGGAACCAAGCACTATTATATAAGCTTGCTCAACTCGGGTATAGAGCTTCTTCCAAAAAACCCCAAATTTGCCAGCAAGAAGTAGTCTTCCTGGGCTATTCCCTTAGGGGTGGTAAACGATGGCTCACTGAGCCCAGAAAACAAACGGTTGTGCAGATACAACCCCCCCCAGCAGCAGACAACACAGAGAGTTTCTTGGGACTACTGGGTTTTGCAGGTTATGGATTCCTGTGTTTGCGTCCTTAACTTCTCCTTTATACCCGCTGTTAAAGGGAGATGCCCAATTCCAATGGACCCCTGAGCACCAGCAAGCTTTTGATAACATCTAACAACACTGGCACTGAACTCCTCAAGTTCACTGAGCCAAGCCTGCAATTTCAGAAATCCCTACACTACGTTAAAAATGTACATCAATTCACACACCTTGGTTCAAAGAAACTGCAGGCATTCCTGAAGGATCAAGAACAGAGTTTTCCACTAACCGACTCACAGCGAAAGGACATAACTGAACGGGTAACAAAACAATGTCCGTTCTGTCAATAGGTTAATGCTTACCCTTCCAAGCTTCCTGCAAAAAAGCACCTATGAACAACCAGACCAGGACAATTCTGGGAAGTGGACTTTACTGAAATTAAGCCAGCGAGGTATGGACTTCAATATCTCCTAGTGTTTGTAGATATATTTTCAGGATGGATTGAAGCCTTCCACACAAAAAAAGGCACAAATGGTGGTAAAAAATCCTGAAAGATATTTTTCCATGATACGCCCTACCTAAGGGTATATTGTCTGATAATGGACCGGCGTTCATGGCCCAGGTAAGTAAGGGGTTAGCCAGGACCCTGGGAATAAATTGGAAGTTACATTGTGCTTATAGACCCCAGAGCTCAGGACAAGTTAAAAAAAAATTAATAGAACCATTAAAGAGAACTTAACGAAATTAAGCTTAGAGAGGACATCAAAGGTTGGACTATGCTCCTGCCTTATGCACTGTTTCATGCAAGAAATACTCCCTCTGTTTTTTTGAGTAACCTCACCTCCTATGAAATTCTTTATGGGGCCCCTCCTCCAGTAAGGACCTAACCCCAACTCTAAGACCTACCGATCCCTTCCACACCCCCTTGCCTGACAAACTTAAAGCTCTTGAAAGAACTCAGCGATACCTGTCAAACCAGCTGGCCACTGCCTACCAACCTGGTGAAGAGGAGACTCCACATCGATATCAAATAAGAGACTTCATCTACATAAGATGACTTCAGGTGTCATCCCTGGAACCCCGATGGACAGGACCATACCAGGTGCTACTTATAAAACCTACAGTGGTAAAGGTAGACGGAATCACTTCCTGGATCCTAATTCTCATCTCAAGCCTGCGCCCTGTCCAGACTCTGGCTTGAAAGTGGAAAAGACTGGTAACCCTTTCAAATTGCATATTGTCCATGTGGATAAGGCTATAGACTCTCCCCTTGGCCACCACTAGTCCTAACCATCATTAGCCCATTCAGCAGCGATGGCTGATCACAAATCCTATTAGACAAGAAGTATGGTCTGTCTTGCAGACAGCCCCCTTAGGGACCTGGTGGCCATCTCTCCACCCAGATATTTGTCAGCTGAGTATACGTCTTTCCAATTGGGATATCTCTGATGAAGAGGATCCCATTAAAATTCCATTAAATTTCTTCCGTACCATAGATAATGGAAACAAACATTATGGATGTAGGGACACGCAAGCCTGATGCAGGTTGGCTAGCCTAGATTACTATGTTTGCCCGGTGGACTATCAAAGCCACAAACAACCACGGCTGTGTGGGGGAAAAGCCGTCTTCTTCCGTAAGTCATGGGGATGTGAGCATACAGGGGCTGCCTGGTGGAACCCAAACTCCTCATCAAATTCAGTTCACAGCATTGGCCATATTACCAATTAGACAACCAAAACCGATGGCCCACAGAGGGGTGTCTAGATCCTCAAATTCTGTGTGACTTTTTCAACTTCGGCAAGTGCTCAAAAGGATGGAAGAAAATTTCCCTATGTGTATGCCTTTTCCCTCCTTTGCTCACATCATGAACTATGTTTCTCCAATAGATCCTTCTGCTCCAGACTCTCTGCTGTCACTCTCACATCAACAACCTGATTTCTCCCCTCCAATTACTAGATCAAAAACCCAAACCTCCGCTGGTTCTCAGACCATTGCCCCCTTGCTGAGGTAGCAGGTACTGAGGTACCCTTCCACCCACTTACTCCTCTCTTCTCCTGTCAGTGCCCACACCGGGTCCCACCAGGTCCTCTTACCAGCTAACCCAAAGCTCAAACCAGCTGAGGAGTGCCCTCAGACGCCTATCCAAGTTGTAATGAAAATGGCCTTTAAAGTTGCTTTGTCATCACTAAAAACAGGTTACTAAGAATTTAATGTCCCTCACAGGCTTTTTGGGATACTCACTCCTGTCTTCCCATCTGCTCTACCTGTTCTACTGCTCACGTTTTGTTGCCAGGAAAATCCCAAACCCTTTTCCCATTATTCTTTTTTATCTCTTTTTCCTCATTCTCAGAACCACAGAACTGCTCTCACCCCCCGCCTTCCCCGTCTTCCCCTCTGTACCAGGCCCACAGAAAAATCTTAAATGGCCTTCTCCAGAAGTCTTCATCGTGGCTGACTTTAGGACTTTCAGCAACAAAGTCCCTATAAAAGAGTTCAGTGTACATAAACTTCCTCTTTTCGTGTTGCTCTGTTATACTTGGCCACTGGCTGGAAAAATCAGCACTTCTAAGCTAGACACCCCCTTACTAGTTTTTCAAAAAATATGTGAACAAGGCCTCTGGCCTTGAGCTGAGGCTTCCAGAGATGGCTACATTTCCAAGATAAAGAAGTTACCAACTGGGCTCCATGGTAACAGCTGGCAGGGAGAAAATAAAAGAGAAGAAAAAAGCTCTCCCCCTCCCAGATGTCCTTAAAAAGTTATCTTTCCCAGAGAAGAGGAAAATAAAAACAGAACCAAAAACTGCTTTTTGTGAACTTCTGCAGACTGTAAATTTCTGAGTCTTTTCTCTTACATGTTGGGTACAAAATTCTGAAACTACCTAAACTTGGGATTCAGGGGATTAATTGATTACAATAGAAGCAATGCCCTCTATATCCGGTTGCAACCAAATAGGACTGTTTCCCTGTCCTCGGTGCTATCTTAGGTGCCTTGCCTTGTCCATACCTACAACAGTATAATTCTATATACTTAAACATTGTTTATTCATAGAATTATCAACAGATGTGATTAATTATGTAATGGTGCAGATGTTTCCCCGAGTGCTCTATCATGAGGCAGGATAATTTAAATTTCAAATAGGGGGGCATACAACCCGGTTCTGCTGGCAACCTGTATCTTTCACTTTAGCCATCCTATGAGGAATAGTAGTTGCTGCAGAGGTGGGCACAGGTACCACTGCCCTAATCCATGGGACACAACAAATGACCCAATTAGAAGCAGCAATACACCAAAACTTAAAGATATTAAAAAACCACCATCACAGCTTTACAAGAATCTTTAACCTCTCTCTCTGAAGTTGTTTTACAGAACAGGCGAGGGTTTGACCTCCTCTTCATGAGAGAAGGGGCCTTTGTCCTGCATTGAGGGAAGAATGTTGTTATTATGCCTACCATACTGGAGTTGTAAAAGAATCTATGATTAAATTAAGAAGACGCATTGAAGAGCATCAACAAGAGAGAGAGGCCCAAAAAGGGTGGTTTGAGTCTTGGTTCACAGAGTCCCCCTGGTTAACTACGCTTTTATCAGCCCTGGCCGGTCCCTTAATAATCCTCACATTATTGCTAACTGTAGGACCCTGTTTGCTCAACCGTGTAGTTTCCTTTCTCCAAGCTCAAATTGGACAAGTTAAACTTATGGTAATCAGAAATCAATATACCACACTAGCAGACATAAAATGTGACATCCCCAATGATCACTATTATGATTTAATGTAACCAAAAGAAAGTGGGGAATGAAAGGTAAATAAAATAGGTAATTGTCACTTCCAGTTTTACGGTATGCTTAACAAAACACTGTTGATATCTTGAGAACTGTTTGCTAATCTTGTTCCCTGAATGTGCTGTACCAACTGCAAAACTGCAGAATGTACTCCCTCACCCATTTGCACGCAAACTACCCACTCGCCCTGACCCATCAATAATCTTCCCTCCCTGCCCTCTCCAAGGAAAGTATATAAGCTCTGCTTAAGCTGTTCTCAGGGCTCTCTCCTCTATTCAAGGGAGCTCTGAGCCCCAGCATGCTGGACCCCCATAAACTTTTGGCTGTTGCATTAGACAGTCCCTGGTAGTCTCTTCCTCCGATGCTCGCCTGACATTTACATTGGTAAAATAATAAGTGTGACCATTGCTTCTGTGTCCAAATGTACAAATTAATATTGGGGGTAGAAATAGGTGTACCCTGTGATATGAATATAGAGATAATGCATGAATAGGCAATACTGTGAATAAATAATAAAATGGGTTCCAAATTTAATAATGGATTCAATTGATATCTGAAAATATACAGGAAATCTTATATTGATACACATACATTCATTCCAACCAGTTATACATCTAAACGTTATATTAGGATTATGGTTTGTCATGAAAAGTGTGTGAGTTTTGCTTCAAAACTGATTATGAAAGTTGAAAATAATGTGTTTGGAAAGAAGTCTCATGAAAAGACCAGACAAGAAACCTGGAGGAATCCATGTGTTCTGAAGCAGGAAGTTATTGAAAGTGAAACAAATGCCTATAAGTTTGCTAATTTGTGGATGAAATATATATCCTATGATGTGCATAAATTGAAGAAATAGTAATGTACCAGTGTTGAATAAAAATGAACGTCAAAATACACATCATGTCCAATAGTAATCTACTTGCATTGATGTTAAACTGGGTCAGTTACTGTACAAATATTAGTATTTGTATGCAACATTAACTGAAGTTAGTTTTCAGTACTGGAAACAAATATGTATTTCATGTGGATGAATATTTCTGAGAATAATCTTGTGAATACTTGATTATAAATCCATATACATGAACATGAATGAATCTAGGGAGTGTATATAAGACACATATATTTCATATTTTGAAAAATCTGGAGAATATATATATATATATATATATATATATATATATATATATATATATATATATACAAAAAAACACACACAGAGACATTAAATTACCAATATATATGCCAATCGAAATTTATCATGAAATATATATCATCCACAGATGCAAAAATATTTCTTTTACTGAACATGGATTTATGTTTAATGTTGTTCAACTAGGAAGCTCACCCATAGGTTCAATTTTAAGATCCAACAGGGTTTAGGAGGAGTGATCTCTTCTCATAATTTGTATCTGCCAAGTCAGCCACCTCACAAGTATGTACATGTGATACCAGGTAGGATTCTATATGTGCATATAAAATTACATGTTCTGAATAGGCTACAGAGAAAGGGAGACAGGAATTTATATATTTATTAACTTTAAAAACACAAGGAGAACTATTTCAATTAAAAATTAACTAGATTTATAACACCTACCCTTCATAATGCAAATGGCAAGTCCAACTATACACCATGCCTTTTTTGAACTGCTTGTATTTCTATTCTGTTTGGGTTAGTTTTCTCCATCATATTAGGATTAGCAGTCAGAGTCTAGTAGTTTATGAATTACTCTCAGGGATTAAGTATTTTGAATGGAAAATTGGAAAATGAATCTAATGTGTATGCACATATGTGCTACACAAAAATCTTCCCACTCTCATCCACAACAATGCCTTGACATTAACTTCGTCCCAAGTAAGACACAATTAGAGGAGAAAAGTTAGAAAATCTGTGAATGCATATGTGGAATGGAATATACTCAGGAGTTCACAACCTTGGAAGTGGTAGAGCAGTTTCCAAAAGTAAGGCACATGGTAAACACTCCACAAACATGGAGCTCTGCTGGCCTAAAGACTTCTTGATAAACTGCCTCTGAGGTTGGGCACTTGAAATATATGTTGTTGTCAGTAGCTTTAGCTTACTTTCTAGTGAGACCATCAAAGCTGGGTCTGCATCTATGTGACCTGGAGGACATTGTTTCTAATTTTCCAATGAACATGAGGCAGCAGTGCGAATACTCTCTTTGTAGTTAAACTATGGCCACTGGGAGCTAAGTGATACACCGTGTGAACTGTGAAGCCATTTGGTCCTCCTCCACTTTTCGTGGTGGTTCTTGCTGCTGCACTGGGACTTTGGTATTTTCTTCATGAAATACAAGGAGATCAACTGGGACACAGTGCTGGAGGGAGTTCTGTCACATGTGGAGCTCACGGTCTGCATGTGAATGCACCAACCAGGATTTTATCCCACATGGGTTGCCCCTTTGTCCATAGCAACCTGATTCTGAACATTGCCTTGAAATCTCCCTATATAAAAAGATGCCTTTACATGGAAGGTTCTGCTGGCTGTACCATGTCAGTCACAAGCCATTTGGAAGCAAATGGCAGATCCACATAGCCCCACCACACATGTTTTATCACACACCTTCACACCACTGCTCTAGGCCCACTAATTTGCAGGTTCCAACTTACTGGCATCTCTGTTCTACACAATTTTCATGAAACCCAGTCAGTCAAGGCACTGTCTGATACACTCATGATCAGCAATAGGACATCCAAAGATTCTCCAGTGCCACCTGGTCATGGGAATTTCAAAAATTTCATGGTGTTTATCTAGCCATTTTTCGAGGATGAAGTTGGAGGAACTTTGGGTTTCAAAAACCATTAAATGTTGAGGAAGCTCATTTCAATGAAACTCTGGAGAACTCTCATAGGCAAGGCCTCCCAAAGAGTGGACAAAAGGTCACATGAAGCCAGTCCAATTGAAGTCTACAATGTGAGGTACATGTGTGTTTTAACTCTCAACTATGGCTGCCAAGACTTTAAGAAGAAAATCATGGATTATCTTGGCTGAGATTCCCAGTGCTCTGTGGCCTTGATCTAAGTTTATAAGGGCTACTTTCATGCGTGGCCTCCTAAAATCCCAACAAAACTCATGGCAATTCTTCTCTGAGGTCAGTTCCAGAACTCAGTCTCTATGTGGATTCACACGAGAGTTCAAGCCCAGGTGGACCCAGTGATTTCTTCCAATCGCCACACAAATGACCAAAATTTAAACGAAAACACTCCCATATGGCCCTCATCTTTTCCACATAGACACTCATCATAACCTCTGGCTGGAGGTTTCTATGAGGGGCGCTGGACAAGACAGTGTCCAAAATAAGCTCCCTTGCCCGTCATTTGCCTAAAGTCAGGGTGGCCTGGAAACCCTTCCTGTGAACCAGGAGTGATCAAATAGGCCTACCATTATTACTGTTCCACTTCTACAATTTGAGGCCTACTGACTGTGGGGTTTAGATTCTTCATGTGGATTGGGGTCATGAGAAAACCCAAGCACCAATGGGCTAGACTCTGAAGGGCTTTGAAGAACTCATTTGACCCAAAGGATTCCTATTCTCACCTTATGGAGGTCAGGAAACTTCCAGAGGAAGGCGAGAGACTTCATCCATAATGAATGCTCTTTTGGCCATTTTGGTTTTGGATGCACACATGGCATCTTTCTTTAGATCCATCAGGTGCTGAGAATCTAAGCCACAGCCTCACACAGGGCCAACAGGCTGATTCAGACACATCCCTTTCGAAATCAATTACTCAAAGAGGGACAGGTGATGCCCATTCATTTGCATTAGAGAACTGTTTTATTCAGGCTTCACAACGGGGTGGCCTTGGCAAAGACCTTCCTGACATTTAGTGCTATAGAACAATAGGTAAGCAAAAGTCCCAAAGCAGGGTTTCTCCACTGAGACTTTTCCTGGTAACACTGATATGTGAGTTTTCTGAGATTCTTGCAATTCCCTTCAGCTATCCAGTACATGGCCAAGTCACAGAGCTTGGAGGTGGTACCTATCTTGGTCACAAAATCATGAGCCTATTCTGGAGAGTGGCCAGAATTCAGGAAGAAAACAGGAACTTAGGAAGATTGCAGGTATTGCCCACAAATAAGGCAATCCACTGTCCTTTTATAAATTGGGCAGCGTGAATGTTGGGAAGCTTTCTCCTAGACAGGACACATCCATTGATGCATTTTCATTTGTAATGTCTACACCCACGGACAAAGTGGGATACACAGACATAGAAACACTTGCCTTGTCAAATAACTTAATAGAAACAGTCCACTCCAAAACAAACAAACCAACTTTCCTACGTATTCTCAGAACATGAGACAAAACCACAAACCCACACTCATTCCCACAAATGCACCTCCTTCCCCCAAGAAGGTCTGTTACTAACCGGAGTGTCCTCTGCCTGGTGAGCCATTCTTTGTTCACCCGAAATGGCGTGTCTGTTCTCAAATCTGGACTCCTTGGCCCACTCTGTGAAGTTGTCAGGAGCCAGCTTTGAGCCGCCACTACCTGCTTTCTCAGGAAAGACACCTCTTCAGATTTTTTCTGGCATTTGGCCATCTTCACATCTGTAGGTACCAAGAAAGACTGACTCTTTCCATGATAAATCCAAACAAGTGAGATCTCTGTGACTGTTACTGGGCCTGGCCCTGGGTGCCTGGTTTCCGGGATCCCAAGTTCAGAGAGTTCCATCACAAAGAAGTGAGGTAGGTCACTTCCTTCATGAACTGAATGAGCTCAGAGCCTTGGCAAACACTTTGTCCTAACAGTTTCTTCCTAGGGTCCCATGAGATGGAGGCTGCCCCTACTTCCTGTGACACTTTCACAAGTTAGAATGGTATATCAACCATAGGTACTGGGGGAGAGATCTCCACACAGGCTTGGTTTTATCCATTTTGTCTACATTAAAATGCGAGAGGCTTATTCAGACACATCTCTTCATCCTGACAAGGTTATTTGCCATGGAAAATGACTTTTGGTCTCTCAGGTCCTTCATAGCATTCTATATCTTCTTCAGGGATAATTTCTGCATGGATCTTTGCGATTCTCAGCAGGTGGAAGATCCCCTATATTCCTGTATTGTAAGACCAACTCTATCCCTGCACTGCTGTAAAGTTAGATTGAGGGAACAGTGTATGGTTAGTGTTAATATCATGTTCTATTTGGGTTAGGAATCATTCTGCTGGATGAATAATGGTATTGGGAACCTGAGATATTTACAAGAATATATAGGTGAAATATAAGTATGAAAACAGAAATCTAGGGAAGACTTGAAGCCAAGTAGGACATTGGGCCCTTGAGTAGCATACTTTGCTTTGAATTATATTCTGCACAGATGTCTCAGATAAATCGATATACAAAGAAATAGGATCTTATACACTGGATGATTGAATAACATACAGAATATCCAATAAAAAAGGGATAGTCTGTAGGATTAGCAAGATAGTCAGTAGATTTAGAAAGAAGAGTTAGTATAGCATTTGTACCAAAAGTTCTTTACAAATAAGGTTTCGGGTAGAGAGTGAATGTAAATGTCAGCACAATGACGAATTGGGGAAAATATGTAGGAAAGCAGATATAAATAGAGACATTAGGAAGTCAGTAAAAGTATAAAGTATGTAATTTGTTTAGACATTTTCAACGGTTTGAGTCTGAATATATAATCTTAGGCAGAAACTAATATGTTGTCACAAATTGGATTGACTTTTGAGAGCATTAGGTAACCAGGACATGGATGTTTTTTATTAATCCATGCTCACTTTTTATTTAATCTTTGGTAAAATCATAAGTGTGACCTTTGCATTTTGTGTCCAGAATATTATTGTGATAAAATGTATATGTAGATCAGGTGACATGAGTATTCCTTCCACCATTTCTGGGAGCACTATTTTGAAGAAATATAAATTAGTATTGGGGGTACAAAGGGGTATACCCTGTGTCATAGAATATATTGATAATGCATCAATTGACCATCATGTGAATAAATAATATAACTGGTTCCACTTTAAATAATGGATTGAATTGATATCTGAAAATATAAAAGAAATCTCACATTGATATACAATCATTCACTGCAACCAGTTATACATCTAATGGTAATATTATGGTTGTAGTTTATCCTGAAAGGTGTGTGAGTTTTGTTTCAAAAGTGATTATGGAAATCAAAAATAATGTGTTTGGAAAGAAGTCTCATGAAAAGAATAGTCAAGAAACCTGTAAGAATACATGTGTTCTCAAGCAGGAAGTGATTGAACATTATATATCATACTATATATAATGTGCATAAACTGCAGAAATAGTAATGTACCGGTGATGAATAAAAATGAACATCAAAATACACATCATGTCCCATAGGAATCTACTTGCATTGATGTTAATCTGGGTCAGTTACTGTAGAAATATTAGGATTTTTATGCACCATTCACTGAAGTTACTTTTCAGTACTAGGAAAAAAGTATGTATTTAAGTTGGATGAATATTTCTGAGAACAATCTTGTAAAAATTTGATTATAAATCCACATAAATCACAAAACATTATAAACACAAAAGTCACATGGACATTAAAATGTAGCAATATATATGCCAATTTAAATCCATCTTGAAATATATATCATCCACTGATCCAAAACTATTTATTTAATGAACTTGAATTTATGTATAATGTTGTTCAGCTAGGAAGCTCCCCGATAGATTGAATTTTCTGTTCCAACAGTGTTTAGGAGGAGTGATCTCCTAAATGTGTATGCAAATATGTGCTACACAAAAATCTTCCCACTCTCATCCAGAACAATGCCTTGATATTACCTTCACCCCAAGTAAAACACAGTTGGAGGACAAGAGTTAGAAAATCTGTGAATACATATCTGGAATGTAAAATGGTCAGGAGTTCACAACCTTGCAGGTTGTAGAGGAGTTTCGAAAAGTAAAGGACAGGCTTGATAGACCCAACCTGATCTTTTATTAGAATTGGGAGCCATCTTGCCAGAAAGCCGTGAAAAGATAATTTGGGCTTTACTATAAATTACTGCAAATTCTGAACCTGCTTGGAATGCGTGCCCGTGCCTTGAACTCATCCTTGCCTGGCTCTCTGACCAGATAACAGTGCTCTCTGAAACATTAGTGACACCTAATAAATATTGGCCTTCCCAGGCCAGACAACGACCCTCTCTGAGTCTCTAATGGTCCTCATAATTTCTGATGTTGGGGCCAGCAAAAAAAATGTAAACTACCATTAGTGTGATGCTTTCAAAGTTCTGTTATCTGTAACCCCCTTTTTGTGTAACTTTCTGGGCTATATAGCTGGGCTGTAGGAAAGGTGGTGTTGCTGTCTTGTTCCTGACATTTTTGGAGGGAGAGGAAGCCTGGCCGGTTTTAATAATAAGCTTGCCTTAATTTGATTTTAATTGGAGTCAGTGGTCTTTTCTTGCATCCTAGTCCAACATTTTGGAGTTCCCCAGTGAGATGACCCTGCCCGACCAGATCACAAGGCCAGACTGCTGAAAATTCTGAAGCTGGCCTTCCCTCCAGGGCTACGGGCTGGGGAGCCACTCTAGGGGGTGCACAACTTGAGATGTTCCAAGGCCTTGGAGTGAGCCGTCGGTCTGGGGAGCACTGCAGTGAACCACCGCACTGAAACTATTAGCAAGCACCTGGTGGAGGAGGCCTCCATAGGTAAGTGGCACCTTGATAACATCTTATATCTGGTTAAGGGAGATCTCTTCTAATGACAGAGAGGTGGCCTGGGGAGGCTCACATACACTCCTGTCCAGGACAGTAATGAGAATCGTTCTGTCCTCTGTTCCGTTCTGTAGGGAATTCCTTTCAAGGTTAGAGAGGTGCCGAGGGACACGCACGTGCTCCTACCCCAGAGCTTTAGCAAGACGTTGAATTGCTCCTCTGTTTTTCTGTTTTGGCACTGGGATTCTGGTTTTTGTTTTTTTTTTTGTTTTTTTTTTTTTGTGTGTGTGTGTGTTTTGTTCTGTGTTCTATGTTTTTTTTTGTTTTTTTGTTTTTGTGCATTTTGTTTTGTGATTTCTGTGATAAAATCTTAAGGATATTGAACGTGAAAATGGGTAACAAAGCAAGTAAGCCTGACACCCCTTTGGACTGTGTTTTAAGGAACTGTGATGATCTTTACCACCATTTGTTAAGCAGAATGAGAGAAGCCCCTAGCTGGCTGCCTGGAGCACACCCAGTGCAGATGGCAATGCCTGCTGGGGAATGAAGAACTGAGTATCTCCCAGAATCTGCCAAAGCCCTGTTTCTTCAGGGAATTCCCTCCTTCGTTCCCTGCACTGTAAGGATAATGCCGCCTCTGTCTTCTTAAAAAAAGAGAAAAACAAAAAGGGGACACTAAATGCAGTAAAGTCGCCATGGAGACACTTTATTTTACATTTCAGGTTGCTCCTCTGTGAAAACATTTGGTCCCCTTGTGGGGACATCTGTGGTGCCACTGGGGAAGGAGATTTTTCTCTTATTTGCTCTGTTTTAAAGGGTTCTGTCTGTCAGCCATTGTCTGGAGTTCATTTCTGTCTGTCTTGTGCCTTTTTTCTGGCCCTTTAAGACATGTGCAATAATGTGTTAATATTATAAAGTGTTTCTTGGAAATGATCTTAGCTGAATTTGTGTCTAAATGATGATGTTTCATTGTACCAATCTGGTATCAGAATGGGTTTTTGAAGCATTTCACAATCTTGCAGTTAAAAGTCGGGTTTAGGTAATTGTTTAGTTTATGGTTTCAGATAATTCATGCCAGAGAACATAAATACTTAGGATGGAAAACTAAAGAACTCTACTTCCAAGTTGGCAAGTAACTTCCCAATCATTCAGTCTTTTTTTCACCAATTTTAAATTAGGTAGCCTGGGAAAATGTCACTGTGTGTACCAGTGCATTAATTTGGACAAGGATACTAAATCATAGTATGATATCTGTTGACAAAACAACTTGTAAAGATATAAAATTTTGTGAATTGTATCTTAAACTTGTATCATAATTTTCAACATCCTAACCTGAAAATAATGGTTAAAATACCTTAGGCCTAAGGTTTCTGCTCAGAATAGCCATTTTTTCCTGCTTCTTCCAGACTTCAGCCAGGGATTATTTGGAAATGCAAATGAAAGAAGCCTGTAAGCTTAGTAGGAGACTTATTTGAGGCCTAAGGGAAAAAAAAGTAAATTGTATGGTATTTACTTATTACTGGCCAGTCATTTTTTCTAGGACTCATATTTTTTTCCTTAGATTCTTTATTTATTTTTTGAGCTCATGATTTTGCTCCTACAGACCTAGGTTAATGTTTTTCTGATCAGTAATATCTTTGACCAACTGTGGAATTTTTAAATCATTGCAGTGGAGATTTCACCTGTGAAAAGCTACAAGGCCTTCACTTTTATTATGTGTGCACAATTTGTTATGTGTTGTATGTCTATATATGTATACATATGTCCGTATATCATATATATGATACACAAATTAACATATATAAGGAGCACTCATATTAAAAAGCACTCATAAAAACAATTTTAAAAAGTGGATGCAAAGATCTTTAATTCACGTGATTTAAATGTTTCAATTTAAATTGGGTAAACTGATAAATATAAATTTCTTTAAATTTAAGCTTACAAGTTTTTCTAGGTGTTCAAAAATCTAATAAAGTATTAATGTCTACAAACGGTCTAATATGCCTATGTTCCAGGACTTTTCTTTCAATCAAAAAAATGGCTTACACTGTTCAAAACATTTGTCTAATATTTTGATAAATAAGTAAAGTAAATTTGATATGGGATTACTCATTCATGAGTACTTTTGTTTGATATCTGATTGATATACTAAGGTCTGTATAAGTTTGTACTAAAGTCTTTATAAGATTGTAAAAATCAGTCATGTGTTAAAGAGACAAAAATTTCTTAAACATAAGTTTACCCATAACATTTAGTTTATTAAGATTTAAATTTTCTAGAGCAGGCAACCATAAAAATTAAACAACTGTTTAATTAAGAACTGTTATTTTAGAGCACTGTACTGCCATTTCTTTAAAAGCTAAACTTGGTTAATGTAGAAACATCAATGTAATTGTGATGCTATTAATGTGCTCATATCTTCCAGTTATAAAACTCTATAAGGTAGAAACTTTAAAAGAGCATTATATCAAGCAGGTGTTCTGAAGTTGTATGGTAAATAAAATATATATTGGGGATTTATTTACCTGTTATCAATAATAAATGTAAAGTTTTATGTTACTTTTTACATTGTGGAACAATTTAAATGTATTTTTAAGTTAATGAGACCCTAATCTATGTAAAGGTTAAAATCTTTCAGCCGTACTTTAATTCATGTTTTAAATGTGATATCATATGGTGTGAGCTAATGTTCATGTGACCTCAAAAAATTTATGTAAACTTTGTAAAATGATATTTAAAAAACAAAGATCAGCTTTAGAACTAAAGCATTTAAGGTTTATAAGGAGCCCTGCTTACCTGAGATAAGACTCTGTGTCCCATCTTACTACATGTGAGAATGACTACGAAAGCAGTAGGTCAGATTTTATTTCATTTAAAGTTATGTTCAATTTTTTTTTTCTGTCAAGATTACTAGGATCTCAAAAAGATGATATAATATATAACTCACCCAAAAAATTCAGGGTAGCTATTACATGAACTAAGTATTTTTACTCTTGTTAAAAAAATTTTATTTTTTAATTTCCTTATAAGTGATCTAAAGATTCCCTGTTGGTGTTTTACAGAAGTGTTGCTTTAAGAACACAACATGGGTTAATTTAAGATAATAAGTCATCAACTACAAGACAGACAGAATAATAAGATCCCAATTAATAATATATAAATAATTATAAACTTATAGACATTAAAGCACAGTACTCTTAATATATGGCTGTTAAAATTCATTTGCTGGTTGTTTCAGATTAGGATTGAAAATTAAAGTTAAATAAAAAGGTCCAAAAAAAACGATATTTGACTCTTGCCCTCTGAGTCAGTCTGAATCCAGGGAACATTGATTTCTCTATGAGCTTTGCAACTCTGGGCCACATAACCTCCCGATCAGAGAGATTAATGAGACCACTGGAGAACAGAAAGCCAATCAGTGCATTTGCTACAAAGAGGTGAGTCATCAGGAAAGGGAGACATCCCTGATGCTTCTGAGGGAAGCCACATGGTCAAGCAAGACCTGGACCCACATAGCTCAAATTGCACTAGCAGAACTGAGAAGCTGCTCTCAAGTTTCCCAAAAAATGACTCCCATAAAAGCTCAGCTGACTGCTAACAATAGATAGAAACAAAAGTCAGTTTGACTGCTTCATCTTAAACACTTAGCAAAGACAGTTAAAACCAAAATACAGCCAATCCTGGGCATTTTAAATAATAATAATAATAATAATAATATTTTAAGGTATACACTTTATGTTAGCCTCCCAAAATAAGTAAAACTGTTGGCTACAAAGAAGGATTCTCAGAGAGGAATGCCTGATAACTATAAAAATAGACTATCAAGAGGAGCTGCCAGAGGCAGAAGTTTTTAGTTTAAGGCCTACAGATATTCCTAACCTACACAGGTAGGCTTGGTGTTTGCTAGTACAATTATCCAGCCCTGAGTAACAGAATTAAATGTTTCTCTATTAAACACAGAGGTCATACTAGTGAAAGGATTCTGCAAAATCAGATGACATTAAATTATTAAACTGTATATTATGGGGAGGGACAACTGTATCACTAAAAGTTAAATATTAAGTTCACAATCCTGATAATTGGGGATATTAAAGACTGGTGAGGGTACTTCATACAGTGACATGATCCAGCTACTGCAACATTTATTCAATACTCATGTTTTTTGTTTCTCTCATAGAAGAACCAATCCCCAGATGACTTTACAACCTGTTCTTCCTCAACAAGACTTCAAAAAGAACTGACTTCAAAAAGGCAACTCATGTCCCTCACGCCATGCACACTCATGTCACCCTTTCTCAGCTGAGAAAAAGCCAAAATGAGAGACGACTCTCTACTTACACCAATGGAGCCAAAAATAAATAGACTATCAATATAAGTAATTAATTAAGTCAGGTAATATCAGGGAGACTGGTTTTCGGTGAGTTCTAAAAATTTGGTGACTGTTAACTGAGGGATTAAAATTTTCTCAGTGCTTTTCCACTAACCTATCAAGGATTACAAAGGGACACATAAGAAAAGGGGGGAATGATAGACCCAACCTTACCTTTTATTAAAATTGGGAGCCATCTTGTAACAAAGCCATGAAAAAATCATTTTGGCTTTACTGTAAATTACTGCAAATTCTGAACCTGCTTGGAATGACTGCCCGTGCCTTGAACTCACCCGTGCATGGCTCTCTGACCAGATAGCAGCCCTCTCTGAAACTTTGTCACACCTCATAAATATTGGCCTTTTGTGGCCAGACAATGACCCTCTCTGAGGCTGTAATGGTCCTCATAAATTTTGATGTTGGGGCTAGCAAAAAAAAAATGTAAACTCCCATTAGTCTGATGCTTGTCAGAGTTCTATTATCTGTTACCCCATTTTTGTGTAACTTTCTGGGCTACACACCTGGGCTGTAGTAAAGGTGGGGTTGCTCTCTTGTTCTCGCAATTTTGGGAGGGAGTGGCAGCCCAGCCAGTGGAAATAATAAGCTTACTTTAATTTGATTTTAATTGGAGTCAGTGTTCTTTTCTTACATCCTGGTCTAAGAGGTAAACACTCCACAAACATAGAGCTCTGCTGGCCTAAAGACTTCTTGAGAAACTGCCTCTGAGGTTGGATACTTTAAACATATTTTGTTGTCAGAAGGTTTAGCTTCTTTTCTAGTGAGACCATCAAAGCTGGGTCTGCATCTATGTGAATGGAGAGTATGGTTTCTTATTTTCCAATGAACATGAGGCAGCAGTGCTGAATTATCTCTTGGTAGGTAAACTGTGGCCATTGGGGGCTAAGTGTCTCCCTGTGTGGACTGTGAAGCCATTTGATCATCCTCCATTTTTGTGGTGTTTCTTGGTGCTGCACTGGGAGTTTGGTATTTGCTTCACGAAATACAAGGAGTTCAACTGCGACACAGTGCTGGAGGGAGTTCTGTCACGTGTGGTGGGTCAGAAACTGCAGGAGAATGCACCAACCAGGCTTCTATTTCACATAGCTTTTTCCTTGACCATACCGACCTGATTCTGAACATTGCCTTGAAACCTCTCCATATAATAAGATGCCTTAACATGTAAGGTTCTGCTGGATGCACCATGGCAGCCAAAAGGCATTTGGAAGTCAATTGGAAATCCACACGGCCCCACCTCAGATATTTTATCACACACCTGCACACCACTGCTCTGGGCCCACTATTCAGCAGTGCAAATTACTGGCATCTCTGTTCTTCACCATTTTCATGAAACCCAGTCAATCAAGGCACTGTCTGGTACACTCATGATCAGCAACAGGAGATCCAAAGGTTCTCCAGTGCCACCTGGTCATGGGAGTTCTAAAAATTTCAGGGTGTTTATCTAGTCACTTTTCAAGGATGAAGTTGGAGAAACTGTGGGTTTCAATTCATTCAGGAACCATTTAATGTTGAGGAACCTCATTTCAATGAATGCTCTGGAGAACTCTCAAAGGCAAGGCTTCCCAAAGAGTAGCCAAACGGTCACATGAAGCCCAGCCCATTGAGGTCTACAATGTGAGGTCCATGTGTGTTTTGACTCTCAACTATGCCTGTCAAGTCTTTCAGAATAAAATCATGTGATATCCTGGCTGAGATTCCCAGTGATCAGTCGAAAGCCACCCTTGGCCTAGATTTCAGTTTCCAAGGGCGACTCTCATGCGTGGCATTCTAAAATCGCAACACAATTCATGACAATACTTCTCTGAGGTCAGTTTCAGAACTCAGTCTCTAAGGGGAATCATACCAAAGTTCCAGCCCTGGTGGATCCAGTCATTTCTTCCAACTGCTACAAAAATGAACACAATTAAAACCAAAACACTCCCACATGGTCCTCACCTTCTTCCATATAGACACTCATTATAACCTCTGGCTGGAGGTTTCCATGAGGGGTGCAGCACAAGACGGTATCCAAAACAAGCTCCCTTGTCCCTTATTTGCTTAAAGTCAGCTAGGCCTGGACACCATTCCTGTGAACCAGGAGTGATAAAATAAGCCTGGCCTTAATACTGCTCTGCTTCTCCAATTTGAGGCCTACTGACTGTCAGGTATAGATTCTTTATGTGATTTGGAATAATGAAAAAACCCAAGCTCATATGGGCTAGCCTCTCCAGGGCTTTGAAGAACTCATTTGACTCAGAGGATCCATATTCTCACTTGATGGAGATCAGAAACCTATCAGAGTAAGGCAAGATACTCCATACACAGTGACTGATCTTTTTGCCATTTTGGTTTTGAAAGCACACATGGAATCTTTCTTTAGTTCCAACAGGTGCTGAGAATCTAAGCCACTGCCTCACACAGGGCCAAGTGGCTGATTCAGACACATCCCTTTCCAAATCAATTAAGCAAAGATACACAGGTGATGCCCATTCATTTCCATTTGAAAACTGTTTTCTTAAGGCTTCACAAATTGGAGGACTGAGGCAAAGACCTTCCTGACACTCAGAGCAACAGAAAAATAGGTAAGCAAAAGGCCCAAATCAGGGTTTCTCTACTGAGACTTTCTTTGTAACACTGTTATCTGAGTTTTCTGAGATGCTTGCTATTCCATTCAGCTATCCAGTACATGGACATGTCACAGAGCTTGGAGGTGGTACATATCTTGGACAGAAAACCATGAGCCTACTCTGGAGAGTGGGCAGAATTCAGGAAGAAAACAGGAACTTCAGAAGATAGTGGGTGTTGCCCGTCCCTAAAGCAACCTGCAGTCCACTCATAAATTGGACAGGATGAATGTTGGCAAACTTTCTACTAGACAGGACATATCCATTGATGCATTATCTTTTATAATGTCTACAACCACGGACACAGTGGGATACACAGGCATACCAACAATCGCCTTGTCAAATGACTTACTATAAACAGTCCACTCCAAAACAAACAAACCGCCTTTCTTACCTATTCTCAGAACATGAGACTAAACCACAAAATCACAACCACACCCACAACGACACCTCCTTTATTCAAGTAGGTCTGTGACTAATTGGAATGTACTCTGACTGATGGGCCATACTATGTTTCCTTGAAATGGCCTGTCCTTCTCAGATCGGGTCTCCTTGGCCAACACTGTGAAGTTTTCAGGAGCCAGTGGTGAGCCACTACCTGCTTTCTCAGGAAATTCCCCTTTTCAGAGCTCTCCTGGCATTTGGCAATCCTCACATCAGTAGGTACCAGGAAGACTTACTCTGTCCTTGGTTATTCCAAACAACTGAGCCCACTGGGAAAGAAACTGGGACTGACTCTGGGTGCCTGGCTTCCTGGATCCCAAGTTCAGAGAAATCCGTCATCAAGGAAGAGAGGTAGGTCACTTCATTCAGGAACTGAATGAGGTTACTTCCGTGGCAACCACTTTGTCCTAACAATTGCTTTCAAGGGTCCCATTAGATGGAGGCTGCCCCTACTTCCTGTGACACTTTCACAAGTTAGATTGGTATATCAACCATTGGCACCTGGGAACAGCTCTCCACACAGGCCTGTTTTGGTCCATCTTCTCTACATTAAGAAGAGAGAAGCTGATTCAGACACAACCATTCATCCTGACCAGGTTGTTTGCCATGGAGGATGACTTTTGCTCTCTTAGGTCCTCCATAGCTGCTTACAACTTCTCCAGGAATCATTTCTGCATGGACCTTTGAGTTTCTCAGCATGTGGAAGATCCCCTATATTCCTGTATTGTAAGACCAACTCTATCCCTGCTCTTCTGTAAAGTTAAATTGACTGAACAGTGTATGGTTAGGTTAACTAACAGGTTCGATTTGGATTAGGAATCTTTCTGCGCGATGAATAATGGTATTGGGAAACTGCGATATTTACAAGAATATATAGGTGAAATATAAGTATGAAAACAGAAATCTAGCTAAGATATGAAGCCCAAAAGGGCATTGGGCCCTTGATTGGGATACGTAGCTTTGAATTATGTTCTGCACTGATGTGTCAGGTAAATCGATATACAATGGCTTAGGTCCTTGTACCATGGATGATTAAATGTAGAAGAGAACTTCCAGTCAAAAGGGATAGTCAGTACGATTCGGAAGATTCTCAGTAGGTTTAGAAGGAAGAGTGAGTATAGGATTTGGACCAAATGTTGTTTAGCAATAGGGTTTCCGGTAGACAGTGAATGTTAATGTCAGCACAAGTGAAGAGACTGTCACAATGATGAACTGGGGAAAATAGTTAGGAAAGCTGATATCAATAGAGACATTACGAAATCAGGCAAAGTATAAAGTGAGTGATAGGATTAGATATTTTCAACAGGGTTGAGTTTGAATATATACTCTAAGAAAGAAACAAATATGTAGTGACCAATAGGATTGACATTTGACAGCATTAGGCAACCTGGACATGGATGTTTAGTAATCCATGCTCACTTTTCATTTAGTCTTTGCTACAATCTTAAGTGTGACCTTTGCTTTTTTTGTCCAGAATATTACTGTGATAAAACGTACATGTAGATCAGGTGACATGACTCTTTCTTCCTCCATTTCTGGCAGCAACATATTCAAGACGTATAAATTAGAAATGGGGGTAAAAAGAGGTGTACCCTTTGTCTGTGCATATAGAGATAATGCATGAATAGACCATACTGTGAATAAATAATATATCTGGTTCTGACTTTAAATAATGGATTGAAATTATATCTGAAAAAATACAGGAAATCTTATATTGACATACAAACATTCATTCCAACCAGTTATATATCTAATGGCCACATTAAGGTTATGGTTTATCATGAAGGGTGTGTGAGTTTTGCTTCAAAAGTGATTATGGAAATCGAAAATAATGTGTTTGGAAAGAAGTCTCATGAAAAGACCAGTCAAGAAACCTGGAGGAATACATGTTTCATGAAGCAGGAAGTGATTGTGAAACAAATGCGTATAAACTTGTGAACTTGTGGATGAAGTATATATTTCCTATGATTTGTAAAAACTGAAGAAATAGTAATTTACCAGTGTTGAATGAAAATAAACGTCAGAATACACATCATGTCCCATACGAATCTACTTGATTGATGTTAATCTGGGTCAGTTACTGTACAAATATTAGGATTTGTAAGCACCATTTACTGAAGTTAGTTTTCAGAACTATGAAACAAATGTGTATTTCAGGTAGATGAATATTTCTGAGAATAATTTTGAGAAAAGTTTATTATAAATCCACATTTTTGAACATGGATGAACTTAGGGAGTGTATTTAAGAAACATATATTTCATATTTTAAAAATCAGGACAGTGTATATATATATATATATTCATAATTATATATATGTGTATATACATATATATGTGTATATATACACACACACACACACACACACACACACAAGACACACACACAGACATTAAAATGTAGGAATATATATGCCAATCAAAGTTCATCATAAAATATAGAGCATCCACAGATGCAAAAATATTTATTTTACTGAACAAGGATTTATGTATAATGTTGTTCTACTAGAAAGCTCACCCATAGTTTGAATTTTCAGTTCCAACAGCGTTTAGAGGAGTGATCTCTTCTCACAAGTTGTATCTGCCAAGTCAGTCACCTCACAAAAATGAACGTGTGATACCAGGTAGAATTCTATATAAGCATATAAAAATAAATATGCTGAATAGGCTACAGAGAAAGGGAGAGGAATTTACATATTTGTTAACTTTAACAACACATGGAGAACTATTTCAATTAAAAATTGACTAGATTTATAACACCTACCATTTATCATGCAAATGGCAAGTCCAACTATACCCCATGCCTCCTCTAAACTGCTTGTATTTCTATTATGTTTGGGTTGTTTTTCTCCATCATGTTTGGATTAGTAGACAGAGTATAGTAGGGTATGGGTTATTGTCAGGGATTCAGTATATTCAATGGAATATAAGAAAATGAATCCAATGTGTATAAAATATATGCTACAAATTATCTTCCCACTCTCATCCAGAACAATGCCTTTACATTACCTTCACCCCAAGTAAGACACAATTAGAGTAGAAGAGTTTGAAAATCCGTGAATGCATATCTGGGGTGGAAACAGTACTAAGAAACAAATAAGTATTTCAGGTGGATGAATATTTCTGAGAATAATCTTGTGAAAAGTTGATTATAAATCCACAACATAAATATGAATGAATTTAGGAAGTGTGTAATAAGACACATATTTCATGTTTTGAAAAATCTTGAGAGTGTATCTATATATATATATATATATATATATATATATATATATATATATATATATATACATATTTATATACACAAACAGAGAGACACATTTAAAATTGCAATATATATGCCAAACGAAATTCACCATGAAATGTATATCATCCACAGATCCAAATACATTCATTTTACTGAACATTGATTTATGTATAATGTTGTTCAACTAGGAAGCTCACTCACATTTGAATTAAAAGTTCAAGCAGCATTTAGGAGGAGTGATCTCTTCTTCCAATTTGTATCTGCCAAGTCAGCCACCTCACATGAATGTACGTGTGGTACCAGGTAGGATTCTATATGTGCATATAAAAATACGTGTGCTGAATAGGCTACAGAGAAAGGGGGACAGGAATTCATTATTTGTTAACTTTAAAAACGCATGGAGAACTATTTCAACAAATAATTGACTAGATTTATAACTGCTACACTATACCACGCAAAAGGCAACTCCAACTATTAAACATACCTCCTCTAAACTGCCTGTATTTCTATTCTGTTTGTGTTGTTTTTCTCCATCATATTAGGATTAGTAGTCAGAGTCTAATAGGGTATATGTTAGTTTCAGGGATTCAGCATTTCTAATGGAAAAATAGGAAATTGAATCCAATGTGTATGCAAATATGTGCTACACAAAATTCTTCCAAGTTTCATCCAGAACAATGCCTTGACATTACATTCTCCTCAAGTAAGACACAATTAGAGGATAAGAGTTAGAAAATCTGTGAATATATATCTGGAATGGAGAATACTCAGGAGTTTATAACTTTGGAGGTGGTACAGAAGATTCTAAAAGTAAGGGACAGGGTAAACATTCCACAAACATGCAGCTCTGCTGGCCTACATACTTTTTGAGAAACTGCCTCTAAGGGTGGGCACTTGAAATATTTGATGTTCTGAGGAGATTTAGTCCTTTGTACAGAGACCATCAAAGCTGGGTCTGCATCTATGTTACTTGGAGGACATGGTTTCTTATTATCCAATGAACATGAGGCAGCAGTGCTGAATTCTCTCTTTGTAGGTAAACTATGGACACTGGGGTCTAAGTGTCTTTCAGTGTGGACTGTGAAGCCAATTGGTCATCCTCCACTTTTCGTGGTGTTTCTCGCTGCTCCACTGGGAGTTTGGTATTTGCTTCAAGAAATACAAGGAGTTAAAATGGGACAGAGTGGTGGAGGGAGTTCTTTAAGGTGTGGTGAGTCAGGGTCTTCAGGAGAATGCACCAACCAAGGTTCTATCCCACGTAGATTGCCCCCTTGAGAATAGCAATATGATTCTGAACATTGCAGTGAATCCTCTCCATATAACAAGATGCCTTTACATACATGGGTCTGCTGGCTGCACCATGTCAGTCACAAGCCATTTGGAAGCCAATGGCTGATCCACATGGCCACAACACAGATGTTTTATCACACAATTGCATACCACTGCTCTAGGCCAACTACTCACCAGGCTCTAACTTACTGGCATATCTGTTCTACACCATTTTCATGAAACAAAGTCAATCAAGGCAGTGTCTGGTATACTCAGGATCAGAAACAAGACATCCAAAGTTTTTCCAGTGCCAGCTGAAAATGAAAATATCAAAAATTTCATGGTAATTTTCTAGCCATTTTTCACGGATGAAGTTTGCGGCTCTGAGGGCTTCAATTAATTCAGGAACCATTAAATGGTGAAGAAGCTAATTTCAATGAAAGCACTGGAGCACTCTCACAGGCATGGTTTCCCTAAGGGTGGCCAAAATGTCACATGAAGCCAGGCCCATCGAGATCTACAATGTGAGGTTCATGTGTGTTTTAAACTCAAATATGGCTGCCAAGTCTTTAAGAAAAATTGTATGTAATATCTGGGCTGAAATTCCCAGTGTTCTGTGGAAATCCAACCTGGACCTAGATCTCAGGTTCCAAGGGCGACTCTCATGTGTGGCCTCCTAAAATCCCAACACAATTCATGGCAATACTTCTCTGAGGTCAGTTAAAGAACTCAGTCTCTAAGGGGAATCACACCAGAGTTCAAGCCCAGTGGAACAGTCATCTCTTCCAACGGCCACACAAATGACCACAATTGAAACCAAAACACTCCCACATGGTCCTCATCTTCTTCCATATAGACACTCCTTATAACGTCTGGCTGGAGTTTTCAATGAGGTCCACAGCCCAAGTCAGTGTCCAAATTAAGGTCCTGTTCCCCTCATTTGTCTAACATCAAGGTGGCCTGGACACACTTCCTGTAAACCAGGAGTGATCAAATAGGCCTGCCATTAATACTGCTCGGCTTTTTCAATTTGAGGCCTTCTGACTCTGTGGTTTAGATTCTTTATGTGAATTTGAGTCATGAGAAAACCCAAGCCCCTGTGCAGAGATTTGAAGAACTCATTTGGCCCAAAGGATTAATATTATCCCTTGATGGAATTCAGGATCCTAACCGAGGAAGGTAAAAGAATTCATTCACAATGAGTGAATATTTGCCATTTTGGTTTTGGATGGACACATGGGATCTTTCTCTTAATCCATCAGGTGCTAAGAATCTAAGCCACTGCCTCACACAGGGCCAAGAGGTTGATTCAGACACATCCTTTTCCAAAGCAATTAAGCAAAGAGCCACAGGTGATGCCCATTCATTTCCATTTGAAAACTGTTTTCTTCAGGGTTCACAAAGGTGTGGCCTGAGGCAAAGACCTTCCTGACACTCAGAGCAACAGAAAAATAGGTAAGCAAAAGGCCCAAAGCAGGGTTTCTCTACTGAGACTTTCTTTGTCACACTGATATCTGAGTTTTCTGAGATGCTTGCTATTCCCTTCAGCTATCCATTATATGGCAATGTCACAGAGCTTGGAGGTGGTACATATCTTGGACAGAAAACCATGAGCCTACTCTGGAGAGTGGCCAGAATTCAGGAAGAAAACAGGAACTCCGGAAGATAGTAGGTGTTGCCCGTCCCTAAAGCAACCTGCAGTCCACTCATAAATTGGGCAGGATGAATGTTGGCAAGCTTTCTAATAGACAGGACACATCCATTGATGCATTATCTTTTATAATGTCTACAACCACGGACACAGTGGGATACACAGGCATACAAACAATCGCCTTGTCAAATGACTTACTATAAACAGTCCACTCCAAAACAAACAAACCGCCTTTCTTACCTATTCTCAGAACATGAGACTAAACCACAAAATCACAACCACACCCACAACGACACCTCCTTTATTCAAGTATTTCTGTGTCTAATTGGAATGTACTCTGACTGATGGGCCATACTATGTTTCCTTGAAATGGCCTGTCCTTCTCAGATCGGGTCTCCTTGGCCAACACTGTGAAGTTTTCAGGAGCCAGTGGTGAGCCACTACCTGCTTTCTCAGGAAATTCCCCATTTCAGAGCTCTCCTGGCATTTGGCAATCCTCACATCAGTAGGTACCAGGAAGACTTACTCTGTCCTTGGTTATTCCAAACAACTGAGCCCACTGGGAAAGAAACTGGGACTGACTCTGGGTGCCTGGCTTCCTGGATCCCAAGTTCAGAGAGATCCGTCATCAAGGAAGAGAGGTAGGTCACTTCATTCAGGAACTGAATGAGGTTACTTCCGTGGCAACCACTTTGTCCTAACAATTGCTTTCAAGGGTCCCATGAGATGGAGGCTGCCCCTACTTCCTGTGACACTTTCACAAGTTAGATTGGTATATCAACCATTGGCACCTGGGAACAGCTCTCCACACAGGCCTGGTTTGGTCCATCTTCTCTACATTAAGAAGAGAGAAGCTGATTCAGACACAACCCTTCATCCTGACCAGGTTGTTTGCCATGGAGGATGACTTTTGCTCTCTTAGGTCCTCCATAGCTGCTTACAAGTTCTCCAGGAATCATTTCTGCATGGACCTTTGTGTTTCTCAGCATGTGGAAGATCCCCTATATTCCTGCATTGTAAGACCAACTCTATCCCTGCTCTTCTGTAAAGTTAAATTGACTGAACAGTGTATGGTTAGGTTAACTAACATGTTCGATTTGGATTAGGAATCTTTCTGCGCGATGAATAATGGTATTGGGAAACTGCGATATTTACAAGAATATATAGGTGAAATATAAGTATTAAAACAGAAATCTAGCTAAGATATGAAGCCCAAAAGGGCATTGGGCCCTTGATTGGGATACATAGCTTTGAATTATGTTCTGCACTGATGTGTCAGGTAAATCGATATACAATGGCTTAGGTCCTTGTACCATGGATGATTAAATGTAGAAGAGAACTTCCAGTCAAAAGGGATAGTCGGTAGGATTCGGAAGATTCTCAGTAGGTTTAGAAAGAAGAGTGAGTATAGGATTTGGACCAAATGTTGTTTAGCAATAGGGTTTCCGGTAGACAGTGAATGTTAATGTCAGCACAAGTGAAGAGACTGTCACAATGATGAACTGGGGAAAATAGTTAGGAAAGCTGATATCAATAGAGACATTACGAAATCAGGCAAAGTATAAAGTGAGTGATAGGATTAGATATTTTCAACAGGGTTGAGTTTGAATATATAATCTAAGAAAGAAACAAATATGTAGTGACCAATAGGATTGACATTTGACAGCATTAGGCAACCTGGACATGGATGTTTAGTAATCCATGCTCACTTTTCATTTAGTCTTTGCTACAATCTTAATTGTGACCTTTGCTTTTTTTGTCCAGAATATTACTGTGATAAAACGTACATGTAGATCAGGTGACATGACTCTTTCTTCCACCATTTCTGGCAGCAACATATTCAAGACGTATAAATTAGAAATGGGGGTAAAAAGAGGTGTACCCTTTGTCTGTGCATATAGAGATAATGCATGAACAGACCATACTGTGAATAAATAATATATCTGGTTCTGACTTTAAATAATGGATTGAAATTATATCTGAGAAAATACAGGAAATCTTATATTGACATACAAACATTCATTCCAACCAGTTATATATCTAATGGCCACATTAAGGTTATGGTTTATCATGAAGGGTGTGTGAGTTTTGCTTCAAAAGTGATTATGGAAATCGAAAATAATGTGTTTGGAAAGAAGTCTCATGAAAAGACCAGTCAAGAAACCTGGAGGAATACATGTTTCATGAAGCAGGAAGAGATTGTGAAACAATGCGTATAAATTTGTGAACTTGTGGATGAAGTATATATTTCCTATGATTTGTAAAAACTGAAGAAATAGTAATGTACCAGTGTTGAATGAAAATAAACGTCAGAATACACATCATGTCCCATACGAATCTACTTGATTGATGTTAATCTGGGTCAGTTACTGTACAAATATTAGGATTTGTAAGCACCATTTACTGAAGTTAGTTTTCAGAACTATGAAACAAATGTGTATTTCAGGTGGATGAATATTTCTGAGAATAATTTTGTGAAAAGTTTATTATAAATCCACATTTTTGAACATGGATGAACTTAGGGAGTGTATTTAAGAAACATATATTTCATATTTTAAAAATCAGGACAGTGTATATATATATATATATATATATATATATATATATATATATATATATTCATAATTATATATATGTGTATATACATATATATGTGTATACACACACACACACACACACACACACACACAAAACACACACACAGACATTAAAATGTAGGAATATATATGCCAATCGAAGTTCATCATAAAATATATAGCATCCACAGATGCAAAAATATTTATTTTACTGAACAAGGATTTATGTATAATGTTGTTCTACTAGAAAGCTCACCCATAGTTTGAATTTTCAGTTCCAACAGCATTTAGAGGAGTGATCTCTTCTCACAAGTTGTATCTGCCAAGTCAGTCACCTCACAAAAATGAACGTGTGATACCAGGTAGAATTCTATATAAGCATATAAAAATAAATATGCTGAATAGGCTACAGAGAAAGGGAGAGGAATTTACATATTTGTTAACTTTAACAACACATGGAGAACTATTTCAATTAAAAATTGACTAGATTTATAACACCTACCATTTATCATGCAAATGGCAAGTCCAACTATACCCCATGCCTCCTCTAAACTGCTTGTATTTCTATTATGTTTGGGTTGTTTTTCTCCATCATGTTTGGATTAGTAGACAGAGTATAGTAGGGTATGGGTTATTGTCAGGGATTCAGTATATTCAATGGAATATAGGAAAATGAATCCAATGTGTATAAAATATATGCTACACAATTATCTTCCCACTCTCATCCAGAACAATACCTTTACATTACCTTCACCCCAAGTAAGACACAATTAGAGTAGAAGAGTTTGAAAATCCGTGAATGCATATCTGGGGTGGAAACAGTACTAAGAAACAAATAAGTATTTCAGGTGGATGAATATTTCTGAGAATAATCTTGTGAAAAGTTGATTATAAATCCACAACATAAATATGAATGAATTTAGGAAGTGTGTAATAAGACACATATTTCATGTTTTGAAAAATCTTGAGAGTGTATCTTTATATATATACATATTTATATACACAAACAGAGAGACACATTTAAAATTGCAATATATATGCCAAACGAAATTCACCATGAAATGTATATCATCCACAAATCCAAATATATTCATTTTACTGAACATTGATTTATGAATAATGTTGTTCAACTAGGAAGCTCACTCACATTTGAATTAAATGTTCAAGCAGCATTTAGGAGGAGTGATCTCTTCTTCCAATTTGTATCTGCCAAGTCAGCCACCTCACAAGAATGCACGTGTGGTACCAGGTAGGATTCTATATGTGCATATAAAAATACGTGTGCTGAATAGGCTACAGAGAAAGGGGGACAGGAATTCATTATTTGTTAACTTTAAAAACGCATGGAGAACTATTTCAACAAATAATTGACTAGATTTATAACTGCTACACTATACCATGCAAAAGGCAACTCCAACTATTAAACATACCTCCTCTAAACTGCCTGTATTTCTATTCTGTTTGTGTTATTTTTCTCCATCATATTAGGATTAGTAATCAGAGTCTAATAGGGTATATGTTAGTTTCAGGGATTCAGCATTTCTAATGGAAAATAGGAAATTGAATCCAATGTGTATGCAAATATGTGCTACACAAAATTCTTCAAACTTTCATCCAGAACATTGCCTTGACATTACATTCTCCTCAAGTAAGACACAATTAGAGGATAAGAGTTAGAAAATCTGTGAATATATATCTGGAATGGAAAATACTCAGGAGTTTACAACTTTGGAGGCGGTACAGAAGATTCTAAAAGTAAGGGACAGGGTAAACATTCCACAAACATGCAGCTCTGCTGGCCTACATACTTTTTGAGAAACTGCCTCTAAGGGTGGGCACTTGAAATATTTGATGTTCTGAGGAGATTTAGTTCCTTTGTAGAGAGACCATCAAAGCTGGGTCTGCATCTATGTTACTTGGAGGACATGGTTTCTTATTATCCAATGAACATGAGGCAGCGGTGCTGAATTCTCTCTTTGTAGGTAAACTATGGACACTTGGGTCTAAGTGTCTTTCAGTGTGGACTGTGAAGCCAATTGGTCATCCTCCACTTTTCGTGGTGTTTCTCGCTGCTCCACTGGGAGTTTGGTATTTGCTTCAAGAAATACAAGGAGTTAAAATGGGACAGAGTGGTGGAGGGAGTTCTTTAAGGTGAGGTGAGTCAGGGTATTCAGGAGAATGCACCAACCAAGGTTCTATCCCACGTAGATTGGCCCCTTGAGAATAGCAATATGATTCTGAACATTGCAGTGAATCCTCTCCATATAACAAGATGCCTTTACATATATGGGTCTGCTGGGTGCACCATGTCAGTCACAAGCCATTTGGAAGCCAATGGCTGATCCACATGGCCACAACACAGATGTTTTATCACACAATTGCATACCACTGCTCTAGGCCAACTACTCACCAGGCTCCAACTTACTGGCATATCTGTTCTACACCATTTTCATGAAACAAAGTCAATCAAGGCAGTGTCTGGTATACTCAGAATCAGAAACAGGACATCCAAAGTTTTTTCAGTGCCAGCTGAACATGAAAATATCAAAAATTTCATGGTAATTTTCTAGCCATTTTTCATGGATGAAGTTTGTGGCTCTGAGGGCTTCAATTAATTCAGGAACCATTAAATGGTGAAGAAGCTAATTTCAATGAAAGCACTGGAGCACTCTCACAGGCATGGTTTCCCTAAGGGTGGCCAAAATGTCACATGAAGCCAGGCCCATTGAGATCTACAATGTGAGGTCCATGTGTGTTTTTAACTCAAATATGGCTGCCAAGTCTTTAAGAAAAATTGTATGTAGTATCCGGGCTGAAATTCCCAGTGTTCTGTGGAAATCCAACCTGGGACTAGATCTCAGGTTCCAAGGGCGACTCTCATGTGTGGCCTCCTAAAATCCCAACACAATTCATGGCAATACTTCTCTGAGGTCAGTTAAAGAACTCAGTCTCTAAGGGGAATCACACCAGAGTTCAAGCCCACTGGAACAGTCATCTCTTCCAACCGCCACACAAATGACCACAATTGAAACCAAAACACTCCCACATGGTCCTCATCTTCTTCCATATAGACACTCCTTATAACGTCTGGCTGGAGTTTTCAATGAGGTCCATAGCCCAAGTCAGTGTCCAAATTAAGGTCCTGTTCCCCTCATTTGTCTAACATCAAGGTGGCCTGGACACACTTCCTGTAAACCAGGAGTGATCAAATAGGCCTGCCATTAATACTGCTCGGCTTTTTCAATTTGAGGCCTTCTGACTCTGTGGTTTAGATTCTTTATGTGAATTTGAGTCATGAGAAAACCCAAGCCCCTGTGCAGAGACTTGAAGAACTCATTTGGCCCAAAGGATTCCTATTCTCCCTTGATGGAATTCAGGATCCTAACAGAGGAAGGTAAAATAATTCATTCACAATGAGTGAATATTTGCCATTTTGGTTTTGGATGCACACATGGGATCTTTCTTTTGATCCATCAGGTGCTAAGAATCTAAGCCACTGCCTCACACAGGGCCAAGAGGCTGATTCAGACACATCCTTTTCCAAAGCAATTAAGCAAAGAGCCACAGGTGATGCCCATTCATTTCCATTTGAAAACTGTTTTCTTCAGGGTTCACAAAGGTGTGGCCTGAGGCAAAGACCTTCCTGACACTCAGAGCAACAGAAAAATAGGTAAGCAAAAGGCCCAAAGCAGGGTTTCTCTACTGAGACTTTCTTTGTCACACTGATATCTGAGTTTTCTGAGATGCTTGCTATTCCCTTCAGCTATCCATTATATGGCAATGTCACAGAGCTTGGAGGTGGTACATATCTTGGACAGAAAACCATGAGCCTACTCTGAAGAGTGGCCAGAATTCAGGAAGAAAACAGGAACTCCGGAAGATAGTAGGTGTTGCCCGTCCCTAAAGCAACCTGCAGTCCACTCATAAATTGGGCAGGATGAATGTTGGCAAGCTTTCTAATAGACAGGACACATCCATTGATGCATTATCTTTTATAATGTCTACAACCACGGACACAGTGGGATACACAGGCATACAAACAATCGCCTTGTCAAATGACTTACTATAAACAGTCCACTCCAAAACAAACAAACCGCCTTTCTTACCTATTCTCAGAACATGAGACTAAACCACAAAATCACAACCACACCCACAACGACACCTCCTTTATTCAAGTAGGTCTGTGACTAATTGGAATGTACTCTGACTGATGGGCCATACTATGTTTCCTTGAAATGGCCTGTCCTTCTCAGATCTGGTATCCTTGGCCAACACTGTGAAGTTTTCAGGAGCCAGTGGTGAGCCACTACCTGCTTTCTCAGGAAATTCCCCTTTTCAGAGCTCTCCTGGCATTTGGCAATCCTCACATCAGTAGGTACCAAGGAAGACTTACTCTGTCCTTGGTTATTCCAAACAACTGAGCCCACTGGGAAAGAAACTGGGACTGACTCTGGGTGCCTGGCTTCCTGGATCCCAAGTTCAGAGAAATCCGTCATCAAGGAAGAGAGGTAGGTCACTTCATTCAGGAACTGAATGAGGTTACTTCCGTGGCAACCACTTTGTCCTAACAATTGCTTTCAAGGGTCCCATGAGATGGAGGCTGCCCCTACTTCCTGTGACACTTTCACAAGTTAGATTGGTATATCAACCATTGGCACCTGGGAACAGCTCTCCACACAGGCCTGGTTTGGTCCATCTTCTCTACATTAAGGAGAGAGAAGCTGATTCAGACACAACCCTTCATCCTGACCAGGTTGTTTGCCATGGAGGATGATTTTTGGTCTCTTAGGTCCTCCATAGCTGCTTACAACTTCTCCAGGAATCATTTCTGCATGGACCTTTGAGTTTCTCAGCATGTGGAAGATCCCCTATATTCCTGTATTTTAAGACCAACTCTATCCCTGCTCTTCTGTAAAGTTAAATTGACTGAACAGTGTATGGTTAGGTTAACTAACAGGTTCGATTTGGATTAGGAATCTTTCTGCGCGATGAATAATGGTATTGGGAAACTGCGATATTTACAAGAATATATAGGTGAAATATAAGTATGAAAACAGAAATCTAGCTAAGATATGAAGCCCAAAAGGGCATTGGGCCCTTGATTGGGATACATAGCTTTGAATTATGTTCTGCACTGATGTGTCAGGTAAATCGATATACAATGGCTTAGGTCCTTGTACCATGGATGATTAAATGTAGAAGAGAACTTCCAGTCAAAAGGGATAGTCGGTAGGATTCGGAAGATTCTCAGTAGGTTTAGAAAGAAGAGTGAGTATAGGATTTGGACCAAATGTTGTTTAGCAATAGGGTTTCCGGTAGACAGTGAATGTTAATGTCAGCACAAGTGAAGAGACTGTCACAATGATGAACTGGGGAAAATAGTTAGGAAAGCTGATATCAATAGAGACATTACGAAATCAGGCAAAGTATAAAGTGAGTGATAGGATTAGATATTTTCAACAGGGTTGAGTTTGAATATATAATCTAAGAAAGAAACAAATATGTAGTGACCAATAGGATTGACATTTGACAGCATTAGGCAACCTGGACATGGATGTTTAGTAATCCATGCTCACTTTTCATTTAGTCTTTACTACAATCTTAAGTGTGACCTTTGCTTTTTTTGTTCAGAATATTACTGTGATAAAACATACATTTAGATCAGGTGACATGACTATTTCTTCCACCATTTCTGGCAGCAACATATTCAAGACGTATAAATTAGTAATGGGGGTAAAAAGAGGTGTACCCTTTGTCTGTGCATATAGAGATAATGCATGAATAGACCATACTGTGAATAAATAATATATCTGGTTCTGACTTTAAATAATGGATTGAAATTATATCTGAAAAAATACAGGAAATCTTATATTTACATACAAACATTCATTCCAACCAGTGAAATATCTAATGGCCACATTAAGTTTATGGTTTAACGTGAAGGGTGTGTGAGTTTTGCTTCAAAAGTGATTATGGAAATCAAAAATAATGTGTTTGGAAAGAAGTCTCATGAAAAGACCAGTCAAAAAACCTCGAGGAATACATGTTTTATGAAGCAGGAAGTGATTGTGAAACAAATGCGTATAAATTTGTGAACTTGTGGATGAAATATATAATTCCTATGATTTGTAAAAACTGATGCAATAGTAATGTACCAGTGTTGAATGAAAATAAACGTCAGAATACACATCATGTCCCATATGAATCTACTTGATTGATGTTAATCTGGGTCAGTTACTGTACAAATATTAGGATTTTAAGCACCATTTACTGAAGTTAGTTTTCAGAACTATGAAACAAATGTGTATTTCAGGTGGATGAATATTTCTGAGAACAATTTTGTGTAAAGTTTATTATAAATCCACATTTTTGAACATGAATGAACTTAGGGAGTGTATTTAAGATACATATATTTCATATTTTAAAAATCAGGACAGTGTATATATATATATATATATATATATATATATATATATATATATATATATATTCATAATTATATATATGTGTATATATATACACATATAATTATATATATGTATATACACACACACACAAAACACACACACAGACATTAAAATGTAGGAATATATATGCCAATCAAAGTTCATCATAAAATATAGAGCATCCACAGATGCAAAAATATTTATTTTACTGAACAAGGATTTATGTATAATGTTGTTCTACTAGAAAGCTCACCCATAGTTTGAATTTTCAGTTCCAACAGCGTTTAGAGGAGTGCTCTCTTCTCACAAGTTGTATCTGCCAAGTCAGTCACCTCACAAAATGAACGTGTGATACCAGGTATTCTATATAAGCATATAAAAATAAATGTGCTGAATAGGCTACAGAGAAAGGCAGAGAGTAATTTACATATTTGTTAACTTTAACAACACATGGAGAACTATTTCAATTAAAAATTGACTAGATTTATAACACCTACCATTTATCATGCAAATGGCAAGTCCAACTATACCCCATGCCTCCTCTGAACTGCTTGTATTTCTATTCTGTTTGGGTTGTTTTTCTCCATCATATTTGGATTAGTAGACAAAGTATAGTAGGGTATGGGTTATTGTCAGGCATGCAGTATTTTCAATGGAATATAGGAAAATGAATCCAACATGTATAAAATATATGCTACACAATTATCTTCCCACTCTCATCCAGAACAATGCCTTTACATTACCTTCACCCCAAGTAAGACACAATTAGAGTAGAAGAGTTTGAAAATCCGTGAATGCATATCTGGGGTGGAAACAGTACAAAGAAACAAATACGTATTTCAGGTGGATGAATATTTCTGAGAATAATCTTGTGAAAAGTTGATTATAAATCCACAACATAAATATGAATGAATTTAGGAAGTGTGTAATAAGACACATATTTCATGTTTTGAAAAATCTTGAGAGTGTATATATATATATATATATATATATATATATATATATATATATATATATTTATATACACACAAAGAGAGAGACATTAAAAATTGCAATATATATGCCAAACGAAATTCACCATGAAATGTATATCATTCACAGATCCAAATATATTCATTTTACTGAACATGGATTTATGTATAATGTTGTTCAACTAGGAAACTCACTCACATTTGAATTATCAGTTCAAGCAGCGTTTAGGAGGAGTGATCTCTTTTCCAATTTGTATCTGCCACGTCAGCCACCTCACAAGAATGTACGTGTGGTACCAGGTAGGATTCTATATGTGCATATAAAAATACGTGTGCTGAATAGGCTACAGAGAAAGGGGGACAGGAATTCACTTATTTGTTAACTTTAAAAACGCATGGAGAACTATTTCAACAAATAATTGACTAGATTTATAACTGATACACTATACCATGCAAAAGGCAACTCCAACTATAAAACATACCTCCTCTAAACTGCTTGTATTTCTATTCTGTTTGTGTTATTTTTCTCCATCATATTAGGATTAGTAGTCAGAGTCTAATAGGGTATATGTTAGTTTCAGGGATTCAGCATTTCTAATGGAAAATAGGAAATTGAATCCAATATGTATGCAAATATGTGCTACGCAAAAATCTTCCCACTTTCATCCAGAACAATGCCTTGACATTACATTCTTCTCAAGTAAGACACAATTAGAGGATAAGAGCTAGAAAATCTGTGAATATATCTGGAATGGAGAATACTCAGGAGTTTACATCTTTGGAGGTGGTAGAGAAGATTCTAAAAGTAAGGGACAGGGTAAACATTCCACAAACATGCAGCTCTGCTGGCCTAAATGCTTTTTGAGAAACTGCCTCTAAGGGTGGGCACTTGAAATATTTGATGTTCTGAGGAGATTTAGTTCCTTTGTAGAGAGACCATCAAAGCTGGGTCTGCATCTATGTTACTTGGAGGACATGGTTTCTTATTATCCAATGAACATGAGGCAGCGGTGCTGAATTCTCTCTTTGTAGGTAAACTATGGACACTGTTGTCTAAGTGTCTTTCAGTGTGGACTGTGAAGCCAATTGGTCATCCTCCAATTTTCGTGGTGTTTCTCGCTGCTCCGCTGGGAGTTTGGTATTTACTTCAAGAAATACAAGGAGTTAAAATGGGACAGAGTGGTGGAGGGAGTTCTTTAAGGTGTGGTGAGTCAGGGTCTTCAGGAGAATGCGCCAACCAAGGTTCTATCCCACGTAGATTGCCCCCTTGAGAATAGCAATATGATTCTGAACATTGCAGTGAATCCTCTCCATATAACAAGATGCCTTTACATATATGGGTCTGCTGGCTGCACCATGTCAGTCACAAGCCATTTGGAAGCCAATGGCTGATCCACATGGACGCAACACAGATGTTTTATCAGACAATTGCATACCACTGCTCTAGGCCAACTACTCACCAGGCTCCAACTTACTGGCATATCTGTTCTACACCATTTTCATGAAACAAAGTCAATCAAGGCAGTGTCTGGTATACTCAGGATAAGAAACAGGACATCCAAAGTTTTTTCAGTGCCAGCTGAACATGAAAATATCAAAAATTTCATGGTAATTTTCTAGCCATTTTTCACGGATGAAGTTTGCGGCTCTGAGGGCTTCAATTAATTCAGGAACCATTAAATGGTGAAGAAGCTAATTTCAATGAAACACTGGAGCACTCTCACAGGCATGGTTTCCCTAAGGGTGGCCAAAATGTCACATGAAGCCAGGCCCATCGAGATCTACAATGTGAGGTTCATGTGTGTTTTAAACTCAAATATGGCTGCCAAGTCTTTAAGAAAAATTGTATGTAGTATCCGGGCTGAAATTCCCAGTGTTCTGTGGAAATCCAACCTGGGCCTAGATCTCAGGTTCCAAGGGCGACTCTCATGTGTGGCCTCCTAAAATCCCAACACAATTCATGGCAATACTTCTCTGAGGTCAGTTAAAGAACTCAGTCTCTAAGGGGAATCACACCAGAGTTCAAGCCCAGTGGAACAGTCATCTCTTCCAACCGCCACACAAATGACCACAATTGAAACCAAAACACTCCCACATGGTCCTCATCTTCTTCCATATAGACACTCCTTATAACGTCTGGCTGGAGTTTTCAATGAGGTCCACAGCCAAAGTCAGTGTCCAAATTAAGGTCCTGTTCCCCTCATTTGTCTAACATCAAGGTGGCCTGGACACACTTCCTGTAAACCAGGAGTGATCAAATAGGCCTGCCATTAATACTGCTCGGCTTTTTCAATTTGAGGCCTTCTGACTCTGTGGTTTAGATTCTTTATGTGAATTTGAGTCATGAGAAATACCAAGCCCCTCTGCAGAGATTTGAAGAACTCATTTGGCCCAAAGGATTCCTATTCTCCCTTGATAGAATTCAGGATCCTAACATAAGTAGGTAAAAGAATTCATTCACAATGAGTGAATATTTGCCATTTTGGTTTTGGATGCACACATGGGACCTTTCTTTTGATCCATCAGGTGCTGAGAATCTAAGCCACAGCCTCACACAGGGCCAAGAGGCTGATTCAGACACATCTTTTTTCAAAGCAATTAAGCAAAGAGCCACAGGTGACGCCCTTCATTTCCTTTTGAAAAAATGTTTTCCTCAGGCTTCCCAAAGGGGTGGCCAGAGGCAAAGACATCCTGAGATTCAGGGCAACAGAACAATAGGTTAGCAAAAGAGCCAAAGCAGGGTTTCTCCACTGAGACTTTTCTGGTCACACTGATATCTGAGTTTTCTGAGATGTTGGCCATTCCCTTCAGATATCCAGTACATGGCCATGTGACAGAGATTGGAGGTGGTACATATCTTGGACACAAACCCAAGAGCCTATTCTGAAGAGTTGTCAGAATTCAGAAAGAAAACAGGGACTTAAAAAGGTAGTAGGTGTTGCCTATCGATATGGAAACCACGCTCCATTCATTAAATGGGCAGGATGAATACTGGGAAGCTTTCTACTAAAGAGGACACATGCATTGATGCATTCTCTTTTATAATGTATACAACCACGGACACAGTGGGATACACAGAAATAGAAACACTCACCATGTAAAACGATTTATTAGAAACAGTTCACTCCAAACCAAAGAAACCTCCTTTTCTACCTATTCTCAGAACAGAGACAAAACCACACACCCACACTCAAAAAGACACCTCCTTCCCCAAAGTAGGGCTGTGATTATCCGGAGTGTCCTCTGACAGGTTTGCCATACTATGTTCCCCGTTAATGGTCTGTCCTGTCTCAGATCTGGTCTCCTTGTCCAACTCTGTGAAGCGGTCAGGAGCCAGGGGTGAGCCACTACATACTTAGTCAGGAAAGGCCCGTGTTCAGATCTTTCCTGGCATTTGGCCATCCTCACATCAGTCAGTACCAAGAAGACTGACTCTGTCCTTGGTGATTCCAAACAAATGAGACCACTTGAACTGGGACTGGGACTGGCTCTGGTGCTTGGTTTCCTCGGTCCCAAGTTCAGAAAGTTCCATCAACAAGGAAGTGAGGTAGGTCACTTCCTTCAAGAACTGAATGAGGTCACTGCCTTGGAAACCACTTTGTCCTAACAGTTGCTTCCAAGGGTCCCATGAGATGGAGGCTGCCCCTACTTCCTTTGACACTTTCACAACTTAGAATGGTATATCAACCTTAGGCACCTGGGAACAGCTCTCCACACAAGCCTGGTTTGGTCCATCTTCTCTACATTAAGAAGAGAGAGGCTGATTCAGACACAACCCTTCATCCTGACCAGGTTGTTTGCCATGGAAAATGACTTTTTGTCTCTCAGGTCCTTCATTGCTCCCTACATCTTCTCCAGGGATCATTTCTGCATGGACCTTTGAGGTTCTTAACAGGTGGAGCATCCCCTACATTCCTGTATTGTAAGAACAATCTGTCTCTGCTCTTCTGTAAAGTTAGATTGAGTGAACAGTGTATGGTTAGGGTTAATTTCATGTTCGATTTGGGTTAGGAATCATTCTGCTGGATGAATAATGGTATTGGGAACCTGTGATATTTATAAGAATATCGAGGTTAAATATATGTATGAAAACAGAAATTAAAGTAAGATTTGAATCCCAGAAGGGCTTTGGGCAGTTGATTGGGATATTTAGCTTTGAATTGTGCACATATGTCTCAAATAAATCGATATACAATGGCAGAGGAACTTGAACCTTGGATGATTGAATGCTGAAGAGAACATCCAGTCAAAAGGGATTGTCGGTAGGATTAAGAAGATAGTCGTTATGTTTAGCAAGTAGAGTTAGTATAGGATATGTAACAAAAGTTCTTTAGCATTTTTTTTTCGGGCAGTGAGTGAATATAAATGTCAGCACATATGAAGAAATCAGACACAATGATGAAATGGGGAAAATTTGTAGAAAAGCAGATATCAATAGAGACATTAGGAAATCAGGCAAAGTATAAAGTGAGTGATAGGATAAGACATTTTCAACAGGGTTGAGATTGAATATCTAATCTTAGGAAGAAACAAATATGTAGGTCACCAATAGGATTGACATTTGAGAGCATTAGGCAACATGGACATGGATGTTGTTAGTAATCCATGTTCACTTTCCATTTAGACTTTGGTACAATCCTAAGTGGGACCTTTGCATTTTGTATCCAGTATATTACTGTGATAAAATGTGTATGTAGATCAGATGACATGATTATTTCTTCCACCATTTCTAGGAGCAGTATTTTGAAGACGTATAAATTAGCATTGGGGGTAAAAAGAGGTGTACCCTGTTTCTATGAATATACAGATAATGCATGAATAGACCTTAATTTCAATAAATAATATAACTTGTTCCACTTTAAGTAATGGATTGAATTGATATCTGAAAATATATAAGAAATCTTATATTGATATGCAATCATTCATGACAACCAGTTATACACCTAATGTTAATATTAGGTTACGGTTTATCATGAAGTTTGTGTGAGTTTTGCTTCAAAAGTGATTATGGAAATCGAAAATAATGTGTTTGGAAAGAAGTCTCATGAAAAGGCCAGTCAAGGAACACCGAGGAATTCATGAGTTCTGAAGAAGGAAGTGATTGAAATTGAAAAAAATGACGATAAATTTGCTTACTTGTGGATGAAATATTATAATATGATGTGAATAAACTGAAGAAATAGTAATGTACCAGTGTTGAATAAAAATGAACATCAAAATACACATCATGTCCCACAGGAATCTACTCGCATTGATGTTAAACTGTGTCAGTTACTGTAGAAATATTAGGATTTCTTTGCACCATTCACCAAAGTTAGTTTTCTTTTTTTTAAATTTTTATTTATGCTTTTACAAAACATTACATAGTTCTTGATATATCATATTCCACACTGTGATTTAAGAAGGTAATGAACTCCCATTTTTACCCCGTAAACAGATTGCAGAATCACATCAGTTACACATCCATTGATTTACATATTGCCATACTAGTGTCTGTCGTATTCTGATGCCTTTCCTAACCTCTACTATCCCCCTCCCCTTACCTCCCCTCCCCTCTTCTCTCTCTACCTCTTTATTGTAATTCATTTCTCCCCCTTGTATAATTTTTTCCTTTCCCTCACCTCCTCTTGTATGTAATTTATATAACCCTGAGGGTCTCCTTTTATTTCCATGCAATTTCCCTTCTCTCTCCCTTTCCCTTCCTCCTCTCATCCCTGTTTAATGTTAATTTTCTTCTCATTCTATTCGTCCCTACTCTGTTCTTAGTTACTCTCTTTATATCAATAAAGACATTTGGCATTTGGTTTTACGGATTGGCTAGCTTCACTTAGCATAATCTGCTCTAATGCCATCCATTTCTCTGCAAATTATATCATTTTGTCATTTTTTAATGCAGAGTAATATTCCATTGTGTATAAATGCCACATTTTTTATCCATTCATCTATGGAAGTGCATCTAGGTTGGTTCCACAGTCTTGATATTGTAAATTGTGCTGCTATGAACATCAATGTAGCAGTGTCCCTGTAGCATTTTTTTTAGGTCTTTAGGGAATAGACTGAGAAGGGGAATACCTGGGTCAAATGGTGGTTCCATTCCCAGTTCTACAAGAAATCTCCATACTGCTTTCCAATTTGGCTGCACCAATTTGCAGTCCCACCAGCAATGTACAAGTTTACCCTTTTCTCCACATCCTCACCAGCACTTGTTGTTGTTTGAGTTCATAATAAATATCTGGAATGGAAAATGCTCAGGAGTTCACAACCTTGAAGGTGGTAGAGGAGTTTCCAAAAGTAAGGGACAGGGTAAATACCACAAACATGGAGCTGTGTCGGCCTTAAGACTTCTTGAGAAAATGCCTCTGAGGTTGGGCACTTGAAATATATGTTGTTGTCAGGAGCTTTAGCTTCCTTTGTAGTGAGACCATCAAAGCTGAGTCTGCATCTATGTGACCTGAAGAACATGGTTTTTTATTTTCCTATAAACACGAGGCAGCAGTGCTGAATTCTCTCTTTGTAGGCAAACTGGGGCTACTGGGGGCTAAGTGTCTCCCCGTGTGGACTGTGAAGCCATTTGATCATCCTTCACATTTCGTCATGTTATTTGATGCTGCACTGAAAGTTTGGTATTTACTTTACGAAATAAAGGAGTTTAACTGCGATACAGTGCTGCAGGGAGTTCTGTCACGTGTTGTGGTCAGGATCGGCAGGAGAATGTACCAAGCAGGCTTCTATCACACATAGTTGCCCCCTTGACCATAGCAATATGATTCTGAACATTGCCCTGAAACCTCCCATTCAACAAGATGCCTTTACATCCAAAGGTCTTCTAGCTGCACATGTCAGTCACAAACAATTTCTAAGCCAATCGCAGATCCACGTGGCCGCACCACAGATGTTTTTTCACACACCTACACTCTACTGCTCTTGGCCCACTACTCAGCAGGCTCCAACTTACTGGCATCTCTTTTCTACACCATTATCATGAAACTCAGTCAAACCAGACACTGTCTTGTATACTCATGATAAGCACCAGGACATCAAATGGTTTTCCAGTGCCAGCTGGTCATGGAAATTTCAAAAATTTCATGGTATTTTCTAGCCATTTTTCAAGGATGAAGTTGGAGGTACTGTGGGTTTCAATTAATTCAGGAACCATTAAATGTTGAGGAAGCTCATTTCAATGGAAGCTCTAGAGAACTCTCACAGGCAAGTCTTCCGAAAGAGTGGCCCAATGTCACATAAAGCCAGCCACATTGAGGTCTACAATGTGAGGTCCATGTGTGTTTTGACTCTCAACTATTGCTTCCAAGTCTTTCAGAATATAATCAAGTGATATCCTCGCTGAGATTCCCAGTGCTCTGTGGAAAGCCACCCTGGGCCTAGATCTCAGTTTCCAAGGGTGACTCTCATGTGTGGCCTCCGAAAATCCCAACACAATTCATGGCAATACTTCTCTAAGGTCAGTTCCAGAACTCAATCTCCAAGGGGAATCCCACAAGAGTTGAAACCCAGGTGGACACAGTCATCTTTTCCAACTGCCACACAAATGACCACAATTGAAACCAAAACACTCCCACATGGCCCTCATGTTTTTCCATATAGACACTCATCATAACCTCTCGCTGGAGGTTTCCATGAGGGGCGCAGACCAAGACACTGTCCAAAATAAGCTCCCTTGCCCCTAATTTGCCGAAAGTCAGGGTGGCCTACACACCCTTACTGTGAACTAGAACTGATCAAATAGGGATGTAGTTAATACTGTTCTGCTTTTCCAATTTGAGGCCTACTGACTGTCAGGTATAGATTCTTTATGTGATTTGGAGTCATCAGAAAACCCAAGCACTTCTGCAGGGGTTCAAAGAACTCATTTGAACTAAAGGATCCTGATTCTTACTTGATGAAGGTCAGGAATCTAATAGAGGAAGGCAAGAGACTCATTTGCCATTTCTGTTTTGAATGCACACATGGAATCTATCTTTAGATGCATCAGGAGCTGAGAATCTAAGCCACAACCTCACACAGAACCAAGAGGCTGATTCAGACACATCCTTTTACAAAGCAATTAAGCAAATAGCAACAGGTGATGCCCATTCATTTTCATTTGAAAACTGTTTTCTTCAGGCTTCACAAAGGGGTGGCCAGAGGCAAAGACCTTCCTGACATTTAGGGCAACAGAAAAACAGGTAAGCAAAAGACCCAAAGCAGGGTTTCACCACTGAGACTTTCCTGGTCACACTGATATCTGAGTTTTCTGAGATGCTCCCCATTCACTTCAGCTATCAAGTACATGGTCATGTCACAGAGCTTGGAGGTTGTATATATCTTGGACACAAAACCATGAGCCTATTCTGGAGAGTGGCCAGAATTCAGGAAGAAAACAGGATCTTAGGAAGATAGTAGGTTTTGCCCATCCAGAAGGCAAGCCGCGGTCCATTCATCAATTGGGCAGGATGAATGCCAGGAAGCTTTCTACTAGACAGGACACATCCATTAATTCATTCTCTTTTCTAATGTCTACAACCACAGACACAGTGGGATACACAGACATAGAAACACTCACATGTCAAACGACTTACTAGAAACAGTGCAATCCAAACCAAACAAACCGCATTTTCTACCTATTCTCAGAACATGTGACAAAACCACAAAACCACAACCACTCCCACAAAGGCACCTCCTTCCCCCAAGTAGGTCTGTGACTATCCAGAGTGTCCTCTGACTGGTGGGCCATACAATGTTCTCCCGAAATGTCCTGTCCTGACTCAGATCTGGTCTCCTTGGCCAACTCTGTGAAGTTGTCAGGAGCCAGCGGTGAGCCACTACCTGCTTTCTCAGAAAAGGTCCCTCTTCAGAGCTCTCCTGGCCTTTGGCCATCCTCACATAGGTAGGTACCAAGAAAGACTGACCCTGTCCTTGGTAAAACCGAACAAGTGAGCCCACTGGGACTGGGACTGGGACTGGCTCTGGGTGCCTGTCTTCATGGATCCCAAGTTCAGAGAATTCCTTCACCAAGGAAGTGACGTAGGTCACTTCCTTCAGGAACTGAATCAGGTTACTGCCTTGGCAACCAATTTGTCCTAACAGTTGCTTCCAAGAGTCCAATGAGTTGGAGGCTGCCCCTACTTCCAGTGAAACTTTCACAATTTTGCATGGTATATCAACCATAGGCACCCAAAAAAAGCTCTCCAGATAGGCCTGGTTTGGTCCATCTTCTATACATTAAGAAAAGAAATGTTGATTCAGACACATCCCTTCATGCTAACCAGGTTGTTTGTCATGGAAGATGACTTTTGCTCTCTGACGTCATTCATAGCTGCCTACATTTAATTCTGGGATCATTTCTTTAATGACCTTGGAGGTTCTCAGCAAGTGGAAGATCCCCTAATTTCTGTATTGAAAGACCAACTCTGTACCTGCTCTTCAGTAAAGTTAGATTGAGAGAACAGTGTATGGTCAGGGTTAATAACATGTTCCATTTGGGTTAGGAATCATTCTGCGGGATGAATTATGGTATTGGGAACGTGCGATATTTATAAGAATATAAGTGAATTATAAGTATGAAAACAGACATCTAGGTAATATTTGAAGCCCAGAATTGCATTGGACCCTTAGCTGGGATTCTTAGCTTTGAATTATATTCTGCACAGATGTCTCAGATAAATCGATATACAATGGCATAATTACTTGTACCTTGGTTTATTGAATGTTGAAGAGAACATCCAGTCAAAAAGGGATAATTTGTAGGATTAGTAAGATAGTTGGTAGGTTTTGAAAGAAGAGTGAGTATAGGATTTGGATAAAAAGATCTTTAGCTGTAGGGTTTCGGATAGAGTGAATGTAATTGTCAGCACATGTGGAGAGTCTGTCAAAAGGATGAACTGGGGAAAAAAGTAGGAATGCAGATATCAATTGACATTAGGATATCAGGCAAAGTATAAAGTGAGTGATAGAATTATACATTTTCAACAGGCTTGAGTTTGAATATATAATCTTAGGAAGAAACAAACATGTAGTCACCAATAGGATGAACTTTTGAGAGCATTAGGCAACATGGACATGGATGTTTTCCATAATCCATGCTCACTTTTCATTTAGGCTTTGGTACAAACATAAGTTTGACCTCTTCTTTCTGTGTGCAGAATACTACTGTGGTAAAATGTATATGTAGATCAGGTGACATGAGTATTTCTTCCACCATTTCTGGGAGCAATTTTTTGAAGACGTATAAATTATTTTTGGAGGTAAAAATGGTGTACACTGTGTCTATAATTATAGAAATAATGCATGAATAGACCATACTGTAAATAAATATTATAACTGGTTCTAACTTTAAATAATGGATTGAATTGATATCTGAAAATATACAGAAAATCTTACATTGATATACAATCCTTCATTCCAACCAGTAATATATCTAATGGTTATATCAGCATTATGGTTTTTCATGAAGAATGTGTGAGTTTTGCTTCAAAAGTGATTATGGAAATCGGAAATAATGTGTTTGGAAAGAAGTCTCATGAAAAGACCAGTCAAGAAACCTGAAGGAATACATGTGTTTTGAAGCAGAAAGTGATTGAAAGTGAAACAAATGCCTATATATTTGTGAACTTGTGGATCAAATATATATCCTATGATGTGCATAAACTGAAGAAATAGTAATGTACCACTGTTACATAAAAATGAACGTCAAAATACACATCATGTCCTCTCCCACAGGAATCTACTTGCATTGATGTTAAACTGGGTCAGTTATTGTAGAAATATTAGGATAATGCCGCAGTCTTGCTGGGCACAATCAGGAGCCACTTGCCAAAAGAAACGAACTTTATTTTTAGAACCACACACGCCAAACAAAACAGCCTCTCAGGAAAAACCTTCAGAGCCCCAACTGCCACCACTGGCTTCCCAAAACCTCTCCCTCCCACATGAGCCTCTCTCCGCCTCCCACAATCCTCCTGCTCTTGAGGCCGATTGGCTGGGTCATGTGTGCAAAGTCAAAAAAAGTCCCCCAATGAGCAGTTTTGTGGTCTGAAAGGGCAGGGAAACAGCCCATTGAGCATCACCGCAGAGGAGCCAATCAGCTAGTTGTTGCTGGGGCCACTGTGAGCCAATCATCAGCCGGCAGCTGGAAGTTTGCTGGCAGCAGGAATTTTGCTGGGGCCCCTTCGGCTGTGGCTCTCAACATCTTCCCCTCTCTGTTTAAACAACACGCATGTGGCTTAGGGACCGTGCCTGCCTTAGGTTGTCCAATAGTACATATGGTCTTTACCCGTTAAGTTGGTACCATTGCAATTGGATCTTACCCGTCACTGACTACCCGTCCAGTATAGAGCCACACCTGTGGAGAGGTCTTTGTACCAGCGGGGGTGGGTGAGGTTCTTTGCCTCACTTCTGTTGGCCCCCCCAAATTTTAGCTGGACGATCATGACACGCAGAAGGGAGGAAGATACACCAAGCCAATTGACGGCTCCTTTTGGAAAAATTGTACCACCGATGACATCATCAGCAAATATACCCCAACACTACGACAAGTCGCTGCACCAACAGATAGTTCAAAATGCATTTAGGTGAGTTCACATGTGTTCAGGCAAGTTCTGCAAGCAGTACAGGGATGGCTATTGCAGAAGCTGTAGACTGGAATTATCTTTGATTTCACCTGCACTGGGATGAAGATAGGAACTCTGGCAATAATGTCTAAAGAAAAAAATTATGTAACATTCCAGAAGGCACTAAAACCAAAAAAAAAAAAAAAAAAACATATGTAACATTCCAGAAGGCACATCAAAAACCAAAATGGCCCAAAAAGCATTCATTGAGGATGAAGTCTCTCACCTTCCTCTGTAAGGTTCCTGACCTCCATAAAATGAGAATAGGGATTTATTGGGTCAAATGAGTTCTTCAAAACCCTGCAGAGGGTAGCCAATGGGTTATTGGGTTTTTTCATTACTCCAATTCACATCAAGAATCTATACTCCACAGACAGTAGGCCTCAAATTAGAGAAGCAGAGCAGTACTAAAGTCAGGGTTATTTGATCACTCCTGGTTCACAGAATGGGTCTCCAGGCCACCTTGACTTTAGGCAAATGAGAGGAAAGGGAGATTATTTTGGACACTGTCTTGGGCTGTGCCCCTCAAGGAAACGTCAAGCCAGAGGTTATGATGAGCGTCTATATGGAAGAAGATGAGGGCCATTTGGGAGTTTTTTGGTTTTCCTTGTGGTCATTTATGTGGCAGTCGGAAGAGATGACTGGGTCCACCAGGGCTTGAACTCTGGTGTGATTCCCCTTAGAGACTGAGTTCTGGAACCTCAGAGAAGTATTGCCATGATTTGTGTTGGGATTTTAGGCGGCCACCCATGAGAGTCGCCTGTTGAAACTGAGATCTAGGCCCGGGGTGGCTTTCCACAGAGCACTGGGAATCTCAGACAGAATATCATATGATATTATTTTGAAATACTTGCCAGACATAGTTGAGAGTCAAATCACACATGGACCTCACATTGTAGACCTCAATTGGCCTGGCTTCATGTGACTATTTGGCCACTCTTTGGAAAGCCTTGCCTGTGAGAGTTCTCCAGAACTTTCCTTGAAATGAGCTTCCTCAACATTGAATAATTCCTGAAAGAATTGAAACAAATAATGCCTCCAACTTCATCCTTGTAAAATGGCTAGATAAATACCATGAAATTTTTGAAATTCGCATGATGAGGTGGCACTGGAGAACCTTTGATGTCCTGTTGCTGATCATTAGTGTACCAGACAGTGCCTTGATTGATTGGGTATAATGAAAGTGGTGTAGAACAGAGATGCCGGTTAGATGGAGACTGCGGAGTAGTTGGCCCAGAGTTGTGGTGTGCAGGTGTGTGATAAAATATTTATGGTGGTGCCATGTGGATCTGCCATTGACTTCCAAATGGCTTTTAGCTAACATGGTGCACCCAGCAGACCCTTATATGCAAAGGCATCTTGTTATATGGAGAGGTTTCAGGGCAATGTTCAGAATCAGGTTGCTATGGTCAAGGGGGCAAGCTATGTGGGATAGAAGCCGGATTGGTGCGTTCTCCTGGAGACTCTGACCCACCACATGTCACAGAACTCCCTCCAACACTGTGTCCCAGTTGAACTCCTTGTATTTCTTGAAGCAAATACCAAACTCCCAGTTCAGCACCAAGAAACACTATGAAAATTGAAGGATGACTAAATGGCTTCATCGTCCACACAGTTAGACACTTTGGCCCAGTGGCCTCTGTTTAACTACAAAGAGAAAAATCAGCACTGCTGCCTCAGGTTCATTGGAAAATAAGAAACCATGTTCTCCAGGTCACATAGATTCAGACCCAGCTTTAATGGTTTCACTACAAATGAAGACAAAGCTACTGACAACAACATATATTTCAAGTGCCACACCTCAGAGGCAGTTTCTCCAGAAGTCTTTTTTCCAGCAGACCTCCATGGTTGTGGAGTGTTTACCCAGTTCCTTACTTCTGGAAACTCCTCTACCTGCTCCCAGGTTGAGAACTCCTGAGAATTTTCCATTCCAGATATGTATTCACAGATTTTCTTACTCTTCTCCTCTAATTGTGTCTCACTTGGGGCAAAGGTAATGTCAAGGCATTGTTCTAGGTGAGAGTGGGAAGATTATTGTGTAGCACATATTTGCATACACATTGGATACATTATCCTATTTTCCATTTGAAATACTGAATTCCCGACACTAACCCATACCCTACTAGACTCTGACTACTTATCCTAAAATGATGGAGAAAAAGAAACCTAACAGAATAGAAATACAGGCCTTTTGTAGGAGGCATGGTGTATACTTGGATTTTCCTTCTCCTTTATCAAGGATATGTGTTATGAATCTAGTCAACTTTTCATTGTAATATTTCTCCATGAGTTTTCAAAGTTAACACATATGTAAATTCCTGTCTCCTTTTCTCTGTAGCCTCTTTAGAACATGTATATTTTTATGCATATATAGACTCCTACCTGGTAACACACGTACATTCTTGTGAGCTCACTGACTTTGGAATATACAAATTATGAGAATAGATAACTTCCCCTAAATACTGATGGAACTGAAAATTCAACCTATGGGTGAGCTTCCTAGTGAACAACATCATAGATAAATCCATGTTCAGTAAAATGAATATTTTTAGATATGTGGATGATATATATTTCATGATAAATTTTGATTGGCATATATATTGCTACATTTTATTGTTTTGTGTGTGTGTATATGTATATATATGTATGTATATATATATATATATATATATATATATATATATATATATATTCACGAGATTTTCCAGATTTTCCAAAATATGAAATAAATGTGTCTTATTATACACTCCCTAAATTCATTCAAGTTCATGTATGTGGATTTAAAATCAACATTTTACATGATTATCATCAGTCTGACTGGGCACAATTCAGGAGCCAATTGTCAAAAGAAACGAACTTTATTTTTAGAACCACACAAACCAAACAAAACAGCTTCTCAGGAAAAACCCTCAGAGCCCAACTGCCACCACAGTCTTCCCACAAGCCTCTCCCTCAACCACAAGCCTCCTCCTTTTGAGGCCGATTGGCTGGGTCACATGGGTGGAGCCAAAAAAGTCCACCAATGAGCAGCTCCGTTGTCTGAAAGGGCAAGGAAACATCCCATTGAGCATCACCACAGAGGAGCCAATCAGCTAGATGTTGCTGGTGCCTCTGTGAGCCAATCATCCACTGGCAGTCTGAATGGGCGGGGAAACAGCTCAATGAGCATCTGCAATGAGCATCACCACAGAGGAGCCAATCAGCTAGATGTTGCTGGGGCCGCTGTGAGCCAATCATCAGCCGGCAGCTGGAAGTTTGCTGGCAGTTGGAGGTTTCCTGGGGCCCCTTTGGCTGTGGCTCTCAACATCTCCCCCTCTCTGTTTAAACAACAAGCATGTGGCTTAGGGACCATGCCTGCCTTTGGTTGTTCAAAAGTACATATGGTCCTTACTGGAGAACCTTGGCTGTGGCTATCAACAGGATTTGTATGTACCATTCACTGAAGTTAGTTTTCAGTACTAGGAAACAAATATGTATTTCAGGTGGATAAATATTTCTGCGAAAAATCTTGTGAAAAGTTGATTATAAATCCACATACTTGAACATAAATGAATTTAGGGAGTGTAAATAAGATACATATATTTCATATTTTGAAAAATCTGGAGAGTGTGTGGGTGTGTGTGTGTATACACACACACACACACAGATATTAAAATGTAGCAACATATATGCAAATCGAAATTCACCATGAAATATACATCAATCACAGATCCAAAAATATTCAATTTTCTTAACAGGGATTTATGTATAATGTTGTTCTACTAGGAAGCTCACCCATTATTTGAATTTTCAGTTCCAACAGCGTTTAGGAGGAGTGATGTCTTCTCACAAATTGTATCTCCCAAGTCAGTCACCTCACAAGAATGTAGCTGTGACACCAGGTAGGATTTGATATGTGCATATAAAAATACATTGCTGAATAGGCTACAGACAAAGGGAGACAGGAATTCACATATTTGTTAACTTTAAAAACACATGGAGATCTATTTCAATTAAAAATAGACTGGATTTATAACACCTAACATTTATCATGCAAAAGGCAAGATCAACTATACACCATGCCTCATCTGAACTGCTTGTATTTCAATTCTGTTTGTGTTACTTTTCTGCATCATATTAGAATTAGTTGTCAGAGTCTAGTAGGGTATGGGTTCGTGTCAGGGATTCAGTATTTCGAATGGAAAATTGGAAAATGAATCCAATGTGTATGCAAATATGTGCTACACACAAAAAATTCCCACTCTCATTCAGAACAATGGCTTGAAATAACCACGCCCCATGTAAGAAACAATTAGAGGAGAAGAGTTAGAAAATCTGTGAATACATACATAGAATGGAAAATGCTCAGTAGTTCACAACCTTTGAGGTGGAAGAGACGTTTCCAAACCTTAGGGACAGGGTAAAACTCCACAAACATGGAACTCTGCTGGCCTAAACACTTCTGGAGATACTGACAATGAGGTTGGGTACTTGAAATATATGTTGTTGTCAGAAGCTTTAGCTTCCTTTGTAGTGAGACCATCAAACTTGGGTCTGCATTTTTGTGACCTGGAGGACATGAATTCTTATTGTCCAATGAACATGAGGCAGCAGTGCTGAATTCACTCTTTGTAGCTAAACTGTGGCCACTGGGGGATAAGTGTCTCCCCGTCTGGACTTTGAAATCATTTGGTCATGCTCCACTTTTCGTGGTGTTTCTTGCTGCTGCAGTGGGTGTTTTGTATTTGGTTCATGACATACAAGGAGTTAAACTGGGACACAATGCTGGAGGGAGTCCTGTAACGTATGGTGTGTCAAGGTCTGCAGGAGAATGCACCAACCAGGCTTCTATCCCCCATTGCTTGCCCCCTTTACCATAGGAACTTGATTCTGAATATTGCCCTGAAAACTCTCCATGTAACATGATGCCTTTACATACAAAGTTCTGCTAGCTGCACCATGTCAGTCACAAGCCATTTGAAAGCCAATGTAAGATCCACATGACCCCACCACAGATGTATTGTCACACACCTGCACACAACTGCTCTAGGCCCACTACTCAGCAGGCTCCAACTTACTGGCATCTCTGTTCTACACCATTTTCATGAAACGCAGTCAATGAAGGCATTTTCTGGTACACTCATGATCAGCAACAGGACATCCAAAGGTTCTCCAGTGCCACCTGGTCATGGGAATTTCAAAATTTGGTGGTAGTTATCTAGCCATTTTTGAAGGATGAAGTTGGAGGCACTGTGGGTTTAAATTCATTCAGGAGCCATTAAATATTGAGTAAGCTCATTTCGATGAAAGCTCTGGAGAACTCTCACAGGAAAGGCTTCCCAAAGAGTGGCCCAAGGTCACATGAAGCCAGGCCCATTGAGGTCTACAATGTGAGGTCCATGTGTGTTTTGACTCTCAACTATGGCTGTCAAGTCTTTCAAAATAAAATCATGTGATATCCTTGCTGAGATTCTCAGTGCTCTGTGGACAGGAACCCTGGGCTTAGATCTCAGTTTCCAAGGGTGACTCTCATGCATGGCCTGCTAAAATCCCAACACAATTCATGGCAATACTTCTCTGAGGTCAGTTCCAGAACTCAGTCTCTAAGGTAAATCACACCTGAGTTCAATCCCAGGTGGACCCAGTCATCTCTTCCAAATGCCACACAAATGACCACAATTAAAACCAAAACACTCCCACATGGCCCTCATCTTCTTCCATATAGACACACATCATAACCACTGGCTGGTGGTTTTCATGAGTTGCGCAGCCTAAGACAGTATCCAAAATAAGCTCCCTTGCCCCTCATTTGCCTAAAGTCATGGTGGTCTGGACACCCTTCCGGTGAACCATGAGTGATCAAAAAGGCTTGCTGTTAATACTGCTTCGATTTTCCAATTTTAGGCCTACTGACTCTTGGGTTTAGATTCTTAATGTTAAATGGAGTCATGAGAAAAACCAAGCACCTCTGGGCTAGCCTCTTCAGGGCTTTGAAAAACTCATTTGAGCAAAAAGATCTTGATTCTCACTTGATGGAGGTCAGGATCCTTAGAAGAATTCGAGAGACTTCATCCACAATGAATGCTCTTTTGGCCATTTTGGTTTTGGATACACAAGAGATCTTTCTTTAGATCCCTCAGGTTCTGAGAATCTAGGCCACAGCCTCACAGGGGGCCAAGAGCCTGAATCAGACACATCCCATTCCAAAGCAATTAAGCAAAGAGCCACAGGTGATGCCCATTTATTTCCATTTGAAAACTGTTTTCTTCATGCTTTACAAAGGGGTGGCCTGAGGCAAAGATGTTCCTGACATTCAGTGCAACAGAACAATAGGTAAGCAAAATTCCCAAAGCAGGGTTTCTCCACTGAGACTTTCCTGGTCACACTGATATCTGAGTTTTCTGAGATGCTCACCATTCCCTTCAGCTATGTAGTACATGGCCATGTCACAGAGCTTGGAGGTGGTACATATTTTGGACACAAAACCATCAGTCTATTCTGGAGAGTGCCCACAATTCAGGAAGAAAACAGGAACTTAGGAAGATAGTAGGTGTTGCCCATCTATAATACAAGCCACAGTCCATTCATAAATCGGGCAGGATGAATGCTGAGAAGATTTCAACTAGACAGGACTCATCCATTGATGCATTTTCTTTTCTAATGTCTACAACCAGGGGCACAGTGGGATACACTGATATCCAAACACATGCCTTGTCAAACGACTTACTACAAACAGGTCCCGCCAAAACAAACAAACCGCCATTCCTACCTATTCTCAGAACATGAGACAAATTCACAAATCCCCACCCACACCCACAAAGACACCTCCTTCCCCCAAGTTGGTCTGTGACTATCTGGAGTTTCCACTGATTCGTGGGCCATAGTATGTTCCAAATAAATGGCCTTCCTGTCTCAGACCTGCTTTCCTTGTGCAACTCTGTGAATTTGTCAGGAGTTAGCAGTGTGCCACTACCTGCTTTCTCAGGAAAAACCCCTCTTCAGAGCTTTCCTGCGTTTTGGACATCCTCACATCAGTAGGTACCAAAAATGAATGTCTGTGTCCTTGGTAAATCCAAACAAGGAGACCACTGGGACTGGGACTGGACTGACTATGGGTTCCTGTCTTCCTGGATCCCAAGTTCAGAGAGTTCCATCACCAAAGAAGTGATGTGAGGTCACTTCCTTCAGGAACTGAATCAGATCACTGCCTTGGCAACCTCTTTGTCCTAACAGTTGCTTCCAAGGCTACCATGAGAAAGAGGCTGCCCCTACTTCCTGTGACACTTTCACAAGTTAGAATGCTATATCAACCATAGGCACCCGGGAGCAGCTCTCCACACAGACCTGGTTTGGTCCATCTTCTCTACATTAAAAAGAGAGAGGCTGATTCAGAAACAACCCTTCATTCTGACCATGTTGTTTGCCAGGGAAGATGACTTTTGCTCTCTCGGGTCCTTCATAGCTGCCTACATCTTCTCCAGTGATCATTTCTGCATGGAACTTTGTGGTTCTCAGCAGGTGGAAGATCCCCTACATTCCTATATTGTAAGACCAACTCTGTCCCTGCTCGTCTGTAAAGTTAGATTGAGGGAACAGTGTATGGTTAGGGTTAATAACATGTTCGATTTGGGTTAGAAATTATTCTGCTGGATGAATAATTGTACAAGAATAATGAGGTGAAATGTATGTAGGAAAACAGAAATCTAAGTAAAATTTGAAGCCCAGAAGGGGATTGGGCTTCAAGGGATTGTGATACTTAGCATTGGGATCAAGGGATTGTGATACTTAGCATTGAATTATGTTCTGCAGAGATGTCTCAGAGAGATCGATACACAATGGCATAAGACCCTGTACCTTGGATTATTGAATGTAGAAGAGAACATCCAGTCAGAAGCGTTAATAGGTAGGATTAGGAAGATAGTCAGTAGGTTTAGGAGGAAGAGTGAGTATAGGATTTGGAACAAAAGTTTCTTAGCAATAGGGTTTCGATTAGAGTGTGAATGGAAATGTCAGCACATGTGAAGAGTCAGTCACAATGATGAACTGGGGAAAATATGTAGGAAAGCAATCAATAGAGACATTATGAAATCAGGAAAAGTATAAAGTGAGAGAAAGGATTAGATGTTTTCAACAGGGTTGAATTTGAATATATAATCTTAGGAAGAAACAAATATATTGTCACAAATAGGATTGATTTTTGAGAGCATTAGGCAACTTGGACATGGATGTTTTTAGTAATCCATATTCACTTTACATTTAGGCTTTGGTACAAACATAAGTGTGACCTTTTCTTTTTGTGTCCAAATATTACTGTGATAAAATGTATATGTAGATAAGGTGACATGAGTATTTCTTCCATCATTTCTGAGACCAATAATTTGAAGACGTATAAATTAGTATTGGGTTTACAAAGAGGTGTACCCTGTGTCTATGAATATAAAGAAAAAGCATGAATAGACTGTACAGTGAATAAATAATATAACTGGTTTCACTTTAAATCATGGATTGAATTGATATCTGAAAATATATAAGAAATATTATATTGATACAAAATCATTCATTCCAACCAGTTATACATCTAATGGTAATATTGGGGTTATGGATTATCATGAAGGGTGTGTGAGTTTTGCTTCAAAAGTGATTATGGAAATCGAAAATAATGTATTTGGAAAGAAGTCTCATGAGAAGACCAGTCAAGAAACATGGAGGAATACATGTGTTTCGAAGCAGAAAATGATTGAAAGTGAAACAAATGCCTATAATTTTGTAACTTGTGGATGAAATATATATCTTATAATGTGCATAAACTGAAGAAATAGTAAAATACCAGTGGTGAATAAGAATGAACATAAAAATACACATCATGTCCCATAGGAATCTATTTGCATTAATGAGAAACTGGGTCAATTATTGTAGAAATATTAGGATTTGTATTCACGATTCACTGAAGTTAATTTTCAGTAATAGGAAACAAATAGTATTTCAGGTGGTTGAATATTTCCGAGAATAATCTTGTGAAATGTTGACTATAAATCCACATACATGAACTAGAATGAAATTAAGGAGTGTATAATAAGACACATATATTTAATATTTTAAAACATCTGGAGTGTGTATACACACACACACACACACATTAAAAAGTAGTAGTATATATGCCAATCGAAATTCATCATGAAATATATATCATCCACAGATCGAAAAATATTCATTTTCCTGAACATGGAATTATGTATAATATTGTTCAACTAGGAAGCTCACAGAGAGGATGAACTTTCAGATCCCACAGTGTTTAGGAGGAGTGATCACTTCTCACAATTTGTATCTGCCAAGTCAGACACCTGACAAGAATGTACGTGTGATACCAGGTAGGATTCTATATATGCATATAAAAATAGATGTGCTGAATAGGCTACATAGAATGGGAGAGAGGAATTCACATATTTGTTAACTTTAAAAACACATGGAGAACTATATCAATTACAAATTGACTAGATTTATAACACCAACACTTTGTCACGCAAAAGCCGTGTCCAACTATACACTATGCCTTCTCTGATATGCTTGTATTTCTATTCTGTTTGAGTTATTTTTCTCCATCATATTAGGATTAGTAGTCAGAGTATAGTAGGTTATGGGTCAGTGTCAGGGATTCAGTATTTCAAGTAGAAAATAGGAAAATGAATCTAATATGCATGAAAATATGTGCTACAAAAAATATTCCCACTCTCATCCAGAAGAATGCCTTGAAATTATCTTCGCCCCTAGTATGACACAATTAGAGGAGAAGAGTTAGAAAATATGTGAATACATATCTGGACTGGAAAATGCTCAGCATTACACAACTATGGAGGTGGTAGAACAGTTTCCAAAAGTAAAGAACAGTGTAAACCCTCCACAAACATGGAGCTATGCTGGCCCAAAGACTTCTTGAGAAACTGCCTCTGAGTTTGGGTACTTGAAATATATGTTGTTGTCAGGAGCTTAACTTCCTTTGTAGTGAGACCATCAAAGTTTGGTCTGCATCTATGTGACCTGGAGGACATGGTTTCTTATTTTCCAATGAACATGAGGCTGCAGTGCTGAATTCACTCTTTGTAGCTAAACTGTGGTCACTGGGGGCTAAGTGTCTCCCCATGTGGACTTTGAAGCCATTTGGTAATCCTCCACTTTTCCTGGTGTTTCTTGCTGCTGCACTGGGTGTTTTGTATTTGCTTCACGACATACAAGGAATTCAACTGGGAAACAGTGCTGGAGGGAGTCCTGTAACATGTGGTGGGTCAGGGTCTGCAGGAGAATGCCCCAACTTGGCTTCTATCCCACATTGCTTGCCCGCTTGACCATACCAACCTGATTCTGAACATTGCCCTGAAACCTCTCCATATTACAAGATGCCATTTCATATAATGGTCTGCTGGCTGCACGAAGTCAGTCACAAGCAATTTGGAAGCCAATGTAATATCCACATGGCCACACCACAGATGTATTATCACACACCTGCACACCACTGCTCTAGGCCCACTACTCAGCACGCTCTAACTTACTGGCATCTCTGTTCTACACCATTTTCAAGAAACCCAGTAAATCAAGGCACTGTCTGGTACACTCATGATCAGCAATGGGACATCCAATGGTTATCCAGTGCCACCTGGTCATTGGGAATTTCAAAAATTTTATGATATTTATCTATCCATTTTTCAAGAATGAAGTTGAAGGCACTTTGGGGTTTCCATTCATCCCGGAACCATTAAATGGTGAGGAAGCTCATTTCAATGAAAGCTCTGAGGAACTCTCACAGGCAAGGCTTCCCAGAGTGTGCCCAAAAGGTCACATGAAAAAAGGCCCTTTAAGGTCTATAATGTGAGGTCCTTGTGTGTTTTGACTCTTAACTGTGGCTGCCAAGTTTTTCAGAATAAAATCATGTGATATCCTTGCTGAGATTCTCAGTGCTCTGTTGAAAGCTTTCCTGGGCCTAGATCTCAGGTTTCAAGGGCGACTCTTATGCATGGCCTCCTACAATCCCAACACAACTCATGGCAATACTTCTCTGAGGTCAGTTTCAGAACTCAGTTTCTAAGGGGAATCACACCAGAGTTCAAGCCCATGTGGACCCAGTCATCTATTCCAAACGCCACAAAAATGACCACATTTAAAACCAAAACATTCCCACATTGCCCTTATCTTTAACCATATAAACACTCATCATTAACTCTGGCTGCAGGTTTCCAAGAGTGGCACAGACCAAGACAGTGTCCAAATAATGCACCCTTGCCCCTGATATGTCCAAAGTAAGGGTGGCCTGTTCACCCTTCTAATGAACCAGGAGTGATCAAATAGGCCTGCCATAAATACTGCTCTGCTTCTCCAATTTGAGGCCTACTGACTGTCAGGTATAGATTCTTTATGTGATTTGGCATCATGAGACAACCCAAGCAGTTCTGCAGGAATTTGAAGAACTCATTTGATCCAAAGGATCCCTATTCTCACTTGATGGAGGTCAGGAACCAAACAGAAGAAGTCAAGAGACTTCATCCACAATGACAGATTTTTTGCCATTTTGGTTTGGATGCACACATGGGATCTTCTTTAGATCTATCAGGAGCTGAGAATTTTAGCCACAGCCTCAAACAGGGCCTAGTGTCTGATTAAGACACATCCCTTTCCAGAGCAATTAAGCAAAGAGCCACAGGTGATGCCCATTCATTTCCATTTGAAAACTATTTCTTCAGGCTTCACAAAGGGGTGGCCTGAGGCAAAGACCTTCCTGACATTCAAGGCAACAGAAACATAGATAAGCAAATGGAGCCAAGCAGGGTTTCTCCACTGAGACTTTACTGGTCACACTGGTATCTGAGTTTTCTGAGATGTTCCCATTCCCTTCAGCTATCAAGGACATGGCCATGTCACAGAGTTTGGAGGTGGTACATATCTTGGACAATAAACCATGATACTATTCTGGAGAGTGGCAAGAATTCAGGAAGAAAACAGCAACTTAGGAAGTTAGTAGGTGTTTCCCATCCATAAGGCAAGCAACAGTCCATTAATCAATTGTGCAGGATGAATGCTGTGAATCTTTCTACTAGACAGGACACCTCCATTGATGCATTCTCGTTTCTAATGTCTAAAACCACGGACACAGTGGCTACACAGACATAGAAACACTCGCCTTGTCTAAAGACTTACTAGAAAAAGTCGACTCCAAACCAAACCAACCACCTTTCCTACCTATTCTCAGAACATGAAACAAAACCACAAACTCACACCCACAACCAAAAAGGCACCTCCTTCCCAAAAATAGGTCTTTAACTATCTGGAGTGTCCTCTGACTGGTGGGCCATACTATGTTCCACTCGAAATGGCCTGTCCGGTCTCAGATCTTGTCTCCTTGGCCAACTCTGTTATTCTGGGAGGAGCCAGTGGTTAGCCACAACCTGCTGTCTCAAGAAAGGCCCCTCTTCAGAGCTCTACTGGCATTTGGCCATCCTCACATCACTAGGTACCAAGAAGGTCTGACTCTGTACTTGGTAAATCCAAACAAGTGAGCCCACTGGGACTGGGACTGGGACTGGCTCTTGGTGCCTGGCTTCTTGCATCCCAATTTCAGAGAGTTCCATCACCAAGAAAATGAGGTATGTCACTTTCTTTGGAACTGAATGAGGCCACTGCCTTGGCAACAACTTTGTCCTAACACTTGCTTACAATGGTCCCATGAGTTGGAGGGTGCCCCTACTTCCTGTGACAATTTGACTAGTTAGAATGGTATATCAAAATAGACACCATGGAACAGCTCTCCACGAAGGCCTGGTTAGGTCCATCTTCTCTCTACATTAAGAAGAGAGAGTCTGATGCATACACATCCCTTCGTCCTGTGCAGGTTGTTTGCCATGGAAGATGGCTTTTGCTCATTCAGGTCCTTCATAGCTGCCTACATCTTCTCCAGGGATAATTTCTACATCGAACTTTGAGGTTCTCAGCAGTTGGAAGATCACCTACATCCCTTATTGAAAGAATAGCCCTGTCCCTGCTCTTTTGTAATGTTAGATTGAGGCAACAGTGTATGGTTAGGGTTAATAACAGGTTTGATTTGGGTTAGGAATCATTCTGTGGGATGAATAATGGTATTGGGAACCTGCAATATATAGAAATATAGTGGTTAAATATAAGTATGGAAACAGAAATCTAGGTAAGATTTGAAGCTCAGAAGTGCATTGGGCAATAGATTGGGACACGTAGCTTTGAATTACGTTCTGCATACATATTTCAGAAAAATCGATATACAATGGCATAGGACCTTGTACCTCGGATGATTGAATGTAGTAGAGTACATCCACTCAAAAAGGGATAGTCGATAGGATCAGGAAGATAGTCAGTATGTTTCAGAAGAAGATAGAGTATAGGATTTGGACCAAAGTTCATTAGCAATAGGGTTTTGGTTAGAGAGTGAATGTCAATGTCAGCACATGTGAAGGGTCAGTCACAATGTTGAACTGGGAAAAATATGTAGGAAAGTAGATATCAATAGAGACATTAGGAAATCAGGCAAAGTATAAAGTGAGTAAAAAAACTAGACATTTCCAACAGTTTTGAGGTTGAATATATAATCTTAGGAAGAAACAAAAATGTGGTCACCAATAGGATTGACATTTGAGAGCATTAGGCAACCTGGATATGGATGTTTTTAGTAATCCATGTTCAGTTTCCATTTAGGCTTTGGTACAATCATACGTGTGACTTTTGCATTTTGTGTCCAGAATATTACTGTGGTAACATGCATATGTAGATCAGGTGACATGAGTATTTCTTCCACCATTTCTGGGAGCAGTATTTAGAAGACGAATAAATTAGTATTGGGCATACTAAGAGGTGTACCCTGTGTCTATGAATATAGAGATAATGCATGAATAGACCATATAGTGAATAAATAATATAACTGGTTCCACTTTAAATAATGGATTAAACTGATATCAGAATAAATATAAGAAATACTATATCGATATGAAATCATTCCTTCCAACCAGTTATACATCTAATGGTGATATTATAGTTATGGTTTATCATGAAGTGAGTGTCAGTTTTGCTTCAAAAGTGATAAAGGAAATCAAAAATAATGTGTTTGGAAAGAAGTCTCATGATAAGACCAGTCAAGAAACCTGGAAGAATCCATGTGTTCTGAAGCAGGAAGTGATTGAAAGTGAAACAAATGCCTATAAGTTTGCTAACTTGTGGATGAAATATATATCCTATGATGTGCACAAATTGAAGAAATAGTAATGTACCAGTGTTGAATTAAAATAAATTTCAAAATACACATCATGTCACATAGGAATGTACTTGCATTGATGTTAAACTGGGTCAGTTACTGTAGAAGTATTAGTATTTGTATGCAACATTAACTGAAGTTAGTTTTCAGTACTGCAAACAATATGTATTTCAGGTGGATGAATATTTCTGAGAATGATCTTGTGAAAAGTTGATTATAAATCCATATACATGAACATGAATGAATTTAGTGAGTGTATATAAGACACATATATTTCATATTTTGAAAAATCTGGAGAGTGTATATATATATATATACAAAAAAAAACACACACAGACAATAAATTAGCAATCGAAATTTATCGTGAAATATATATCTTCCACAGATGCAAAATTATTTCTTTTAGAACATGGATTTATGTATAATGTTGTTCTTCTAGGAAACACACCCCTAGGTTAAATTTTCAGTTCCAACAGAGTTTAACAGGAGTGATGATTTCTCACAAATTGTATTTGCCAAATTAGCCTCCTCACAAGAATGTAGGTGTGATACCAGGTAGTGTTCTATATGTGCATTTAAAAATACATGTGCTGAATAGGCTACAGAGAATGGGAGAGAGGAATTCACATATTTGTTAACATTAAAAACACATGGAGAACTATTTCAATTAAAAATTGACTAGATTTATAACACCTACAATTAATCATGCAAAAAACAAGTCCAACTATACACCATGATTCCTCTGAACTGCTTGTATTCCTATTCTGTTTGTGTTATTTTTCTCCATCATATTAGGAGTAGTAGTCAGAGTTTATTAGGGTATGCGTTAGTGTCAGGGATTCAGTATTTCGAATGGAAAATTGGAAAATGACTCTAAAGGGTATGCAAATATGTGCTACACAAAAATGTTCACACTCTCATCCAGAAGATTGCCTTGACATTACCTTAGTTCCAAGTAAGATACAATAAAGGAGAAAAGTTAGAAAATCTGTAAATACATATCAGGAATAAAAAATGCTCAGGAGTTCACAAACTTGTAGGTGGTAGAGGAGTTTCCAATAGTAAGGGACAGGGTAAACACTCCACAAACATTGAGCTCTGCTTGTGTAAAGACTTCTTGAGAAACTCTCTGAGGTTGGGCTCTTAAAATACATGTTGTTGTCAGGAGCTTTAGCTTCCTTTGTTGTGTGACCATCAAATCTGGGTGTGCAAATATGTGACCTGAAGGGCATTGTTTCTAATTTTCCAATGAAAATGAGGCAGCAGTGCTGAATACTCTTTTTGTAGTTAAACAATGGCCACTGGGGTGTAAGTGTCTCCCCGGGTTGACTGTGAAGCCATTTGGTCATCCTCCAATTTTCGTGGTGTTTCTTGCTGGTGCACTGGGAGTTTGGTATTTGCTTCATGAAATACAAGGAGTTCAACTGGGACACAGTGCTGGAGGGAGTTCTGTCACGTGTGGAGGGACACGGTCTGCATGAGAATGCACCAACCAGGATTCTGTCCCACATAGGTTGCCCCTTTGTCCATAGCAACCTGATTCTGAACATTGCCCAGAAACCTATCCATATAACAAGATGCCTTTACATATAAGGGTCTGCTGGCTGTACCCTGTCAATCACAAGGCAATTGGAAGCCAATGGCAGATCCACATGCCCCAACACACATGTTTTTTCACACACCTTCACACCACTGCTCTAGGCCCACTAATGAACAGGCTCCAACTTACTGGCATCACTGTTCTACACAATTTTCATGAAACCCACTCAGTCAAGGCACTGTCTGATACACTCATGATCAGCAACAGGACATCCAAAAGTTTTCCAGTGCCACCTGGTGATGGGAATTTCAAAAATTTCATGGTATTTATCAAGCCATTTTACGAGGATAAAGTTGGAGGCTCTGTGGGTTTCAATTCATTCAGGAACAATTAAATGTTGAAGAAGCTCATATCAATGAAAGATCTTGAGAACACTCACAGGCAAGGCTTCCCAAAGAGTGGCCAAAAGGTCACATGAAGTCAGGCCCATTGAGGTATACAATGTGAGATCCATATGTGTTTTGACTCTCAAGTGTGGCTTTAAAGAATTTCAGAATAAAATCATGTGATATCCAGGCTGAGATTCCCAGTGCTGTGGGCAAAGCCACCCTGCACCTAGATCTCCCTGCACCACAATTAATACCTGAGATGTTGGTTGCATGGCCTAGTAAAATCCAAACACAATTCATGACAATACTTCTCTTATGTCACTTCCAGAATTCAGTCTCTAAGGGGAATCATACCAGAGTTCAAGCCCAGGTGGACCCAGTCATCTGTTCCAAGCGCCAAACAAATTACCACAATTCACAACAAAATGCTCCCACATGCCCCTTATCTTATTTCATGTAGACACTCATCATAACATCTGGATGGAGGTTTCCATGAGGGGCACAGCACAAGACAGTGTCCAAAATAACCTTTCTTGCCCCTCATTTGCCTAAAGTCAGTGTGGCCTGGAAATCCTGACTGTGAACCAGGAGTGATCAAATACGCCTGCCGTTAATACTCCTTGGCTTCTCCAATTTGATGCCTACTGACTGTGGGGTTTAGATTCTTTATGTAAACTGGATTCATGAGAAAACCCAAGCACCTATGGGCTAAACTCTGCAGGGCTTTAAAGAACTCATTTGACCCGAAGGATCCCTATTTTCACTTGATGGATGTCAGGAATCTTAGAGAAGAAGGTGAGAGTCTTCATCCACAATAACTGCTCTTTTGGCCATTTTGGTTTGGGATGCACCCATGGGATCTTTCTTTAGATCCATCAGGTGCTGAAAATCTAAGCCACAGCCTCACACAGGGCCAAGAGGCTGATTCAGACACATCCCTTTCCAAAGCAATTAAGCAAAGAGCAAAACACACACAGACATTATAAAGTGGCAATATATATGCCAATTGAAATTCATGATGAAATATATATCGTCCACAGATCCAAAAATATTAATTTTACTGAACATGGATTTATGAATAATGTTGTTCAACTAGAAAGGTTACCCTTAGGTTGAATTTTAAGATCCAATAGCGTTTAGGAGGAGTGATCTCTTGTCATAATTTGTATCTGCCATGTCAGCCACCTCACAAGAATGTATATGTGATACCAGGTAGGATTCTATATGTTTATATAAAAATACATGTGATGAATAGGCTACAGAGAAAGGGATAGAGGAATTCACATATTTATTAACTTAAAAAACACAAGGAGAACTATTTCAATTAAAAATTAACTAGATTTATAACACCTACCCTACATAATGCAAAAGGCAAGTCCAACTATACACCATGGCTCTTCTGAACTGCTTGTATTTCTATTGTGTTTGTATGCACTGTGGGTTTCAAGAACCATTAAATGTTGAGGAAGCTCATTTGAATGAAACTCTGGAGAACTCTCATAGGCAAGGCTTCCCAAAGAGTGACCAAAAGGTTAGATATAGCCAGGCCCATTGAGGTCTACAATGTGAGGTCCATGTGTGTTTTGACTCTCAACTATGGCTACCAAGTCTTTAAGAATAAAATCATGGGATATCTTGGCTGAAATTCTCAGTGCTCTGTGGAAATCCACCCTCGGCCTTGATCTTAGTTTCCAAGGGCGACTCTCATGCTTGGCCTCCTAAAATATCACCACAATTCATGGCAATACTTCTCTGAGTTCAGTTCCAGAAGTCAGTCTCTAAGGGGAATCACACAAGAATTCAAGCCCAGGTGGACCCACTCATCTCTTCCAACCGTCACACAAATGACCACAATTAATACCTAAACACTCTCACATGGCCCTTCTCTTCTTCTATAAAGGCACTCATCATAAGATCTGGCTGGAGGTTTCCATGAGGGGCACAGCCCAAGACAGTGTCCCAAATAAGCTCCCTTGCCACTCATTTGCCTAAATTCAGGGTGGCTTGGACACCCTTCTTGTGCACCAGGAGTGATCTGAAAGGGTAAAATAAATTGAAATTAAAGTGTAAAAGTTGAAGTGTAAAAGACTGGGTTTTGTAAAGTTTCTAAGCTGCAAGGCCTGAGTTAAAATGTAAAGGACCAGGTATTGTTAAGTTCCTATGCTACATGCAAAACCTGAAATTCCTGTAGCTTGTAGTACAATTCCCGACTGCCCAGTAAATATTCCCCCTGACCGCCTGGTTATTTAATAACCTAGGACCCTGTGTGGCCTGGCACATAGGCATTGCAAGGCCTAAAGCAATCTGTTTGAATGTGTACCTCGCTTTAGAACTGACCTATCACTCCTGCCTCACCTGTTCCTGCCAATGAATGAACTAATCATGTTTAGGAATTGTTGTTTGATTTTTCTGCGGTGTATGTTGATTTCTTAAAGGAGACTGTGATATATGTAAAGTCCCGCCCTCCCCAAAAAGTGTACTTAAGCACTGCTCAACCCCTGCTAGGGGCTCTGGGCTACTCTCCCTTCTTGAGTGAGCACTTAGCCCCAGCATGCTAGATTGGATCCTCAATGAACGCCTTTTTCTGTTGCATGAGCCGCGGTCTCTTGGTGGTCTCTTCCTCCGACGTTCACCGGATCCTTACATTTGGTGCGTTGGCCGGGAATCACGCAGCATAGGACAAGGACACCCCAACAGACCCCTCTGGGGGTAAGTAAGGCGCTTCTTTCCATTTTTCCTTGCGATCGCTCAGAGCTTTTTGCTCAGGTTCCGTTTTTCCGTTTTTGGTTTGGGTTGGCAGAGTGGCTGCCAGCGGAGAACGTAAGTTCCCCCTGTCAGTGGTGGACAAACGTGTCCTAAAGCCACAGACCACGTCCTTGCAAGGGATGCCTTGGAGGACTCAGGGAGTGATGGATGTGCCCTCATTAGGTGAGGAGGGACGGATGAGCCCACATTAGGTGACTCTGCTGCCAACCCATCATATCTTGCTGGCTACTTTTTTCTCTCAGGTTGAATTCACTGTCTGGCTTTGTGGTCTAACCCATCAGGTTTTGCCAGTTACTAGGTTCTAATCTTTACTTCTGAACTCGTGTTAAATGTTACCTGTGTGTACATGTTTGTGTCACGTTTGTATTGTCCTTGTCTCTGTTTGAGAAACTCTCATTATGGGACAAAGCCATTCCATGCCTCTGTCCTTGAAGCCTTTCCTGGTCCCTGCCTCCAATCCGACACCGTCACCCAGGATCCTATCACTCAAACCTTCTACTCCTTCCCCTCTTCCCTCCATTCTCCCTGAGTCACAAGATTGTAGATCTTGGGGTTGTGAACAAACGGGAGCTGCATGATGGTCTTTGTGTGTCTTTTTATCTGTGTTTCTGTTAAATGTGATGGCATTGTTTGGACCGATGCAGAGTCCCGAGTTCCAACCTGCCTTACATATGTGGAAGTTACTTTAGCTAAATTTTAAACTAATGCTTCTCCTGTGAGGGACCAAAAGTCAATAGAACCGCCAGTTTTTCTGTTCTCACCTTTTGCACCTCTCTTAGCTGTGTTTTAAAGAACTTTGATAAACTTTACTCCCCTTTGTTAAGCAAGATTACGGAAGCAGTGATTTCTTTTCTTCCCGTAGTAGGCTTGAGCATGCCCACTGCAGAGGGAAATGTCTGGGGTCAAAGAACATTGATATCTCGCTTAAACTTTTCTCAAAACCCTGTCCTCATTATTAAATTGGCATTAATTGGCTTTGGGATGGGAACCAAGCCTTCAGTCATAAATTTTGACACCCCAGAGGGGACTTTAAATAAACCCCACTCTGCCCTCTTGGGGAAGCCTAGCACTCAAAACAACTGCAAACAGAGGATGAAATTTTTGGGAGCTGACTACTGCAAAGTTGGGAGACATAGAATATGCCTGGTGCCTGGGGTCAAAGCAAACCAGAGGAACTAATCCTGTAAGTAAATGGTGAGGCTAAGGGACTCCCAGCAGCTGACAGAGCCATTTTGCTGTGGGGAACTCCCTTATTCCTTACGTGCACTTTAAGGATTTCTCCACCTCTGTTTACTTAACAAAAGGGACAATGAATGCATTAATATGTTGATATTATAGATTGTTTCTTGGGGATGATCTAGGGTGAATGTGTATCTAAAAATGATTTTTTTTATTTTAACCATCTCGTATCTAAATGGGTTTCTAAAGCATTGCACTATGTTACAGTTAAAAGTTGGGTTTAAACAATTGTTTAGTTTGATTTCAGGTAGTTCATGCTAGGAAACTTAAATACTTAAGATAAAAAATAATTAAAGAGTTTTAATTTTGAACTAGGCAGCCTGAAAAAATTTCACTAGATATATCAGTGCATTAACTTGGGAAGAGATAATAAATTATGATATGGTATCTATTCCCATCAGTGTGTAAGATTTTAAAAAATGGTACTAAATTAAAACGTTGGTCTGGCTTATTGAAATGACATTAATTAGCAACAGTCTTGGAAATTTTTAAAGCTTAATTTCGGATACACATGGTAGTGTGTGGTTCTTTTTAAAAAATTTTCAGCCAATTTAATGTAACTTAATACTATTAGAAACTTCATAACAAAGAAAGGGGCTTAACGATCCTATAGAAACTTCTTCTGATGGTGGCTTTAATATTATCAAAAAATGATCCTATTTTCAGTTTTGTGTGAGCAAGTTTTTCTAGTGTAGAAAAATCTAAAGATATAAAATTTTGAGAATTACATCTAAAACTTGCATCAAAATTTTCAACATCCAAACCTGGAAATTATGACTTATAGCTAAAATGCCTTAGGCCTGAGGTTTCTGCTATGAATTCCAGTCTTTTCAGTTTTCCAGACCTCAGCCAGGACTTAAGTTGATATGCAAATAAAAGAAGCCTGCAGCACTCAGCAGGAGACAGATAAAAAAGAGTAAATGTGTCTTTTTACCTGAACTCAAACTAGACCTAACCAAAAAATTATATTATATGGTATTTACTAATTACTGGCCAGTCATCTTTTTTAGGACTCTTGCTTTTCTTAGATTCTGTATTTTTTTTTTTTGAGCTCATGATCTTGATTCTGCTGATGGGTTAATGTTTTCTGATCAGTTCTATTTTTGATCGACTCAGGAGTTTTTAGCATTTCAATGGAGATTTCACCTGAAAAAGCTACAAGACTTTTACTATTGTGTTATGTGTTACATTTGTGTTACGTGTTGTATGTTGGTATGTCTGTATGTGTGTATGTCCATATATCATGCAGTGATATGACAATTGACAGATGAGGAGCACTGATGAAAAATTTAGAATGTATCCAAATGTGTTTGATTCACGTGATTCATATGTTTTAATTCAAATTGGGTAAAGAGATAAAAATAAAGATGTCTTTAAAATTAGGCCTATAAGTTTTCTAGGTTTTCAAAAAGGCCCTAATAAAATGTAGATGTCTATAAAATAATCTGCCTAAATTCAGAAATTTACAAGTATTGAATTGAAATGTGAACAGAAAGAGGTTAGTAGATGAAAAAGAGAAACTAAAAGGTTCCAGATATAGATCTAATAGAGGAAAAACGTGTTTCTGGATAAGAGAGTCTATATGATTAAGTAATTAAAAGGGTTTAAGTAAATAATAAAAAAAGGTGTGTGTAACTTGGTTATATGTGTAAGTTTTGAGCAAGTAATCTTAAAAAATTAAACAGCTGGTAAAACAAGTACTGTTTTTATAAAATTGTGCCATGTTATTTCTTTAAAATCTAAACTTGTTTAATACAAAAACATCAATGTAATTGTGGTGTTAATGTGTTCATATCTTCCAGGTATACAAGTCTGTAAGGTAGAAGCTTCCAAAGACCATTGTATCAAGCTGGTGTTCTAAGGTTGTATGGTAATTCTAGGCTTAAAAGAAAAACATGTTCGAGATTTATGTATATCATTTGTGTTCTATAATTGGACTTGTTATCAATAAGATATGTACAGTTCCATGTTACTTTTTACACTGAGATACAATCTAAAAGTATTTTTAACTTAATGAGAGCCAAATCTGTGAAGGTTTTATTGTAAACACAAAGGTAATGCCCATTCATTTCCATGTGAAAACTGTTTTCTTCAGGCTTCACAAAGGGGTGGCCTGAGACAAAGACTTTCCTGATATTCAGGGCAACATAACAATAGGTAATCAAAAGGCCCAAAGCAGGGTTTCTCCACTGAGACTTTACTGGCTACACTTATATCTGAGTTTTCTGAGATGCTTGCCATTCCCTTCAGCTATCCAGTACATGGCCATGTCACAGATCTTGGAAGTGGTTCATATATTGGACACAAAATCATGAGCCTATTCTGGAGAGTGGCCAGAATTCAGGAAGAAAACAGGAACGTAGGAAGATAGTTGGTGTTGCCCATTGATAAGGCAAGCCACACTCCATTCATAAATTGTGCCGGATGAATGCTGGGAAGTTTTCTCCTTGAGAGGATACACCCATTGAGGCATTCTCTTTTCTAAAGTCTACAACCACGGACACAGTGGGATACACAGACCTAAAAACACTCGCCTTGTCAAAGGACTAACTAGAAACACTCCACTCCAAACTAAACACACCCCCTTTCCTAACTATTCTCAGAACAAAAGAAAAAACCACAAACCCATACCCACAACCACAAAGGCACCTCCTTCCCCCAAGTAGGTCTGGAACTATCCAGAGTGTCCTCTGACCGGAGGGCCATACTATGTTCCCCAGAAATGGTCTGTCCTGTCTCAGATCTGGGCTCCTTGGTCAACTCTGTGAAGTTTTCAGGAGCCAGCAGTGAGCCTCTACCTGTTTTCTCCAGAAGGGCCCCTCTTCAGAATTTTTCTGGAATTTGGCCATTCTCACATAAGTAGGTACCACAAAAGACTGACTCTATCCTCGGAAAATCCAAACAAGTGAGAACACTGGAACTGGTGCTGGGACTGGGTCTTGGTGCCTGGCTTCCTGGAACCCAAATTTGGAGAGTTCCATCAACAAGGATGTGAGGTGAGGTCACTTCCTTTAGTAACTGAATGAGGTCACTGCCTTGGCAACCAATTTGTCCTAACATTTGCTTCCTAAGGTCTCATAACATGGAGGATGTCCCTACTACCTGTGACACTTTCACAAGTTAGAATAGTATAGAAACCATAGTCACCTGGGAACAGCTCTCCACAAAGGCCTAGTTTGGTTCATCTCCTCTACCTTAAGAAGAGAGAATCTGATTCAGACACAACCCTTCATTCTGACCAGGTTGTTTGCCATGGAAGATGCCTTTTGCTCTATCATGTCCTTCATAGCTGCCTACGTCTTCTCCAGGGATCATTTCTGCATGGAACTTTGAAGTTTTCAGCAGGTGGAAGATCCCCTGCATTCCTGTATTGTAAGACCAAATCTTTCCCTGCTTTTCTGAACACTTAGATTGAGGGAACAGTGTATGGTTAGGGTTAATAATATGTTCAATTAAAAAAAAAATACTCCCACATGGCCCTCATTTTCTTCCATGTAGACATTCATCATAACCTCTGGCTGGAGGTTTCCATAAGGGGCGCAGCCCAAGACAGTGTCCAAAATAAGTTCCCTTTCCCCTCATTTTCATAAAGTCAGGGTTTCCTGGACACCCTTCCTGTAAACCAGGATTGATCAAATAGGCCTGCCAGTAATACTGCTCTGTTTCTTCATTTTGAAGCCTACTGACTGTGAGGTATAGATTCTTTATGTGATTTGGAGTCATGTGAGAACCCAAGCACTGCTGCAGGGCTTTGAAGAACTCATTTGTCTCAAAGGATCCCTATACTTACTTGATGGAGGTCAGGAACCTAACAGAGGAAGCAAGAGACTTCATCCACAATGACTGATCTTTTTGCCATTTTGGTTTTGGATGCACACATGGGATCTTTCTTTAGATCCATCAGGTGCTGAAAATCAAAGCCACAGCCTCTCTCAGAGCCGAAAGGATGATTCAGACACATCCCTTTCCAAAGCAATTAAGCAAAGAGCCACAGGTGATGCTCATTCATTTCCAATTGAAAGCAGTTTTTTTCAGGCTTCACAAACTGGTGGCCTGAGGAAAAGACCTTCCTGACATTCAGGTCAACAGAACAGTAGGTTAGCAAAAGGCACAAAGCAGGGTTTCTCTACTGAGACTTTACTGGTCACACTGATATCCGAGTTTTCTGAGATGCTCCCAATTCCCTTTATCTATCCAGTACATGGCCATGTCACAGAACTCGACAGAGGTCCATATCTTGGACAAAAAAACATGAGCCTATTCTGGAGAGTGGCCAGAATTCAGGAAGAAAACAGGAACTAAGGAAAGAAGTAGGTGTTGCCCATATAAGGCAAGCCACAGTCCATTCATAAATTGGGCAGGATGTGTGCTGAGATGCTTTCTAATAGACAGGACACATCCATTGATGCATTCACTTTTCTAATATCTACAACCACGGAAAAAGTGGGAAACACAAACATAGAAACACTCGCCATGTCAAATGACTTACAAAAAACAGTCCACTCCAAACCAAACATACTGCCTTTCCTACCTATTCTCAGAACATGATACAAAACTACAAATTCACACCCACACCCACAAAGGCACCTCCATTACCCAAGTAGGTCTGTGACTATCCAGAGTGTCCTCAGACTGGTGGGCCTTACTCTGCTCCCTCGAAATGGACTTTCCTGTCTCAGATCAGGTCTCCTTTACCAACTCTGTAAAGTTGTCAGCATCAATCAGTGAGTCACTACCTGCTTTCTCAGGAAAGGCCCCTCTTCAGAGCTTTCCTGGCATTTAGCCATCCACACATGAGTATGTACCAAGAAAGACCGACTCTGTCCTTGGTAAATCCAAACAAGTGAACCCACTGGGACTGGGACTGGGACTGGCTCTGAGTGCCTGGCTTCCTGGATCCCAAGTTCAGAGAGTTCCATCACCAAGGAAGTGAGGTAGGTCACTTCCTTCAGGAACTGAATGAGGTCACTATCTTGGCAACCACTTTATCCTAACATTTGCTTCCAAGGGTCCCATGAGAGAGAGGCTTCCCCTACTTCCTGTGTCACATTCACAAGATAGAATGGTATATCAACCATAGGCACATGTTAACAGCTCTCCACACAGACATGGTTTGGTCCATCTTCTCTACATTAAGAAGAGAGAGGCTTATTCAGACACATCGCTTCATCCTGACCAGGTATTTTACCAAGGAAGATATCTGTTGCTCTCTCAGGTTCTTCATAGCTGCCTACATCTTCTCCAGGGTTTATTTCTGCATGGAACTTGAGGTTCTCAACAGGTGGAAGATCCCCTATCTACCTGTATTATAACACCAACTCTGTCCCTGCTCTTCATAAAGTTAAATTGAGGGAACAGTGCATGGTTAGGTTTAATAGCATGTTCGATTTGGGTTAGGAATCATTCTGTGAGATGAATAATGGTATTGGGAACCTCCGATATTACAAGCATATATAGGTGTAATATAAGTATGAAAACAGAAATCTAGGATAGATTTCAAACCCAGATGAACATTGGACCCTTGATTGGGATACTTAGCTTTGAATAATTTCCGCAAAGTTGTCTCAGATAAATCGATATACAATGGTATAGGACCTTGTACCTTGGATGACTGAATGAGGAAGAGATCTTCCAGACAAAAAGAGATAGTTCGAAAAGTTATTTAGATATAGGGTTTTGGTTAGAGAGTGAATGTAAATGTCAGCATATGTGAAGAGTCAGTCACAGTGATGAACTGGGGAAAATGTTTAGGAAAGCAGAAATCAATAGAGACATTAGGAAATCAGGGAAAGTACAAAGTGAGTGATAGGATAAGATGTTTTTAACATGGTTGAGTTTGAATATATAATCTTAGGAAGAAACAAATATGTAGTCACCAATAGGAATGATATTTGAGATCATTAGTTAATCAGGACATGGATGTTGTTAGTAATACATGCTCACATTTAATTTAGGCTTTGGTACAATCATAAGGGTGTCCTTTGCATTTTTTGTCAGGAATATTACTGTGTTGAAATGTAAATGTATATCAGGTGACTACAGTATTTCTTCAACTATTTCTGAAAGCAACATTTTAAGACTGATAAGTTAGTATTGGGGACACAAGTACGTGTACCCTGTGCCTATGATTATAAAGATGATGCCTTAATAGACCATACTGTAAATAAATAATATAACTGGATCAAACTTTAAATAATTGATTGAATTGACATCTGAAAATATATAGGAAATCTTATATTGATATACATAAGTTCATTCTAACCAGTTATACATCTAATGGTAATTTTAGCATTATGGTTTATGATGAAGAGTGTGGGAGTTTTGCTTCAAAAATGATTATGGAAATCGAAAATAATATGTTTGGAAATAATCTCATGCAAAGAACAGTCAAGAAACATGGAGGAATACATATGTTCTGAAGCAGCAAGTAATTGCAAGTGAACCAAATGCGTACAGATTTGTGAACTTGTGGATGAAAAGTATTATCCTATGATGTCCATAAACTGAAGAAATTGTAATGTACCAGTGTTGAATAAAAATGAACTTCAAAATACACATCATGTCCCATAGGATTTTACTTGCATTGATGTTAAACTGGGTCAGTTACTGTACAAATATTAGGATTTGTAAGCACCATTCACCAAAGTTAGTTTTCAGTACTGGGAAATAAATATGTATTTCATGTGGATGAATATTTCTGAGAATAATCTTGTGAAAATTTGATTATAAATCCACATATAGGAACATGAGTTAAATTAATGAGTGTATAATAAGACACACATATTTCATATTTTGAATAATCTGGAGAAAAAAATATATATATACATATATATAGATACAAACACAGACATTAAAATGTAGTAATATGTATGCCAGTCAAAATTCATTATGAAATATATATCATCCTCATATCCAAAAATATTCTTTTTACTGAGCATGGATTTATGTATATTGCTGTTCATCTAGGAAATTCACCAATATGTTGAATTTTCAGTTCCATCAGTATTTAGGGGCAGTGATCTCTTCTCACAATCTGTATCATCCTAAAACAGCAAGCTCACAAGAATGTATGTGTGATACCAGGTAGGATACTAAATATGCATAATAAATTTCATGAGATGAATAGGCTACAGAGAAAGGGAGACAGAAATGTACATATGTGTTAACTTTAAAAACTCATGGAGAAGTATTACAATAAAAAGTTGACTAGATTTATAACACATACACTTGATAAAGCAGAACGCAAGTCCTAGTATACACCATGCCTCCTATGTACGGCCTGTATTTCTATTCTGTTAGGTTTCTTTTTCTACATCATATTAAGATTAGTAGTCAGAGTCTAGTAGGGTATGGGTTAGTGACAGGGATTCAGTATTTCTAATGGAAAATAGAAAAATGAATCTAATGTGTATGCAAATATTTGCTAGACAAAAATCTTCCCACTTCCTCCAAAACAATGCCTTGATATTTCCTTCGCCACAAGTAATACACAATTAGTGGAGAAGAGTTTGAAAATCTGTGAATATATATCTGGAAAAGAAAATACTCAGGAGTTCACAACCTTGGAGGTGGTAGAGGAATTTCCAAAAGTAAGGTACAGGGTAAACACTCCACAAACATGGAACTCTGGTGGCCTAATGAGTTTTTGAGAAACTGCCTCTGAGTTTGGGCCCTTGAAAAATTTGTTGTTGTCAGGAGCTTTAGCTTCCTTTGTATTGAGACCATCAAACCTGGGTCGGCATCTATGTGACCTGGATGACATGGTTCCTTATATGCTATTGAACATGAGGAAGAAGTTCTGAATTTTCCCTTTGTTAGTAAACTGAGGACACTGGGGTCTAAGTGTCTAACCATGTGATCTGTGAAGCCATTTGGTCATACTCCACTTTTCGTGGTGTTTCTTACTGCTGCCCTGGGAGTTTGGTATTGGCTTCACGTAATACAAGGAGAAAAACTGGGACACAGTGCTAGAGGGAGTACTCTCACGTGTAGTGGGTGAGGGTCTGCAGGAGAATGCACCAACCAGGCTTCTATCCCAAAAAGCTTGCACCCATGTCCATAGCAACCTGATTCTGAACATTGCCCTGAAACCTCTCCATATAACAAGGTCCCTTTACTTGTAAGGTTCTGCTGGCTGCAACATGTCAGTCACAAGTCATTCGGAAACCAATGGCAGAACCACGTGTCCCGAAGACAGATGTTTTATCATTCACCTGCCCACCACTGCTCTGGGCCCACTAATCAGCAGGCTCCAACTTTCTGGCACCTCTGTTCTCACCATTTTCATGAAACCCAGTCAATCAATGCAATGTCTGGTACACTCATGATCAGCAACAGATATCCAAAGGTTCTCCAGTGCCATCTGTTCATGGAAATTTAAAAAATTCATGGTATTTATCTAGCCAATTTTCAAGGATGAAGTTGGAGGCACTGTGGCTTTCAATTTATTCAGGAACCATGAAATGGTGAGGAAGCTTATTTCAATTAAAGCTCGGGAGAACTCTCAGAGGCAAGGTTTCCCAAAGAGTGGCCAAAAGGTCACATTAAGCCAGGCCCATTGAGGTCTACAATTGAGGTCCATGTGTGTTTTGACTCTCAACAATGGCTGCCACGTCTTTCTGAATAAAGTCATGTGATATCCTGCCTGAGATTCCCAGTGCTCTTTGGAAAGCTATCCTGAGCCTAGATCTCAGTCTCCAAGGGCAACTCTCATGTGTGGCCTCCTAAAATCCCAACACAATTCATGTCAATACTTCTCTGAGTTCATTTCAGTCTCTAAGGGGAATCACTCCAGAGTTGAAGTCCATGCGGACCCAGTCATCTCTTCCAACCACCACACAAATGACCACAATTAAACCAAAACACTCCCACATGGCCCTCATCTTCTTCAATATAAACTCTCATCATAACCTCTTGCTGGAGGTTTCCATGAAGGGCGCAGCCTAAGGAAGTGTCCAAAATAAGCTCACTTGCCCCTTATTTGCCTAAACTCAGTGTGGCCTGGAAACCCTTCCTGTGAACCAGATGTGATCAAATAGGCCTGCCATTAATACTGCTCTACTTCTCCAATTTGAGGCCTACTCTCTGTGGGGCATAGATTCTTTATGTGAATTGGGGTCATGAGAAAATCAGGCACCTATGGGCTACCCTCTGCAGGGCTTTGAAGAACCCATTTCAGTGAGTCGAGGAATTGGACCAAATGTTCTTTAGATATAGGGTTTTTGTTAAAGAGTGAAAGTAAATGTCAGAATATTTGAAGAGTCAGTCACAGTGATGAACTGGGGAAAATGTGTAGGAAATCACATATCAATAGAGACATTAGGAAATCAGGCAAAGTACAAAGTGAGTGATAGGATAAGACATTTTTAACAGGGTTCAGATTCAATATTTAATCTTAGGAAAAAACAAATATGTAGTCACCAATAGGAATGATATTTGAGATCATTAGTTAATCAGGACTTGGATGTTGTTAGTAATACATGCTCACTTTCAATATAGGCTTTGGTACAATCATAAGTGTGTCCGTTGCATTTTGTGTCAGGAATATTACTGTGATAAAATGTGTATGTATATCAGGTGACTAGAGTATTTCTTCCACCAATTCTTAAAGCAATATTTTAAAGACTTATAAATTAGTATTGGGGATACAAATAGGTATACCATCGGTCTATGAATATAGAGATGATGCCTTAATAGACCATACTGTGAATAAATAATATAACTGGTTCAAACTTTAAATAATGGATTGAATTGATATCTGAAAATATATAGGAAATTTTATATTGATATACATAAATTCATTCTAACCAGTTATACATCTAATGGTAATATTAGCATTATGGTTTATCATGAAGAGTGTCTGAGTATTGCTTCAAAAATGATTATGGAAATCAAAATAATGTGTTTGGAAAGAATCTTATGAAAAGAACAGTCAAGAAACATGGAGGAATACATGTGTTCTGAAGTAGGAAGTGATTGAAAGTGAACCAAATGCCTATAAATTTGTGAAATTGTGGATGAAAGGATATATCCTATAATGTCCATAAACTGCAGAAATAGTAATGTATCAGTGTGGAATAAAAATGAACTTCAAAATACACATCATGGTCCCATAGGTGTCTACTTCCATTGATGTGAAACTGGGTCAGTCACTGTGGAAATATTACGATTTGTATGCACCATTCACTGAATTTAGTTTTCAGTACTAGGAAATAAATATGTATTTAAGGTGGATGAATATTTCTAAGAATTATTTTGTAAAAATTTGATTATAAATCCACATACACACACATGAGTGAATTTAGAAAGTGTATAATAAGACACATATATTTCATATTTTGGAAAATCTAAAGGGTAGATATCTATATCTAGATAGATAGATAGATAGATAGATAATTAGATACTCACATACACAGACATTAAAATGTAGCAATATATATGCCATTCGAAAATCATAATAAAATAGATATCATCCACGTATCCAAAAATATTCATTTTACTGAACATTTATTTATGCATAATACTGTTCATCTAGGAAATTCACCCATAGGTAGAATTTCCAGTTCCATCAGTATTTAGAGGGAGCGATCTCTTCTCACAATTTGTATCTTCCAAAATAAGCAAGCTCACAAGAATGTACATGTGATACCAGGTAGAATTCTAAAGATGCATTAAAAAATACATGTGATGAATAGGCTACAGAGAAAGTGAGACAGAAATTTACATATGTGTTAATTTTAAAAACTCATGGAGAAGTATTACAATGAAAAGTTGACTAGATTTATAACACATACCATTGATAAAGCCGAAGGCAAGTCCAAGTATACACCATGACTCCTATGAAAGGCCTGTATTTCTATTCTGTTAAGTTTCTTTTTCTCCATCATATTTTGATTAGTAGTCAGAGTCTAGTAGGGTATGGGGTAGGTTCAGGGATTCAGTATTTCAAATGGAAAATAGGAAAATGAATCTAATGTGTATGCAAATATGTGCTACACAAAAATCTTCCCACTCTCATCCAGAACAATGCTTTGACATTACCTTCGCCCCAAATAAGACACAATTAGTGGTGAAAAGTTAGAAAATCTGTGAATACATATGTGGAAAGGAAAATGCTCAGGAGTTCACAAACTTGTAGGAGGTAGAACGGGTTACAAAAAGAGAGAGGGTAAACACTCCACAAACATGGAGCTCTGCTAGCCTTTTTGAGAAACTGCCTCTGAGGTTGGGCAGTTAAAATATATGTTGTTGTCAGGAGCTTTACCTTCCTTTGTAGTGAGACCATCAATTCTGGGTCTCCATCTATGTGACCTGGATGACATGGTTTTTTATTTTCTAGTGAACATGAGGCAGCAGTGCTGAATTCTCTCTTTGTAGGTAAACTTTGGCCACTGGGGTCTAAATATCTAACTGTGTTGTCTGAAAAGCCATTTGGACATTATCCACTTTCGTGGTGTTTTTTACTGCTGCACTGTGAGTTTGGTATTGGCTTCACGAAATACAAGGAGTTCTACTGGGACTCAGTGCTGGAGGATGTACTCTCACGTGTGGTGGGTTACTAAAATGCACCAGTGGGGCTTCAATCCCACATAGCTTTTCAACTTGACAATAGCAACCTGATTCTGGACATTGGCAGGAATCCTCTCCATATAATAAGATGCCTTTACATACAGTCTGCTGGCTGTACCATGTCAGTCACAAGTGATTTCTAAGCGAATGGCAGATCCACGTGGCCCCACCAGAAATGTTTTTTTCACACACGTACACTCCACTGCTCTAGGCCCACTAGTCTGCAGGCTCCAACTTTCTGGCATCTATGTTCTACACTTTTTCCATGAAACCCAGTCAATCAAGGCACTGTCTGGTACAATCATGATCAGCAACAGGACATCCAGAGGTTCTCCAGTGCAACCTGGTCATGGTAATTTCAAAAAATTCATGGTATTTATCTAGATATTTTTCAATAATGAAGTTGGAGGCACTGTGGGATTCAATTTATACAGGAACCATTAAAAGGTGAGGAATCTCATTTCAATGAAAGTTCTGGATAACTCTCACAGGCAAGGCTTCCCAAAGAGTGGGCAAAAGGTCACATGAAGCCAGGCCCATTGAGGTCTACAATGTGAATTCCATGTGTGTTTTGACTCTCAACTATGGCTGACAATCTTTCAAAATAAAATCTTGTGATATCCTGGCTGAGATTCCCAGTGATCTGTGGAAAGTCACCCTGGGCCTAGATCTCAGTTTCCAATGGCGAATCTCATGCGTGGCCTCCAAAAATCTCAACACAATTCATGGCAATACTTCTCTGAGCTCAGTTCCACAACTCAGTCTCTAAGGGGAATCACAACAGAGTTCAAGCCTAGGTGGACCCAGGCATCTCTTCCAATTGCCACACAAATGACGACAATTAAAACCAAAACACTCCCACAGGGCCCTCTTCTTCTTTTATATAGACACTAATCATAACCTCTAGCTGGAGGTTTCCATGAGGGGCACAGCCCAAGACAGTGTCAAAAATAATCTCACTTGCCCCTCATTTGCCTAAAGTCAGGGTGGCCTGGACAACATTCCTGTGAAACAGAAGTGATCATATAGGACTGCTGTTAATGCTGCTCCACTTCTCAAATTTGAGGCCTACTGACTGGGGTATAGATTCTTTGTGTGAATTGGAGTCATGAGAAAACGCAAGCACCTATTGTCCAGCCTCTGCAGGGCTTTGAAGAACTCATTTGACACAAATGATCCCTATTCTCACTTGATGGAGGTCATTAATATTACAGAGGAAGGCGAGAGGCTTCATGTACAATGACTGATCTTTTTTTCCATTTTGGTTTTGGATGCCCACATGGGATCTTTCTCTAGATACATCAGGTGCTGAAAATCTAAACCACAGGCTCACACAGGGCCAAGAGGCTGATTCAGACAAATCCCTTTCCAAAGCAATGAAGTAAAAAGCCACAGGTGATTCCCATTCATTTCCATTTGAAAACTCTTTTCTTCAGGCTTCACTAAGGTTTGGCCTGAGGCAAAGACTTTTCTGATATTCAGAGCAACAGAACAATAGGTAATCAAAAGCCCCCAAGCAGGGTTTCTCCTAGGAGACTTTCCTGGTTACTCTGATATGTGAGTTTTCTGAGATGCTGGCCATTCCCTTCAGCTATCCAGTACATGGCTATGTCACAGAGCTTGGAGGTGGTACGTATCTTGTACAAAAATACATGATACTAATCTTTAGAGTGGCCAGAATTCAGGAAAAAAAATGAGAACATAGGTAGATAGCAGGTGTTGCCCATGGATAAGGCAAGCCTCAGTCCATTCATTAATTGGGAAGGATGCATACTGGGAAGTTTTCTACTAGACAGGACACACCCAATGAGCTATTTTCTTTTCTAATATCTACAAAGAAAAACACAGTGGGATACACAGACACAGAAACAGTCTCCTTGTCAAATGACTTACTAGAAACAGTCCACTCCATACCAAACAAACCTCCTTTTTTACCTATTCTCAGATCATGAGAAAAAACCACAAACACAAACCAACACCCACAAATGCACCTCCTTCTTCCAAGTAGGTCTGTGACTATCTGGAGTGTCCTCTGACTGGTAGGACATACGATGTAACCCAGAAATGGCCTTTCTGTCTCAGATCTGGTCTCCTTCGTCAAATCTGTGAATTTATAAGGAGGCAGTAGTGAGCCAATTCCTATGCTCTCAGGAAAGACCCCTCTTCAGAGCTTTCTTGGTATTTGGCAACCCTTACATCAGTAGGTACCAAGAAAGACTGACTCTGTCCTTGGTAAATCCAAAGAAATGAGCCCACTGTGACTGCGACTGGGACTGGCTCAGGGTGCCTGGCTTCCTGGATCACAAAATTCAGAGACCTCCATCACCAAGGAAGTGAGGTGAGGTCACTACCTTCAGAAAATGATGAATGAGGTCACTGTCTTGGCCACCACTTTGTCCTAACAGTTTCTTCCTATTGTCTCCTGACATGGAGGCTGCCCTACTTCCTGTGATACTTTCACATGTTAGAATGGTATAGAAACCATAGTCACCTGGGAACAGCTCTCCACACAGGCCTGGTTTGGTCCATCTTCCCTACATTAAGAATAGAGAGGCTGACTCAGACACATCCTTTCATCCTGACCATGTTGTTTGCCATGGAATATGACTTTTGTTCTCTCAGGTCCTTCATAGCTGCCTGCATCATCTCCAGGGATAATTTCTGCATGGATTTTGAGGTACTCAGCAGGTGGAAGATCTCCTAACTTCCTGTATTGTAATACCAACTTTGTCCCTGCTCTTCTGTAAAGTGAGATTGAGGGAATATTGTATGGTCAGGGTTAATAGCATGTTCGATTTGGGTTGGAAATCATTCTGCTGGATGAATAATTGTATTGGGAACCAGCGATATTTATAAGAATATAGAGGGAAAACATAAGTATGAAAACAGAAATCTAGGTAATATTTGAAGCCCAGAAGGATTTGGACCCTTGATTTGGATCCTTAGCTTGAGTTATGTTTTGCACCGTGGTCTCAGTTAAATTGATATACAATGGCATAAGACCCTGTACCTCAGATGATTAAATGTAGAAGAGAACATCCAGTCAAAAAGGGATTGTGTGTAGGATTAGGAAGATAGTCAGTAGGTTTAGGAGGAAGAGTGAGTCTAGGATTTGGACCAAATGTTCTTTAGCAATAGGGTTTTGGTTAGAGAGTGAATATAAATGACACCATATGTGAAGAGTCAGGCACAATGATGAACTGGGGAAAATATGTAGGAAAGCAGACATCAATAGAGACATTAGGAAATCTGGCAAAGTATAACATGATAGGATTAGAGATTTTCAACAGGGTTGAGGTTGAATACATAATCTTAAGAAGAAACAAATTTGTAGTCACCAGTAAGACTGACATTTGAGAGCATTAGGCAACCTGGACATGGATATATTTAGTAATCCATGTTCACATTCCATTGAGGCTTTGGTACAATCATAAGGGTGACCTTCGCATTTTGTGTCCAAAATATTACTGTGATAATATGTATATGAAGATCAGGTGACATGAGTATTTCTTCCACCATTTCTGGGGGAAATATTTTGAAAAGATATAAATTAGTACTGGGGATACTAATAGGCTTACCCTGTGTTGATGAATATAGAGATGATGCATTAATAGACCATAATGTGAATAAATTATATGACTGGTTCCAAATTTAAATAATGGATTGTATTGATATCTGAAAAAATAGAAGAAATCATTTATTGATATACATACATTCATTCCAACCACTTACATATCTAATGGTTATCTTAGGGTTACCGTTTATCATGAATAGTGAATGAGTTTTGCTTCAAAAATGATTATGGAATCGAAAATAATGTGTTTAGAAAGAAGTCTAGTGAAAAGACGAGTCAAGAAACATGGAGAAATATAAGTGTTCTGAAGGAGGAAGTGATTGAAAGTGAACCAAATGTTTATAAATTTGTGAATTTGTGAATGAAAGGATATATTTTATGATGTCTATAAACTGAAGAAATAATAATGTACCAGGTTTGAATAAAAATGAACTTTAATAAACACATCATATCCAATAGGAATCTACTTGCATTGGTGTTAAACTTGGTCAGTTACTGTAGAAATATTACGATTTGTAAGCACCCTTCCCTGAAGTTAGTTTTCAGTACTAGGAAACAAATATGTATTTCAGTGGATGTATATTTCTGAGAATAAACTTGTTAAAAGTTGATTATAAATCCACATATATGAATATGAATGAATTCAGGCGGTGTATAAGAAGACACATATATTTCATATTTTGGTAAATCTGGAGAATATATATATATATATATATATATATATATATATATATATATATATATATATATAGAGAGAGAGAGAGAGAGAGAGACACAAACACACACACATTATAATGTAGCAATATATATGCCAATTGAAATTCATCATGAAAAATAACTCATCCGCATATCCCAAAATATTCATTTTACTGAACAGTAATATATGTATAGTGTTGTTCATCTAGGAAGCTCACTCATGGGTTGAATTTTCTGTTAAAACAGCGTTTAGGAGGAGTGATCTCTTCTCACAATTTGTATCTGCCAAGTCAGCCACCTCACAAAAATGTACATGTGAAACCAGGTAGGATTCTATTTGTGCATATAAAAATACATTTGCTTAATAGGCTACAGAGAAAGGGAGACAGGAATTCACATACTTCTTAACTTTAAAAACACATGGAGAATTATTTCAACAAATAATTGACTAGATTTATAACTCCTACCTTATATCATGCAAAAGGTAAGTCCAACTATACACCATGCTTCCTCTGAAATGCTTGTATTTCTATTCTGTTTGGGTTATTTTTCTCCATTATATTAGGATTAGTAGTCAGAGTTTAGTAGGGTATGTGTTAGTGTCAGGGATTCAGTATTTCAAACAGAATATTGTAAAATGAATCCAATGTTTATGCAAATATGTGCTAAACAAAATCTTCTCTCTCTCATCCAGAACAATGACTTGACATTTCCTTCGCCCCAAGTAAGTCAGAATTAGAGGAGAAGAGTTAGAAAATCTGTGAATATATATTTAGAATGGAAAATGCTCAGGAGTTCACAACCTTGGAGTTGATAGAGCAGTTTCCAAAAGTAAGTGACATGGTAAACACTCCACAAACATGGAGATCTGCTGGCCTAAACACTTCTTGAGAAATTGCCTCTGAGCTTGGGCACTTGAAATATATGTTGTTTTCAGGAGCTTTAACTTCCGATGTAGTGAGACCATCAAAGCTAGGTCTGCATCTATGTGACCAGGAGGACATGGTTTCTTATTTTCCAATGAACATGAGGCAGCAGTGCTAAATTCTCTCTTTGTAGCTAAATTGTGGCCACTGGGGCTAAGTGTCTCCCCATGTGGACTGTGAAGCCATTTGGTCATCCTCGACTTTTCGTTTTGTTTCTTGCTGCTGCACTGGGAGTTTGGTATTTGCTTCACGAAATACAAGGAGTTCAAGTGGGACACAGTGCTGGAGGGAGTTCTGTCACGTGTGGTGGGTCAGTGTCTGCATGAGAATGCACCAACTAGGCTTCTATCCCACATAGCTTGCCCCTTGACCATAGCAACCTGATTCTAAACATTGCCGTGAAAAATCTCCATATAACAAGATGCCTTTATATAGAAGGGTCTGCTGGCTGCACCGTGTCTGTCTCAAGGCATTTGAAAGTCAATGGCAGATCCACATGGCCCCACCAGAGATGTTTTGTCACACACCTGCACACCACTGCTCTAGGCCCACTACTCAGCAGGCTCCAACTTACTGGCATCTCTGTTCTACACGATTTTCATGATACCTAGTCAATCAAGGCACTGTCTGGTATACTCATGATCAGCAACAGGACATCCAATGGTTCTCCAGTGCCACCTGGTCATGAAAATTTCTAAAATTTTATGGTATTTATCTAACTATTTTTCACAGATGAAGTTGTTGGTACTGTGGGTTTCAATTCATTCAGGATCCATTAAATGTTGAGGAAGCTCATTTTAATGAAGTATCTGGAGATCTCTCACAGGCAAGGCTTCCCAAAGAGTGGCCAAATTGTCACATGAAGCCAGGACCATTGAGGTCTACAATGTGAGGTCATGTGTGTTTTGACTCTCAACGATGGCTGCCAAGTCTTTCAGAATAAAACCTGTGATATCCTAGCTGAGATTCCCAGTGCTCTCTGGAAAGCCTCCCTGGGCCTAGACCTCAGTTTCCAAGGGCGACTCTCATGTGTGGCCTCCTGAAATCCCAACAACATTCATGGCAATACTTCTCTGAAGTTAGTTCCAAATATCATTCTCTAAGGGGAATCACATCAGAGTTCAAGCCCAGGTGGACCCAGTCATCTCTTCCAACTACCACACAAATGACCACAATTAAAACCAAAACACTCCCACATGGTTCTCATCTTCTTCCATATAGACACACATCATAACCTGTGGATGGAGTTTTCCATGAGGGGCACAGCCAAACCAGTGCCCAAAATAAGCTCCCTTGCCCCTCATTTGCCTAACGTCAGGGTGGATTGGACATGCTTCCTGTGAACCAGGAGTGATCAAATAGGCCTGCCGTAAATGCTCCACTTCTCCACTTTGAGGCCTTCTTACTGTGGGGATTATATTCTTCTTTTTCTAAATTTTTTTGGAAATTTAATTGGAAAGTTAAAAAAAATTGTTTTGCAGAATGTTAAATTTCTAATGGCAAAGCCTTCACCTTGTTTGTGAAGGAAACCTTGATGCCTTGCCAATCTGGTAACATGGAGACACTCAAAATTTTCTGTTACATACTACATGGATGAATGGCTATAGCACATAGTTTTTTAAAACTGAAAGGCAGATACCAGCAAGTAAGATAACAAATAAAAGACAATTTTATTAAAAAATAAAGTTGTTAAATGACTCAAATATTGGAAATTCAATTCTTTTTATTTTTGGTTGTTCAAAACATTATAAAACTCATGATATATCATCTTTCATACATTTGACTCAATTGGGTTATGAACTCCCATTTTTACCCCAAATACAAATCGCAGAATCACATCAGTTACACACTCACGTTTTTACATAATAGCATACTAGTTATTGTTGTATTCTGCTACCTTTCCTATCCCCTACTATTCCCCCTCCCCTCCCATCTTCCCTCTCTACTTCACTGCTGTTGTTTAATTCTCTCCCTTGTTTTCCCCTATTTAGCCTCACAACCTCTTATATGTAATTTTGTGTAACATTGAGTAGTCTCCTACCATTTCCATATGCTTTTCCTTCTCTCTCCCTTTCTCTCCCCCCACTCATCTCTGTTTAGTTTTAATATTTTTCTCATGTTCTTCCTCCCTGTTCTGTTCTTATTTGCTCTCTCTATATAAAAGGAAACATTTGGCATTTGTTTTTTAAGGATTGGATAGATTCGCTTAGCATAATCTATTCTAATGCCATTCATTTCACTGCAAATTCTATGATTTTGTCATTTTTCAGTGCTGTGTAATACTCCATTGTGTATAGATGCCACATTTTATTATCCATTCGTCTATTGAAGGGCATCTAGGTTGGTTCCAAAGTCTAGCTATTGTGAATTGTGCCGCTATGATCATCGATGTGGCAGTATCCTTATACTGCTCTCTATTAACATCCTCAGGGAAGAGTCTGAGAAGGGCGATATCTCGGTCAAATGGTGGTTCCATTCCCAGCTTTCCCAGGAATCTCCATACTGCTTTCCATATTGTACTCACCAATTTGCAGTCCCACAAGCAGTGTACAAGTGTACCCTTTACCCCACATCCTCACCAACACTTATTGTTGTTCGACATCATAATGGCTGCCAATCTTACTGGAGTGAGATGGTATCTTAGGGTGGTTTTGATTGCATTTCTCTGACTGCTAGAGATGGTGAGCATTTTTTCATGTACTTGTTGATTGATTGTATGTCCTCCTCTGTGAAGTGTCTGTTAAGATCCTTGGCCCATTTGTTGATTGGGTTATTTGTTATCTCATTGTTTAATTTTTTTGAGTTCTTTGTATATTCTAGATATTAGGGCTCTATCTGAAGTGTAAGGGGTAAAAATTTGTTCCCAGGATGTAGGCTCTCTATTTACCTCTCTTATTTTTTCTCTTGCTGAGAAAGATCTCTTTAGATTAAGTAAGTCCCATTTGTTTATTCTTTTTATTAACTCTTGGGCTATGGGTTTCCTATTAAGGAATTTGGAGCCCAACCCCACAGTATGTACATCGTAGCCAACTTTTTCTTCTATCAGACACAGTGTCTCTGATTTTATATCTGGCTCCTTGATCCATTTTGAGTTAACTTTTGTGCATTGTGAGAGAAAGGGATTCAGTTTCATTTTGTTGCATATGAATTTCCAGTTGTCCCTGCACCATTTGTTGAATATGCTATCCTTCTTCCATTGCATGCTTTTAGGCCCTTTTTCAAATATAAGAAAGTTGTAATTTTGTGGATTTGTCTCTGTGTCCTCTATTCTGTACCATTGGTCCATCTGCCTGTTTTGATACCAGTACCACACTGTTTGTGTTACTATTGCTTTGTAGTACAGTTTGAACTCTGGATTCACACTTCCTGCTTAGAATTGCTTTCGCTATTCTGGGTCTTTTGTTTTTCCATATGAAATTCATGATTACTTTATCTATTTCTACAAGAAATGCCATTGGGTTTTTGATTGGCATCGCATTAAACCTGTAGAGAACTTTGGGTAATATCGCCATTTTGATGATGTTATTTCTGCCTATCCATGTACAGGGCATACTTTTCCATCCTCTAACATCTTCTTCTATCTCTCTCTTTAGGGTTCTGTAGATTTCATTGCATAAATCTTTCACCTCTTTGGTTAGGTTGATTCCCAAGTTTTTTATTTTCTTTGAGTATACTGTAAAAGGAGTGGTTTTCCTCATTTAAATTTCAGAAGTTTTGTTGCTGATATACAGGAATGCCTTAGATTTATGCGTGTTGATTTTATATCCTGCCACTTTGCTGAATTCATTTACTAATTCTAGCAGTTTCTTTGTAGACCCTTTTGGGTCTGTTAAATATATTATCATGTCATCCAAAAATAGCGATAATTTAAGTTCTTCTTTTCCTATTTTTAAATCTTTAATTTCTTTTGTCTGTCTAATTGCTCTGGCTAGTATTTCAAGAACTAAATCGAATAGAAGTGGTGATAGATGGCATCCCTGTCTTGTTCCAGATTTTAAAGGGAATGCCTTCAGTTTTTCTCCATTTACGATGATGCTAGCCTGAGGTTTAGCATATATAGCTTTTACAATGTTGAGGTAAGTTCCTGTTATTCCTAGTTTTTATAGAGTTTTAAACATAAAGGGATGCTGTACTTTGTAGAATGCTTTTTCTGCATCTATCGAGATGATCATATGGTTCTTCTCTTTAAGTCTATTGATGTGGTGAATAGTATTTATTGATTTCCGTATATTGAACCAGCCTTGCATCCCTGGGATGAATCCCTCTTGATCATGATGCACAATTTTTTTATATGCTTTTGTATTTGATTTGCCAGGATTTTATTGAGAATTTTTGCATCCAAGTTTATTAGAGATATTGGTCTGTAGTTTTCTTTCTTTGAAGTGTCTTTGTCTGGTTTTGGGATCAGGGTGATGTTGGCCTCATAGAATGAATTTGGAAGAACTCCTTCTTTTTCTATTTTTTGAAATAGCTTGAAAAGTATTGGTATTAATTCATCTTTGAACGTTTTGTAGAACTCTGCTGTATAACCATCTGGTCCAGGGTTTTTTTTGGTAGGTAGTCTTTTGAAGGTTTCTTCTATTTCTTCCTTTGTTATTGGTCTATTTAAATTTTGTGTGTCTTCCGGACTCAATCTGGGCAGATCATATGACATAAGAAATTTATCGATATCTTCATTATCTTCTGTTTTATTGGAATATAGGGTTTCAAAATACTTTCGAATTATCTTCTGTATTTCTGTAGTGTCTGTTGTGATATTGCCTTTTTTATCCCATATGTTAGTAATTTGAGTTCTCTCTCTACTTCTCTTCATTAGCATGGCTAAGGGCCTGTCGATTTAATTTATTTTCAAAGAACCAACTTTTATTTGTTCAATTTTTTTTGTTTCAATTTTGTTGATTTCTCCTCTAATTTTAATTATTTCTTGTCTTCTACTACATTTGTTGATTTGCTCTTTTTTTTCTAGGTTTTTGAGATGTAGTGTGAGATCATTTATTTGTTGTTTTTTTCTTTTTTTGAGGAAAGAATTCCAAGAAATGAATTTCCCTCTTAAAACTGCTTTCATTGTTTCCCACAGAATCCGGTATGTTGTGTCTGTATTGTCATTTGTCTCTAAGAGATTTTTTATCTCCTCCTTTATGTCTTCTGTAACCCATTGATTATTCAGTAACATATTGTTTATTTTCGATGTGATGTAGAATTTTTCCTTCCTTCTTCAATTATTAATTTCAAGTTTCATTCCACTATGATCAGATATGGTGCATGGTATTATCTCCATACTTTTATATTTACTAAGAGTTTCCATATGGCATAATATATGGTCTATATTTGAGTAGGACCAATGTGCTGCTGAGAAGAACATGTATCCACTTTATGATGTTTGATATATTCTATATATGTTGGTTAAGTCTAGGTTATTGATTGTGCTATTGAGTTCTATAGTTTCTTAATTCAGATTTTCTGTAGAGGATCTGTCCAATGGCGAGGGTTGTGTGCTGAAGTCACCCGTAATTATTGTGTTATAGCCTATATGACTCTTGAACTTGAAGAGAGTTTGTTTTATGACTTGGCACCACCATTGTTTGGTGCATACAAATTGATAATTGTTATATCTTGTTGGTGAATGTTGCCTCTTAACAGTATATAGTGTCCTTCTTTATCACTTTTGATTAACTTAGGTTTTAAGTTGATTTTATTCGATATGAGTATGGCCACTCCTTCTTGCTTCCGAGGGCCAACAATGGCTGCGAAGTCTTTCAGAATAAAATCATGTGATTTCCTGCCTGAGATGCCCATTGCTCTGTGGAAAGCCACCTTGGGCCTAGATCTCAGTTTGAAAGGGTGACAATCATGCGTGGCCTCCTAAAAACCAACACAATTCATATCAATACTTCTATGAGGTACGTTCCAGAACTCAGGCTCTAAAAGGAATCACACCAGAGTTCAAGCCCAGGTGGACCAAGTCATCTCTTCCAACCCCCACACAAATGACCACAATTAAAACAAAATAACTACCACATGGCCCTCATCTTCGTCCATAAAGACCCTCATCAAATGTTCTGGATGGAAGTTTCCATGAGGGTTGCAACTAAAGACAGTTTTCAGAATAAGCTCCCTTGCCTCTAATTTCCCTAAAGTCAGGGTGGCCTGGACACCCTTCCTGTGAACCAGGAGTGATCAAAAAGGCCTGCCATTAATTCCGCTTTGTTTCTATAATTTGAGGCTTACTGAATGTCAGGTATAGATTTTTTATGTGATTTGGAGTCATGAGAAAACCCAAGCACATCTGCAGAGCATTCAAGAATTTATTTGACAAAGAGGATCCCTATTCTCACTTGAAGGGGGTCAGGAACCTAACAGAGAAAGGCAAGAATCTTCATCCACAATGACTGCTCTTTTTGCCATTTTGGTTTTGAATGCACACATGGGATCTTTCTTTAGATCCATCAGGTGCTGAGAATCGAAGCCACAGCCTCACACAGGGCCAAGAGGCAGATTCAGACAAATTCCTTTCCAAAGCAATTAAGCAAAGAGCCACAGGTGATGCCCATTTATTTCCATTTGAAATTTTTTTCTTCAGGCTTCACAAAGGGGTGGCCTGAGGCAAAGACCTTCCTGACATTCAGGGCAACAGAACCTTGATTGGTATACTGAGCTTGAATTATGTTCTGCACCGAGGTCTCAGATAAATCGATATACAATGGCATAGGACCGTGTACCTCGGATGATTGAATGTAGAAGAGAACATCCAGTCAAAAAGGGATAGTCTGTAGGATTAGGAAGATAGTCAGTAGGTTTAGGAAGAAGAGTGAGACTAGGAGTTGGACCAAAAGTTCTTTAGCAATAGGGTTTCAGTTAGAGAGTGAATGTAAATGTCAGCACATCTGAAGAGAAAGTCACAATGATGAACAGGGAAAAATATGTAGGAAAGCAGATATCAATAGAAAGATTAGGAAATCAGGCAAAGTATAAAGTGAGTGATAGGATTAGACATTTTCAACAGGCTTGAGGTTGAATATATAATCTTAGGAAAAAACAAATATGTAGTAATCAATAGGATTGACATTTGAGAGCATTAGGCACCCTGGACATGGATGTTTTTAGTAATCCATGGTCACTTTCCATTTAGGCTTTGGTACAATCATATGTGTGACCTCTGCATTTTGTGTCCAGAATACTACCGTGATAAAATTTATATGTAGATAAGGTGACATGAGTATTTCTTCCACCATTATGGGGAGTAATATTCTGGAAACTTATAAATTAGTACTGGTGATACAAATAGGTGTACCTTGTGTTGATCATTATTGAGATGTTGCATGAATAGACCAGATTGTGAATAAAGTATATAACTGGTTCCAACTTTAAATAATGGATTGAGTTTGCATCTGAAAATATATTGGAAATCTTATATTGATATATATACAATCATTCCAACCAGTTATATATGTAATGGTAATATTAGGGTTACAGTTTATCGTGAAGAGTGAGTATTGCTTCAAAAATGATTATGGAATCAAAAATAATGTGTTTAGAAAGAAGTCTAGAGAAAAGACCAGTAAAGAAACATGGAGGAATACATGTGTTCTGAAGTAGTAAGTAAATGAAAGTGAACCAAATGCCTATAATTTTGTGAAGTTGTGGGTGAAAAAATATATCCTATGATGTCCATATACTGAAAAAATAGTAATGTACCAGTGTTGAGTAAAAATGAACTTCAAAATACACATCATGTCCCATAGCAATCTACTTGTATTGATGTTAAACTGGGTCAGGTACTGTAGAAATATTAGGATTTGTATGCACCACCTACTGAACTTAGTATTCAGTAGTAGGAAACCAATATGTATTACAGGTGTATAAATATTGCTGAAAATAATCTTGTAAAAATTGGATTTTGAACCCACATACATGAATATAAATGAATTTAGGGAGTGTATAATAAGACACATATTTTTCATATTTTTTTAAAATCTGGAGAATATATATACATATATATATATATATATATATATATATATATATATATATATATAATATATATATACACATATATATACATATATAATATATATATGTATATATAATATATATATATATACATATATATACATATATAATATATATATGTATATATATATACACGTATACATTTTTTTTCCAGATTTAAAAAAACATACATACACACACACACACACACACATTAATATTTAGCAATATATATGCCAATCGAAATTCATCATGAAATATAATTCATCCACATATCCAAAAATATTCATTTTACTGAACATGGATTTATGTATAGTGTTTTTCACTAGGAAGCTCACCCATAGGTTGAATTTTCAGTCCCATCATTATTTAGGGAGAGTCATCTGTTCTCACAATTTTATATTCCAAAATCAGGGAGCTCACAAGAATGTCCGTGTGATACCAGGTAGGATATTATATATATATATGTATAAAAAAATACATGTGCTGAATAGGATACAGAGAAAGGGAGACAGGAATTTATATATGTGATAATTTTAAAAAATCATGGAGAAATATTACAATGAAAAGTTGACTAGATTTAAAACACATACTCTTGATAATGCAGAAGGCAAATAGAAGTATACACCATGCTTCCTATGAAAGGCCTGTATTTCTATTCGGTTAGGTTTCTTTCTCTCCATGATATTAGGATTAGTAGTCAGAGTCTAGTAGGGTATGGGTTAGTGTCAGGGATTCAGTATTTCAAATGGAAAAAAGGAAAATGAATCTAATGTGTATGCAAAAATGTGATACACAAAAATCTTCCCTCTCTCATCCAGAACAATGCCTTGACATAACCATCGCTAAAAGTAAGACACAATTAGAGGAGAGGAGTTAGAAAATCTGAATATATATGTGGAATGGAAAAGGCTCAGGAGTTCACAACATTGGAGGTGGTAGAACAGTTTCCAAAAGTAAGGGAGAGGGTAAACAATCCAGAAACATGGAGCTGCGCTGGCCTTGAGACTTCTTGAGAAACTTCCTCTGAGGTTGGGAACAAGAAATATATGTAATTGTTAGGAGATTTAGCTTCGTTTGTAGTGACACCATGAAATCTGGGTCTGCATCTCTATGACCTGGAGCACATGGTCCTTATTTTCTAATGAACATGAGGGAGCAGTTCTGAATTCTCTCTTTGTAGGTAAACTGTGGCCACTGGGAGCTAAGTGTCTTTCCGTGTGGACTGTGAAGCCATTTGGTGATCCTCCACTTTCCAGGGTGATTCTTACTGCTGCACTGGGAGTTTGGTATTTGCTTCACGAAATACAAGGAGTTCAACTGGGACAAAATGCTGGAGGGAGTTCTGTCATGTGTGGTTGGTCAGGGACGCAAAGAGAATGTACGAACCAGGCTTCTATCCTACATAGCTTTCCCCTTGACTATAGCAACCTGATTCTGAACATTGCCCTGAAACCTCTCCATATGACAAGATGCCTTTACATATAAAGGTCTCCTGCCTGCACCATGTCAGTCGCAAGTCTTTCGAAGCCAATGGAAGATCCAGGTGGTCCTACCAAAAATATTTATTTACACACCTACAGTCCACTTCTCTACGCCCACTACTCATTAGGCTCCAAATTACTGGCATCTCTGTTCTACACCATTTTCACGAAAACCAGTCAATCAAGGCACTCTTTGGTACACTCATGATCAGCAACAGGAAATCCAAAGTTTATCCAGTGCCACCTGGTCATGGGAATTTCAAAAATTTTATGGTATTAATCTAGTCATTTTTCAAAAATGAAGTTAGAGGCACTGTGGGTTTCAATTAATTCAGGAACCATTAAATGGTGAGGAAGCTCATTTCAATGAAAGCTCTGGAGAACACTCACAGAAAAGCCTTCCAAAAGACTGGCCAAAAGGTCACATGAATCCAGACACATTGAGGTGTACAATGTGAGGTCCATATGTGTTTGGACTCTCAACTAGGGCTGCCAAGTCTTTAAGAATTAAATCATGTGATATCCTGGCTCAGAATCCCCGAGCTCTGTGGAAAGCCATCCTGGGCCTAGATCTCAGTTTCCAAAGGCGATTCTCACGCGTCGCCTAGTAAAATCCCAAGAGAACTCACGACAATACTTCTCTGAGGTCAGATCCAGAACTCATTCTTTAAGGGGAATCACACCTGAGTTCAAGCCCAGGTGATCCCAGTCATCTTTTCCAACTACCACACAAATTACCACAATTAAAACAAGAACACTCCCATATGGCCCTCATCTTCTTTCATATTGACACTCATCATAATTTTGCTGGAGGTTTCCATGAGGGGAGCAGACGAAGACAGTGTTCAAAATAAGCTCCTTTGACCCTCATTTGCCTATAGTAAAGGTGGCCTGGACACCCATCCTGTGAACCAGGAGTGATCAAATAGGCCTGCCATTAATACCGCTCCAATTCTCCAATTTGAGGCCTACTGACTGTTTGGTTTAGATTCTTTATGTGAATTTTAGTCATGAAATAACCAAGCACCTATGGGCTAGCCTCTGCAGGTTTTGAAGAACTCATTTGACCCAAAGGATCCCTATTTTCACTTGATGGAGTTCCAGAACCTTACAGAGGAAGTCGAGAGACTTCATCCCAATGGCTGCTCTTTCTGCCATTTTTCCTTTGGATGCAAACATGGGAACTTTCTTTAGATCCATCAGGTGCTGAGAATCTAAGCCTCAGCCACACACAGGGCCAGGGGGCTGATTCAGTCACATCCCTTTTCAAAGCACTTAAGAAAAGAGCCACAGGTATGCCCAATCATTTCCATTTGAAAACTGTTTTCTTCAGGCTTCACAAAGGGGTGGCCAGATGCAAAGAACTTCCTGACATTCAGGGCAACAGAACAATAGGTAAGCAAAAGGCCCAAAGCAGGGTTTCTCCTCTGAGACTTTCCTCGTCACACTGATATCTGAGTTTTCTGAGATGCTCGCCATCACCTACAGCTATCCAGTACATGGCCATGTCACAGAGCTTGGAGGTGGTACATATCTTGGACACAAAACCATGGGCCTATTCTTGAAATTGGCCGGAATTCAGGACGAAAATAGAAACTTAGGAAGGTAGCAGGTGTTGCTCATCGATAAGGCAAGCTACAGTCCATTCATAAACGGGGCAATATGAATGCTGAGAAGCTTTCTACTAGACACGACACATCCATTGATGAATTCTCTTTTCTAATGTCTACAACCACGGAAACAGTGGAATACACAGACATAGAAATACTCGCCCTGTGAAAAGACTTACTAGAAACAGTCCACTTCAAATGAAACAAACCGACTGTCCTACCTACTCTCAGAAAATGAGACAAAACCACAAACCCACAACCACACCCACAAAGGCACCTCCTTCCCCTAAGTAGGTCTTTGACTATCCGGAGTGTCCTCTGACTTGTAGGCCATAATACGTTCCCCCGAAATGGCCTGTCCTGTCTCAGATCTGGTCTCCTTGGCAAACTCTGTGAACTTCTCAGGAGCCAATGGTGAGCCACTAACAACTTTCTCAAGAAAAGCCCCGCTTCCGAGCTTTCCTGGCATTTGGCCTTCTCACTTCTGAAGGTACCAAGAAAGACTGACTGCATTTAGTAAATCCAAACAAGTGAGACCATAGGGACTGGGACTGGGACTGGCTCTGGGTGCCTGGCTTCCTGGATCCAAAGTTCAGAGAGTTCCATCACCATGGAAGTGAGGTGAGGTCACTTCCTTCCTGAACTGAATGAGGTCCCTGTCTTGGCAACCACTTTGTCTTAACTGTTACTTCCAAGGGTCCCATGAGATTGAGGCTGCCCCTACTTCCTGTGACACTTTCACAAGTTAGAATGGTATATCAACCATAGGCACCCAGGAATAGATCTCCACACAGGCCTGTTTTGGTCCATGTTCTCTACATTAAGAAGAGAATCTGATTCAGACACAACCTTTTATCCTGACCGGGTTGTTTGCCATGGAAGATGACTTTTGGTCTCTCAGGTCCTTCATAGCTGCCTACATCTTCTCCAGGGATCATTTCTGCATGGGCCTTTGAGGTTCTCAGCAGGTGGAAGTTTCCCTACATTTCTGTATTATAAAATCAATTCTTTCCCTGCTCTTCTATAAAGTTAGATTGAGGGAACAGTGTATGATTATGGTTAAAAACATGTTTGATTTGGGTTAGAAATCATTGTGCTGGATGAATAATGGTATTGGGAACCTGCTATGTGTATAAGAATATATAGGTGTAATATATGTATGAAAAAAGAAATCTAAGTATGATTTGAAGGCCAGAAGGGCATTGGGCCCTTGATTGGGATACGCAGCATTGAATTACGTTCTGCAGAGATGTCTCTGATAAATCGATATACAATGGCATAGGACCTTGTACCTTGCATGAATTAATGTAGAAGGAACATCCAGTCAAAAAGGGATAGTCGGTAGTGAAAGGTTAATAAAATAGGTACTTGCTATTTCCTGTTTTTCTGTATGCTTAAAAAAACACTGTTGAAATCTTGAGAAATATTTGCTAATCTTGTTCTAGAATGTACTGTTCCCAACTGCCAAACTGCAGAATGTACTGCCTCACTCGGTGTCACGCGAACCGCCCACTCACCCTTACACATCAGTAAACTTCCCTCCCTTCCCTCTCCAAGGAATGTATGTAAGCTCTGCATAAGCTGTTCTCAGAGCTCTCTGATCTATTTAAGTTAGCTGTGAGCCCCAGCAAGCTGGACCCAAAATAACCCTTTGCTGTTGCATGAGACAGTCTCTTGGTAGTCTCTTCCTCCAACACTCACCTGACCTTTACATATTGAGGTTCCACCGAGTTCCGGCAGTGGCGGATGAGAGACCCCAACGGGCTCCTCTCGGAGCAAGTAAGGCGCCTCTTTCCGGTTTCAGGTGTCATGTTAGGGCTTGGCAAAATTGCTGGCGATGAAGAGCCTGGGGTCTCTCCGACGGTGGCTGAGAGACGTGTCACAGAGACATAGGGCACCTCCCTGGGGGACCCCGCAGAGGACTCGGAGAATCAAGGAACAATTGCTTCATCGACTCAGTGATATTTTCTTTTAGATTCGGTATTGCCATCCTATCGGGTTTTGCCGGCTACGAATTCCTGGTCTCAGTGTTGGATGTCCATTGCCTGTCTTTATGGTCTTGTCTTATCTGTGTCATGTGTCTTTGCTTTTACTGTTTGTGTACCTTTCATTATGGGACAGAGCACTTCAATGCCTCTGTCCCTGACCCTTGATCACTGAACCAAAGTCCGCTTAAGGGCTCAGAATCTTTCTTTTTTTAGTAAAACGCTGGACCTGGCAGACTCTCTGTGCCTCAGAATGGCCCATCTTTGGAGTCGTATGGCCCCAAGAAAGATCTTTCTACTTCCCACTAATTAAAAAAGTCAGAGATATTGTCTTTCAGCCAGGGCCACATAGCCATCCTGATCAACAGCCATATATCTTAACTTTGCAGGACCTCTGCAAATCTCCTCCTCCATGGGTGAAGCCTTTCCTTGCCCATGCCTCTGCTCATACTCCTTCCCACATGATCTCTCAAACCCTCACCTCTTCCTCCTCCTCCACCCTCTGTTTTCCCTGAGTCACAAGATTTGACTCTACTGGACTCTTCCTCCTCTCCTTATCCCCTGCCCTCGTCCCCTAACACACAACACACTGTAAGTGATTCCCCTGCTGCTGACTAAGCCTCTCTACCATTGGAGGAAGCTAAGCTGGTAATAGAATCTGATAATGGACCGATGTTCATGGCCCAGGTAAGTCAGGGGTTAGCCAGGAACCTGGGGATTAATTGGAAGTTATATTGTGCTTATAGACCCCAGAGTTCAGGACAAGTAGAAAGAATGAATAGAACCATTGAAGAGACCTTAACGAAATTAAGCTTAGAGACCAGCATAAAAGATTGGACTGTGCTCCTGACTTATGCAATGTTTCATGCAAGAAAAAATCCTTCTGTTTCTTTGAGTAACCTTACCCCCTGAGAAATTCTCTATGGTGGCCCTCGTCCAGTAAGGGTCCTAAGCCCAACTTTAAGACCTAAGGATCCTTTCCACACCCTCTTGCTTGACAGACTTAAAGCTCTTGAAAGAACTCAGTGATACCTGTGAAAATAGCTGCACACTGCATAGCAAACTGTGTACCAGGGGATTCCACATCCATATCAAATAAGAGACTTCATGTATGTAAGATGACATCAGGTGTCATCCCTGGAACCCAGCTGGAAAGGACCATACCAGGTGCTACTTATAACACCTACAGTGGTAAAGGTATACAGAATAACTTCTTGGATCCATGCCTCTCATCTCAAGCCTGCTCCTTGTTCAGAATCTTTCTGGAAACTGGAAAAGACTGGTAACAGTTTCAAATTGTGTATTCGCCATGTGGATAAGGTTATATACTCTCCCCTTGGCCACAAGTAGTCCTAACCCTCATCAGCCTTTTAAGCAGCGATGGCTGATCACAAATCCTACTGGAAAAGTGTATAATCTATCTCACATACAGCCCCCTTAGGGACCTGGTGGCCATCTCTCCACCCAGACATTTGTCAGCTGGCCATAGGTTTTTTCTATTGGGATATCCCTGATGAAGAAAATCCCACTAAAATACCATTAAATCCCTTCTGTACCATAGATAATGGAAACAAACATTATGGATGTAGGGACACGCGAGCCAGATGCAGGTTGGCTAGCCTAGATTACTATGTTTGCCCGGGAAACTATCAAAGCCACAAACAGTAACGGCTGTGTGGGGGGAAAACCGACTTCTTCTGTATGTCATGGAGATGTGAGCATACAGAGGCTGCCTGATGGAACCCCAATACTTCATCAAATTCAGTACACAGCATTGGCCATATTACCAAGTAGACAACAGAAAAAGGATGGCCCCCAGAGGGGTCTCTAGATCCTCAAATTTTGCGTGACCTTTTTAACTTCTGCAAGTGCTCAAAAGGGTGAAAGGAGATTCCCCTATGTGGAAGCCCTTTCCCTCCTTCACTCACATCCTGAACTATGCTTCTCCAATAGATTTTTATCCTCAGCCTTCTGCTCCAGACTCTCTGCTGTCACTCCCACCTCAGCAACGTGATTTCTCCCCTCCAATTACTAGATCAGAATCCCAAACCTCCACCAGTTCTCAGACAATTGCCCGCTTGTGAGGTAGCAGGTACTGAGGTACCCCTCCACCCACTCACTCCTCTCTCTTCCTGTCAGTGCCCACACCGGGTCCCACCAGGTCCTCTTTCCAGCTAACCCAAAGCTCAAACGAGCTGAGGAGAGCTCTCAGACCCTTATCCAAGATGTAATATAAATGGCCATTAAAGTTGCTTTGTCATCACTGAAAACAGGTTACTAAAATTTAAAGTCCCTCACAGGATTTTGGGATACTCACTCCCGTTTTCTGCTCTGCTCTACCTGTTCTACTGCTCAAGTTTTTTGCTAGGAAATTCCCAAACACCTTTCCAATTATTCTTTTACATCTCTCTTTTTCCTCATTCTCAGATCCTCGGAGCTTCTCTCAGCCCCACCTTCCCCGTATTCCCCCTCTGTACCAGGCGCACAGAAAAGTCTTAAATGTCCTTCTCCAGAAGTCTTCACCATGGCTGACTTTAGAACTTTCAGCATAGAGTTTCTATAAAGAGTTCAATGTAGATAAACTTTCTCTTTTTGTATTGCCCTGTTATACTTGGCCACTGTCTAAAAAACTCAGTACTTCTAAGCTAGACAACCCCTAACTAGTTTTTCACAAAATATGTGAACAAGTCCTCTGGCCTTCAGCTGGGGCTTCACAGAAATGGCCACATTTCTAAGATAAAGAAATTACCAACTGGGCTCCGTTGTAACAGCTGGCAGGGGGAAAATAAGAAAGGGAATAAAAAGCTCTCCTCCTCCCAGGTGTCCTTGAAAATTTAACTTGCCCAGAACAGAGGAAAAATCAGAAACATATACTGCTTTTTTGAACTTCTGCAGACTGTAAACTTCTGAGCCCCATCCCTTATATGTTGGGTACACAATTCTGAAACTACCTAAACTTGAGTTTCAGGGGATTAATTGATTACAACAGAAGCAATGCCCTCTGAATCCAGTTGCAACAATATAGGACTGTTTCCCTGTCTTCAGTGCTATCTTAGGTGCCTTGCTTTGTCTGTCCCTACAACAGCATAATTTTATACACTTAAACATTGTTTATGTTTTCATGAAATGGTCAACAGATGTGATTATTTTGAAATGTTGCAGATGTTTCCCAGAAAGCTCTATCATGACGCAGGTTCGTTTGAAGATCAAATAGGGGGGGCATACAACCGGTTCCACTGGGAACTTGTATCCCTCACTTTAGCCATCCTATTAGGAATAGGAGTTGCTGCACGGGTGGGCACAGGAACCACTGCCATTGTCCATGGGACACAACAAATGACCCAATTAGAAGAAGCAATAGAGCAAAACTAAGATATTAGAAACCTTCATCAGAGCTTTGCATGAATCTTTAACCTCTCTCTCTGAAGTTGTTTTAAAGAACAGTTGAGGGTTCGACCTCCTCTTCATTAGAGAAGGGGGCCTTTGTGCTGCATTGAGGGAAGAATGTTGTTTTTATGCTGACCATACTGGAGTTGTAATAAAATATATGAGTAAATTTAAAAGATACCTTGAAGAGCATCAACAAGAGAGAGAGGCCCAAAAAGGGTGGCTTGAGTCTTGGTTCACACACTCCTCCTGGTTAACTACGTTTTTATCAACCCTGGCCGGTCCAATAATAATCCTCATATTATTGCTAACTATAAAATCCTGTTTGCTCAACCGTGTAATTTCTTTTCTCCAGGCTCAAATTGGACGAGTTAAACTTATGGTAATACCCCACTAGCAGACATAGAATGTGACACCCTCCAATGATCATTTTTATGATTAAAAGTAGCCAGAAGAAGAAGTGGGGAATTAAAGGTTAATAAAATAGGTACTTGTCACTTCTTGTTTTTCTGTATGCTTAACAAAACACTATTGAAATCTTGAGAAATGCTTGCAAATCTTGTTCCCAGAATGTTCTGTCCCCAACTGCCCAACTGCAGAATGTACTCCCTCACCCAGTTGAATGCAAACCACCCACTCACCCTGACCCATCAATAAAATTCCCTCCCTGCCCTCTCCAGGGAAAGTATATAAGCTCTATTTAAGCTATTCTCAGGGCTATCTGCTCTATTAAAGTGATCTCTGAGTCCCAGCATGCTGGACACCCAAAAAACCCTTTGATGTTGCAAGAGATAGTCTGTTGGTGGTCTCCTCCTCTGAAGCTCGCCCCACATTTACTTGGATGATTGAATGTAGAAGAGAACATTCAGTCAAAAACGATAGTCTGTAGCATTAGGAAGATAGTCAGTACTTTTATGAAGAAGGGTGAGTATAGGAATTGGAAAAAAATTTCTTTAGCAATAGGGTTTCTATTAGAGAGTGAATGTAAATGTCAGCACAGGTGAAGAGTCAGTCACAATGATGAACTGGGGAAAATATGTAGGAAAGCAGATATCAATAGAGACATTACAAAATCAGGCAAAGTATAAAGTGAGTGATAGGATTAGATATTTTGAACAGGGTTGAGTTTAAATATATAATCTTAGGAAGAAACAAATATGTAGTCACAATTAGGATTGACATTTGAGAGCATTAGGCAAATTTCAGGTGGATGAATATTTCTCAGAATAATCTTGTGAATAGTTGATTATAAATCCACATAATAAACATGAATGAATTTAGGGAGTGTATATAAGACACATATATTTCATATTTTGAAAAATCTGGAGAGTGTATATATATATATATATATATATATATATATATATATATACAAAACACACACACAGACAAAAAAGTAGCAATATATATGTCAATCAAAATTCATTATAAAATATATATCATCCACAGATCTAAAAATATTAATTTTACTGAACATGGATTTATGTATAATGCTGTTCAACTAGCAAGCTCAACCATAGGTTGAATATCCAATTCCAACAAGTTTAGTAGGAGTGATCTCTTCTAACAATTTGTATCTGCCAAGTCAGCCACCTCACAAGAATGTACGTGTGGTACCAGGGAGGAATCTAAATGTGCATATAAGAATACAGAGAAAGGGAGACAGGAATTCACATATTTGTTAACCTTAAAAATACATGGACAACTATTTCAACAATAAATTGACTAGATTCATAACTCCAACTCTGTATCATGCAAAAGAAAAGTACAACAATACACCAGGCCTACTCTGAACTGCTTGTATTTCGATTCTGTTTGGGTTATTTTTCTCCATCATATTAGAATTAGTAGTCAGAGTCTGGTCGGGTATGGGTTAGAGTCAGGGATTCAGTATTTTGAATGGAAAATAGAAAACTGAATCCAATGTTTATGCAATATATGCTACAGAAAATTCTTCCCACTCTCCTCCAGAACAATGCCTTGACATTACCTTCGCCCCAAGTAAGACACAATTAGAAGAGAAGAGTTAGAAAATCTGTGAATACCTATCAGGAATGGAAAATGCTCCAGATTTCACATCTTTGGAGGCGGTAGAGGAGTTTCCAAAAGTAAGGGACAGGGTAAACACTCCACAAATATGGAGCTCTGCTGGCCTAAAGACTTTTTGAGAATCTGCCTTTAAGGTTGGGCACTTAAAATATATGTTGTTTTCAGGAGCTTTAGCTTTATTTGTAGTGAGACAATCAAAGCTCGATCTGCATCTATGTGACCTGGAGGACATGGTTATTTATTTTTCAATAAAAATGAGGCAGCAGTGCTGAATTCTCTCTTTGTAGGTAAACTGTGGCCACTGAGGGCTAAGTGTCTCCCCGTGTGGACTGTGAAACAACTTGGTCATCCTCCAATTATCGTGGTGTTTCTTGCTGCTGCACTGGGAGTTTGGTATTTGCTTCATTAAATACAACGAGTTTAAATGGGAAACAGTGCTGAAGGGAGTTCTGTCAGCTGTGGTGTGCAGGGTCTCCAGGAGAATGCACCAACCAGGGTTCTATCCCACGTAGCTTGCCCCCTTGACAATAGCAACATGATTCTGAACATTGCCCTAAAACCTCTCCATATAAAAATATGCCTTTACGTATATGGGTCTGATGGCTGCACCATGTCAGTCTCAAGCCATTTGGAAGCCAATGGAAGATCCACATGGCCCCACCACAGATGTTTTATCACTCACTTGCGTAACACTTCTCTAGGCGCACTACTCACTAGGCTTCTACTTACCAGCATCTCTGTTCTACACCATTTTCCTGAAACCCAGTCAATCAAGGCCCTGTCTGGTATATTCATGATCATCAACAGGACATCAAAGGTCCTCCAGTGACATCTGGTCATGGGAATTTTAAAAATTTTATGGTAATTATCTAGCAATTTTTCTCGGATGAAGTTGGAGGCACTGTGGTTTGCAATTCATTCAGGAACCACTAAAGGGTTAGGAAGCTAATTTCAGGGAAAGCTCTGGAGCACTCTCACAGGCAAGGCTACCCAAAGAGTGGCCAAAAAGTCACATGAAGCGAGGCCAATTGAGGTCTATAAAGCGAGGTCCATGTGTGTTTTGAATCTCAATAATGCATGCCAAGTCTTTCAGAATAAAATCATGTAATATCCTGGCTGAGATTCCCAGTGTTCTGTGGAAAGCCAACCTGTGCCTAGATCTCAGGTTCCAATGGCAACTTCATGCCTGGCCTCCTAAAATCCCAACACAATTCATGGCAATACTTCTCTCAGGTCAGTTCCAGAACTCAGTCTATAAGGAGAATCACACCAGAGTTCAAGTCCAGGTGGACCCAGACAACTCTTCCAACCGCGACTCAAATGAAAACAATTAAAACCAAAATACTCCCTCATGGCCCTATTCTTCTTCCATATAGACATTAATCATAACCTCTTCCTGGAGTTTTCCATGAGTTGGGCAGCCCAAGAGAATGTCCAAAATAAGCTTCTTGCACCTCTTTTGCCTAACTTCAGGGTGGCCTGGGCACCCTTCCTGTGAATCAGGAGTGATCAAATAGGCCTGCCCTTAATACTGCTCCGCTTATCCAATTTGAGGCTCTCTGACTGTGGGGTCTAGATTCTTTATGTGAATTGGAGTCATGAGAAAAGCCAAGACAGTGTCCAAAATCAGCTCGCTTGCCCCTCATTTGCCTAAAGTCAGGGTGGCCTGGACACCGTTTCTGTGAACGAAGAGTGATCAAATAAGCCTGCCGTTAATACTTCTGTGTTTCTCCAATTTGACGCCTACTGATTTCAGGTATCAATTCTTTATGTGATTTGGAGTTATGCGAAAACCCAAGCACCTCTGCAGGGAATTGAAGAACTCATTTGACCCAAAGAATCCCTATTCTCACTTGATGGAGTTCAGGAACTTAACAGAGGAAGGCAAGAGACTTCATCCATAATGAATGATTTTTTTTTTGCCATTATGGTTTTGGACGCACACATGGGATCATTCTTTAGATCCATCAGGTGCTGAGAATCTAAGTCATAGACACAAACATGGCCAAGAGACTAATTCAGACACATCCCTTCCCAAAGCAATTAAGCAAAGACCCACAGGTGATGACATTCATTTCCATTTGAAAACTGTTTACTTCAGGCTTCACAAAGTGGTGGATTGAGGCAAAGAACTTCCTGACATTCAGTGCAAAACAACAATAAGTAAGCAAAAGGCCCAAAGCAGGGTTTCTCCACTGAGACTTTCCTGGTCACACTGATATCTGCGTTTTCTGAGATGCTCGCCATTCTCTTCAGCTATCCAGTACATGGCCATGTCACAGAGTTTGGAGGTGGTACATATTTTGGACACAAATCCATGAGCCTATTCTGGATAGTGGCCAGAATTCAGGAAGAAAACAGCAATTTAGAAAGATAGCAGGTGTTGCACATCAACAAGACAAGCTGCACTCCATTCATATATTGGGCAGGTTGAATTATGGGAAGATTTACACTAGACAGTACACATCCATTAATGCATTCTCTTTTCCAATATCTACAACAACGGACACAGTGGGATACACAGACATAGAAACACTTGCCTTGTCAAATGACTTACTAGAAACTGTCCACTCCAAACCAAACTAACCGCCTTTCCCATCTATTCTCAGAACATGAGACAAAACAATAAACCCATACCCACTCCCACAAAGGCACCTCCTTCCCCCAATTAGGTCTGTGACTATCCAGATTGTCCTCTGACAGGTGGGCCATACTATGTTCCCCTGAAATGGTCCGTCTTCTCTAAGATCTGGTGAAATATAAGGATGAAAACAGAAATCTAGGTATGATTTGAAGCCCAGAAGGGTTTTTCCCTTGATTGGGATACTTAGCTTTGAATTATGCTCTGCAAAGTTGTCTCAGATAATTCGATATACAATGGCATAGGACCTTTTACCTTGGATGATTGAATGTAGAAGAGAACATCCAATCAAAAAAAGATAGTCGGTAGGATTAGGAAGATAGTCGGTAGGTTTAGAAAGAAGAGTGAGTATAGCATTTGGACCAAAAGTTCTTTAGCAATAGGGTTTCGATTATAGAGTGAATGTAAATGTCAGCACATATGAAGTGTCAGTCACTAGGATCAACTTGGGAAAATATGTAAAAAAGCAGATATCAATAGAAACATTACGAAATCAGGCAAAGTATAAAGTGAGTGATAGGATTAGACATTTTCAACAGGGTTGAGTTTGAATATATAAATTAGGAAGAAACAAATATGTAGTCACCAATAGGATTGACAATTGACAGCATTAGGCAACCTGGACATGGATGTTTTTAGTAATCCATGTACACTTTACATTTAGGCTTTGGTACAATCATAAATGTGACCTTTACATTTTTTGTCCAGAATATTACTTTGATTAAATGTATATGTACATCAGGTGACATGAGTATGTCTTCCACCATTTCTGCGAGCAATATATTGAAGATGTAAAATTAGAATCGGGGGTACAAAGAGGTGTACCCTGTGTCTATGAATATAGAGATAAAGCATGAATAGTCCCTAATGTGAATAAATAATATAACTTTTTTCAACTTTAAAAAATGAATTGATCTAATATCTGAAAAATTACAGGAAATTGTATATTGATATACAATCATTCATTCCAAGCAGTTATACATCTAATGGTAATATTCGTGTTTTGGTTTATCATGAAGAGTGTGTGAGTTTTGCTTCAAAAGTGACTTTGGAAATCGAAAATAATGTGTTTGGAAAGAAGACTCATGAAAATACCAGTAAAGAAACCCTGACAATACATGTGTTCTGAAGCAAAAAGTGATTAAATTTGAAACAAATGCCTATAAATTTGTGAACTTGTGGATGAAATGTATATCCTATCATGTGCAAAAACTGAAGAAATAATAATGTACCAGTGTCGAATACAAATGAATAAAGAATTACATATCATGTCCCATAGGAATCTACTTGCATTGATGTTAGACTGGGTCAGTTACTGTAGAATAATTAGGATTTGTATGCATCATTCCCTGAAGTTAGTTTTCAGTACTAGGAAACAAATATGTATTTCAGGTGGATGAATATTTCTGAGAATAATCTTGTGAAATGTTGATTAAAAATCTACATACATGAACATGAATGAATTTAGAGAGTGTATATTAGACACATATATTTCATATTTTGAAAAATCTGGAGAGTGTATACACACACACACACACACAAATAAAAAACACTCACAGACATTAAAAAGTAGCAATATAAATGCCAATCGAAATTCATCAGTAAATATATATCATCCACAGATGCAAAAATGTTTATTTTACTGAACATGAGTTTATGTATAATGTTGTTCTACTAGGACGCTCCCTACAGGTTGGATTTTCAGTTCCAACAGCGTTTAGGAGGAGTGATCTCTTCTCACAATTTGTATCTGCCAAGTCAGCCACCTCACAAAGATGTACGTGTGATACCTGGTAGGATTCTATATATGCATATAAATATACAAGTGTGAATAGGCTAAAGAGAAAGGGAAACATGAATTCTCATATTTGTTAACTTTAAAAACACATGGAGATCTTTTTCTATTAAACATTGACCAGATTTATAACTCCTACCTTGTATAATGCAAAATGCAAGTCCAACTATACAACATGCCTCCAATGAACTGCTTGTATTTCTATAGGTTTGTGTTATTTTTCTCTATCATATTAGGATGAGTTGTCTGAGTCTAGTAGGTATGGGTTAGTGTCAGGGATTCAGTATTTCAAAAGGAAAATTGGAAATTGAATCCAATTTGTATGCAAATATATGCTGCACAAATATCCTCCCACTCTCATCCAGAACAATGCCTTGAAATTACCTTCACCCCAAGTAAGACACAGTTATAGGAGAATAGATAGAAAATCAGTGAATACATATCTGGAATGGAAAATGCTCAGGAGTTCACAACCTTGGAGGTTGTAGAGGAGTTTCCAAAAGTAAGGGACAGGGTAAACACTCCACAAACATGGAGCTCTGCTGGCCTAAAATCTTTTAGAGCAACTGCCTCTGAGTTTGGGAACGTGAAAATTATGTTGTTGTCAGGAGAATTGGCTTCATTTGTAGTGAGACCATCAAAGCTGGGTCTGCCTCTATGTGACGTGGATGACATGGTATCTTATTTTCCAATGAACATGAGGTAGCAGTGTTGATTTTCTTCTTTTTAGGTAAACTGTGGCCTCTGGGGGCCAAGTGTCTCCCCGTTGGACTGTGAAGCCATTTGGTCCTCCTCCACTTTTTGTGGGGTTTTTGCTGCTGAACTGGGAGTTTGGTATTTGCTTCATGAAATTCAAGGAGTTCAACTGAGACACAGTGCTGGAGGGAGTTCTGCCATGTGCGGTGGTTCAGAGTCTGCAGAAGAACGCACCAACCACGCTTCTATCCCTCAAAGCTTGCCACATTGCATCCTTGTCCATAGCAACCTGATTCTGAACATTGCCCTGAATCCTCTTCATATAACAAGATGCCTTTAATTACAAGGGTCTGCTGGCTGCTTCATGTAATCCACAAGCGATTTGGAAGCCAATGGAAGATCCACATTGCTCCAACAGAGATGTTTTATCACACTCCTGCCCACCAAAGCTCTAGGCCCACTTCTCAGCAGGCTGCAACTTTCTGGCACCTCTGTTCTACACCATTTTCATGAAACCCAGTCAAGCAAGGCACTGTCTGGTACATCCATGATCAGCATCAGGACATCCAAAGGTTCTCCAGTGCCACCTGGTCATGGGAATTTCAAAAATTTCATGGTATTTATTTCGACATTTTTCAAGGATGAAGTTGGAGGCACTGTGGGTTTCAATTCATTCAGGAACCAGTAAATGGTGAGCAAGATTATTTCAATGAAAGCTCTGGAGAACCCTCACAGGCAAGGCTTCCCAAAGAATGGCCAAAAGGTCACATTAAGCCAGGCCCATTAAGGTCTACAATATGAGGTCCATGTGTGTTTTCACTCTCAACTATGGCTGCCAAGTCTTTCGAATGAAATCATGTGATATCTTGGCTGAAATTCCCAGAGCTCTGTGGAAAGCCACTCTGGGGCTAGATCTCAGTTTCCAAGGGTGACTCTCATACATGGCCTCTTAAATCACAACACAATACATGGCAATACTTCTCTGAGATCAGTTCCTGAACTCAGTCTATAAGGGGAATCACACCAGAGTTCAAGCCCAGGTAGACCTTGTTATGTCTTCCAACTGTCACACAAATATCCACAATTAAATCCAAAACACTTCCACATGGCACTCATCTTCTTCCATTTACACAATCATCATAACCTCTGGCTGGAGGTTTCCATGAGGGGTGCAGCCCAAGACAGTGTCCAATATAACCTCTCTTGCCCCTCTTTTGCCTAAAATCAGGGTGGCCAGGACATCCTTCCAGTGAACCAAGAGTGATCAAATAGGCCTGCCATTAATATGGCACTGCTTCTCCAATTTGAGGCCTACTGACTGTGTGTTTTAGATTCTTTATGTGAATTGGAGTCTTGAGAAAAACCAAGCACTTATGGGCTAGCCTCTGCAGGGTTTTGAGGAACACATTTGAACCAAATGATCACTGTTCTCACATGATGGAGAACAGGACACATACAGAGGAATGCGAGAGACTTCATCCACACTGACTGCTCTTTTGCCCATTTTGGTTTTGGATGCACACTTGGGATCCTTCTTTAGATCCATCAGGTGCTGAGAATCTAAGCCACAGTCTCACACAGGGCCAAAAGACTGATTCAGACACATCCCTTTCCAAAGCAATTAAGCAAAGAGCCACAGGTGATGCCCTTTCATTTCCATTTGAAAACTGTTTCTTTAGGCTCTACAATGGTGTGGCCTGAGGCAAAGGCCTTCCTGACATTCAGGGCAACAGAACAATTGATGAGCAAAAGGCCCAAAGCAGGGTTTCTTCACTTAGAATTTCCTGGTCAAACTGATATCTGAGTTTTCTGAGATGCTCCCATTTCTTTCAGCTATCCAGTACATGGCCATGTCACAGAGCTTGGAGGTGGTACATATTTTGGACACAAAACCATGAGCCTATTCTGGAGAGTGGCCAGAATTCAGGAAGAAAACCGGAACTTAGGAAGATTGTTGGAGTTGTCCACCCATAAGTCAAGCCGCAGCCCATTCATAAATTGGGCAGAATTCAGGAAGAAAACAGGAACTTAGGAAGATTGTTGGAGTTGTCCACCCATAAGTCAAGCCGCAGTCCATTCATAAATTGGGCAAGTTGAGTCTAGACAGGACACATCCAATGATTCATTCTCTTTTCTAATATCTAAAACCACGGACACAGTGGGATACACAGACAAAGAAACACTGGCCTTGTCAAACGACTTACCAGAAACAGTTCACTCCAAACCAAACAAACCGCCTTTCCTACCTATTCTCAGAACATGAGACAAAATCTCAAACCCACACCCACACACACAAAGGAAGCTCCTTCCCCCAAGTAGGTCTGTGACTATTGGGAGTGTCCTCTGACTGGTGGGCCAAACTATGTTCTGATGAAATCGCCTGTCCTGTGTCACATAGAGTCTCCTTGGCCAAATCTGTGAAGTTGTCACTAGCCAGCGGTGAGCCCCTACCTGATTTCTCAGGAAAGGCCCCTCTTTAGAGCTTTCCTGACATTTGTTCATCCTCACCTCAGTAGGTACCAAGAAAGACTGACTCTGTCCTTGGTAAATCCAAAAAATAAGACCACTGGGACTGGGACTGAGACTGGCTCTGATTGCCTGGCTTCCCGGATTCCAAGTTCAGAGAGTTCCATCACCAAGGAAGTGAGGTGAGATTACTTCCTTCAGGAATTCTTTGAGGTCATTGCCTTGGCAACCACTTTGTCCTAACTGTTGCTTACAATACTCCTATGAGATGGAGGCTGCCCTTTCTTCCTGTGACACTTTTACAAGTTAGAATGGTATATCAACCATAGGGACCCCGGAACAGCTCTCCACACATGCCTGGTTTGGTCTATCTTCTCTACATTAACAAGAGAGAGGCTTATTCAGACACAACCGTTCATCCTGGGAAGGTTGTTTGCGATGGAAGATGACATTTGCTCTCTCAGGTCCTTCATAGCTGCCTACATCTTCTCCAGGGATCAAATCTGCATGGACATTTGAGGTTCTCAGCAGGAGGAAGATACCCTACATTCCTGTATTGTAAGACGAACTCTGTCCCTGCTCTTCTGCAAAGTTAGATTAAGGTAAGAGTGTATGGTTAGGGTTAATAACATGTTCGATTTGGGTTACGAATCATTGCGAAGGATGATTAATAGTATTGGGAACCTGCGATATTTATAAGATTATAGAGGTGAAATATAAGTATGGAAACAGAAATCTAGGTAAGATTTGAAGCCCAGAAGGGCATTAGGCCCTTGATTGGGATACTTAGCTTATAATTACGTTCTGCACAGATGTCTCAGATAAATCGATAATCAATGGCATAGGACCTTACACGTTGGATGATTGATTTTAGAAGAGAACATCCACTCAAATTGAGATAGTCGGTGGGATTAGGAAGGTAGTCAGTAGGTTTAGGAAATAGAGTGAGTATAGGATTTGGGGCAAAAGTTCTGTAGCAATAGTGTTTTTGTTATAGAGTGAATGTAAATTTCAGCACATGTGAAGAGTCAGTCACATGATGAACTGGGGAAAATATGTAAAAAGGAAAATATCAATACAGACATTATGAAATGAGGCAATTATACAGTGAGTGATAGGATTAGACATTTTCAATAGGGTTGAGATTGAATACATAATCTTAGGAAGAAACAAATATGTCGTCACCAATAGGAATGACATTTGAAAGCATTAGGCAACCTGGACATTTATCGTTTTAGTAATCCATGTTCACTTTCCATTTAGGATTTGGTACAATCATAAGTGTGATCTTTGCATTTTGTGCCCAGAAAAATATTGTGAACAAATGTGTATGTAGATCATATTACATGAGTATTTCTTCCACCATTACTGGGAGCAATATTTGAAGACATATAAATTAGTATTGGGGGTACAAAGTGGTGTACCCTGTGTCTTTGAATATAGAGATAATGCATGAATAGACCATACTGTGAATAAATATTATAACTGGTTCCACTTTAAATAATGGATTGAATTGATATCTGAAAATATATAGGAAATCATATATTGACATACAATCATTCACTCCAACCAGTTATATATCTAATGGTAATCTTAGGGTTATTGTTTATCATGAAGTGTGTGTGAGTTTTGTTTCAAAAGTGATTATGGAAATCGAAAATAATATGTTTGGAAAAAAGTCTCATAAAAAGACCAATCAAGAAATATGGAGGAATTCGTGTGTTCTGAAGCAGGAAGTGATTGAAAGTGAAACAAGTGCCTATAAATTTTCTAAATTGTGAATGAAATATATATCCTGTTATGTGCATAAACTGATGAAATAGTAATGTACCAGTGTTGAATAAAAGTGAACGTCAAAATACACATCATGTCCAATAGGAATCTACTTGCATTGATGTTAAACTGGGTCAGTTACTGTAGAAATATTAGAATTGCATGCATTATTCACCAAAGAGAGTTTTTTTTATTTTTATTTATGGTTGTTCAAAACATTACATAGTTCTTGATATATGATATTTTACACTTTGATTCAAGTGGGTTATGAACTCCCATTTTTACCCTGTATACAGATTGCAGAATCACATCAGTTACACATCCATTGATTCACATATTGCCATACGAGTGTCTGTTGTATTCTGCTGCCTTTCGTATCCTCTACTATTCCCCCTGGCCTCCCCGCCCCTCCCCACTTCTCTCTCTACTCCCTCTACTGTAATAAATTTCTCCCCCTTGTATCATTTTTCCCTTTCCCCTCAATTCCTCTTGTATGTAATTTTGTATAACCCAGAGGGTCTCCTTCCAATTCCATGCAATTTCCCTTCTCCCTCCCTTCCTCCTCTCATCCCTGTTTAATGTTAATTATCTTGTCATGCTCTTCATCCCTATCTGTTCTTAGTTACTCTCCTTATATCAAAGATGACATTTGGCATTTGTTTTATAGGAATTGTGTAGCTTCACTTAGCATAATCTAGTCTAATGCAATCCATTTCCCTGCAAATTCTATGATTTTTTATATTTCAATTCAAAGTAATAATCCATTGTGTATAAATGCCACATTTTTTTATCCATTCTCCTATTGAAGGGCATCTAAGTTGGTTCCACAGTCTTGCTGTTGTGAATTGTGCTGCTATGAACATCGATGTAGCAGTGTCCATGTAGCATGCTCTTTTTAGGTCTTTAGTGAATAGACCAAGAAGGGCAATAGCTGGGTCAAATGGTGGTTCCATTCCCAGCTTTCCAAGAAATCTCCATACTGCTTTCCAAATTGGCTGCACCAATTTGCAGTCCCACCAGCAATGTACAAGTGTACCTCTTTTCCCACATCCTTGCCAGCACTTCTTGTTGTTTGACTTCATAATGGCTGCTAATCTTACTGGAGTGAGATGGTATCTTAGGGTGGTTTTGATTTGCATTTCTCTGACTGCTGGAGATGGTGAGCATTTTTTCATGTACTTGTTGATTGATTGTATGTCCTCATCTGAGAAGTGTCTGTTGAGGTCCTTGGACCATTTGTTGATTGGGTTATTTGTTATCTTATTGTCTAATTTTTTGAGTTCTTTGTATACTCTGGATATTAGGGCTCTATCTGAAGTGTGAGTAGTAAAGATTTCTTTCCAGTATGTAGGCTCCCTATTTACCTCTTATTGTTTCTTTTGCTGAGAAAAAACTTTTTTAGTTGAGTAAGTCCCATTTGTTGATTCTAGTTATTAACTCTTGTACTATAGGTGTCCTATTGAGGAATTTGGAGCCCAACCCCACAGTATGTACATCATATCCAAATTTTTCTTCTATCAGACAGTGTGTCTCTGATTTGATATCAAGGTCCTTGATTCATTTTGAGTTAACTTTTGTGCATGGTGAGAAAAAGGGATTCAGTTTCATTTTGTTATATATGGATTTTCAGTTTTCCCAACACCATTTGTTGAAGATGCTATCCTTCCTCCATTGCATGCTTTTAGCTCCTTTATCAAATATAAGATAGTTGTAGTTTTGTTGATTGGTTTCTATGTCCTCTATTCTGTACCATTGGTCCACCTGCCTGTTTTGGTACCAGTACCATGCTATTTTTGTTACTATTGCTCTGTAGTATAGTTTGAAGTCTGGTATCGCTATACCGCCTGATTCACACTTCCTGCTTAGCATTGTTTTGCAATTCTGGGTCTTTTATTTTTTCATATGAATTTCATGATTGCTTTCTCTATTTCTACAAGAAATGCCTTTGGGATTTTGATTGGCATTGGATTAAACCTATAGAGAACTTTTGGTAATATCGCCATTTTGATGATGTTAGTTCTGCCTATCCATAAACAGGGTATATTTTTACATCTTCTAAGATCTTCTATTTCTCTCTTTAGGGTTCTGTAGTTTTCATTGTATAAGACTTTCACCTCTTTTGTTAGGTTGATTCCCATTTTTTTTTTTTTAGGATATTGTGAATGGAGTGGTTGTCCTCATTTCCATTTCAGAGGATTTGTCACTGATATACAGGAATGCCTTTGATTTATGCGTGTTGATTTTATATCCTGCCACTTTGCGGAATTCATTTATTAGCTCTATTAGTTTCTTTGTAGAACCTTTTGGGTCTGCTAGGTATAGAATCATGTCATCTGCAATAGTGATAATTTAAGTTATTCTTTTCCTATTTATATGCCTTTAATTTCTTTCATCTGTCTAATTGCTCTGGCCAGTCTTTTGATAACTATATTGAACAAAAGTGGTGAGAGCAGGCATCCCTGTCTTGTTCCAGATTTTAGAGGGAATGTCTTCAATTTTTCTCCATTCAGAATGATGCTAGCCTGCGGTTTAGCATAGATTGCTTTTACAATATTGAGGAATGTTCCTGTTATTCCTAGTTTTTCTAGAGTTTTGAACATAAAGGGATGCTGTACTTTGTCGAATGCTTTTTCTGCATCTATCTAGATGATAATATGGTTTTTATTTTAAGTCTATTGATGTGGTGAATAACATTTATTGATTTTCGTATATTGAACCCTCCTTGCATCCCAGGGATGAATCCTACTTGATCATGGTGCACATTTTTTTGATATGTTTTTGTATCTGATTTGCCAGAATTTAATTTAAGATTTTTGCATTTAGGTTCATTAGAGATATCGGTCTTTAGTCTTCTTTCTTTGAAGTGTCTATCTGGTGTAGGAATCAGGGTGATATTGGCCTCGTAGAATGAATTTGGAAGATCTCCCTCTTTTTCAATTTTCTGAAATAGCTTTAAAAGTATTGGTATTAGGTCATATTTAAAGGTTTTGTAAAACTCTGCTGTATACCCATACGGTCCTGGGATTTTCTTAGTTGGTAATCTTTGGATGGTTTTTTTTTATTTCCTCAATTGATATTGGTATGTTTAGGTTGTCTATATCCTCCTAACTCACTCTGGTCAGATCATATGACTTAAGAAATTTTTTGATGCCTTCACTATCTTCTATTATTTTAGAGTATAAGGATTCAAAGTAATTTCCGATTATCTTCTGTATTTCTGAAATATCTGTTGTGATATTGCCTTTTTCATCCCGTATGATAGTAATTTGAGTTCTCTCTCCTCATCGTTAGCATGGCTAGGGGTCTGTCCATTTTATTTATTTTTTCCTCCAATTGGTGTGACGTGTCTACCACGCCCGTGGACCCCTGTGGTGTTCTGCCAATCAGTCGCAGGTCTGCCTACCTTGCAGGCGTGGGCGGCGGCACTGCTCTACTCCTACTCCAATTGGGGTGACGTGACTACCATGCCGGCGGGCCGCTGTGCCTGGTCCGCCGGTTGGTCGCAGGTCTGCCTACCTTGTGAGCACGGGCTACAGATCTGTTCTGCCCCTACTCCAAATATGGTAAAGTGTCTGCCGCGCCAGCCGGCCGCTGGGCCTCTTCTTCTGGTCAGGTGCAGGTCTGCTACCTTGCGGGCGCGGGTGGTGGCTCTGCTCTGCCCCTACTCCAATTGGTGTGTCGTGACTACCATGCCGGCAGGTTGCTGTGCCTGTTCTGGGCGTGGGCGAAGGCTCTGCTCTGCCCCTACTCCTATTGGGGTGATGTGACTACCATGCCGGTGACCCACTGGGATTTTACTAGGTGTGGGAGAAGGCTCTGCTCTGCAACTACTCCAATTGGGGTGACGTGACTACCACACCTGCGGGTCGCTGGGCCTGTTCTGTGCACCGGCGGCAGCTCTGTTCTGCCTCTACTCCAATTGGGTTGACGTAACTACCATGCAGGTGTGTCACTGGGTCTGTTCCAGTCGCGGGCAGCTGCTCTGCTCTGCCCCACTGGCTTGATGACAAAGTGAGAGAGACCCAGGTGTTTGTGACTCACTTTCTTCACCAGGAGACCAACTGTTTCTGTCACTGCTGGTATCAATGAAGTTATCTCCTCTGCTGCTTTCTGATGACATCAGAAATTTGCCATGTTGGTATCCCATGTGAAAGGCAGCATTTCGTTCCCTTTTCTGGGTGACCAAAGCAATGCGTGAGTCCTGACCGGCCCTCACAAGCCGTGTCTCAATCCTGTTTCCACTGCCTATGAAGGCTCGGTTGATATTTACCTCCACAGTATTCAGCAAGACCCGGACCGAGAAGCAGTTTCCGCGGGTTCTTTAGCCCTGGGCCAGATCAGTTCCGAGAGGTGGAATTCGGCCGCTCTGGGCTTTGTGTATGTTCTAATAGGAGCAGGCTCCAAGACGGAGTTTCTGCAGGTTCTTTAGCACTGAGCCTGAGTAATTTGTCTGCAACACAAAGGTGAATGGCATTATGAAATTACCTGTTCTATAGCTGAATGAGCTTCGATCAGTCAAAAACAGGGATGGTGACATCAGCTCTCCAAGATAGTGGCCGCTGGCTTCCTCTGTGGTCTGACTGGTGTGGAGAACCGAATTGGACTGCATCCTTCCCCATCTCAAACAAAGAATTCAGCACTTAGCACAGTGATTGCATACCTGGCAGGAGCCCACAGAATCCACACCGCTGTATATTTGCATTGCTATCTCTTCATTTCCCAGTGTGCGCCGCAGACTCTAGCCACAGACCGATTTCCTGAATAAGCAGCATGACGCTCCGTGCGGACAAATCACTCGTGTTTGAGCTCACGTAGCTGATCCTCGTGAGATGGAAATATGTCCACTAGGTTTTGGAGCACCCCAATTTTGCTGGAAATTTCTAACAAGATATATTTTAGCCGTTATAACTCGTCATTCTCCCGCACAGTGACGCGGTACATGGGGGTGATGCACTCCCTTCACCACCATCATATGATCCCCCGAAGTTAGTTTTCAGTACTAAGAAACAAATATGTATTTCAGGTGGATGAATATTTCTGAGAATATTCTTGTGAAAACATGATTATAAATCCACATACATGAATATGAATGAATTTAGGGAGTGTATAATAAGAAAAATATACTTCATATTTTGAAAAATCTGGAGAGTGAATATATATATATATATATATATATATATATATATATATATATATATACACTCACAGACATTAAAAAGTAGCATTATGTTATGCCAATCGAAAATCACCATGAAATAATATATCATCCACAGATCCAAAAATATTCATTTTAATGAACATGGATTTATGTTGTTCAACTAAGAAGCTCACTCATATGTTGTATTTTCAGTTCCAACAGCGTTTAGTAGGAGTGATCTCTTCTCACAATTTGCATCTGCCAAGCCAGCCACCTCACAAAATGTACGAGTGATACCAGGTAGAATTCTAAATGTGCATATGAAAATACATGTGATGAATAGGCTACAGAGAAAGGGAGACAGTTATTCACATATTTGTTAAATTTAAAACACATGGAGAACTATTTAAATTAAAATTCGCTAGATTTATAACACCTACCATTTATCATACGAAAGGCAAGTCCAACTATACACCATGCCTCCTGTGAACCTCTTGTATTTCTATTCTGTTTGGGTTATTTTTCTCCACCATATTAGGATTAGAAGTCAAAGTCTAGTAGGGTATGTGTTAGTGTCAGGGATTCAGTATTTTGAATGGAAAATTGGAAAATGTATCCAATGTGTATGCAAATATGTGCTACACAAAAAATTCCCACTCTCATTCAGCACAATGCCTTGACATTACCTTCGCCCCACATAAGACACAATTAGAGGAGAAGAGTTAGAAAATCTGTGAATACATATGTGGAATGAAAAATGCTCAGGAGTTCACAAATTTGCAGGTGGTAGAGGAGTTTCCAAAAGTAAGGGACAGGGTAAAAACTCCACAAACATGAAGTTCTGCCAGCCTAACATCTGGAGAAACTGCCTCTGAGGTTGGGCAATGAAATATATGCTGATGTCAGGAGCATTAGTTTCATTTGTTGTGAGACCATCATAGCTGAGTCTTCATCTATGTGATCTGGATGACATGGATTCTTATTTTCCAATGAACATGAGGCAGCAGTGCTGAATTTTCTATTTGTAGGTAACCTGTGGCCACTGGGGTCTAAATGTCTCCCCTTGTGGACTGTAATTCCATTTGGTCATCCTCCACTATTTGTGGTATTTCTTGCTGCTGCACTGGGAGTTTGGTATTTGCTTCATGAAATACAAGGAGTTCAACTGGGACACAGTGCTGAAGTGAGTACTGTCAAGTGTGGTGGGTCAGGTTCGTCAGGAGAATGCACCAACCAGGCTTCTATCCCACATAGCTTGCCCCATTTTCCATAGCAACCTGATTCTGAACATTGCCCTAAAACCTCTCCATATAACAATATGCTTTTACATATAAGGGTCTACTGGCTGCAAAATGTCAGTCACAATCCATTTGGAAGCCAATGGCAGATCCACATGCCCCCACCACAGATGTTTTATTACACACCTGCCATCCACTACTCTAGTACAACTACTCAGCAGGATCCAACTTACTGGCATCTTTGTTAAACACCATTTTCATAAAACCCAGTCAATCAAGGCACTGTCTTGTATACTCATGATCAGCAACAGGACATTCAAATGTTCTCCAGAGCTACCCGGTCATGGGAATTTCAAAAATTTCATGGTATTGATCTAGCCAATTTTCAAGGATGAAGTTGGAGGCACTGTGGATTTCAATTCACTCAGAAACCATTAAATGGTGAGGAAGCTCATTTCAATGAAAACTCTGGAGAATTCTTACAGGCAAGGCTTCCAAAAGTGCCCAAAAGTCAGATTAAGCCAGGCCCATTGAGGTCTACAATGTATGTTCCATGTGTGTTTTGACTCTCAAATATGGCTGCCAAGTCTTTAAGAATAATATCATGTGATATCCTGGCTGAGATTCCCTGTGCTCTGTGGAAAGTCACCTTGGGCCTAGATGTCACTTTCCAAGGACAACTCTCATGCATGGACATCTAAAATTCCAACACAATTCCTGGCAATAATTCTCTGAGATCAGTAAAAGAACTCAGTCTCTAAGGGGAATCAAACCAGAGTGCAAGCCTAGGTGGACCCAGTGATCTCTTCCAACCGCCAGACATATGTCCACAATTAAAACCAAACACTCTCACATGGCCCTCATCTTCTTCCATATAGACACTCATCATATCCTCTGGCTGGAGGTTTCCATAAGGGACGCAGCCCACAACAGTGTCTAAAATAAGCTCCCTGCCCCTCATTTGCCTAAAGTCAGGGTGGCCTGGACTCTCTTCCTGTGAACCAGGAGTGATCAAATAGGCCTGCCTTTAATATTGCTTGGCTTCTCCAACTTGAGGCCTTCTAGCTTTGGGGTTTAGATTCTTTAAGTGAATTGGAGTCATGAAAATCAAGCACCTATGGCCTAGCCTCTGCAGGGCTTTGAAGAACTCATTTGACCCAAAGGATCCCTATTCTCACTTGATGAATATCAGGAACCTACCAGAGGAAGGCAAGAGAGTTCATCAACAATATCTGATCTTTTTGCCATTTTGGTTTTGGATGCACGCATGGGATCTATCTTTAGATCCATCAGGTGCTGAGAATCTAAGCCACAGCCTCACACAGGGCCAACAGGCTGATTCAGACATATCCCAATCCTAAGCAATTAAGCAAAGAGCCACAGGTGATGCCCTTTCATTTCCATTTGAAAACTCTTTTCTTCAGGCTTCACAAAGTGGTGGCTTGAGGCAAAACACTTCCTGACATTCAACAGAACAATAGGTAAGCAGAAGGACCAAAGCAGGGTTTCTCCACTGAGACTTTCCTGGTCAACAGATATCTGAGATTTCTGAGATGCTAGCCATTTCCTTCAGCTTCCAGTACATAGCAATGTCACAGATCTTGGAGGCGGTACAAGTCTTGGACACAAAACCATGATACTATTCTGGAGAGTCGCCAGAATTGAGAGAGAAAACAGGAAATTAGGAAGCTTGTAGGTGTTGCCCATCCATAAGGCAAGCCAGAGTCCACTCATGAATTGGGCAGGATGAATGCTGGGAAGCTTTCTACTAGACAGAACACATCCATTGATGCATTGTCTTTTCTAATGTCTACAACAATGGACTCAGTGGAATACACACACACATAGGAACACTCGCCTTGTCAAAGGACTTAATACAAATATTCCACTCCATACCAAACAAACCGCCTTTCCTACCTATCCTCAGGACATGAGACAAAACCACAAACTCACACCCACACCCACAAAGGCACCTCCTTCCCCCTAGTAGGTCTGTGACTCCCCGGAGTATCCTCTGACTAGTGAGCCATACTATGTTCCTCCAAAATGACCTCTCCTGTCTCAGATCATGTCTGCTTGGCCAACTCTGTGAAGTTCTCAAGAGCCAGCGGTGAGGCACTACCTGCCTTCTCAGGAAAAGCCCCTCTTCAGAGGTTTCCTGGCATTTGGCCTTCCTCACATCTGTAGGTACCAAGAAAGACTGACTCTGTCCTTGGTAAATCCAAACATGTCAGACCACTGGGACTAGGACAGAGACTGTCTCTGGGTGCCTGGCTTCCTGGATTTCAAGTTCAGAGAGTTCCATCACCAAGGAAGTGAGGTGAGATCACTTCCTTCAGGATCTGAATTATGTCACTGCCTTGGCAACCACTTTGTCCTAACAGTTGCTTCCAAAATACTATGAGGTGGAGGCTGCCCTGATTTTCATGGGACACTTTCTCTAGTTAGAATGTTATATCAACCATAAGCACCCGGGAACAGCTTCCACACAGGACTGGTTTGGTCCATGTTCTATACATTAAGAAGAGAGAGATTGATTCAGACTCAACCCTTCATCCTGACCAGGATGATTGCCATGGAAGATGACTTTTGCTTTCTGAGGTAATTCATAGCTGCCTTCATCTTCACCAGGGATCACTTCTGCATGAACATTTGAGTTTCTCAGCAGGTGAACATCCCCTAGATTCCTGTAGTTTAATACACACACTGTTCCTGCTCTCCTGCAAAGTTAGTGTATGGTTAGGGTTAATAATATGTTCGATTTGGGTTAGGAATCATTCTGCAGGATGAATATTGAGATTGGGAACCTGCGATATTTATAAGAATATATAGGTGAAATATATGTATGAAAACGGGAATCTAAGAAGGATTTGAAGCCCAGAAGGGCATTGAGCCCTTGATTTGGATACTTAGTGTTGAATTATGTTCTGTACAATTGTCTCAGTTAAATCGAAATACAGTGGCATAGGACCTTGTACCTTGGATGATTGAATGTAGAAGAGAACATCCAGTCAAAAAGGGATAGTCAGTAGGATTAGGAAGATAGTCAGTAGGTTTAGGAAGAAGAGTGAGTATATGATTTGGAATTAAAAGCTTCTTTAGCAATAGGGTTTCATTGGGAGAGTGAATGTAAATGTCAGCACATGTGAAGAGTTAGTCACAATGATGAACTGGGGAAAATGTGTAGGAAAGCAGGTGTCAATAGAGACATTACGAAATCAGGCAAAGTATAAAGTGAGTCATAGGATTAGACATTTTCGACAGGGTTGAGTTTGAATACATAATCATAGGAAAAAACAAATATGTCATCACGAATGGGAATGACATTTGAGAGCATTAGGCAACCTGGACATGGATGTTATTAGTTATCCACGTTCACTTTCCTTTTAGGCTTTTGTACAATCATAAGTGTTACATTTTTATGTTTTTTTTGTTCAGAATATTACTGTGATAAAATGTATATGTAGATCAGGTGACATGAGTATTTCTTTCACCATTTTGGGGGGCAATATTTTGAAGACGTATACATTAGTATTAGGGGTACAAAGAGGTGTACCCTGTGTCTATTAATATAGAGATAATGCATGAATAGACCATACTATGAATAAATAACGTAACTGATTCCACTTTAAATAATGGATTGAATTGATATGTGAAAATATATAAGAAATCTTATATTGATATACAATCATTCATTCCAACCAGTTATATATCTAATGGTAATATTAGGATTATGGTTTATGAAGAATGGTGTTTGAGTTTTGCTTTATACTTGATGATGTTAAACAAAAATAATGTGTTTGGAAAGAAGTCTCATGAAAAGACCAGTCAAGAAACATGGAGGGATACATGTGTTCTGAATCAGGAAGTGATTGATCGTGAAACAAATGCCTATAAATTTTCTAATTTGTGACTGAAATATATATCCCATGATGTGCATAAACTGAAGACATAGTAACGTACAAGTGTTGAATAAAAATGAAAGTCAAAATACACATCATGTCCCCTAGAAATCAACTTGCATTGATTTTAAACTGGCTAAGTAACTGTAGAAATATTAGGGTTTGTATGCACCATTCACTGAATTTAGTTTTCAGTACTAGGAAACTATATGTATTTCAGGTGGATGATTATTTCTGAAAATAATCTTGTGGAAAGTTGATTATAAATCCACAGATATGAATATGAATGAATTTAGGGAGTGCATAATAAGACACATATATTTCATATTTTGAAAAATCTAAAGAGTATATATATATATACACACACACACGCAAAAGCACAGATATTAAAAAGTAGCAATACAGGAGATCCATTATGAAGGCAGGCATGGAGAAATCAAGTCTCTGATCTCTTCAGCTGTGCGGGCATAGGGAGTCGTAAACTGTCTAAATGCTGTTTGCTCAGAATCACTAGGCAATATTGACCTGTTGTGAATCTGGGGTGAACAGTCTGGGCCCCTCAGAACACACACAAAGCCCGGATTGGCTGCATTCAAGCTTAGATTTGTCTGGTTTTTGTGACTCAGCACTAACATTCCCGCTGAAATAACTGGTCGGGCTTTCTGAATTGAGAGTTAAAAGCCAACTGAGCCTTCATAGGCAGTGGCCACAGGATTGAAATGGGGCTTGGGAGAGATAGTCAGGACCCACCTGTTGCATTGGTCACCCAGCAAAGGGAACGAACGGTCACCATTTGAATGGGATACCACCATGGCAGAGAACTGACGTCACAGGCGGAGGAGATAACTTCATTGAAACCAGCGCGACAAGTGTGTAATCCCATTGCCATATCTCTCAACAACGCAGGGAAACCTCAAGGGCCCTTCCCACCTCTGCCGTAATGGCCCCTCCCAGCTCTCCAAGGAGCGCGATACCCAGACCTAGGGAATCAAGATTGGCTCGGGACTCACGGCGTGGAATTCCCTGCTACCGCTCCCACCAGTGCTGACAATTGAGGTCTCTTACACCACCTACCGGGGCCATGGCTCCTGAAGGGCAAGCAAATTCGCTGGAGGTTCTCAGCCCCAAGCTCTACAAACTTAGGGTCTGAGGAAGGCAAACAAGGAGAGTGTGCCCAGGCGTTCATGGAAACAGGGCTACCAGGAGCAGAGGCCTGGCTTGTAACCAGTATTGTGGTGAGCATCACAGGTGAGTGGGGCCTGGCTTGAGGAAGCACAGGAGAAAGCCCTAGGCACTCAGAATTGGAGACCCGCCCAGTCTGGGAGAAAGAGCTGCTGCACAGTGATTGGTTCTCACTTATTGAGAGGAGAAGCTTGGCCCAGTGCGCACAGCTCCACCTACTGGAAGAGAAGTTATTTGAACTCTAGGACTGCATGTATTATTATTATTTTTTTATTTGTTTTTTTTTTCTTTCATTTTCATTTTTGTTATTGTTGTTCTTTAACTTTTTTAAATGTTTTTATTTTTTAATTTTTTTATTTTATTATTATTATTATTATTTTAAATTTTAATTTTCAATTTTTTAATCATCATCATTACTTAAAACTTTCTTTCTTTATTTTCTATTTTTTTCTTTTGTCTTTTCATTTCTTTTCATTTTTCTTATTCCCCCTTCCTTGAATTCTACCTGCCTACTCTCATTCTCTTTAGTGACTTCTCCCTTCCCTTCTAATATCTTTCCTCCCAAGCATCAAATAAATTTATAAGAGTAAGCAGTAACTCAGTAGTCAAACAGAAGAAGAAGTAACATGAGCAGCATATAAAAACAAGGAAGAAAAGGAGTACGAACAATGAAGGACAGCCTAAATATTCAAGAGCACCTAGAGTCATCAAAAAAATGGTCATATAAAGAACTCAAGTAATACCTTAGACAGATGGAATGGAACCTTAAAGAGGATACGAGACAGCAAAAACAAACAGTGATAAAACGCATTGAAAATGAATTACATAAACAGATAAAATGAGAAATTAAGCATCTTTATCAGGAGATAGAGATTATTAGAAAAATCAAACAATAATTCTAGAAATCAAGGAAATGATAAACCAAATTAAAAACTCAATTGAGAGTATCACTAACAGAGTAGAGCAAGTAGAAGACAGAATGTCAGATAATGAAGACAAAATATATCATCTTGAAAAAAGTCTAGCCAACAAAGAAATGCTTTAAAAAATTATGAGAAAACATTCAAGAGATATGGGATAACATAAAAAAAAAAAACTAATGAGTCATATGGATAGAGGAAGGTACAGAGATTAAAACCAAGGGAATGAGAAACCTGGTGAATGAAATAATTACAGAAAACTTTCCAGAAATAAAAATGGAAACGGATAAACAAATTGTAGATGCTTACAGGACACCGAGCACACAAAATCACAGTAGACCAATGCCAAGACACATTGTTATAAAGATATCCAATATACAGAACAAAGAGAAAATATTAAAAGCTACCAGAGAAAGCAGGCAGATTACAATCATTACAATCAGGGGTAAACCAAAAAGTTTAACAATGGATTTTTCATCATAGACGCTGGAAGTGAGAAGATCCTGGAACAACGTACTTCAAACACTGAAAGACAATGGATGCCAACCAAGAATTATGTATCCAGCAAAATTAAGCTTAAGATAAGACAACGAGATAAAAATATTTCATGATAAACAAAAGCTAAAAGAATTTCAGCCAGATAACCAGCATTGCAAAGCATCTTGAGCAAAACACTACACGAGGAAGAAATGAAAATCAACAACGAAAACCATCAGTGAGAAGTGCCTCAGTAATGACAGAGGGAAGGGGAAAAGCAAATCATGGAGAATCAAACTAATTAAAAAATATATATAAAAACATGGGTGGCAGTACAAACCATATATCAATAGTAACTCTAAATGATAATGGCTTAAACTCTCGAATAAAGTGACATTGGCTTGTAACTTGAAATAAAAAAAAACAAATTCAACAATATGTTGCCTCCAAGGGACACATCTGAATGGAAAAGACATACACAGCCTGAAGGTGAAAGATTGGGAAAATTTATACCATGCACACGGTCCTCGTAAGCAAGCAGGGGTGGCCATCCTCCTATCGAATAAAATCGACCTCAAGACTAATTTAATCAAAGGGATAAGGAAGGACTTTATATACTGTTAAAAGAAACCATTCACCGACAAGACATAACAATTATCAATAATCACGCAGCAAATAATGGTGCTGCGACGTTCATAAAACAATCTATCCTCAAGTTCAAGAATCAAATAGACCACAATACAATAATTATGGGTGACTTCAACTCACCTCTCTCACCATTGGACAGATCCTCCAAACAAAAGTTGAATAAAGAAACTATAGAACTCAATATCACAATCAATACCCTATACTTAACTGACATATATAGAATATATCAACCATCATCAAGTGGATATACTTTTTTCTCACCAGCACATGGATCCTTCTCAAAAATAGACCATATGTTATGCCATAGGGCAACCCTCAGTAAATATAAAGGGGTGGAGATAATACCATGAATTTTTTGTGATCATAATGGAATGAACCTGGAAACCAATGATAAAGAAGGAAGAAAAAATCATACATCACATGCAAAATGAAGAATATGTTACTGAATGATCAATGGGTTACAGAAGACATAAAGGAGGAAATCAAAAAATTCTTAGAGATAAATGAAAATACAGACACAACATATCAGATTCTATGGGACACAATGAAAAGAAGTTTTAAGAGGTAAATTCATCGCCTGGAGGTCATTCCTCAAAATAGAAAAAAAAAAACAAACAAACAAATGAGCTCACACTTCATCTCAAAGCCCTAGAAGAAGAAGAGCAAAACAACAGAAAATGTAGCAGAAGGAAAGAAATAATTAAAATCATAGCGAAATTGAAACAAAAGAAACTATTGAAAAAATTAACAAAACTAAAATGTGCTTCTTCAAAAAGATAAATAAGATCGACAGACCCTTAGCCATGCTAACGAAGAGAAGAAGAGAGAGAACTCAAATTACTAACATACGGGATGAAAAAGGCAATATCACAACAGATGCTACATAAATACAGAAGAAAATTAGAAATTATTTTGAAAAACTGTATTCCAATAAAATAGAAAATAGTGAAGACATCGATAAATTTCTTAAGTCATATGATTTGACCAGACTGAGTCAGGAGGAAACACACAATTTAAACTCACCAATATCAATGGATGAAGTAGAAGAAGCAATCAAAAGACTACCAACCAAGAAAAGCCCAGGAACGGATGGGTATACAGCAGAGTTTTACAAAACCTTTAAAGAAGAATTAATACCAATACTTTTCAAGTTATTCAGGAAATAGAAAAACTGGAAGCTCTGCCAAATTCATTCTATGAGGCCAACATCACCCAGATTCTGAAACCAGACAAAGACACCTCAAAGAAAGAAAACTTCAGACCAATATCTCTGATGAACCTAGATGCAAAAATCCTCATTAAAATTCTGGCGAATTGGATACAAAGGCACATCGAAAAAATTGTGCACCATGATCAACTTGAATTCATCCCTGGGATGCAAGGAGGCTTCAATATATGGAAATCAATAAATGTTATTCACAAAATCAATAGACTTAAAGATAAGAACCATATGAACATCTTGATAGACGCAGAAAAACCATTCAACAAAGTAGAGCATTCCTTTATGTTCAAAACATTTTAAAAACTAGGGATAACAGGAACTTACCTCGACATTGTAAAAGATAACTATGTTAAGCCTCAGGCTAGCATCATTCTGAATGGAGAAAAATTGAAGGCATTCACTTTAAAATCTGGAACAAGGCAGAGATATCCTCTATCACCACTTCTATTCAATATAGTTCTCGAAAAACTGGCCAGAGCAATTAGAGAGATGAAAGACATTAAAGGCATAAAAATAGGAAAAGAAGAACTTAAATTATCACTATTTGTAGATGACATGATTCTATACATAGAAGACCCAAAATGGTCTACAGAAAAAACTACTAGAACTAATAAATGAATGCAGCAATGTGGCAGGATATAAAATCAACATGCATAAATCAAAGGCATTTCTGTATATCAGCGACAAAACTTCTGAAACAAAAATGAGTCAAAACACTGCATTCCCAATTTCCTCAAAATAATTAAATACTTGGGAATCAACCTAACAAAAGAGGTGAAAGATTTATATAATGCAAACTACAGAACCCTAAAAAGAGAAATAGAATAAGATCTTAGAAGATGGAAAAATATACCCTGTTCATGGATAGGCAGAACTAACATCATCAAAATTGCTATATTACCAAAAGTTCTCTATTGGTTTAATACAATGCCAATCAAAATCCCAAAGGATTTTTTTTTGTAGAAATAGATAAAGAAATCATGAAATTCAAATGGAAAAATAAAAGACCCAGAATAGCAAAAGCAATTCTAAGCAGGAAGTGTGAATCAGGCAGTATAGTGATACCAGATTTCAAACTATATTACAGAGCATTCATAACAAAAACAGCATGGTACTGGTACCAAAACAGGCGGGTGGACCAATGGTACAGAATGGAGGACACAGAGACTAATCCAAAAATCTACCACTGTCTTATATTTGATAAAGGAGCTAATGGCCTGCAATGGAGGAAGGATAGCATCTTCATCAAATGGAGTTGGGTAAACTGGAAATCCATATGCAACAAAATGAAACTGAATCCCCTCCTCTCACCATGCACAAAAGTTAACTCAATGTGGATCAAGGAGCTAGATTCAAATCAGAGTCTCTGCGTCTGATAGAATAAAAAGTTGGCTCCTATCTACATATTGTGTGGTCAGGCTCCAAATTCCTTAATAGGACACCCATAGAATAAGAGTTAATAATAAGAATCAACAAATGGGACTTACTTAAACTGATTTTTTTTTTCTTAAAGAGAGAAACAATAAGAGAGGTAAATATGGAGCCTACATCATGGGAACAAATTTTTAGTCCTCACCCTTCACATGGAGCCCTAATATCCAGAGTATACAAAGTATACAAAGAACTCACAAAATTAGACAATAAGATAACCAATAACCCAATGGGCCAAGGACCTGAACAGAAACTTCTCAGAGGAGGACATAGAATCAATTAACAAGTACATGAAAAAATGCTCTCCATTTCTAGCAGTAAGAGAAATGCAAATAAAAACCACCCTAAAATACCATCTCAATCCAGTGAGATTGACAGCCATAATGAAGTCAAACAACAACAAGTGCTGGCGAGGATGTGGGGAAAAGGGTACTCTTGTACATTGCTGGTGGGACTAAAAACTGGTGTGGCCAATTTGGAAAGCAGTATCGAGATTCCTGGGAAATCTGGGAATGGAAGCACCATTTGATCCAGCTATTGCCCTTCTTGGACTATTCCCTGAAGACCTTAAAAGAGCGTACTACAGGGATACTGCCACATCGATTTTCATAGCAGCACAATTCACAATTGCTACACTGTGGAACCAACCCAGATGCCCTTCAATAGATGAATGGATAAAAAAATGTGACTTTTATATACTATGGAGAATTACGCAGCACTAAAAAATGACCAAATCTTGGAATTTGCAGGGAAATGCATGGCACTGAGCAGATTATGCTTAGTGAAGCTAGCCAATCCCTAAAAATCAAATGCCAAATGTCTTGTTTGATATAATGAGAGCACCTAAGAACAGAGCAGGGAGGAAGAGCATGAAGAAAAGATTAACATTAAGCAGAAACATGAGGTGGGAGGGAAAGGGAGAGAAGAGGGAAATTGCATGGTAATGGAGAGAGACACTTATTGTTACACAAAATTACATATAAGAGGTTGTGGGAAAATAAACAAGGAGAGAAATGATTTAGAGTAGGTATGGTAGAGAGAGAAGATGGGAAGATAGGGGAGTGGGGATAGTAGAGTATAGGAAAGGTAGCAGAATACAACAGTAACTAATAGGGCATTATGTAAAAATATGGATGTGTAACTAATGTGATTCTGCAATCTGTATTTGGAGTAAAAATGGGAGTTCATAACCCACTTGAATCTAATGTATGAATTATGATATGTCAAGAGCTTTGTAATGTTTTGAGCAACCAATAAAAGAAAAAAAAAGTAGCAATATATATGCCAATAGAAATTCATCATGAAATGTATATAATCCACAGATCGAAAAATATTCATTTTACTGAACATGGATTCATGTATAATGTTTTTCAACTAGGAAGCTCACCCATAGGTTGAATTTTCAGTTCCAACAGCGTTTAGGAGGAGTGATCTCTTCTCTCAATTTGCATCTACCAATTCAGCCACCTCACAAGTGTATACGAGTGATATCAGGTAGAATTCTATATGTGCATTTAAACATACATGTGCTGAATAGGCTACAGAGAAAGGGAGATAGGGATTCACATATTTGCTAATTTTAAAAACACATGTAGAACTATTTCAACAAAAAATTGACTAGACTTATAACTCCTACATTATATAATGCAAAAGGCAATTCCAACTATACACCATGCGTCCTCTGAACTGCTTGTGTTTCTTCTCTTTTTGGCTTATTTTTCACCATCATATTAGGATTATTAGTCAGAGACTAGTAGGGTATGGGTTATAGTGTCAGGGATTCAGTATTTCAAATGGAAATTGAAAAATGAATCCAATGTGTATGTAAATATGTGCTACACAAAAATCTTCCCACTCACATCCAGAACAATGCCTTGACATTACCTACGCTCCAAGTAAAACACAATTAGAGTAGAAAAGTGTGAAAATCTATGAATACAAATATGGAATGGAATATGCTCGGGAGTTCACAACATTGGAGGTGGTAGAGGAGTTTCCAAAAGTAAAGGACAGGGTAAACACTCCACAAACAAGGAGCTCTGCTGGCCTAAGAATTCTTGGGAAACGGCTTCTGAGGTTGGGCACTTGAAATATATGTTGTTGTCATGAGCTTTAGCTTACTTTGTAGTGAGACCATCAAAGCTGGGTCTGCATCTATGTGACCGAAAGACATGGTTTCTTATATTCCAATGAACATGAGGCAGCAGTGCTCAATTCTCTCTTTGTAGCTAAACTGTGTCCATTGGAAGCTAAGTGTCTCCCGGTGGGGACTGTGAAGACATTTGGTCATCCTCCACTTTTCGTGGTATTTCTTGCTTCTGCACTGGGAATTTGGTATTTGCTTCACAAAACATAAAAAGTTCATCTGGGATACAGTGCTGGAGGGAGTTCTGTCACGTGTGGTGAGTCAGGGTCTGCAGGAGAATGCACCAACCAGGCTTCTATCCCACATAGCTTGCCCCAATAACCATAGCAACCTGATTCTGAATATTGCCCTGAAAACTCTCCATTTAACAAGATGAATTACATATAAGGGTCTGATGTCTGCACTATATCAGTCACAAGCCATTTGGAAGCAAATGGCAGATTCACATGGCCCCACCATGATGTTTTATCACACACCTGCCCAACACTGCTCTAGGCCCCCTACTCAGCAGGCTCCAAATTACTGGCTTCTCTTGTTCTACAGGATTTTCATGAAACCCAGTCAAAAACAAGGCACTGTCTGGTATACACATGATCAGCAACCGGACATCAAAAGTTTCTGCAGTGCCACCTGGTCATGGGAATTTCAAAAATTTCATGGTATTTATCTAGCAATTTTTCAAGGGTGAAGTTAGAGGCACTGTGGGTTTCAATTCATTCAGGAACCATTAAGAGTTGAGAAAGTTCATTTCAATGAAAGCTCTGGAGAACTCTCACAGTCAATGCTTCTCAAACAGTTGCCAAAAGGTCTCCTAAAGCCAGGCCAATTGACATCTACAATGTGAGGTCCATGTGTGTTTTGACTCTCAAATATGGCTGCTAAGTCTTTCAGAATAAAATCATGTGATATCCTGGCTGAGATTCTCAGGCCTCTGTGGAAACCACCCTGGGCCTAGATCTCAGTTTCCAAGAGTGAGTCTCATGCGTGGCCTCCTAAAATCCCAACACAATTCATGGCAATACTTCTCTGAGGTCAGTTTCAGAACTCAGTCTCTAAGGGGAATCACACCAGAGTTCAAGCCCAGGTGGACCCAGTCATCCCTTCCATCCGCCAAAAAATGACCACAATTAAAATCAAAACACTACCACAGGGCCATCATCTTCTTCCATGTAGACACTCATCATAACCTCTAGCTGGAGGTTTCTATGAGCCCAAGGTAGTGTCCAAATAAGCTCACTTGCCCCTCATTTGCCTAAAATCATGATGGCCTGGACACTCTTCTTGTGAACCAGGAATGATCAAATATTCCTGCTGTTAAAGTGTTCCACTTCTCCAATTTGAGGCCTACTGGCTGTAGGGTATAGATTCTTTATGTGATATGGAGTCATGAGAAAACCCAAGCAAATATGGGCTAGCCTCTGCAGGGATTTCAAGAACTCATTTGACCCAAAGGATCCCTATTCTCACTTGATAGAGGTCAGGAACCTAAAACAAGAGGGCAAAAATATTCACCCACAATGACTGCTCTTTTGGCCATTTTAGTTTTGGAAACACATGGGATCTTTCTTTAGATCCATCAGGTGCTGAGAATCTAAGCCACAACCTCATACAAGGACAAGAGGCTGATTCAGACACATCCCAATCCAAATCAATTAAGCAAAGAGCCACTGGTGATGTCCATACATTTCCATATGAAAACAGTGTTCTTCAGGCTACACAAAGGGGTGGCCTGAGGCAAAGACCTTCCTGACATTCAGGGTAATAGAAATAGAAGTAAGCAAATGGCCCAAAGAAGGGTTTCTCCACTGAGACTTTACTGGTCACACTGAAATCTGAGTTTTCTTAGATGCTCCCATTCCCTTCAGCTATCCAGTACATGGCCATGTCACAGAACCTTGTGGTGTTACATATTTGGGAAACAAAACCATGAGTCTATTCTGGAGAGTGGCCAGAATTCACGAAGAAAACAGGAACTTTAGAAGATAATAGATGTTGCCCATCCATAAGGCAAGCTGCAGTCCATTCATTAATTGGGCAGTATGAATGCGGGGAAGCTTTCAACTAGAGACAACACATCCATTGATGCATTCTCTTTTCTAATGTCTACAACCACGGATACAGTGGGATACACAGACTTAGAAACACTCACCATGTCAAACGACTTACTAGAAACAGTCCACTCCAAACCAAACAAACCACCTTTCCTACCTATTCTCAGAACATGAGAAAAAACCACAAACTCACACCTACAACGGCAAAGGCACTTCCTTCCCCCAAATAGGTCTGTGACTATCCGGAGTGTCTTCTGACTGGTGGGCCATATTATGTTCCCCCAAAATGGCCTGTCCTGTTTCAGATCTGGTCTCCTTGGCCAACTCTGTGAAGTTGTCAGGAGCCAACGGTGAGCCACTACCTGCTTACTCAGGAAAGGCCCCTCTTCAGAGCTCTGCTGGCATTTGGCCATCCTCACATCAGTGGGTACCAAGAAAGACTGACTATGTCTTTGGGAAAAGCAAACAAGTTAGCCCACTGGAACTGGGAGTGGGACTGGCTCTGCGTGCCTTCCTTCCTGGATCCCAGGTTCAGAGAATTCCATCACCAAGGAAGTGAAGTGAGGTCACTTCTTTCAGGAACAGAATATGCTCACTGCCTTGGTAACCACTTTGTGCTAACAGTTGCTTCCAGGGTTCCCATGAGATGGAGGCTGCCCCAACATCCTGTGACACATTCAGAAGTTAGAATGGTATATCAACCATAGGCACCAGGGAACAGCTCTCCACAGAGGCCTGGTTCAGTCCATCTTCTCTTTATTAAGAAGAGAGAGGCTGATTCAGACCATCAATTAATCCTGACCAGGTTGTTTTTCATGGAAGATGACTATTGCTCTCTCAGGTCCTACATAGCTGCCTATATCTTCTGCAAGGATCATTTCTCCATGGATCTTTGATGTTCTCAGCAGGTGGAAGATCATCTACATTCCTATATTGTAAGACCCACACTGTCCCTGCTCTTAAGTAAGTTATACTGAGGGAACAGTGTATGGTTAGGGTTAATAACTTGTTCAATTTGGGTTACAAATAATTCTGCAGGATGAATAATGGTATTGGCAAAATGCGATGTTTACAAGAGTATATATGTGAAACATAAGTATGAAAGCAGAAATCTAGGTAAGATTTGAAGCCCAGAAAGGCATTGGGGACTTGAGTGGGATACTTAGCTTTGAGTAATGTGCAGCACAGATGTCTCAGATAAATCAATATACACTGGCATCGGACCTTGTACCTTGGATATTGAATGTTGAAGAGAACATCCAGTCAAAAACCGATAGTCGGCAGGATTAGGAAGGTAGTTGGTAGGTTTAGAAAAAAGAGTGAGTATAGGATTTGGACCAAAAGTTCTTTAGCAATAGAATTTAGTGTAGAGAGTGTATGTAAATGTAAGCACATGTGAAGAGTCAGTCACAATGATGAACTGGGGAAAAATATAGGAAATCAGATATCAATAGAGACATTAGGAAATCAAGCAAAGTATAAATTGTGTGATAGGATTAGACATTTTCAACAGGTTTGAAGTTGAATATATAATCTTAGGAAGAAACAAATATGTAGTCAAAAATAGAATTGATATTTGAGAGCATTAGGCAACCTGGACATGGATGTTTTTAGTAATCCATGCTCACTTTCCATTTACGCTTTGGTACAATTGTAAGTGTGACCTATGCTTTTTGTGTCCAGAATATTTCTGTAATAAAATGTGTATGTAGATCAGGTGACAATAGTATTTCTTCCACCAATTCTGGGAGCAATATTTTGAAGACTTACAAATTAGTATGGGGTTACAAATAGGTGTACCCTGTTTCTATGAATATAGACATAATGCATGAATAGACCATACTGTGAATAAATAATATAACTGGATCCACTTTAAATAATGAATTGAATAAATATCTGAAAATTTATAAGAAATTTTATATTGATATGCAATCATTCATTCCAACCAGTTATATATCTAACGATCATCTTAGGGTTACGGTTTATCATGAAGGGTGTGTGAGTTTTGGTTCAAAATTGATTATGGAAATAGAAAATAATATATTTGGAAAAAAGTCTCATGAATAGACCAGTCAAGAGACATAGAGGAATACATGTGTTCTGGAGCAGGAAGTGATTGAAAGTAAAACAAATGCCTATAAATTTGCTAACTAGTGAATAAAATATATATACTATGATGTGCATAAACTGAAGAAATAGTAATGTACCAGTGTGGAATAAAAATTAACATCAAAATACACATCATGTCCCAAGGGAACCTACATGCATTGATGTTAAACTGGGTCAGTTAATGTACACATATTAGGATTTGTATGCACCTTTTACTGAAGTTAGTTTTCAGTACTAGGAAACAAATATGTATTTCGGGTGGATGAATATTTCTAAGAATAATCTTGTGAAAAGTTGATTATTAATCCACATACATGAACATGAATGAATTTAGGGAGTGTATATAAGACACATATATTTCATATTTTTAAAAATATGGAGAGTATATATATATATATATATATATATATATATATACATATATATATATATATATACATATATATATATATATACACACACACACACACACACACACACAAACACAGACATTAAAAAGTAGCAATATATATGCCAATCAAAATTCATCATGAAATATATATCATAAAGATGCAAAAACATTCATTTTAGTGAACATGGGTTTATGTATAATGTTGTTCCACTGGGAAGCTCACCCATAGGTTGAATTTTCAGTTCCAACAGCGTTTAGGAGGAGTGATCACTTCTCACAGTTTGTATCTGCTAAGTCATATATCTTACAAGGATGTACGTGTGATACCTTGTAGGATTCTATTTGTGCATATAAAAATACATGTGCTGAATAGGCTCCAGAGAATGGGAGACCGTAATTCACATATTTGTTAACTTTAAAAACACATTGAGAACTATTTCAATTAAATATTGAATAGATTTATAACACCTACCCTTTATCATGCAAAAGGCAAGTCCAACTCTGAACTGCAAGTATTTATGTACTGTTTGGGTTACTTTCTTCCATCATATTAGGATTAGTAGTCAGAGTCTAGTAGAATAAGGGTTAGTGTCAGGGATTCAGAATTTCAAATGGAAAAAAGGAAAATTAATCTTCCAACTCTCATCCAGAACAATGCCTTGTCATTACCTTCGCCCCAAGGAAGACACAATTAGAGTAGAAGAGTTACAAAATCTGTGATTACATTTCTGGAATCGAAAATGCTCAGGAGTGCACAAACTTGGAAGTGGTATAGGAGTTTCCAAAAGTAAGGACAGGGTACACACTCCACAAACATGAAGCTCTGCTTGCCTAAAACTTTTTGAGAAACTGCCAGTGAAGTTGGGCACTGAAATATAGGTTGTTGTCAGGAGTTAAGCTTCCTTTGTAGTGAGACCCTCAAAGCTGGGTCTTCATCTATGTGACCTGGAGGACATCGTTTCCTATTTTCCAATGAACACGAGGCAGCAGTGCTCAATTCTCTCTTTGTAGGTAAACTGTGTCTCCCTGTGTGGACTGTGAAACAATTTGGTCATCCTCCACTTTTTGTGGTGTTTCTTGCTGCTGCACTTGGAGTTTGGTTCATGCTTCACAAAATACAAGGAGTTCAACTGGGAAACAGTGCTTGAGGTATTTCTGTCACATGTGGTGGGTCAGGGTCTGCAAGAAAATTCACCAACCAGGCTTCTATCTCTCAAAGATTGCCCCCTTGTCCATAGCAACCTGATTCTGAACATTGCCCTGAAACTACGCCATATAACAAGATGCCTTTACATATAAGGGTCTGATGTCTGCACTCTGTCAGTTACAAGCCATTTGGAAGCCAATGGCAGATCCAAATGGCCCCACCATGATGTTTTATCACACACCTGTCCACCACTGCTCTAGGCCCACTACTCAGCAGGCTCCAAAATACTGGCATCTCTGTTCTAAACAATTTTCATGAAACCCTGTCAATCAAGGCACTGTCTGGTACACTCATGGTAAGCAACAGGACATCGAAAGTTTCTGCAGTTCCACCTGGTCATGGAAAATTCAAAAATTTCGTGGTATTTATCTAGCCATTTTTCAAGGATGACGTTGGATGCACAATTATTCAGGAACCATTAAATGTTGAGAAAGTTCATTTCAAAGAAAATTCTAGAGAACTCTCACAGGCAAGGCTTTCCAAAGAGTGGACAAAAGGTCACTTGAAGCCAGGACCATTGAGATCTACAATGTGAGGTCCTATGTCTTTTGACTCTCAACTATGGCTGCCAAGTTTCAGAATAAAATCATGTGATATCCAGGCTGAGATTCCCAGTTCTTTGTGGAAAACCACCCTGGTCCTAGATCTCAGGTTCCAAGGGCGACTCTCATGCGTGGCCTCCTAAAATCCCAACACAATTCATGGCAATTCTTCTCTGAGATCAGTTTCAGATCTCAGTCTCTAAGTGGAAACACACCAGAGTTCAAGCCCAGTTGACCCAGTCATCTCTTCCAACCGCCACACCAATGACCAGAATTAAAACCAAAACACTCCCACATGGCCCTCATTTTCTTCCATATAGACACTCATCATAACCTTGGCTGGAAGTTTTTATGAGGCACACAGCCCAAGACAAAGTCAAAATAAGCTCCCTTGCCCTTCATTTGTCTAAAGTCAGTGTTTCCTGGACAACGTTCCTGTGAACCAGGACTGATCAAAGAGGTCTGCCATTAATACTGTTCTGCTTTTCCAATTTGAGGCATACAGACTGTCGGGTATAGTTTCTTTATGTGATTTGCAGTCATGAGAAAACCCAATCACCTATGGGCTAGCCTCTGCAGGGCTTGAAGAACTCAGTTGACCCAAAGATCCCTGTTATCACTTGATGGAGATCAGGAACCTTACAGAGGAAGGCAAGAGACTTCATCACAATGAATTCTCTTTTGGCCATTTTGGATTTGGATGCACACATGGGATCTTTCTTTAGATCCATCAGGTGCTGAGAATCTAAGCGATAATCTCACACTGCACTAAGAGGCTGATTCAGACATATCCCTTTGCAAAGCAATTAAGCCAGGAGCCACAGGTGATGCCCATTTATTTCCATTTGAAAACTTTTTTTTTCAGGCTTTGGAAATGTGCGGCCTTAGGCAAAGTCCTTCCTTTCATTCAGGGCAACAGAACAATAGGTAAGCAAAATACCAAAGCAGATTTTCTCCACTGAGACTTTCCTGGTCACACTGATATCTGAGTTTTCTGAGATATTCACCATTCTCTTCAGCTATCCAGTACATGGCCATGTCCCAGATTGTGGAGGAGATACATATCTTGAACACAAAACCATGAGCCTATGGGAGAGTGACCAGATTCAGGAAGATATCAGGAATGTAGGAAGGTAATAGGTGTTGCCAATCCATAAGGTAACCTGCAGTCCATTCATAAATTGGACAGGATGAATTCTGTGAAGAATTCTACTAGACAGGACACATCTATTGATGCATTCTCTTTTCTATTGTCTACAACCACAAATACAGTGGGATACCCAGACATAGAAACACTCACCTTCTCAAAGGACTTACTAGAAACAGTCCACTCCAAACCAAACAAACCGACTTTCCTACATATTCTCAAAACTTGAGACAAAATCACAAACACACAAACACACACACACACACCCACAAAGGCACCTTCTTTCCCCAAATAGGTCTGTGACTATCCGGAGCGTCCTCTGACTGGTGGGCCATACTATGTTTCCCCGAAATGGGCTGTCCTATGTCAGATCTGGTCTTCTTGGCCAAAACTGTGAAGTTATCAGGAGCCAGCGGTGAGCCACTGCCTGTTTTCTCAGGTAAAGCCCCTCTTCAGAGCTTTCCTGGCATTTGTCCATCTTCAATTTAGTAGTTGCCAAGAAAGACTTACTCTATCCTTCTTAAATCCAAAAATTTGAGACCACTGGGACTTAGACTGGGACTGCCTCAGGGTGCCTGGCTTCCTGGATTCCAAGTTCAGAGTGTTCCATCAACAAGAAAGTGACATGGGTGACTTCGTCTAGAACTGAATGAGGTCACTGCCTTGGCAACCACTTTGTCCTAACAGTTGCTTCCAAGGGTCCATGAGATGGATCCTGCCCCTACTTCCTATGACACTTTCACAAGTTAGAATGGAATATCAACCATAGGCACCCGGGAACAGCTCTCCACACAAGCTGGTTTGGTCCATCTTCTCTACATTAAGAAGAGAGAGACTGCTTCAGACACACCCCTTCATCCTGACCTGTTTTTTTTTTTTTGTCATGAAAGATGACTTTCGCACTCTCAGGTCCATCATAGCTGCCTACATCTTCTTTAGGGATCATTTCTGCATGAACCTTTGAAGTTCTCCGGAAGTTGAAGATCTCCTACATTCCTGTATTGTAAGACCAACTCTGTCCCTGCTCTTCTGTAAAGTTAGATTGAGGGAACAGTGTATGGTTACAGTTAATAACATGTTTGATTTGGGTTAGGATCATTCTGCTGGATGAATAATGGTATTGGGAACCTGCAATATTTATAAGATTATATAGGTGAAATATATGAATGAAAACAGAAATCTCGGTAACATTTGAAGCCCAGAAGGGCATTGGGTCCTTGATTGGGATACTTAGCTTTTAATTATGTTCTGCACAGATGTCTCAGATAAATCTATACACAATGGCATAAGATCTGATACCTTGGATGATTGAAAGTTGAATGTAAACCATTCAAAGAGGGAGAGTCGGTAGGATTAGGAAGATAGTTGGTAGGATTATAAAAAAGTGTGAGTATAGCATTTGGACAAATAGTTCTTTAGCAATAGGTTTTCAGGTAGACAGAAAATGTAAATGTCAGCATATGTGAAGAGTCAGTCACAGTGATGAACTGGGGAAAATATGTAGGAAAGCAGATATCAATAGAGACATTAGGAAATCAGGCAAAGTATAAAGTGAGTGATAGCAAAAGACATTTTCAACAGGCTTGAGATTGAATATATAATCTTAGGAAGTAACAAATATGTAGTCACCAATAGGATTGACATTTGAGAGCATTAGGCAACCTGGACATGGGTTATTTTCATAATCCATACTCACATTCCATTTAGGCTTTGGTACAATCGTAAGTGTGACTTTGCATTTTGTGGCCAGAATATTACTGTGATAAAACGTATATGTAGATCAGGTGACATGAGTATTTCTTGCACCATTTCTTGGAGCAATATTTTGAAAGGGTATAAATTAGTATTGGGGGTACATATAGGTGTACCATGTATGTATGAATATAGAGATAATGCATGAATAGACCATACTGCGAATAAATAATATAACTTGTTCCAACTTTAAATAATGGATTGAATTGATATCTGAAAATACACAGGAATCATATATTGATATACATACATTCATTCCAACCAGTAATATATCTAATGGTAATATTACGGTTGTGGTTTATCACCAAGAGTGTGTGAATGTTGCTTCAAATTTGATTATGGAAATCGAAAATAATGTGTTTGGAAAGAAATCTCATGAAATGACCACTCAAAAATAAGGAGGAATACATATGTTCTGAAGCAGGAAGTGATTGAATATGTTACAAATTTCTTTAAATTTGTGAACTTGTGGATGAAATGTATATTCTATAATGTATAAAAACTGCAGAAATAGTAATGTACCAGTGTTTAATAAAAATGAACGTCAAAATACACATCATGTTCCATAGGAATATACTTGCATTGATGTTAAAGTGGGTCAGCTAGTGTAAAAATATAAGGATTTGTTTGCACCATTCACTGAAGTAACTTTTTAGTACTAGAAAACAAATATGTATTTCAGGTGGATGAATATTTTTAAAATAATCTTATGAAAAGTTTAATATAAAACCACATACATGAACAAGAATGAATTTAGGGAGTGTATAATAGGACACATATATTTTATATTTTGAAAAATCTAGAGAGTATATATATATATATATATATATATATATACACACACACACACACACACAAAACACACACAGAGACATTAAATAGTAGCAATATATATGCCAATTAAAATTCATTGTGAAATATATATCATCCACAGATCCAAAATATTAATTTTACTGAACATGGATTTATGTATAATGTTTTTCAACTAAGAAGCTCACTCATAGTCTGAATTTTCAGTTCCAAAAGCATTAATGAGGAGTGATCTCTTCTCACACTTTGTATCTGCCAAGTTAGCCACCTCTCAAGAATATACGTGTGATACCAGGTAGGATTCTATATGTGCATATAAAAATACATGTGCTGAATAGGCTACAGAAAAATGGAGACAGGAATTCACATATGTGTTAACTTTAAAAACACATGCAGAACTATTTCAACAAAAAATTGACAAGATTTATAACTCCTACCCTATATCATGCAAAAGGCAAACCAACTATCCACCATGCCTCCTCTAAAGTGCTAGTATTTCTATTCTGTTTGGGTTACTTTTCTCCATCATATTAGAATTAGTAGTCAGAGTCTAGTAGGGTATGGGTTAGTGTCAAAGATTCAGCATTTCGAATGGAAAATTGAACAATGAATCCAATGTGTATGTAAATATGTGCTACACAAAATTATTCCCACTCTCATCCAGAACAATGCCTTGACAATTCCTTCACCCCAAGTAAGACACAATTAGAGGAGAAGATTTAGAAAATCTGTGAATAAATATGTTAAATGGAATATGCTCAGGAGCTCACAACCTTTGAAGTGGTAGAGTAGTTTCCAAAAGTATGGGACAGGGTAAAAACTCCACAAACATGGAGGTCTGCTGGCCTAGAGATTTCTAGAGAAACTGCCTGTGACTTTGGCACTTGAAAAATATGTTGTTGTCAGGAGCTTTAGCTTCCTTTCTAGGGAGACCATAAAAGCTTGGTCTGGATCTATGAGACCTGGAGGACATGGTTTCTTATTTCCCAATGTACATGAGGCAGCAGTGCTGAATTCTCTTTTTATGTAAACTGTGGCCACTGGGGGATAAATGTGTGGCAGTGTGCACTGTGAAGCCATATGGTCATCTTCCATTTTCGTGTTGTTTCTTCCTGCTGCACTGGGTGTTTGGTATTTGCTTCACGAAATACAAAGAGTTCAACTGGGTCACAGTGCAAGAGGAAGTTTTGTCATGTATGGTGGGTCAGGTTTTGCAGGAGGATCCAAGAACTAGAATCCTATCCTACATATCTTGCCCCCTTGACCATAGCACCCTGATTCTGAACAATGTCCTGAAACCTCTCCAAATAACAACTTGCCTTTACATGGAAGGTTCTGCTGGCTGCACCATGTCAGTCACAAGGCATTTGAAGCCAATGGAAGATACACATGGCCCCACCACAGATATTTTATCACATACCTGCCCACCACTGCTCTAACCTACTACTCAACAGAGTCCAACTTATTGGCATCTCTGTTCTACACCATTTACATGAAACCCAGTCAATCAAGGCACTGTCTGGTATATTCATGATCAGCAACAGGACATCAAAAGGTTTTCCAGTGCCACCTGGTGATGGGAAATTCAAAAATTTCATGGTATTTATCTAGCCATTTTTCAAGGATGAAGTTGGAGGCACTGTGAGTTTCAATTCTTTTAGGATCCATTAAATGGTTAGGAAGCTCATTTCAATGAAATCTCTGGAGAACACTCACAGGTAAGGCTTCCCAAAGAGTTGCCAAAAGATCATATGATGTTATGCCCATTTAGGTCTACAATGTGAGGTCCATATGAGTTTTGATTCTCAACTATGGGTGCCAAGTCTTTCAGAATAAAATTTGTGGTATCCTGGCTGAGAGGCTCAGTGCTCTGTGGAAAGCCACCCTGGGCCTAGAACTCAGTTTCCAAGGGCAACGCTCATGCCTGGCTTCCTAAAATCTCAACACTATTTATGGCAATACTTCTCTGAGGTCAGTTCCAGAACTCAGACTCTAAGGGAGTCACACCAGAGTTCAAGAACATGTGGACCATGTCATCTCTTCCAACCGCCACCCAAATGACCACAATTTAAACCAAAACACTCCAACGTGGCGCTCATCTTCTTCCATATAGACACTCACAATAACCTATGGCTGGAGTTTTCCATGAGGGGCACACCCCAAGACCGTGTCCAAAATAAGCTCTCTTGCACCTAATTTGCCTAAATTCAGGGTGGCCTGGACACCCTTCTTGTGAACCAGGAGAGATTAAGTAGGCCTCCCGTTAATACTGCTCCGCTTCTTCAATTTGAGGCCAAATGACTGTGGGGTTTGGATTCTTTATGTGAATTGGAGTCTTGAGAAAACCCAAGCAAATATGGGCTAGCCTCTGCAGGGCTTTGAAGAACTCATTTGACCCAAAGGATCCCTAATCTGACTTGATGGAGGTCAGGAAAGTTACAGAGGAAGGCGAGAGACTACATCCATAAGGACTGCTCTTTTGGCCATTTTGTTTTTGGATGTAAACATTGGATCTTTCTTTAGATCCATCAGGAGCTGAGAATCTAAGTCACAGCCTCACACAGGGTATATAGGCTGATTCAGACACATCCTTTCCAAAGCAATTAAGCAAAGAGCCACAGGTAATGCCCATTCATTTCCATTTGAAAACTGTTTTCTTCAGGCTTCAAAAAGTGGTGCACTGAGGAAAAGACCTTCCTGACATTCAGGGCAACAGAAGAATAGGTAAACAAAAGGCCCCAAGCAGGGTTTCTCCACTGAGACTTTCCTGGTCACACTGATATCTGAGTTTTCTGAGATGCTCACCATTCCCTTCAGTACATGGTCATGTCACAGAGCTTCGAGGTTGTTCATATCTTAAACAGAAAACCATGAACCTATTCTGGAGAGTGGCCAGAATTCAGGAATAAAACAGGAACTAAGGAAGATAGCAGGTGTTGCACATCAATAAGGCAAGCTGCAGTCCATTCATAAATAGGGCAGGATGAATGCTGTGAAGCTTTCTACTAGACAGGACATATTCATTGATGCATTCTCTTTTCTAATGTCTACAACCACGGACACAGTGGGATACACAGACATACAAATTCTCACCTTGTCAAACGACTTACAAGAAACAGTTCACTCCAAACAAAACAAACTGCCTTTCATACCTATTCTCAGAACATGAGACAAAACCACAAACCCACACCCACACAACAAAGGCACCTCCTTTCCCCAAGTAGGTCTGTGACTATCCGGAGTGTCCTCTGACTGGTGGGCCTTACTATGTTCCCTGGAAATAGTATGTTCTGTCTCAAATCTGGTCTTTTTGGCCAACTCTGTGAAGTTGTCAGGAGCCAGCGGTGAGCCACTGCCTGCTTTCTCAGGAAAGGCCCCTCTTCATAGCTTTCCTTGCATTTGGCCATCCTTACATCAGTAGGTCCCAAGAAAGATTGAGTCTGTCCTTGGTAAATCAAAATAAGTTTGACCACTGGAACTGGGACTGGGACTGGCTCTGGGTGCCTGGCTTCCTGGATTCCAAGTTCAGAGAGTTCCATCACCAAGGAAGTTAGGTGTGGTCACTTCCTTTTGGAACTGAATGAGGTCACTGCCTTGGCAACAACTTTGTCTTAACAGTTGCTTCCAAGGTTACCATGAGAAGGAGGCTGCTCCTACTTCCTGTGACACTTTCACAGGTCAGAGTGGTATGTCAACCATAGGCATGCAGGAGCAGCTCTCAACACATGCCTGCTTTGGTCCACCTTCTCTACATTAAGAAGAGAGTGGCTGATTCAGACACATCCCTTCATCCTGAGCAGGTTGTTTGCCATGGAAGACTTTTGCTCTCTCAGGTCCTTCGTACTTGCCTACATCTTCTCCAGGGATCATTTCTGCGTGGACCTTTGAGGTTTTCAGCAGGTGGAAGATCCTCTATAATTCTGTATTTTATTACCAATTCTGTCCCTGCTCTTCTGTAAAATTAGATTGAGAGAACAGTGTATGGTTAGGATTAATAACAGGTTCGATTTGGTTTAGAAAGGAAACTACACGGTTGAGCAAACAGGGTCCTACAGTTAGCAATAATATGAGGATTTTTAATCGACCGGCCATGGCAGATAAAAGCGTAGTTAATCAGGTCACTATGTGAACCAAGACTCAAACCTCCCTTTTGGGGCCTCTGTCTCTCTTTGACGCTCTTCAAGTCGTTTTCTTAATTTACTCATAGATTCTTTTACAACTCCAGTATTGTCGGCATAAAAACAACATTCTTCCCTCAATGCAAGCAAAAAGGCACCTTTCTCTCATAAAGAGGAGGTCCAACCCTCGCCTGCTTTGTAAAACAACTTCAGAAAGAGAGAGGTTAAAATTCCTGTAAAGCTGTGATGTCGGTTTTTAATGTCTTTAAACTTTGGCATATTTCTGCTTCTAATTGTGTCTTTGTTGTGTCTCATGGACTAGCCCACCCCTTCAGCAACTATTATTTCTAATAGGATGGCTAAAGTGAGGGATACAGGTTCCCAGTGGAACCGGGTTGTATGCCCCCCTATTTGATCTTTAAATGAACCTAAGTCATGATAGAGAACTCTGGAAAACATCTGCATCATTAAATAATTAATCACATATATTGAACATTTTATGAAAACATAAATAATGTTAAAGTGTATAGAATTAGACTGTTGTAGGGACGGACAAGGAAAGGGACCTAAGATAGCACCAAACACAGGAAAACAGTCTTATTTGGTTGCATCCGGATTTAGAGGGCATTGCTTCTGTTGTAATCAATTAATCCCCTGAACCCCAAGTTTCGGTAGTTTTAGAATTTGTACCCAACATGTAAGGGAAGTGGCTCAGAAGTTCACAGTCTGTAGAAATTCACAGAAATCAGTTATTTTTCTGTTTTTGTTCCTCTGTTCTGCGCAAGTTAACTTTTCAAAGACACCTTGGAAAGGGAGAGCTTTTGTGTCTCTTTTTTTTCCCCTGCCAGCTGTCACCATGAAGCCCAATTGGTAACTTTTTTATCTTAGAAATCTAGCCATCTCTGTGAAGCCCCAGCTCAAGGCCAGAGGCCTTGTTCACATATTTTGTGAAAATCTAGTAAGGCGGTGTCAAGCTTAGGGGTGGTGATTTTTCAAGCCAGTGGCCAAGTAGAACAGGGCAACACGAAAAGTGGAAGTTTATCTACATTGAACTCTTTCAGAGGGACTCTTTTGCTGAAAGACCTAATGTAAGCCTCGGTGAAGACTTCTGGAGAAGGTTATTTAAGACATATCTATGGACCTGGTACAGAGGGGGAAGACGGGGAAGGCGAGGCTGAGAGCAGCTCCGTGGATCTGAGAATGAGGAAGATGAGATGTAAAAGAATAATGGAAAAGGGGTTTGGGATTTTCCTAGAACAAAACTTGAGCAGTAGAACAGGTAGAGCAGAGGTGAAGATGGGAGTGAGTATTCCAAAAAGCCTGTGAGGGACTTTAAATTCTTAGTAACCTGTTTTCAGTGATGACAAAGCAACTTTAAAGGCTATTTTTATTACATCTTGGATAGGGGTCTGAGGGCTCTTCTCAGCTGGTTTGAGCTTTGGTTTAGCTTCTTAGAGGACTTGGTGGGACCTAGTGCAGGCACAGACAGAAAAAGAGAGGAGTGAGTGAGTGGAGGGGTACCTCGGTACCTGCTACCTCAGCAAGGGGGCAATGGTCTGAGAACTGGCGGAGGTTTGGGTTTTTGATGTAGTAATTGGAGGGAAGAAATCAGGTTGCTGAGGTGGGAGTGACAGCAGAGAGTCTAGAGCAGAAGGCTGAGGGTGAGGAACTATTGGAGAAGCATAGTACAGGATGTGAGTGAAGGAGGGAAAAGGATTCCACATAGGGGAATTTTCCCCTTTTGAGCACTTGCCGAAGTTAAAAATGTCACGCAGAATTTGAGGATCTAGAGAACCCTCTGGGGGCCATAGTTTTTGGTTGTCTAATTGGTTATATGGCCAATGCTGTGTACTGAATTTGATGAGGAGTTTGGGTTCCACCAGGCAGCCCCGGTATGCTCACATCCCCATGAATTACACAAGAAGTTGGTTTTCCCCCCACACAGCCATGGCTGTTTGTGGCTTTGATAGTCCGCTGGGCATATATAGTAATCTAGGCTAACCAACCTGAATCTGGCTCGCGTTTCCGTGCATCCATAATGTTTGTTTCAATTATCTATGGTATGGAAGGGATTTAATGGAACTTTAGTGGGATCCTCTTCATTGGGGTTATCTCAATAGGAAAGACCTATACCAAGCTGAAAAATGTCTGGGTGGAGAGATAGCCACCAGGTCCCTAAGGGGGCTGTATGCGAGATAGACCATACTTCTTGTCTAGTAGGATTTCAGATCAGCCTTCACTGCTGAACAGGCTGATGAGGGTTAGGAGTACTGGTGGCCAAGGGGAGAGTCTATAGTCTTGTCCACATAGCGAATACACAATTTGAAATGGTTACCAGTTTTTTCCAGTTTCCAACCAGAGTCTGGACACAGCGAAGGCTTGAGATGAGAGGCATGGATCCAAAAAGTGATTCTGTCTACTTTTATGGCTGTAGGTGTTATAAGTAGCACCTGGTATGTTCCTTTACAGCGGGGTTCTAGGGATAACACCTGATGTTGTCTTATGTTGACGAAGTCTCTTACTTGATATTGATGTGGAATCCCCTCGTCCCCAGGTTGGTAGGCAGTGGCCAGCTGTTTCCACAGTTATCACTGAGTTCTTTCAATGGCTTTAAGTCTGTCAAGCAAGGGGTGTGGAAGGGATTGTTAGGCCTTAGAGTTGGGGATTAGGTCCCTTACTGGATGATGGGCATCATAGAGAATTTCATAGGGGGTGAGGTTACACAAAGAAACTGAGGGAGTATTTCTCGCATGAAACAGTGCATAAGGCAGGAGCATAGTCCAATCTTTTATGCCGGTCTCTAAGCTTAATTTTGTTAAGGTCTGTTTAATGGTTCTATTTATTTTTTCTACCTCTCCTGAGCTCTGGGGTATATAAGCATAATGTAACTTACAATTAATCCACACCTGACTTACCTGGGCCATGAACACAAGTCCATTATTAGACCCTATTATCTTAGACAGACCGTATCTTGGAAAAATATCTTCCAGGATCTTCTTGAGAACCATTTGCACCGTTTTTTTTTTTTTTTCTGTGTGTGTGTGTGTGTGTGTGTGTGTGTGTGTGTGTAAGGCTTCAATCCATCCTGAGAATGTATCCACAAAGACTAGGAGATATTTAAGTCCATACCTTGCTGGCTTAATTTCAGTAATGTCCACTTCCCAGAATTGTCCTGGTCTGGTTCCTCGTAGGTGCTTTCGTCTAAGAAACTTGGAAGGGTAAGCATTAAACAATTGACTGACCCGACAGGCTTTTGTTACCAGTTCAATTATTTCCTTTCGCTGTGAGTCAGTTAGTGGAAAACTCTGTTCTTAATCCTACAGGAATGCCTGCAGTTTCTTTGAACCAAGGTGAGTGAGTTGATGTACATTTTTAACGTAGTGTAGGGCTTTCTGTAATTGCAGGCTGAGCTCAGTAAATTTGAGGCGTTCAATTTCAGTGTCCTTAGATGTTATCTAAAAATTTCTGGTACTTAGGGGTCCATTGGAATTGGGCATCTCCCTTTAACAGCGGGTATAAAGGAGCAGCTAAGGACTCAAACCCATTTATCCATAACCTGCAAAACCCAGCAATCCCAAGAAACTCTTAGTTGTCTGCTGTAAGATGGGGTTGGTATCTGCTCAATGGTTTGTTTTCTGGGCTCAGTGAGCCATCGTTTACCGCCCCTAAGGAAATAGTCGAGGAAGATTACTTCTTGCTGGCAAATTGGGCAATTTTGGCCGAAGCTCTATACCCGAGTTGAGCAAGCTCGGATAATAGTGCTTGGTTCCCAGTTCACAGTTTTCCTTGTTGTTGGATGCCAGTAGCAGGTGATCCACATATTGAAGCTGGGTGAATTCGGGGTGTGTAGTTCAGAAATTGTTGAGATCTCTGTGAAGGGCTTCATCAAAGAGAGTGGGGGAGTTTTTGAACCCCTCTGCGAGTCTAGTCCAAGTTAGTTGACTAGACTTTCCGGTTTCTGGGTCTACCCACCCAAAAGCAAACAGCAACTGACTATCTTTATGAAGAGGCAAGCAAAAGAAAGCTTGTTTTAAGTCCAGAACAGTATACCATTTCTGCTCAGGGTTCAGAGTGCAAAGCAGATTGAACAGATTAGGTACCGTGGGGTAAATGTCCTGCACTCTGTTGTTGATCTCTCTTAGGTCTTTAACAGGGTGATAGTCCCTGGTTCCTGGCTTTTTCTTCTAATAGCAGGGGAGTGTTCCAGGCCAATTGACAGGGCCTTAGGACCCCTAAGGCCAGATATTTCTGAATATAGGGCCTTATCCCATCTTTAGCTTTTTATGCTTAGAAGATATTATTTGACATTGATTGGGGAGGCTGAGGTTTTTAACTCCACTGTTATTGGAGGTTGTTTCACGGCCAGGCCTAACACAGCAGTTTTTGCCCAGGCATCTCGGTAATCTGTTATCCATTTCTGGGGTAGCTTGCCTGTTTGATCAGTCTTGGGGGGTGTGAAGAGTGGACGTTCATCTTCTACTAATATAGTTAAAGCCGTGACTATAGGAATTTTTACTGAAGGATTTAGAAATTTCATTTGGGGGCCTTCAGGGTTAAAAGTTATTTTGGCCCAGAGCTTGGTGAGCAGATCTCTGCCCATCAATGGGTGCGGGCATTCTGGGATTACTAGGAAGGAGTGATGGATTTTTCCTTTCCCCAGGTCCATGGTCCTCTTAGTAGTCTAAGCCCGATATTTACTGCCATTAGCCCTTTGAACTACAGACCTTTTATTTGATAGACGGCCCAATGGGGCCTTAAGGGCTGAGTATACTGCTCCTGTATTCACTTCAAAGTTTACTGGGGTCCCCTACACTTCAATTCTTACCCTGAGCTAGGGGAAAAAATCTGAGCCCCAACTTTCTTAGTCATCCCCCAGAGTCAGAATGGCTGGCTGGCATGTCTGTCTCTTTATAGGGCACTCTTTGGCCCAGTGTCCTTTTTTTTTTACAGTAGGCACATTGATCTGAGGCCAGGGGTGGCCTGTGGCACGGGCCCAGGTATCGCTTCCTGTCACCTTATGTCTTAATTTCTGGCCTCTTTCTTGTTGTGACCAGGATCTTAGTCAATGCCTTAGTCTTTCTTTTGCTTCTCTCATCCTCCCTCTGCTCCCTTTCTTTTTCCCTGTTTCTCTCTTATAGTATACTTTTTCGGCTTCTCTGACTAAATCTCTCTTTTAACTTTTTTTTTTAATATCCATGGCAGCTTCAACAATTAAGGCTATCGTGACAGATGCCTTTTGATCTGCTGCCTGAGGATCGAAAGGAGTATATCTCTTATATGCCTCCATAATTCTCTCTAGAAACATAGAGGAAGATTCATCAGGCCTTTTAATAATTTCTCTTACCATGGCCAAATTAGTTGGTCACCTAGCGGCCCCTTGGATACCCGCAATTAGAGCCTGGCAATAATTGGACAGATGCTCCCTATCTTCAAAGGTGTTGGGGTCCCAGTTGGGTTGGTTAAAGGGGAAGGCAGCTTTTATTATGTTGGGAAGTTGTGTTGGTCGCCCATCAGGTCCGAGGATATTTTTTTCTGGCTTCCAGGAGGTTTTTCTCTCATTCCTCTGTCATGAAGAGAGTCCCTAGGAGTTGTTGGCAGTCATTCCAAGTAGGCAGGTGTGAAAACGTTGGCGAGTTCTCTGAGTTTTTTTAGCCGGGCCAGCTTCCTCCAGGGAAGGAGGCGCTGTGTGTGTCATGGGACAGTCATCTGGAGGGCGCTGGGCCATTCTGGCTTCCTCAAATGGTGGAGAGGCTGAGTCAGCAGCAGGGGAATTACTTACAGGGTTTTGGGGGTTGGGGGACAAGGGCAGAGGATAAGGACGAGTAGAGTCTTGAGACTCAGGGAGAACAGAGGGTGGAGGTTGAGGAACAGAGAGTTTGAGAGATAGAATCATAGGGGAAGGAGTAGGAGTGGGTGCAGGGACAAGGAAAGGCTTCACCCATGGAGAAGGAGATTTGCAGAGGTCCTGACAAGTTATGATATATGGCTATTGATCTGGATGTCTATGTGGCCCCGGCTGAAAGACAATATCTCAGACTTTTCAAATTAGTGCGAAGTAGAAACATCCTTCTAGAGGCCATCCGACTACAAAGGTGGGTTATTCTGAGACACAGAATCTGCCAGGTCTGGTGTTTTAATGAAAAAGAAAGATTCTGAGCCCTTAAGCAGACTTTGGTCCAGTGATTAAGGGTCAGGGACAGAGGCATTGAAGTGCTCTGTCCCATAATGAAATATACACAGACAGTGAAAGCAACAGCACATGACACAGACAAGACAAGACAATAAAGACAGGCAATGGACGTCCAATACTGAGACCAGGACTGAGTAGCCGGCAAAACCTGATGGGCTGGCAATTCCGAATCTGAAAGAAAATATCACTGAGTCGAGGAGACTATGGTTCCTCGATTTCCCGAGTCCATCCCCCAGGGACATGGCCTGTGGCTCTGTTACATGTGTGTCAGCCACCGTGGGAGAGAGCTCACGCTCTTTACCAATAGCCATTTTGTCAAACCCTAACCTGAATCCTGAAACCAGAAAGAGGGGCCTTATTTACCCCCAGAGCATCCCGTTGGGGGTCTTTCATCTGCAGCTGCCGGATCTCGCTGGGGCCACCAGAAGTAAAGGTCGGGTGAGCATCGATAAAAGAGACCACCAAGAGACTGTCTAATGCAACAGCAAAGGGTTTATTGGGAGTCCGGCATGCAAGGGCTCAGAGCTCGCTTGAATAGAGCAGAGAGCCCTGAGAACAGCTTAAGAAGTGCTTATATATTTTCCTTGGAGAGGGCAGGGAGGGAAGTTTATTGATGGGTAAGGGCGAGTGGGCGGTTTGCGTGCAAATGGTTGATGGAGTACATTCTGCAGTTTGGCAGTTGGGGGCAGCACATTCTGGGAACAAGAAGAGCAAACAGTTCTCAAGATTTCAACAGTGTTTTATTAAGCATACAGAAAAACAGGAAGTGACAAGTACCTATTTTATTAACCTTTCAATATAAGTATGAAAACAGAAATCTAGGTTAGATTTGAAGCCCAGAAGTTCATTTGGCCCTTGATTGGTATACTTAGCTTTGAATTACGTTCCGTAGAGATGTCCCAGAAATATGGATATACAATGACACAGGACCTTGTACCTTCTCAGAGGTCAGTTCCAAAACACAGTCTCTAAGGGGAATCACACCAAAGTTCAAGACAAGATGGACTCAATTATCTCTACCAACCACCACACAAATGACCACAATTAAAACCAAAACACTCCCAAATGGCACTCATCTTCTTCCAAATAGACACTCATCATAACTTCTGGCAGGAGGATTTCATGAGAGGCGCAGCACAAGACAGTGTCCCAAATAATCTCCCTTTCCCCTCATTTGCCAAAAGTCAGAGTGGCCTGGACACCCTTCCTGTGAACCAGGAGTGATCAAATATGCCTGCCATTAATACAGCTCTGTTCTTCAATTTGAGGCCTACTGACGGTGGGGTTTAGATTCTTTATTTGAATTGGATTCATAAGAAAACCCAAGAACCTATGGGCTAGCATCTGCAAGGCTTTGAAGAACTCAATTGACCCAATGGATCCCTTTTCTCACTTGATTGAGGTCAGGAACCTTACAGAGGAATGCGAGAGACTTCATCAACAATGACTGATTTTTTGGCCATTTTGATTTTGGATCCACACATGGGATCTTTCTTTAGATCCATCAGGTGCTGATAATCTAAGCCACAGGCTCACACAGAGCCAAGAGGCTGATTCAGACACATCCCTTTACAATGCATTTAAGCAAAGAACCACAGGTGATGCCCATTCATTTCCGTTTGAAAACTGTTTTCTTCAGGCTTCACAAAAGCATGGCCTGAGGCAAAGACCTTCCTGACATTCAGGGCAACAGAACAATAGGTAATCAAAAGGCCCTTCGCAGGGTTTCTCTACTGAGACTTTCTGGGTCACAGTGATATCTGACTTTTCTGAGATGCTTGCCATTCTCTTCAGCTATCCAGTACATGTCCATGTCACAGTGCTTGGAGGTGGTACATATCGTGGATGCAAATGCATGAACCTATTCTGGAGAGTGGCTAGATTTCAGGAAGAAAACAGGAACTTAGGAAAATAGCAGGTGTTGCCCATCGATAAGGCAAGCCCTAGTGCATTCATAAATTGGGCAGGATGAATGCTGGGAAGCTTTCTACTTGACAGGAAACATCCATTGATGCATTCTCTTTTCTAATGTCTACAAGCACGGACACAGTGGGATACACAGATATAGAAACACTCGCCTTGTGAAACAACTTACTAGAAACAGTTCACTCCAAACCAAACAAACCGACTTTCCTGCCTATTCTCAGAACATGAGACAAAACCACAAACACACATCCACACCCACAAAGGCACCTCCTTCCCCAAGTAGGTCTCTCACTCTCCAGAGTATCCTCTTACTGCTGGGCCATACTATGTTCCCCCGATATGGCGTTTCCTGTCTCAGATCTGGTCTCCTTGTCCAACTCTGTGAAGTGGTCAGGAGCCAGCTGTGAGCCACTACCTACTTTTTCAGGAAAGGCCCCTCTTCAGAGAACTCCTGGCATTTGGCCATCCTCACATCAGTAGGTACCAAGAAAGACTGACTCTGTCCTTGCTAAATCAAAGCAAGTGAGACACTGGGACTGGGACTGAGACTGACTCTGTGTGCCTGGCTTCCTGGATCCCAAGTTCAGAGAGTTCCATTACCAAGGGATTGAAGTGAGGTCACATCCTTCAGGAACTGAATGAGGTCACTGCCTTGGCAACCACTTTGTCCAAACAGTTGCTTTCAAGCGTACCATGAGAAGGAGGCTTACCCTATTTTCTGTGGCACTTTCACAAATTAGAATGGTATATCAACCATAGGCACCAAGGAACCGCTCTCCACACAGGCCTGATTTGGTCCATCTTCTTTATATTTGGAAGAGAGCCTTTAGTCCAGGGAGCACTGCAGTGAACCTCTGCACTAAAACTATTAGCAAGCACCTGATGGAGGACGCCTCCATAGGTAAGTGGCTCCTTTATAACATCTGATATCTGGTTAAGGGAGATCTCTTCTGATGACAGAGATGTGGCACGGGGAGGCTTACATATACTTCTGTCCAGGACAGTAACGAGAATCTTTCTGTCCTCTGTTCTGTTCTGTAGGGAATTCCTCTGGAACTGTAGAGAGGTGCCGACGGGCACGCACGCGCTCCTACCCTGGAGCTTTAGCAAGATGTTGCACTCTTGCCCTGTTTCTGTGTTTAGGCGCTGGGTTTCTGTTTTTTTGTGTTCTGTGTTCTATTTTTTGGTTTTTTGTTTGTTTGTTTTTGTTCGTTTTGTTGTGTGATTTTGGTGGTAAAAACTTAAGTATATTGGACCTGAAAATCAGAAATAAAGAGATTAAGCCTGACACCCCTTTGGACTGTGTTTTAAGGAACTGCAATGAACTTTATCCCCCATTGTAAAGCAGGATGATAGAAGCCCCTAGCTGGCTGCCTGGAGCACACCCATTGCAGAGGGCTATGCCTGCTGGGGACCTAAGAACTGAGTATCTCCCAGGTTAACAAGTGAAACTCCTTTAAAACCCCTTGTCCCTCCAGATAAAGAGAGTCACAACTTTGGCAGAGTCCCCTGTGTTTCTCCTTTGTTAGCCAAGCAATAAAACTCCTTTTTTCTTTTTCTCAAAACCCAGTCGTCATTATTAAATTTGTATTAATTGGCTTCAAGGTCAGGAACCAAACTTTAAGTTACAAATCTTGTACCCACCCTCCGCCCCTGAACTTTGTGAGAGCTATCTACTGAAATGTTAGGAGATAGAGCATGCTTGATGTGGAACTGAATCAGAGGAGCTAATCCTGTATGTAAAAGGGGAAACTGAGGGACTCCCAGCAGCTGCCAAAGCCCTGTTGATTCAGGGAATTACCTCCTTCCTTCCCTGCACTGTAAGGATTATGCCACCTCTGTCTTGTTAAAAAAAGAGAAAAAGAAAAAGGTGACACTAAATGCAGTAAAGTCACCATGGAGACACTTTATTTTACATTTCAGGTTGCCCTTCTGTGAAAACATCTGGTCCCCTTGTGGGGACATCTATGGTGCCACTGCTGTAGGAGATTTTTCTCTTATCTGCTCTGGTTTAAAGGGTTCTGTCTGACAGCCATAGTCTGGACCTCCTTTCTGTCTGTATTGTGTCTTAGTTTCTGGCCCTTTAAGGCATCTGCAATAATGTGTTGATATTATAAATTGTTTTTGGGGAATGATCTTAGCTGAATGTGTGTCTAAATGATGATGTTTTATTTTAACAATCTGGTAACTGAATGGGTTTTTGAAGCATTGCACAATCTTGCAGTAAAAAGTCGGGTTTAGGTAATTGTTTAGTTTATGATTTCAGATAATTCATGCCAGAGAACTTAAATACTTAGGATCGATAACTGAAGAACTCTACTTCCAAGTTGGCAAGAAACTTCCCAATCATACGGTCTTTTTTTTTTTTTTTTTTTTCACCAATTTTGAATTGGGTAGCCTGGGAAAATGTCACTGTGTGTACCAGTGCATTAATTTGGACATAAATAGTAAATCATAGTATGGTGTCTGTTAACCAAACAAGATGTAAAGATATAAAATTTTGTGAATTGTATCTTAAACTTGTATCATAATTTTCAACATCTGAACCTGAAAATTATGGTTAAAATGCCTTAGTCCTGAGATGTCTGTTCAGAATAGCAGTTTTTTTGCTGCTCCTTCCAGACCTCAGCCATGACTTATGTTGAAATGCAAATGAAAGAAGCCTGCAAGCTTTGTAGGAGAGTGATTTGAGGTCTAAGGGAAAAAAAGGTAAATTGTATGTTATTTACTAATTACTGGCAAGTCATTTTTTCTAGGACTCTTATTTTTTTCTTAGATACTTTATGTTTTTTGACCTCATGATTTTGAGCATACAGACCTAGGTTAATGTTTTTCTGATCAGTTCTATCTTTGACCAACTGTGGACTTTTTGAAACATTGCAATAAAGATTTCAACTACGAAAAGCTACAAGGCCTTTACTATTATTATGTGTGCACAAATTGTTATGTGTTGTATGTCTATATATACATATGTCCGTATATCATATATATGATACACAAATTAACATATATAAGGAGCGCTCATAAAAAAATAGCGCTCGTAAAAACAAATTTTAAAAAAGTGGATCCAAAGATCTTTAATTCACGTGATTTAAATGTTTCAATTTAAATTGGATAAAGAGATAAAAACAAATGTCTTTAAATTTAAGCTTACAAAGTTTTCTAGGTGTTCAAACATCTAACAAAATATTAACATCTACAAAATGTCTAATATGCCTTGGCTCTAGTACCTTTCCTTCAACATAAAAATGGTTTACACTGTTCAATACATTTCTCTAACTTTTTGATAAATAAGTAAAGTAAATTTGATATGGGATTACTCATTCATGAGTACTTTTGTTAGATATCTGATTGATTTACTAAGATCTGTATTTTTTTTAGTAAACTCTGTATAAGATTGTAAAAATCAGTCATGTGTTAATGAGACAAAAATTTCTTAAAACATAAGTTTACCCATAACATTGAGTTTATTAAGATTTATGTTTTCTAGAGCAAGCAACCATAAAAATTAAACAACTGATTAAATAAAAACTGTTATTTTAGAGCACTGTACTGCCATTTCTTTAAAAGCCAAACTTGATTAATGTAGAAACATAAATGTAATTGTTATGCTATTAATGTTTTCATATCTTACAGGTATGCAAGTCTGTAAGGTAGAAACGTTTAAAGAGTATTATATCAAGCTGGTGCTCTGAAGTTGTGTGGTAAAAAATATATTGTGGATTTATTTACCTGTTATCAATAAGATATGTAAATTTTTATGTTACTTTTTACATTGGGGAACAATTTAAATGTATTTTTAAGTTAATTAGAGCCTAATCTTTGTAAAGGTTAAAAACTTTCAGCCTTTCTTTAATTCATGTTTTAAATGTGATATTATATGGTGTTAGCTAATGTTCATGTGACCTCAAACAATTTATTTAAACATTGTCAAATGATATTTAAAAATAAAGATCAGCTTTAGAACTAAAATAGTTAAGATTTATAAAGAGCCCTGCCTTACCTGAGATAAGGCTGTGTGTCCCATCTTACTACATGTGAGAATGACTATGAAACCATTAGGTCAGATAATATTTCTTTAAAGTTATGTTAAAAAGGTTTTTTTTTATTTTCAATATTTCTAGGATCTCAAACAGGGGATATAATGTATAATTCAGCCAAAAAATTCAGGGAAGATATTACACGAACTAAGTATTTTTACTTTTGTTAATTTTAGTTTGAAATTTTCTTATAAGTGATCTAAAGATTCCCTGTTAGTGTTTTACAAATGTGTTGCTTTAAGAACACAACATGGGTTTATTCAAGATAATAAGTCATCAACTACAATACAGACAGAATAATACAGATCCCAATTAATAAAAAGGTAATTATAAAGTTATAGACATTAAAGCCCAGTACTCTTAATGTAAGGCTGTTAAAATTTATTTGCTGGATTTTTAAGATTAGGATTTAAAATGAATGTTAAATGAAAAGGGCCAAGAAAACCAATATTTGGCTCTTGCCCTCTGAGTCAGTCTGAATCCAGGGAACAGGGGACTTCTCTAAAGAGCTTTGCAACTCTGAGCCACATAACCTCCTGATCAGGGAGATTAATGAGACCACTGGAGAACAGAAAGCCAATCAGTGCATTTGTTACAAAGAGGAGAGTCATCATAGAAAGGAGACATCCATGATGCTTCTGAGGGAATCCAAATGGTCAAGCAAGACCTGGACCCACCTAGCGCAAATGGCACTAGCAGAACTGAGAATCTCTTCTCAAGTTTCCCCAGAATTGATTCCCACAAAATCTCAGCTGACTGTTAACAATAGATAGAAACAAAAGTCAGTTTGACTGCTTCATCTTAAACACTTAGCAAAGACAGTTAAGACCAAAATACAGCCACTCCTGGGCATTTTAAATAATAATAATAATAATAATAAAATTTTAAGGTTTGCACTTTATCTTATCCTCCCAAAATAAGTAAGACTGGAGGCTACAAAGAAGGATTCTCAGACAGGAATGCATAATACTTATAAAAAGAGACTATCAAGAAGAGCTGCCACAGGCAGAAGTTTTCAGTTTAAGACCTACAGATATTCCTAACCTACACAGGTAGGCTTGGTGTTTGCTAGTACGATTATCCAGCCCTGAGTAACAGAATTAAAGGTTTCTCTATTAGACGCAGAGGTCATACTAGTAAAAGGATTTTTACAAGATCAGATGACATTAAATTATTAAACTGTGTCTTATTGGGAGGGCCAACTGTAACACTTAAAGTTAAATATTAAGTTGACAGTCCTGATAATTGGGGATATTAAAGACTGGTGAGGGAATTTCTATACAGTGACATGTTCCAGCTGCTGCAACATTTATTCAGTACTCATGGTTTTTGTTTCACTCATAGAAGAATCCATTCACAGATGACTTTACAACCTGTTCTTCCCCAACCTGACATCAAACCGAATTGACTTCTAAAGGGCAACTCATGTCTCTCAACTGACTTCTAATAGGCAACTCATGTCCCTCACGACGAGCCCACTCACGTCACCCTGTCTCAGGACAGAAGAAGAAAAAATTAGTGATGCCACTCTTTTTACAACAATGGAGAGAAAGATAAATAGACTATCAATATAAATAATTAATTAAGTCAGGTAAAATCAGGGAGATCGGTTTTGGGTGAGTTGTAAAAATTTGGAGACTCTTATCTGAGGGATTAAAATTTCCTCAGTGTTCTTCCCATAATCTATCAAAGATTTGAAAGGGACACAGAGAAAAGGGGGAAATTGTAGACCCAACCTGATCTTTTATTAAAATTGGGAGCCATCATGCCACAAAGCCATGAAAAGATAATTTTGGCTTTACCATAAATTACTTCAAATTCTGAACCTGCGTGGAATGCCTGCCCACGTCTTGAACTCACGCATGCCCAGCTCTCTGACCAGATAGCAGCCCTCTCTGAAACTTTAGTGACACATCATAAATATTTGCCTTCTCTGGCCAGAAAACAACCCTCTCTGAGGCTCTAATGGTCCTCATGAATTCTGATGTAGGGACAGCAAAAAAAATTGTAAACTACCTTTAATGTGATGTTTATCAGAGTTCTGTTATCTGTAACCCCCCTTTTGTGTAACTTTCTGGGCTATAAAACTGGGCTGTAGGAAAGCTGGGGATGCTGTCTTGTTCCCACCATTTTGGGAGGGAGAGGGAGCACGGCCAGTGGAAATAATAAGCTTAATTTTATTTGATTTTAATTTGAGTCAGTGGTCTTTTCTAGCGTCCTGGTCTAACAGGTAAACACTCCAAAGACGTGGAGCTCTGCCGGCCTAAAGACTTCTTGAGAAACTTCCTCTGAGGTTGGGCACTTGAAATATATGTTGTTGTAAGGAGATTTAGCTTCCTTTCTAGTGACACCATAAAAGCTGGGTCTGCATCTACGTGACCTGGAGGACATGGTTTTTTGTATTCTAATGAACATGAGGCAGCAGTGCTGAATTTTGTATTTGTAGGTAAACTGTGGCCACTTTTTGCTAAGTGTCTCCCCGTGTGAACTGTGAAGCCATTTGGTCATCCTCCACTTTTCGTGGTGTTTCTTGCTGCTGCACTGGGAGTTTGGTATTTGCTTCATGAAATACAACGAGTTCTACTGGGACCCAGTATTGGAGGGAGTTCTGTCACTTGTGGTGACAGAGAATGCACCAACCAGGCTTCTATCTCACAAAGCTTGCCCATTTGTCCATAGAAATCTGACTCTGAACTTTGCCCAGAAACCTCTCCATGTAACAAGAAGGGTCTGCTGGCTGCACCATATCAGTCACAAGCCATTTTGAAGGCAATGGAAAATCCTCCTGGCCACACCACAGATGTATTATCACACACCTGCCCACCACTGCAATAGGCCCACTACTCAGCAGGGTCCAACTTACTGGCATCTTTGTTCTACACCATTTTCATGAAACCCCGTCAATCATGGCATTCTCTTGTACACTCATGATCAGGAAAAAGACATCCAAAGGTTCTCCAGTGCCACCTGGTTAAGGGAATTTCAAAAAATTATTGTATTTATTTAGCCATTTTTCATGGATGAAGTTGGAGGCATTGTGGGTTTCAGTTCATTCAGGAACCATTAAATGGTGAGGAAACTCATTTCAATGAAATCTCTGGAGAAATCTCACAGGCAAGTCATCCCATAGAGTGGTCAAAAGGTCACATGAAGCCAGGCCCATTGAGGTCTTCAATGTGACGTCCATGGGTGTTCTGACTGTCAACTATGGCTGCCACATCTTTCAGAATAAAATCATGTGATATCTTAGCTGAGATTCCAAGGCTCTGTGGAAAGTCACCCTTCTTTTTTGATCTCAGTTTCCAAGGGGAAATCCAATGCGTGGCCTCCTAAAATCTGAACACAGTTCATGGCAATATTTCTCTGAGATCAGTTCCAGAACTCAGACTCTAAGGAGAATCACACCAGAGTTCAAGCCCAGGTAGACCCTGTCATCACTTCCAAGCACTACACAAATGACCACAATTAAAACCAAAACACTCCCACAAGGCCCTCATCTTCTTCCATATAGACACTCATCATAACCTGTGGCTGGAGGTTTCCATGAGGGGCTCAGCCCAAGACAGTGTACAAAATAAACTCCCTTGCCCATAATTTGCCTAAAGTCAGGGTTGCCTGGACACCCTTCCTGAGAACCAGGAGTGATCAAATAAGCCTGCCATAAATACTGCTCTGCTTCTCCAATTTGAGGCCTACTGACTCTCGGGTATAGACTCTTTATGTGAATTGGAATCATGAGAAAACCCAAGCACATATGGGCTATCATCTGCAGGGTTTTGAGAACTCATTTGACACAAAGAATCCCTATTTTCACTTGATGGAGGTTAGGAACGTTACAGAGGAAGGCGAGAGACTTCGTCCACAATGACTGCTTTTTTGGCCATTTTGGTTTTGGAAGCACACGTGGGAACTTTCTTTAGATCCATCAGGTGCTGAGAATCTATGCAACAGCCTCACACATGGCCAAGAGTCTGATGCAGATACATTCCTTTCCAAAGCAATTAAGCAAAGAGCAACAGGTGATGCCCATTAATTCCCCTTGAAAACCGTTTCCTTCAGGCTTCACAAAGAAGTGGACTGAGGCAAAGACCTTTCTGACATTCAGGGCAACAGAACAATAGATAAGCAAATGGCCCATTGCAGGGTTTCTCGAATGATATCTGGGTTTTCTGAGATGATCCCATTCCCTTCAGCTATCCAGTACATGGCCATGTCACAGAGCTTGGAGGTGGTACATATCGTGGACACAAAACCCTGAACCTATTCTGGAGAGTGGCCAGAATTCAAGAAGACATACAGGAACTTAGGAAGATAGTAGTTGTTGCCCATCCATTAGGCAAACCACAGTCCATTCATAAATTGGGCAGGATGAATGCTGTGAAGTTTTCTACTAGACAGGACACATCCATTGATGCATTCTCCTTTCTAATGTCTACAACCACGGACACAGTGGGATAAACAGACATAGAAACACTCGCATTGTCAAAAGACTTACTAGAAACAGTCCACTCCAAATCAAACAAACCGACTTTCCTATATATTCTCAGATCATGAGACAAAACCACAAACTCACACGCACACCCACAAAGTCAACTCCTTCCCCCAAGTAGGTCTGTGACTATCCGGAGTGTCCTCTGACTGATGGGACATACTACGTTTCCCCGAAATGGGCTTTGCTATGTCACATCTGGTCTCCTTGGCCAACACTGTGAAGTTGTCAGGTGCCAGTAGTGAGACACTACCTGCTTTCTCAGGAAAGGCCCCTCTTCAGAGCTCTCCTGGAATTTGGCCATCCTCACATCAGTAGTTACACAGAAAGACCGATTCTGTCCTTGGTAAATCCAAACATGTGTGGCCACTGGGACTGGGACTGGGAATGACTCTGGGTGCCTGGCTTCCTGGATCCCAAGTTCAGAGAGTTCCATCACCAAGAAAGTTATATAGGTCACTTCCTTCAGGAACTGAATGAGGTCACTGCCTTGGCAACATCTTTGTCCTAACAGTTGCTTCCAAGTGTCCCAATAGATGGAGGCTGCCTCTACTTCCTGTGACACTTTCACAAGTAAGAATGGTATATCAAACATAGGGACCCGTAAACAGCTCTCCACACAGGCCTGGTTTGGTCCATCTTCTCTACATTAAGAAGAGAGAGACTGCTTCAGACACACCCCTTCATCCTGACCTGTTTTTTTTTTTTTTGTCATGAAAGATGACTTTCGCTCTCTCAGGTCCTTCATAGCTTTCTATATCTTCCCCAGGGTTCACTTCTGCATGGACCTTTGAGGTTCTCAGCAGGTGGAAGATCTCTTACATTTCTATATAAGACCAACTTTGTCCTTGCTTTTCTGTAAAGTTAGGTTGAGGAAACAAAGTATGGTTAGGGTTAATAACATGATTGATTTGGGTTAGGAATCATTCTGCTGCATGAATAATGGTATTGGGAAACTGCAATATTTATAAGGATATATAGAGGTGAAATATATGTATGAAAACACAAATCTAGGTAAGATTTGAAGCCCAAAAGGGCATTGGATCCTTGATTGGGATACTTTACTCTGAATTATGTTGTGCACATGTGTCTCAGATAAATCTATACATAATGGCATAGGACCTTGTACCTTGGATAATTGAATGTTGAAGAGAACATCCAGTCAAAAAAGGATAGTTGGTAGGATTAGGAAGATACTTGATATGATTAGAAGAAAGAGTCAGTATAGGATTTGGACAAAAAGTTCTTTAGCAATAGGGTTTCAGGTAGACAGAAAATGTAAATGTCAGCACATTTGAAGAGTCAGTCACAATGATGAACTGGGGAATATATGTAGGAAAGCAGATATCATTAGAGACATTAGGAAATCAGGCAAATGATGAAGTGATTGATAGGATTAGACATTTTCAACAGGCTTGAGGTTGAATACATAATCTTAGGAAGAAACAAATATGTAGTCACCAATAGGATTGACATTTGAGAGCATTAGGCAACATGGACATGGGTGATTTTCATAATCCATACTCACATTCCATTTAGGCTTTGGTACAATTGTAAGTGTGACTTTGCATTTTGTGTCCAGAATATTACTGTGATAAAATGTATATGTAGATCAGGTGACATGAGTATTTCTTGCACCATTTCTGGGAGCAATATTTAGAAGAGATATAAATTAGTATTGGGGGCACAAATAGGTGTACCATGTGTGAATATATAATATAACTGATTCCAACTTTAGAAATTGGAATAAATTGATATCTGAAAATACACAGTAAATGTTATATTGATATACATACATTCATTCCAACAAGTTATACATCTAATGGTAATATTAGGGTTGTGGTTTATCATAAAGTGTGTGAGTTTTGCTTCAAAATTGATTATGGAAATCGAAAATAATGTGTTTGGAAAGAAGTCTCATGAAATGACCAGTCAAAAGCAAGGAGGAATACATGAGTACTGAAGCAGGAAGTGATTGAATGTGTTTCAAATGTCTTTAAATTTGTGAACTTATGGATGAAATGTTTATACTATGATGTACAAAAACTGAAGAAATAGTAATGTACCAGTGTTAAATAAAATGAACGTCAAAATACACATCATGCCCCATTGGAATCTACATGCATTGATGTTAAATTGGGTCAGTTACTGTAGAAATATAAGGATTTGTTTGCACCATTCAGTGAAGTGAGTTTTCAGTACTAGAAAACAAATATGTATTTCAGGTGGATGAATATTTCTGAAAATAATCGTATGAAAATTTGATTATAAAACCACATACATGAGCATGAGTGAATTATTAAGGGAGTGTATAATAAGACACATATATTTTATATTTGGAAAAATATATATATATATATATATATATATATATATATATATATATATATATATATATCACACAGAGAAACATTAGGAAGTAGCAATATATATGCCAATCAAAATTCATCGTGAAATATATATCATCCACCGATCCAAAAATATTAATTTTACTGAACATGGATTTATGTATAATGTTGTTCAACTAAAAATCTCACTCATAGTTTGAATTTTCAGTTCCAAAAGCGTTTAGGAGGGGTGATCTCTTCTCATACTTTGTTTCTGCCAAGTTAGCCACCTCACAAAAATGTACGTGTGATACCAGGTATGATTTTATATGTGCATATAAAAATACATGTGCTGAATTGGCTACAGAAAAAAGGAGACAGAAATTCACATATGTGTTAACTTTAAAAACACATGGAGTACTATTTCAACAAACAATTGACAAGATTTATAACTCCTACACTATATCATGCAAAAGGCAAGACCAACTATACACCATGCCTCCTCTGAACTGCTTGTATTAATATTATGTTTGGGTTATTTGTCTCCATCATATTAGGATTAGTAGTCAGAGTCTATTAGGGTATGGGTTACTGACAGGGATTCAGTATTTCGAATGGAAAATTGGAAAATGAATCCAATGTGTATGTAAATATGTGCTACACAAAAATCTTCCCACTCTCATCCAGAACAATACCTTGACAACACCTTCACCCCATGTAAGACACAATTAGAGGAGAAGAATTAGAAAATCCATGAATACATATCTGGAATGGAATGCGATCAGGAGTTCACAACCTTGGAAGTGTTAGAGGAGTTTCCAAAAGTAAGGGACAGGGTAAACACTTCAAAAACATGGAGGTCTGTTGTCCTAGAGACTTCTTGAGATACTGCCTGTGAGGTTGGGCACTTGAAATATATGTGCTTTAGCTTCCTTTCTAGTGAAACCATCAACCTGGGTCTGCATCTATGTGACCTGGAGGACATGGTTTCTTATTTTCCATCCGTGGGTGGGCCCCTTGCTTAAGAGCTCTGGCTACTGGACAAATTTTACACAAAGAAGCCTCTAATCTAACTTTTGGGGCCCCTTGAACTATCTACTCCCCACATCACTTGAAAGATCTTTTACCTTAAAAGGGCCTTCAAACCCTCCCTACATCCAGAGTTCTGTCGCTCCTCACTTCCTTTCTGGAAAACCCTAATATTATTTTCCTCCCCTGCTCTGCACTGAACCCTGCCTCACTGCTCCCAATGACTCCCATGTCTCACACACCAACTCATAATTGCTTGGAAAACTTAGATGATTTCCTCCCCTGTCATTCTTCCATTTCTGAGAGACCACTCACCAAGCCTGACCTTATCTGGTTTACTGACAGCAGTTCCTTTAGGCAGAATGGAACTCATTACTCTGGATACGCTGTATTTTCAGCCACTGAGATTACAGAGGCCAAGGTTTTGCCTTCAGGAACTACAGACCAGCAGGCTGATTTTATAGCATCCACTCGTGCCTGCCTTCTAGCACAAGGCAAATCCCTCACCCTCTAAACTGATTCAAAATATGTCTTCCATATCTTATTATCCCATGCTGCAATTTTAAAGAAGCGCTAATTCAGCTCTTATAACCAATCTGATAGAGGCCTCCCACTTACCCACCCAGTTGGGAGATGTCCATTGTAGGTCCCATCAGAAGGACGGCTCTCTTATCACTGAGGGCAATGCCAAAGCTGACCAGGTGGCACGAATGGCTGCTACCACTTCCAATCATGGCCCCCATGGTGGACATATAATGGCCACTTTAGACAGCTCATCTGAAGCCCCTACTTCTTTAAGTAAGAACAAGCATCTTTTCAAGTTCCTTCATACTCTATTCCTTTCCAATTCTCAGTCTTTGACCCTCTTTTTACAGAGTTTCTTCTTCCTCACTCCCTCTGACAAGCCATGCTACAGAATATAGCCTCTAATTGTCAGATCTGTCAGCGGACCAACCCTCATACTCCTTTAAGGCCCAAACGTTTCCCTTCCCAACAAGCCCGGGGACCCATTCCCTCTGCTGACTGGCAGGTAGACTTCACCAACATGCCCACAGTATGGCACACTAAATACTTCCTTGTCTTTGTGGACACTTTCTCTGGTTTGGTTGAGGCATTTCCCACTTCCAATAAAAAGGCTTCCACTTTAGCTTCAATCTTACTGACAGACATCATCCCCAGGTTTGGTATGCCCACTTCCCTACAATATGACAATGGCCCTGAGTTTACTTCTAGGATAACACAAAAGGTCTCTCAAGCCCTCTCCTTCAAGTGGCATTTCAACTGTCCATATTTCCCCCAGGCTTCAGGGAATGTGGAAAGGGTAAATCGTACTCTAAAGGAAGTCCTTACCAAATTGACAATGGAATTAAACATAGACTGGGTCAAACTCCTTCCCTTGGCTTTGCTTCGAATCAGAGCTCTCCCTAAGAAACCATCTTTACTGTCTCCTTTTGAGATAATGTATGAAAGACATCTTATAACCCCTGCGTTGGTCATTTCACAAGGACCTCTCACCCGAGATTTGTCTTTGCCTCTCTTGCTTCATCTCCGCTCGGAACTCTGGAAATATCAGGACTGGCTTCGTCCGGACCCAGTCTCCTCTCCAAACACTCCTCCCTTAACACCTGTTAGTCTAGTCAATTATAATACCCCAGAGGAGAAAGGGACTCTTGCCCCCAAATCGGAAGGCCCCTAGCCTGTCATTCTCTGTACCCCCACCGCCGCCAAACTCTCCTTACCAGACAACCGTCTCACTCCCTGGAATCACATGTCTAGGTTGAAGCCACATCACCAGGAGGCCCCACATGCTGACGACAGGGCCACCCCAGAGGAACTCCAAGAATCACCTCCTGAACCTCTCCTTTACTCCTGCTCTCCACACCCATCTCACCCATTTAAGTTGCGGCTCACACGGTTTTCCTTGCAGCCCAATTCCTCTTAAAGAAGGCACAATGAGCTCTCCCAACACCCTAGTCTTCTCTAACTGCTTGTTTTTTGTGCTCTGCTTATTTTCTGTGCTCTGTCAGGACTGGTCTTTACCCTCCTCACCTACCATGCATTTATTCACTCTTCGGGAACGATACTCAGAACATGGCATGCAGAAGGTCCGCGCAGTGGATGCAACTACTTGCTTCATCCACAACTGAACCTCTATTTCCCTAAAATTGTCACCTTCAAGGACCTTCGTCCCTGGTAGCTGGAACTGGCCTTTCATTTGCTTCCTTTTTGATCAAACAAAAGATTATTGTCATTGGTGGCCTGAGATATATAATGGGTGCCCCTATTGGTCATGCAGGTTCCATGATGAACGTGGTAGCTATTCTTACCACTCACTCGGTTACCCTGAAGGGTGGACTTCAAGTTACATAAAGTGGCATAAAGGCTCTTCATCCAATAACAATGGATGGTATACTTTAGATAAACCTGACCCCAAGGCCAAACGTTGGGGCTATGTTGAGTTTGCTGTCTATGCTCAGACAACCTCAGTCAGACCCACAGGGTGGATGACTATTGGCCGCACCCTGATTACGCCACCTAAGGCAACCATCCAGGTAGTCGAACACATTAAGGACTCAGAATCAAAACTTCGAGATCGTATCCATAGCTCATCCAAAGAGGATTCAGAGCCTTCAACCCCCTCAGGTCCCCCTCCCACATGGCTCAATTTGCTACACCAAACTTTTTGATTATTAAACTCCACCCGTCTTTCTTTGCCTACTTCTCAGTGCTTTCTCTGTGCTTCACTTAGTCGTCCACTTCTAGCAGCAGTCCCATTACCGGCAGAAAATATTCCAGCAAAACCCTACAATTTCTCTAAAAAGGACAACCCCTACATGTGACACGTATCCCACTGTGGGAAAGTTATTCCACCAATACTTTATTTCCTTTCATCTGTTTCCACCTGCCAATAATGAATCCTTTACCCGTTTGTTCCTTGAGCTACAACACCCCATAGAGCCCTGTGTTTAGGCAACCTGAACATTTCCTCTGGTGTAATGGGTCTTTAAGTACCTCAACGATCAATGTCTCTGGCACCTGTTTCTTGGTTACTGTAGTTCCTCAGCTATCTTTGTATACTCCCACCGAATTCTGACAGTTGGCCCTACCTTCCCGCACCCGTAGGGTAGTCTTTCTGCCGGTTCTGGTAGGCCTCATTTTAACAACCTCAGTGACGAGTCTCGGACTCTCTGGTGGAGCTATAGGTCATGCTCTATGGGCATCCAATGACCTTCAACAAAAACTGCAGGAAACACTCAATACCATGGCTGAGTCTCTGGGTTCCTTGCAGTGGCAGGTTACATCATTGGCACAAGTGGCTTTACAGAACCAAAGGGCAATTGATCTTCTCACTGCAGAAAAAGGGGTTACATGCCTATTCCTCAGAGAGGAATTTTGCTATTATGTTAATGAATCTGGGCTAATAAAAAAAATGTTGTTAAATTTCAGGAATTATCGACCGAATTGCTCAAACATACCTCCTCCAATCCCATCATGGGGTTCTTCCAATCCTATCTTGCCATGTACTTACTACATATCTTGGGGCCCCTTATTGGGATGCTCCTTTTTTGTGCTCTCTTGCCCTGCAAAATGAAGTGCCTTCAAACCCAACTGCAAAAAATTCCTAATCAAACTTTCAACCAGCTTTTGCTTAGGCACTACCAGCCTCTGATGACCGATGAACCCCCAACATCTCCAAGAGAACAGTAACTCAGTGATGAAGCTCACTACCAGGCATGATGGAATGCAATGGGTATCAGACAGCGGGAGACAACGAGCTCTGAGAACCTTTTAATCTGCCATCCTGGATTCATGAGTCTTTACCACCTTCTAAGATTTCTCATGGCCCTTGGCCTCTTCTATGTCAGTCCCCCAACATGGAACTTCTGCCAAAAAATGACATTTCCTTTAATTTTTATCTTCATTCTGTTTTTATTTGCTCTGATCTTCTTCAGGTGCTGGTGACGCCATGTCCAGGTAATGCTTCCAGTATTTCCTAGAGTCTCTGTTACAGGACCAGTGGCTGATACCAACAATCTCTTCCATCCAGGACTAGTTCCATGCCATCGACAACTTTGGCTTCAGGGAACATTCATTGACTTCACCCCTACGAAAGTAGCTGTCTATAGCCACTGGGTTTTATTTCTGGCTGCCATGATAATCCCAAACCTGCTCCCTGAGCATTCCTCCACTTCTCTTTCTAGGCCCCACACCACCCCCACACAGCAGGAAGCAGCCGGATCTGACAAATGACGCCCCACTTCCTAAGAAAACAAAAAGCGTGGAATGTTGGGAAAAGAATAAATGGCAGCCATAACCCAGAGAAAAACCTCAACATGGCGCCTAAGGACTTCTTCTTCCTACCTTCTTCATTTCTCCAGTGGCGCAAAAAGTTCCCACCCTTGTGAACTCTCACGTCAGCGCCAATTTCAAATCTCACTTGTGGGGAACCTTAGCCCCAATGAGAACTAATTCCTGGGCTCTGGAGCTGATATCTGAAAGAACTTGCAAATAAACGGGTTGCTGCCATTTTTCTAAGCCCTACCATCTCCCCCTTAGTTCTATATAAGCACACAGCTTTGAGCAATAAAATTGGAATTCTCCCGGTGAAGTGTCATTGCGTGGGGAATTATTTCACTCATGATCAGCAACAGGATATCCAAAGGTTCTCCAGTGCCACCTGGTCATGGGAATTTCAGAAATTTGATGGTATTTATTTAGCCATTTTTGAAGGATGAAGTTGGAGTCACTGTACGTTTCAATTAATGCAGGAACCATTATGTGGTAAGGAAGCTCATTTAAATTAAAACTCTGGAGAAATCTCACAGGCAAGGCTTCCCAAAGAGTGGCCAAAAGGTCACATGAAGCCAGGATCATTGAGGTCTACAATATGAGTTCCATATGTGTTTAGACTCTCAACTATGGCTACCAAGTCTTTCAGAATAAAATCATGTGATATCCTGGCTGAGATTCTCACTGCACTGTGGAAAGACACCCTGGCACTCAATCTCAGTTTTCAAGGGAGGCTTCTCATGCGTGGCCTCCTAAAATCCCAAAACATTTCATGGCAATACTTCTTTGAGGTAAATTCCAGAACTCAGTCTCTAAGAGGAATCATGCCAGAGTTCAAGCCCAGGTGGATCCAGTTATCTCTTCCAACCGCCAAACAAATGACCACAATTAAAACCAAACACTCCCACATGGCCCTCATCTTCTTTCATATAGACACTTATCATAACCTCTGGCTGGAGTTTTTCATGAGGGGTGCAGCCCAAGACAGTGTCAAAAATAAGCTCCCTTGCCCCTCATTTGCCTAAAGTCAAGGTGGCCTGGACACCCATCCGGTGAACCAGGAGTGATCAGACAGGCTAGCTGTTAATACTGCTCTGCATCTCCAATTTGAGGCCTACTGACTGTCAGGTATAGATTCTTTATATGATTTGGAGCCATGAGAAAACCCAAAAACCTATGGGCTAGCCTCTGCAGGGCTGTGCATAACTCATTTGACCCAAAGGATCCGTATTCTCACTTGATGGTGGTCAGGAACCTTACAAATGAATGCGAGAGACTTCATTCACAATAATTGCTCTTTTGGCCATTTTGGTTTTGGATGCACACATGGGATCTCTCTTTATATCCATCAGGTGCTGAGAATCTAAGCCACAACCTCACACAGGGCGAAGAGGCTGATTTAGACACATCCCTTTCCAAAGCAATTAAGCAAAGAGCCACAGGTGGTGCCCATTCATTTTCATTTGAAAACTGTTTTCTTCAGGCTTCACAAAGGGGTGGCCTGAGGCAAAGACCTTCCTGACATTCAGGGAAACAGAACAATTGATAAGCAAAAGGCCGAAAGCATGGTTTCTCAACTGAGACTTTCTTGGTCACACTGATATCTGTGTTTTCTGAGATGCTCGCCATTCCCTTCAGCTATCCAGGACATGGCAATGTCACAGAGCTTGGAGGTGGTACATATTTTGGACACAAAATCATGAGACTATTCTGGAGAGTGGTGAGAATTCTGGAAGAAACAGGAACTTAGGAAGGTAGCAGGTGTTGCCCATGGATAAGGCAAGCTGCAGTCCATTCATAAATTGGGCAGGATGAATGCCGGGAATCTTTCTACTATACAGGACATATCAATTGTTGCATTCTATTTTCTAATGTCTACAACCACGGACACAGTGGGATACACAGACATAGAAACACTTGCCTTGTCCAACGACTTACTAGAAGAAGACCACTCCAAATCAAACAAACCGTCTTTCCTACCTATTCTCAGATCATGAGACAAAACCACAAAATCACACCCACACCCACAAAGACACCTCCTTCCCCCATGTAACTCTGTGACTATCCGGAGTTTCCTCTGAGTGGTGGGCCATACTATGTTCCCCCAAAATGGCCTGTCCTATCTCAGATCTGGTCTCCTTGGCCAACTCTGTGAAGTTGTCAGGAGCCTGCTGTGAACCACTACCTACTTTCTCAGGAAAGGCCCCTATGCAGAGCTCTCCTGGTATTTGGCCATCCTCACATCTGTAGGTACCAAGAAAGACTGACACTCTCCTTGGTAAATTCAAACAAGTGAGCCTACTGGGTCTGGGACTGGACTGGCTCCGGGTGCCTGGCTTCCTGGATCCCAAGCTAAGAGAGTTCCATCACCAAGGAAGTGAGGTAGATCACTTCTTCAGGAACTGAATGAGGTCATTGCCTTGACAACCACTTTGTCCTAACAATTGCTTTCAAGAGTCCCATGAGATGGAGGCTGCCCCTACTTCCTGTGACACTTTCACAAGTTAGAATGGTATATAAACCATGGGCACCCGGGAACAGCTCTCCACCTAGCACTGTTTTGGTCCATCTTCTCTACATTAAGAAGAGAGAGGCTGATTCATACACATCCCTTCATGCTGACAAGGTTGTTTGCCATAGAAGATGACTTTTCTCTCTCAGGTCTTTCGTAGCTGCCTACATCTTCTCAAGGGATCATTTCTGCATGGACCTTTGATGTTCTCAACAGCTGGAACATGCCCTACATTCCTGTATTTTAAGAGCAACCCTGTCCCTGCTGTTCTGTAAAGTTCGATTGAGAGAACAATGTATGGTTTTGGGTTAGTAACATGTTCAATTTGGGGTTAGGAATCCTTCTGCATGACGAATAATGGTATTGGGAAACTATGATATTTACAAGAATATATAGGTGAAATATAAGTATAAAAACAGAAATCTATGGAAGATATGAAGTCCAGAAGGGCATTGGGCCCTTAATTGGTACACTTAGCTTTGAATTATTTTCTGCAAAAATGTCTCAGATAAATCTATATACAATGGCATAGGAGCTTGTACCTTGGATGATTGAATGTCGAAGAGAACATCCACTGAAAAAGGGATAGTCGGTAGGATTAGGAAGATAGTCAGTAGGTTTACAAAGAAGAGTGAGAATAGGATTTAGACCAAAAGTTCATAAGCAATAGGGTTTCAGGTAGACAGTGAATGTAAATGTCAGCACAAGTGAAGAGTCAGTCACAATGATGAACAGGGGAAAATATGTAGGAAAATAGATATAGAGACATTACTAAATCAGGCAAAGTATAAAGTGAGTGATAGGATTAGACATTTTCAACAGGCTTGAGGTTGAATATATAATCTTAGGAAGAAACAAAAATGTAGTCACCAATAAGATTGACATTTGAGAGCATTAGGCCACCTGGACATGGAAGGTTTTAGTAATCCATGCTCACTTTCCATTTAGGCTTTGGTACAAACTTAAGGGTGACCTTTGATTTTTTTGTCCAGAATATTACTGTGATAAAATGTATATATAGATCAGGTGACATGAGTATTTCTTCCACCATTTTTTGAGGAATATTTTGAAAACGTATAAATTAGTATTGAGGGTAAAAATAGGTGTACCCTGTGTCTATGAATATAGAGATAATGCATGAATAGATCATACAGTTAATAAATAATATAACTGGTTCCCCTTTAAATAATGTATTGAATTGATATCTGAAAATATATAAGAAATCATGTATTTTTTTAATTAATTTTTATTGTAGGTTGTTCAAAACATTACATAGTTCTTGATATATCATATTTCACACTTTGATTCAAGTGGGATATGAGCTCCCATTTTTACCCCATATACAGATTGCAGAATCACATCAGTTGCAGAACCATTGATTTACATATTGCCATTCTGGTGTCTGTTGTATTCTGCTGCCTTTTCTATCCTCTACTGTCCCCCCTCCCGCCTCCCCTCCCCTCTTCTCTCTCTACCCCCTCTACTGTAGTTCATTTCTCCCCCTTATATTTTCATCCTTTCCCCTCACATCCTCTTGTATGTAATTTTGTATACCCCTAAGGGTCTCCTTCCATTTACATGCAATTTCCCTTCTCTCTCCCTTTCCCTCCCACCTCTCATCCCTGTTTAATGTTAATCTTCTTCTCATGCTCTTCATCCCTACTCTGTTCTTAGTTACTCTCCTTATATCAAAGAAGACATTTGGCATTTGTTTTTAAGGGATTGGCTAGCTTCACTTAGCATAATCTGCTCTAATGCCATCCATTTCCCTCCAAATTCTATGATTTTGTCATTTCTTAATGCAGAGTAATACTCCATTGTGTATAAATGCCACATTTTTTTTATCCATTCGTCTATTGAAGGGCATCTAGGTTGGTTCCACAGTCTTGCTATTGTGAATTGTGCTGCTATGAACATGGATGTAGCAGTGTCCCTATAGTGTGCTGTTTTTAGGTCTTTAGGGAATAGACCGAGTAGGGGAAGAGCTGGATCAAATGGTGGTTCCATTCCGAGCTTTCCAAGAAATCTCCATACTGCTTTCCAAATTGGCCGCACCAATTTGCAGTCCCACCAGCAATGTACAAGAGTACCCTTTTCCCCACATCGTCGCCAGCACTTGATGCTGTTTGAATTCCTAATGGCTGCCAATCTTACTGGAGTGAGATGGTATCTTAGGGTGGTTTTGATTTGCATTTCTCTGACTGCTAGAGATGGTGAGCATTTTTTCATATACTTGTTGATTGATTGTATAAATTTCTGTTCAGGTCCTAGGCCCATTTGTTGATTGGGTTATTCGTTATCTCATTGTCTAATTTTTTTAGTTCTTTGAATATTCTGGATATTATGGCTCTGTCTGAAGTGTGAGGAGTAAAGATTTGTTCCCAGGACGTAGGCTCCCTATTTACCTCTCTTATTGTTTCTTTTGCGGAGAAAAAACTTTTTAGTTTGAGTAAGTCCCATTTGTTGATTCTAGTTATTAACTGTTGTGCTATGGGTGTCCTATTGAGGAATTTGGAGCCCGACCCCACAGTATGTAGATCATAGCCAACTTTTTCTTCTATCAAATGCCATGTCTCTGATTTGATATCAAGTTCCTTGATCCACTTTGAGTTAAATTTTGTGCATGGCGAGAGAAAGGGATTCAGTTTCATTTTGTTGCAAATGGATTTCCAGTTTTCCCAACACCATTTGTTGAAGATGCTATCCTTCTTCCATTGCATGCTTTTAGCCCCTTTATCGAATATAAGATAGTTGTAGTTTTGTGGATTGGCTTCTGTGTCCTCTATTCTGTACCATTAGTCAACCCGCCGGTTTTGTTACCAGTACCATGGTGTTTTTGTTACTATTGCTCTGTAGTATAGTTTGAAGTCTGGTATAGCTATCCCGCCTGATTCACACTTCCTGCTTAGCATTGTTTTTGCTATTCTGGGTCTTTTATTTTTCCATATGAATTTCATGATTGCTTTCTCTATTTCTACAAGAAATGCCGTTGGGATTTTGATTGGCATTGGATTAAACCTATAGAGAACTTTTGGTAATATCGCCATTTTGATGTTGTTACTTCTACCTATCCATGAACAGGGTATATTTTTCCATCTTCTAAGATCTTCTTCTATTTCTTTCTTTAGGGTTCTGTAGTTTTCATTGTATAAGTCTTTCACCTCTTTTGTTAGGTTGATTCCCAAGTATTTTACTTTTATTGAGGATATTGTGAATGGGGTGGTTGTCCTCATTTCCATTTCAGAGGATTTGTCGCTGATATACAGGAATGCCTTTGATTTATGCGTGTTGATTTTATAGCCTGCCCCTTTGCTGAATTCATTTATTAGCTCTAATAGTTTCTTTGTAGACCCTTTTGGGTCTGCTAGGTATCGAATCATGTCATCTGCAAATAGTGATAATTTGAGTTCTTCTTTTCTATTTTTATGCCTTTATTTTCTTTCGTCTGTCTAATTGCTCTGGCCAGTGATTCGAGAACTATGTTGAACAGAAGTGGTGAGAGAGGGCATCCCTGTCTTGTTCCAGATTTTAGAGGGAATGCCTTCAGTTTTTCTCCATTCAGAATGATGCTAGCCTGAGGCTTAGCATAGATTGCTTTTACAATATTGAGGTATGTTCCTGTTATCCTTAGTTTTTCTAGAGTTTTGAATATAAAGGGATGCTCTACTTTGTCAAATGCTTTTTCCGCATATATCGAGATGATCATATGGTTCTTATTTTTAAGCCAATTGATGTGGTGAATAACATTTATTGATTTCCGTATATTGAATCAACCTTGCATCCCAGGGATAAATCCTACCAGATCATGTTGCACAATTTTTTTGATATGTTTTTGTATCCGGTTCGCCAGAAGTTTATTGAGGATTTTTGCATCTAGGTTCATTAGAGATATTGGTCTGTAGTTTTCTTTCTTTGAAGTGTCTTTGTCTGATTTAGGAATCAGGGTGATGTTGGCCTCATGGAATGAATTTGGAAGTTCTCCCTATTTTTCTATTTCCTGAAATAGCTTGAAAAGTATTGGTATTAGTTCCTCTTTAAAGGTTTTGTAAAACTCTGCTGTATACCCATCCGGTCCTGGGCTTTTCTTAGTTGGTAGTCTTTTGATGGTATCTTCTATTTCCTCAATTGATATTGGTCTGCTTAGGTTGTCAATATCCTCCTGACTCAATCTGGGCAAATCATATAACTTAAGAAATTTATCGATGCCTTCACTATCTTCTATTTTGTTGGAGTATAAGGATTCAAAATAATTTCTGATAATCTTCTGTATTTCTGAAGTGTCTGTTGTGATATTGCCTTTTTCATCCCGTATGCTGGTAATATGAGTTCTCTCTCTTCTTCTCTTCGTTAGTGTGGCTAAGGGTCTGTCGATTTTTTTTATTTTTTCAAAGAACCAACTTTTAGTTTTGTCAATTTTTTCTATTGTTTCTTTCGTTTCGATTTCATTAAATTCAGCTCTGATTTTAATTATTTCTTGTCTTCTACTTCTTTTGCTGTTGTTTTTCTCTTCTTTTTCTAGGATTTTGAGTTGAAGTATTAGATCATTTATTTGTTGTTTTTTTTCTTTTTTTAAGGAATGAACTCCAAGCAATAAATTTTCCTCTTAGAACTGCTTTCAATGTGTCCCATAGATTCCAATATGTTGTGTCTGTGTTTTCATTTATCTTTAAGAATTTTTTAATTTCCTCCTTGATGTCTTCTATAACCCATTGATCATTCAGTAACCTATTGTTCATTCTCCAAGTGATGCATGATTTTTCCTTACTTCTTTTATCGTTAATTTTCAATTTCATTCCATTATGATCAGATAAGATGCATAGTATTATCTCTACTCCTTTATATTGTCTAAGAGTTGCCCTGTGACATAATATATGATCTATTTTTGAGAAGGATCCATGTGCTGCTGAGAAAAAAGTGTAACTGCTTGATGTTGGGTGGTATATTCTATATATGTCAATTAAGTCTAGGTTATTAATTGTGTTATTGAGCTCTATAGTTTCCTTATTCAACTTTTGTTTGGAAGATCTGTCCAGTGGTGAGAGAGGTGTGTTGAAGTCTCCCATGATTATTGTATGGTGGTCTATTAGACTCTTGAACTTGAGAAGTGTTTGTTTGATGAACATAGCTGCACCATTGTTTGGGGCATATATATTTATGATTGTTATGTCTTGTTGGTGTATGGTTCCCTTGAGAAGTATGTAGTGTCCATCTTCATCCCTTTTGATTAACTTTGGCTTGAAATCTATTTTATTTCATATGAATATGGACACTCCTGCTTGTTTCCGAAGTCCATATGAGTGATATGATTTTTCCCAACCTTTCACCTTCAGTCTAAGTATGTCTTTTCCTATCAAATGCGTCTCCTGAAGGCAGCATATTGTTGGGTCTTGTTTTGTGATCCATTCTACTAGCCTGTGTCTCTTAATTGGTGAGTTTAAGCCATTAACATTTAGGGTTATTATTGAGATATGGGTGTTCTTCCAGCCATATTGGTTTATTTATGTTACTAAACATGGTTTGTTTTCCTCTTTGATTATCCCCCCCCCTTCACTGTACTACCTCCCGCTGTTGGTTTTCATTGACATTTTCCATTTCCTCTTCCTGTAATATTTTGCCGAGGATGTTTTGAAGAGATGGTTTTCTAGCTGCAAATTCTTTTAACTTTTGTTTATCATGAAAGGTTTTAATTTCATCTTCCATCCTGAAGCTTAATTTCACGGGATACACAATTCTTGGTTGGAACCCATTTTCTTTTAGTGTATGAAATATGTTATTCCAGGATCTTCTAGCTTTCAGAGTCTGTGTTAAAAGATCAGCTGTTATCCTGATTGGTTTACCCCTAAATGTAATCTGCTTCCTTTCTCTTGTAGCTTTTAAAATTCTCTCCTTATTCTGTATGTTGGGCATCTTCATTATAATGTGTCTAGGTGTGGATCTCTTATGATTTTGCACATTCGGCGTCCTGTAGGCTTCTAGGATTTGGGATTCGGTCTCATTCTTCAAGTCTGGGAAGTTTTCTGGTATTATTTCGTTGAATAGATTGCTCATTCCTTTGGTTTGGACCTCAATACCTTCCTGTATCCCAATGACTCTTAAGTTTGGTCTCTTTATGTTATCCCATATTTCTTGAATGTTCTGCTCATGGTTTCTTAACAGCTTTGCTGAGCTGTCTATGTTCTTCTCCAGTTGAAATACTTTGTCTTCATTGTCTGATGTTCTATCTTCTAAGTGTTCTACTCTGCTGGTAGTATTCTCAATTGAGTTTTTAAGTTGGTTTATTGTTTCCTGCATTTCCAGGATTTCTGTTTGTTTGTTTTTTATAACCTCTATCTCCCTGAATAATTGATCTTTTGCTTCTTGGATTTGTTTATGTAATTCATTGTCGAAGTGGTCGAAGTGGTCTTTCATTGTCTGATTTTGCTGTCTAATGTCTTCCTTGAGACTCCAGATCATCTGAAGCATGTATATTGAATTCTTTATCTGACATTCCATCTGCTGCAGATATTACCTCTTCTAAAGTTGAATTGACCTGCATTGCTTGTGGTCCTTTTTTTCCTTGTCTTTTCATACTGATCGCGTTTCTTTCTGCTTGGTGAAACTGTTGTGTTATTGATTTTTCCCCCTATATATTTATATTGCTTTTGTATAGCTGCATCGTCTCCCTTTCAGGCTTTGGCGGTGGTTCTTCCCCTCCTTCAATTGAGGCAATGTGCCTACCACGCCGGGAGGCCGCTGTGCCTGTACTTTCGATGGGCCTGTTCTTTCAGTGGTCACAGGTCCGCCTACCTTGCAGGAGTGAGCAGCGGTTTTGCCCCTCCGCTGGCCACTAGGCCTGTTCTGTCTGTCGGTTGCAGGTCTGTCTACCTAAAAGGCGCTGGTGGCGGCTCTGCCCCTCCCCCAACCGGGGTGATGTATCTGGCGGGCCACTGCGCCTGTTTTGTCGGTGGTCACGGTTCCGCCTACATTGCACGTGCGTGGAGCAGCTGTGTCCCTCTGAGAGTTGCTGAGCCTGACCTGCTGGTGGATGGCAAGTGTGCCTACCTTCCAGGCGCAGGGGTGGCTCTGCCGCTCCGCGGGTCACTGGGCCTGATCTGCTGGTGAGTTGCAGGTCTGCCCTACTTGCAGGCGCCCGGCGGCTCTGCCCCTCCCCCAACCGGGGCGAGGCGATGTGTCTGGCCGGCCCCTGGGCCTGTTCCGTTGGTGGTCACGGTTCAGCCTACCTAGCAGGCACGTGGGGCAGCTGTGTCCCTCCGCAGGTTTTTGGGCCTGACCTGCCGGTGGGTCGTAGGTCTGCCTACCTTGTAGGCTCGGGGGGTGGCTCTGCCGCTCTGTGGATTGCTGTGCCTGTTCTGCTGGTGGGTCGCGGGTCCACCTACCTTGCAGGCACCCAGCGGCTCTGCCCCTCCCCCAACCGGAGCTATGTGTCTGGCGGTCCACTGGGCCTCTTTTGTCGGTGGTCACGGTTGCGCCTACCCTGCACGCGCGTCCAGCAGCTGTGTCTCTCTGAAAGTTGCTGGGCCTGACCTGTCGGTGGGTGGCAAGTGCGCCTACCTTGCAGGCCCGGGGGTGGCTCTGCCACTCCGCGGGTTGCTGGGCCTGATATGCTGGTGAGATGCAGGTCTGCCTAACTTGCAGGCACCCGGCGGCTCTGCCCCTCCCCCAACCGGGGTGGGGCAATGTGTCTGGCCGGCCTCTGAGCCTGTTCTGTTGGTGGTCAGGGTTCTGCCTACCTAGCAGGCTCGTGGGGCAGCTGTGCCCCTCCGCAGTTTCTTGGGCCTGACCTGCCGGTGGGTGGCAAGTGCGCCTATCTTGCAGGCCCGGGGGTGGCTCTGCCGCTCCACAGTTGCTGGGCCTGATCTGCTGGTGAGTCGCAGGTCTGCCTACCTTGCAGGCGCCCGGCTGCTCTGCCCCTCCCCCAACCGGGGCGGGGCGATGTATCTGGCCGGCCTCTGGGCCTGTTCTGTCGGTGGTCAGGGTTCTGCCTACCTAGCAGGCTCGTGGGGCAGCTGTGCCCCTCCGCAGTTTGTTGGGCCTGACCTGCCGGTGGGTGGCAAGTGTGCCTACCTTGCAGGCCCGGGGGTGGCTCTGCCGCTCCACGGTTGCTGGACCTGATCTGCTGGTGATTCGCAGGTATGCCTAACTTGCAGGCGCCCGGCGGCTCTGCCCCTCCCCCAACCTGGGCGGGGCGATGTGTCTGGCTGGCCGCTGGGCCTGTTCTGTTGGTGGTCACGGTTCAGCCTACCTAGCAGGCACTTGGGGCTGCTGTGCCCCTCCGCAGGTTTTTGGGCATGACCTGCCGGTAGGTCACAGGTCTGCCTACCTTGTAGGCTCGGGGGGTGGCTATGCCGCTCTGTGGATTGCTGTGCCTTTTCTGCTGGTGGGTCGCGGGTCCGCCTACCTTGCAGGCGCCCGGTGGCTCTGCCCCTCCCCCAACCGGAGGGATGTGTCTGGCGGTTCACTGGGCTTGTTTTGTCGGTGTTCACAGTTCCGCCTACCTTGCACACGCGTGGAGCAGCTGTTTCATTAGTGCCTGGGCACACTCTTCTTGTTGGCCTCCCTCAGGCCCTAAGTTTGTAGAGCTTGGGGCTGAGAACCCCCAGCCAATTTGCTTACCTTCTGGTAGCCACGCCCCCGTATCTGGTGCAAGAGACCTCAGTTGTCAGCACTGGTGGGAGCGGTAGCCGTGAGTCCCACGCCGAGGCGAGTCGGTGCAAGAGACCTCAGTTGTCAGCACTGGTGGGAGCGGTAGCTGGGAGACCCGCGCCGCGCAGCTCCCGCCGCCTCCTGTGCCAGCGCTGCCTCCGGGTTTTCTTGACTACCACGCCGGCAGGTCGCTGGACCTGTTCCGGGCCCGGGCGGCGACTCTGTTCGGCCCCTCTGGCCTCCACAGTATTCAGCAGGACCCGGACCGAGAAACAGTTTCCGCGGGTTCTTTATCACCGGGCCAAAACAGTTCCGGGAGCCAGAATTCGGCCTCTCCGAACTTGGTGCATGCTCCGACAGGAGCAGGCTCCAAGAAGCAGTTTCAGCGGGTTCTATAGCCCTGGGCCAGAGCAGCTCCGGGAGCCGGAACTCCGACACTCCGGGCTCGGTGCGTGTTCTGATAGGAGCAGGCTCCAAGAAGCAGTTTCCGCGGGTTATTTAGCACTAAGTCTGAGCAATTTGTTTGCGAGATGCAGACAATTGTCAGCCTGAAATTACCTGTTCTATAGCTGAAAGAGCTGCAATCAGTCGAAAACAAGGATGGTGACGTCAGCTCTCCAAGATGGTGGCCGCTGGCTTTCTCCGTGGTCTGACCGGTGTGGAGAACCAAACTGGACCGTTTCCTTTCCCCGTCTCCAACCCAGAATTCAGCTCCGAGCTCAGCAAATGCCTAGCTGGCAGGAGCCCACAGAATCAGCATCACTGTATCTCTGTGCCACCAGCCTGTCGTTTCCCAGGGCGCGCCGCAGACTCTAGCCATGGGGTGATCTGCCGAACAAGCAGCGCTCCATACAGATGGACAGATCGCTCGCATTTGAGCCCCTGAAGCTGATCCTTCCACTAGGTTTTGGAGCACCCCAATTTTGCTGGAAATTCCTAACAAGATAGCTTTTAGCCATTCTAACTCGTCATTTTCCCTCACAGTGACGCAGTACACGGAGTTACTTCACTCCCTTTGCGGCCATCTTGCCTCTCAAGAAATCATATATTGATATAGAATCATTCATAACAACTAGTTATACGTCTAATTGTAATCCTAGGCTTATGGTTTATCATGAAGAGTGTGTGAGTTTTGCTTCAAAAGTGATTATGGAAATCAAAAATAATGTGTTTTGAAAGGAGTCTCATGAAAAGACCAGTTTGAAACATGGCGGAACACGTGTTTTCTGAAGCAGAAAGTGATTGAAAGTGAAATATATGCCTATAAATTTGTGAACTTGTGGATGAAATATATATCCTATAATGTGCATAAACTGAAGAAATAGTAATGTACCAGTGTTGAAATAAAAATGAACTTCAAAATACTTATCATGTCCCATAGGAATCTACTTGCATTGATGTGAAACTGGATCAGTTACTGTAGAAATATTAGGATTCATATGCACCATTCACTGAAGTTAGTTTTCAATACTAGGAAAAAAATACGTATATCAGGTGAATGAATATTTCTGAGAATAATCTTGTGAAAAGTTTTTTATAAATCCACATACATATTCATGAATGAATTTAGGGAGTGTATAATAAGACACATATATTAAATATTTTGAAATATCTGGAGAGAATATATATATATATATATATATATATATATATATATATATATAACCACACACAGATTTTAAAAATTAGCAATATATATGCCAATCGAATTACACCGTGAAATACATATCATCCACAGATCCAAAAATATTCATTTTACTGGATATGGATTTATGTATAACTTTTTTCAACTAGGAAGCTCACCCATAGTTTGAATTTTCAGTTCAAACAGCGTTTAGGAGGAGTGATCTCTTCTCACACTTTGTATCTGCCAAGTTATGTAACTCACAAGAATGTACGTGTGATACCAGGTAGGATTCTATATGTGCATATAAAAATACATGTGCTGAATAGAATACAGAGAAAGGGAGACAGGAATTCACATATTTGTTAACTTTAAAAGCACATGGAAAACTATTTCAACAAAAAATTTACTAGATTTATAACTCCTACCCTATATAATGCAAAAGGCAAGTCCAAGTATACAACGTGCCTCCTCTGAACTGCTTGTATTTCTATTCTGTTTCGGTTATTTTTCTCCATCATATTAGGATTAGTATTCAGAATCTAGTAGGGTATGTGTTAGTGTCAGGGATTCAGTATATCAAATGTAAAATAGAAAAATGAAACCAATGTGTATGCAAATATGTGCTAAACAAAATCTTCCCACTCTCATCCAGAACAATTCCTTGACATTTCCTTCCCCCAAAGTAAGACACAATTAGAGGAGTAGAGTAATAAAATCTGTGAATAATATGCTCAGGAGTTTACAACCTTGGAAGTGGTAGAGGAGTTTTCCTAGTATGGGACAGGATAAACACTCCATATATATGGAGCTCTGCTGGCCTAAATACTTCTTGAGAAACTGCCTCTGAGTTTGGGCACTTGAAATATATGTTTTTGTCAGGAGCTTTAGCTTCTTTCTAGTGAGACCATCAAAGCTGTGTCTGCATCTATGTGACCTGGAGGACATGATTTCTTATTTTCCAATGGACATGAGGCAGCAGTGCTGAATTCTCTCTTTGTAAGTAAACTGTGGCCACTGGGGGCTAAGGGTATTCCCATGTGGACTGGGAAGCCATTTGGTCATCCTCCACTTTTCGTGGTGTTTCTTGCTGCTGCACTGGGACTTTGGCATTTGCTTCATGAAATAAAAGAAGTTCAACTGGGACACAGTTCTGGAGGCAATTCTGTCATGTGTGGTTGGTCAGGGTCCGCAGGAGAATGCACCAACAAGGCTTCTATCCCACATAGCTTGACCACATGTCCATAGCAACCTGATTCTGAACATTGCCCGGAAACATCTCCATATAACAAGAAGCCTTTACATGGAAGGGTCTGCTGGCTGCACCATGTCAGTCACAAGCCATTTGGAAGCCAATGGCAGATCCACATGGCCCCACCACAAATTTTTTATCACACATCTGCCTACCACTGCTCTAGGCCCACTACTCAGCAGGTTCCAACATACTGGCATCTCTGTTCTACACCATTTTCATGAAACCCACTCAATCAAGGCACTGTCTTGCATATTTACGATCAGCAACAGGACATCCAAAGTTTCTCCAGTGCCACCTGGTCATGGGAATTTCAAAAATTTCATGGTATTTATCTAGGCATTTTTCAAGGATGACGTTGCAGGCACTGTGGGTTTCAATTCATTCAGGAACCATTAAATGGTGAGGAAGCTCATTTCAATGAATGCTCTGTAGAACTCTCACAGGCAAGGCTTCCCAAAGAGTGGCCAAAATGTCACATGAAGCCAGGCCCATTGAGGTCTACAATGTGATGTCCATGGGTGTTGTGACTCTCAACTATGGCTGCCAAGTCTTTCAGAATTAAATCATGTGATATCCTGGCTGAGATACCCAGGGCTCTGTGGAAAGCCAACCTGGGCCTAGATCTCAGTTTCCAAGGGTGATTCTCATGGGTGGACTCCTAAAATCCCAACAAAATTCATGTCAATACTTCTCTGAATTCAGTCTCTAAGGGGAATCACACCAGAGTTCAAGCCCAGGTGGTCCAGGTCATGTCTTCATACTGGACACAAATGACCAAATTTAAAACCAAAACCCTCCCATATGGCCCTCATCTTCTTCCATATAGACACTAATCACAACCTCTGGCAGAAGGTTTCCATGAGTGGCGGAGTCCAAGAGAGTGTCCAAAATAACTCCCTTGCCCCTCATTGGCGTAAATTCAGGGTGGTCTGGACACCCTTCATGTGAAACAGGAGTGATCAAATATGCTAGACGTTAATACTTCTATGCTTCTCCAATTTGTGGAAAACTGAGTGTCAGGTATATATTTTTATGTGATTTGCAGTCATGAGAAATCACAAGCACCTCTGCAGGTCTTTGAAGAACCCATTTGACCCAAAGGATCCCTATTCTCACTTGATGGATTTCAAGAACTTTAAAGAGGAAGGCGACAGACTTCATCCACAAGGACTGCTTTTTGGCCATTTTGGTTTTGGATGCACACATGGGATCTCTCTTTACATCCTCCAGGTGCTGAGAATCTTAGCCACAACCTCACACAGGGCCAAGAGGCTGATTCAGACACATCCCTTTCCAAAGCAATTAAGCAAAGAGCCACAGGTGATGCCCATTCATTTCCATTTGAAAACTGTTTTCTTTAGGCTTCACAAAGGGGTGGCCTGAGGCAAAGACCTTCCTGACATTCAGGGGAACAGAACAATAGGTTAGCAAATGGCCCAAAGCAGTGTTTCTCCACTGAGACTTTCCTGGTCACACTGATATCTGAATTATCTGAGATGCTCACCATTCCCTTCAGCTATCCAGTACATGGCCATGTCACAGAGCTTGGAGGTGGTACTTATCTTGGTCACAAAATCATGAGCCTATTCTGGAGAGTGGCCAGAATTCAGGAAGAAAACAGGAACTTAGGAAGATAGCAGGTGTTACCCATCAATAAGGCAAGCCGCATTCCTTTCATATATTGGGCAGAAAGAATTCTGGTAAGCTTTCTACTAGCCTGGACACATCCTTTGATGCATTCTCTTTTCTAATGTCTACAACCATGGACACAGTGGGATACACAGACTTAAAAACACTCGCCTTGTCAAATCACTTGTTAGAAATCGTCCACTCCAAACCAAACAAACTGCCTTTCCTACCTATTCTCAAAACATGAGACAAAATCACAAACACACACTCACACCCACAAAGTCACCTCCTTTCCCAAAGTAGGTCTCTGACTATCGGGTGTGACCTCTGACTGGTGGGCTGTACTATGTTCCCATCAAATGGCCTGTTCTGTCTCAGATCTGGTTTCCTTGGCCAACTCTGTGAAGTTGTCAGGAGACAGCGGTGAGCCACTTCCTGCTTACTCAGGAAAGGCCACTCTTCAGAGCTTTCCTGGCATTTGGCCATCCTCACATCAGTAGATACCAAGAAAGACTGACTCTGTCCTTGGTAAATCAAAAGAAGAAAGACCACTGGGACTGGGCCTGGGACTAGATTTGTGTGCCTGGATGCCTGGATCCCAAGTTCAGAGAGTTCATTCACCAAGAATGTGAGGTGAGGTCACTTCCTTCAGGAACTGAATGAGGTCAATGCCTTGGCAAGCACGTTGTCCTAACATTTGCTTCCAAAGGTCCCATGAAATGGAGGCTGTCCCTAATTCCTTTGACACTTTCACAAGTTAGAATGGTATATCAAACATTGGTAACCAGGAACAGCTCTCCACAGAGGCCTCGTTTTGTCCTTCTTCTCTACATAAAGAAGAGAGAGGCTGATTCAGACACATCCCTTCATGCTGACCAGGTTGTTTGCAATGAAAGATGACTTTTGCTCTCTCAGTTCCTTCATAGGTGCCTACAACTTCTCTAGGGATCATTTGCGCATTGACCTTTGAGTTTCTCAGCAGTTGGAAGATCCCCTACATTCCTGTATTTTAAGACCAACTCTGTCCTTGCTCTTCTCTAAAGTTAGATTGGTTAGGGTTAATAACAGGTTTGATTTGGAATAGAAATCATTCTGCTGGATGAATAATGGTATTGGGAATCTGCGATATTTTCAAGAATATATAGGTAAAATATAGGAATCTGAAAACAGAAATCTAGGTAAGATTTGAAGCCCAGAAGGGCATTGGGCCCTTGATTGCGGTATTAAGCATAGGACCTTGTAACTTGGATGATTGATTTTCAAAGAGAACTTCCAGTCAAAATGGATAGTCAGGAGTATTAGGAAGATAGTCGGTATGTTTATAAAGGAGAGTGAGTATAGGATTTGGACCAAAAGTTCTTTAGCTATAGGGTTTCGGGTATTGAGTGAATGTAAATGTCAGCACATGTGAAGAATTAATCACAATGATGAACTGGGGAAAATATGTAGGAATGCAGATATCAATAGAGACTTTAGGAAATCTGGCAAAGTATAGTCGGTAGTGAAATGTTAATAAAATAGATTCTTGTCACTTCCTGTTTTTCTGTATGCTTAATAAAACACTGTTGAAATCTTGAGAGTGTTTTCTAATCTTTTTCCCAGAATGTGCTGTCCCCAACTGCCAAACTTCAGAATGTACTCCCTCACCCAGTTGCACGCAAACTGCTCACCCGCCCAGGCCCATCAATAAACTTTCCTCCCTGCCCTCTTCAAGGAAAGTATATAAGCTCTGCTTAAGCTGTTCTCAGGGTTCTCTGCTCTATTCAAATGAGCTCTGAGCCCCAGCATGCTGGACCCCCAATAAACCCTTTGTTTTTGCATGAGAGAGTCTCTTAGTGGTCTCTTCCCCCAATGCTCTTCCGATCTTTATATATGGAGGTTCCACCGAAATCCAGCAGCGGTGAACGAGAGACCCCAATGGGCTACTCTCAGGGTAAGTAAGGCGCCTCTTTCTGGTTACAGGTTTCAGGTTAGGGCTTGGCAAAATGGCTGTCGATGAAGTGTGTGAGCTCTCTTTGATGGTGGCTGGCAGACGTGTCACAGAGCCACAAGCCAAGTCCCTGGGGGACGCCACAGAGGACTCGGGAATCGAGGAATAATAGTCCCCTCGACTCAGTGATACTTTGTTTCAGATTCGGTATTGCCAGCCCATCGGGTTTTGCCGCCTGCTCAGTCTTGGTCTCAGTGTTGGACGTCCATTGCCTGTCTTTATTGTTTTCTCTTGTCTGTGTCCTGTGTCGTTGCTTTTACTGTTTGTGTATCTTTCATTATGGGACAGATCACTTCAATGCCTCTGTCCCTGACCCTTGATCTATGGACCAAAGTCCGCTTAAGGGCTCAGAATGTTTCTTTTTCAGTAAAACGCTGGACCTGGCAGACTCTGTGTGCCTCAGAATGGCCCACCTTTGGATTCGGATGGCCCCTAGAAGGATCTTTCTACTTCCCACTAATTTAAAAAGACAGAGATATTGTCTTACAGCCAGGGCCACATAGCCATACTGATAAACAGGAATATACCTTAACTTGGCAGGACCTCTGCAAATCTCCTCTTCCGTGGGTGAAGCCTTTCCTTGCTGTGTCCCCGTTCCTACTCCTTCCCCCACGATCTCTCAACCCCTCTGCTCCTCCTCCTCCTCCACCCTCTGTTCTCCCTGAGTCACAAGATTTGACTCTACTGGACTCTCCTCCCCTTCCTTATCTTCTACCCTTGTCCCACAACCCCCAACACCCTCTAAGTGATTCTCCAGCTGCTGACTCAGCCTCTCCGCAATTGGAGGACGCTAAGCCAGCCCAGGGCCCTCCAGATAACTCCCCTGCGTCACACACAGCCCCTCCTCCCCTGGAGGAAGCTGGACTTGCTAAAGGAACTCGTCGGTGGCAAATGATTGAAAACCCTGGAACTCCCGTGTTGCTTCCCTCCATCCCTAAGGACCAATGATTGACGATGGCCATGGGGAAAAAAATGGAAGCCTACCAGTATTGGCCTTCTCCTCTTCAGACCTATATAAATGGAAAAATAACAATCCCCCTTTTACCGAGGACCCAACCTGGCTCTCAGGTCTGGTGAAGTCATTGATGTTTTCACACCAACCTACTTGGGATGACTGCCAACAACTCCTAGGGACTCTCTTCATGACAGAGGAACAAAAGAGAATCCTCCTGGAGGCTAGAAAAAAGTATCCTCGGACCAAATGTGTGACCGACACAACTTCCCAACATATTCAAAGCCGGCTTTCTCTTGAAACGACCCAACTGGGACCCCAACACCTTTGAAGGTAGGGAGCATCTGTCCACTTATCGCCGGGCTCTAATAGTGGGTATCTTAGTGGCCGCTAGGTGACCAACTAATTTGGCCAAGGTAAGAGAGATTATTTAAGGGCCTGATGAATCTCCCTGTATGTTCCTAGAGATAATTATGTAGGCATATAAGAGACATACTCCTTTCGATCCTGAGGCAGAGGATCAAAAGGCATCTGTCACAATGGCCTTTATTGGGAAAGCTGCCCTGGATATTAAAAGAAAGTTACAATGCTTAGATGGATTACAAGATATGACTTTGAGGGATTTAGTCAGAGAACCCGAGAAGGTATACTTTAAGAGAGAAACTGAGGAAGAGAAGGGAGCTGAGTGAGGATAAAAGAAACAAAAGACAGACTAAGGCATTGACTAAGGTCCTGGTCACAACAACAAATAGGCCAGAAACTAAGAAACAGAGAGACAGGAAGGGATACCTGGGCACACACTAGAGGCCACCCCTGGCCTCAGATCAATGTGCCTACTCTAAAGAAAAAGGACACTGGGCCAAAGAGTGCCCTAGAAAGAGACAGCCATGCCAGCCAGATATTCTGACTCTGGAGGAATACTAAGAAAGTCCGGGCTCAGATCCTCTCCCTGACCTCAAGGTAACTTTTGAAGTGGAGGGGAACACAATAAACTTTGAAGTAGATACAGGGGCAATATACTCAGCCCATAAGGCCCATTGGGCCCTCTACCGAATAAAAGGTCTCTAATTCAAGAGTCTAACAGAAGTAAATATCGGGCTTTGACAACTAAGAGGACCATGGACCAGGGAAAAGGAAAAATCCATCACTCCTTCCTAGTAATCCCAGAATGCCTGGCCCCATTGATGGGCAGAGTTCTGCTCAGCAAGCTCTGGGCCAAAATAACCTTTAAGCCTGAAGGCCCTCAAGTGGAATTTTTTAATCCTTCAGTAACTACTCCTATAATCATGGCTCTAACTATGTCAGTAGCAAATGTTCATCAACTCACTCACCTTTGTTCAAAGAAACTGCATTCATTCGTGAAGGATCAAGAACACAGTTTTCCACTAACCTACTCACAGCAAAAGGAAATAACTGAATGGGTAACAAAAGCCTGTCAGGTCCATTAATTGGTTAAAGCTTACACTTCCAAGCTTCCTGCAGGAAAGCACCTATGAGGAACCAGATGAGGACAATTCTGGGAAGTGGACTTTACTGAAATTAAGCCAGTAAGGTATGGACTTAAATAACTCCTAGTCTTTGAACATACATTTTCAGGATGTATTGAAGCCTTCCCCACACACACAAAAAAAAAAAAAAGAAATAAAAAAGAAGAAAAAAGAAACATCGCAAATGGTTGTAAAGAAGATCCTGGAAGATATTTATTCTCCCCTTGACTACCAGTAGTCTTAACCCTCATCAGCCCCTTAAGCTGCGATGGCTGATCACAAATCCTACTGGATACGAAGTATGGCCTATCTCGAATACAGCCCCCTTACGAACCTGGTGGCCATCTCTCCACCCAGTCATTTGTCAGCTGGCTATAGGTCTTTCCTATTGGGATATCCCTGATTAACAGGATCCCACTAAAATTACATTAAATCCCTTCCGTACCATAGATAATGGAAACAAACATTATAGATGTAGGGACACGTGAGCCAGATGCAGGTTGGCTAGCCTAGATTACTATGTTTGCCCGGCAGACTATCAAAGCCACAAACAGTCACGGCTGTGGTGGGGGAGAGCAGACTTCTATTGTAAGTCATGGGGATGTGAGCATACAGGGACTGTCAGATGGAACCCAAACTCCTCATCAAATTCTGTACACAGCATTGGCCATATTACGAATTAGATAACCAAAACCGATGGCCCCCAGAGGGGTCTCTAGATCCTCAAATTCTGTGTGACCTTTTTAACTTCTGCAAGTGCTCAAAAGGGTGAAAGGAGATTCCGCTATGTGGAGGCCTTCTCTCTCCTTTGCTCACATCCTGAACTATGCTTCTCCAATAGATGCTCACCCTCAGCCTTGTGCTCCAGACTCTCTGCTGTCACTCCCACCTCAGCAACTTGATTTCTCCCCTCCAATATCTAGATCAAAAACCCAAATCTCGACTGGTTCTCAGACCATTGCTCCCTTGCTGAGGTTGCAGGTACTGAGGTACCACTCCATTCACTCACTCCTCTCCTCTCCTGTCAGTGCCCGCACCGGGTCCCACCCAGTCCTCTTACCACCTAATGCAAAGCTCAAACCCGCTGAGAAGAATCCTCAGACCCTAATACAAGATGTAATGAAAATGGCCTTTAATGTTGCTTTGTCATCACTAAAAACAGGTTACTAAGAATTTAAAGTCCCTCACAGGCTTTTTGGAATCTCACTCCCGTCTCTCCCTCTGTTCTATCTGTTCTACTGCTCAAGTTTTTGTTGCTATTAAGATCCCAAAGCCCTCTCCCAATATTCTTTTACATCTCTCCTTCCTCATTCTCAGATCCACAGAGCTGCTCTTATCCCTGCCTTCCAAATTGTCCCCCTCTGTACCAGGCCCACAGAAAAGTCTTAACTGACCTTCTCCAGAAGTCTTCACCATGGCTGATTTAGGACTTTCAGCAAAAGAGTCCCGATAAAAGAGTTCACTGTAGATAAACTGCCTATTTTTGTGTTGCCCTGGTCTCCTTGGCAACTGGCTAATAAATTCAGCACTCCTGATCTAGACACACCCTTACTAGTTTTTCACAAAATATTTGAAAAAAAGGCCTCTGGCCTTGAGCTGGGGCTTCACAGAGATGGCTACATTTCTAAGATAAAGAAGTTACAAACTGGGCTGTATGGAAACAGCTGGAAGGGGGAAAAAAAGAAACGGAAGACACCCCCACCCAGGTCCTTGAAAAGTTAACTTGCCCAAACTGAGGAAAAAACAGAAACAAAAACTGCTTTTTGTGAACTTCTGCAGACTGTGAACTTCTGAGCCCCTTCCCTTACGTGTTGGGTACAAAATTCTGAAACTACGTAACTTGGGTTTCAGGGGATTAATTGATTACAACAGAAGCAATGCCCTCTGAATCTGGTTGAAACCAAAAAAGACTGTTTCCGTGTCTTTGGTGCTATCTTAGGTGCCTTGCCTTGTCCGTCCCTACAACAGTATAATTCTATATACTTAAACATTGTTTATGTTTTCATGAAATGGTGAACAGATGTGATTAATTGTGAAATGGTGCAGATGTTTCCCAGAGTGCTCTATCATGACGCAGTTTCATTTGAAGATCAAAGAGGGGGACATACAACCCGGTTCCGCTGGGAACATATGTCCCTCACCTTAGCCATTCTATTACGAATAGGAGTTGCTGCAGGGTTGGGCACAAGAACCACTGCTCTGGTCCATGGGACACAACAAGTGACCCAATTAGAAGCAGCAATAGATCAAAACTTAAAGATTTTAGAAACCTCCATCACAGCTTTGCAGGAATCTTTAGCCTCTCTCTCTGAAGTTGTTTTACAGAAAAGGCGAGTGTTGCACCTCCTTTTCATGACAGAAGGGGGCCTTTGTGCTTCATTGAGGGAAGAATGTTGTTTTTATGTCGACAATACTGGAGTTGTAAAAAAATCTATGAGTAAATTAAAAAGATGCCTTGAAGAGCAACAACGAGAGAGAGAGGCACAAAAGGGTAGTTTGAATCTTTTTTTACACAGTCCCCCTGGTTAATTACGTTTTTATCAACCCTGGCCGGTCCAATAATAATCCTCATAGTATTACTAACTATAAAACCCTGTTTCCTCAATCATGTAATTTCTTTTCTCCAAGCTCAAATTGGACAAATTAAAATTATGGTAATACCCCACTTGCAGACATAGAATGTGACACCCCACAACGATCACTTTTATGATTAAAAGTAGCCAGAAAAAGAAGTGGGGAATGAAAGGTTAATAAAATATGTACTTGTCACTTCCTGTTTTTCTGTACGCTTAACAAAACACTGTTGAAATCTTGAGAACTCTTTGCTAATCTTGTTGCCAGAATGTGCTGTCCCCAATTGCCAAACTGCAGAATCTACTCCCTCACCCGGTTGAATAGAAACCTGAACTGTACTTGGATCATTGAATGTAGAAGAGAACATCCATTCAAAAAGTTATAGTCAGTTGGATTAGAAAGATAGTCGGTAAGTTTAGGAAGAAAAGTGAGTATAGGATTTGGAACAAAAGTTCTTTAGCAATAGGGTTTTGGTTAGAGAGTCAATGTAAATGTCGACACAAGTGAAGAGTCAGTCACAATGATGCACAGGGCAAAATATGTAGGAAAGCAGATATCAATAGAGACATTAGGAAATCAGGAAAAGAATAAAGTGAGTGATGGGATTAGATATTTTCAACAGGGTTGAGGATGAATATGTGAGCTTAGGATAAAACAAATATGAAGTCAACAATAGGATTGACATTTGATAGCATTAGCGTAGCCCAAGACAGTGTCCAAAATAAGCTCTGTTGCCCCTCATTTGCCTAAATTCCCAGTGGCCTGTACACCCTTCCTGTGTACCAGGAGTGATCAAATAGGCCTGCCCTTAATACTGCTCTGCTTCTCCAATTTGAGTCCTACTGAGTGTCGGGTACAGATTCTTTATGTGAATTGGAAAGATGAGAAAACTCAAGCACCTATTGGATAGCCTCTGAATAGATTTGAAGAACTCATTTGACCCAAAAGATCCCTATTCTCACTTGATGGAATTCAGGAACCTTACAGAGGAAGGCAAAATACTTCATCAACAATGATTGCTCTTTTTGCCATTTTGGATTTTATGCACCCATGGGATCTTTCTTTAGATCCATCAGGTGCTGAGAATCTAAGTCAAAGAATCACACTGGGCCAAGAGGCTGATTCACACACATCTCTTTCCAAATCAATTAAGGAAAGAGCCAAAGGTAAAGCATATTCATTTCCATTTGAAAAATCTTTCCTTCAGGATTCACGAAGGGTTGGCCTGAGACAAAGACCTTCCTGACTCTCAGGGCAACAGAACAATAGGTAAGCAAATGGCCCAAAGCAGGGTTTCTCCACGGAGACTTTCCTTGTTACTCTAATATGTGAGTTTTCTGAGATGCTCGCCATTCCATTCAGCTATCCAGTACATGGCCATGTCACAGAGCTTGGAGGTAGTACATATCTTGGACACAAAACCATGAGCCTATTCTGGAGATTGGCCATAATTCAGGAAGAAAACAGCAACTTAGGAAGGTAGCAGGTATCGCCCATCAATAAGGCAAGCCACAGTCAATTCATAAATTGTGCTGGATGAATGCTGGGAAGCTTTCTATGAGACAGGACACAGGTAGGCTTGGTGTTTGCTAGTATGATTATCCAGCCCTGACTAACAGAATTAAAGGTTTCTCTATTACACACAGAGGTCATACTAGTAAAAGGAATTTGCAAGATCAGATGACATTAAATTATTAAACTGTATCTTATGGGGTGGGACAACTGTGACACTAAAAGTTAAATATTAAGTTGAAAGTCCTGATAACTGGGGATATTGAAGACAGATGAGGGGACATCTATACAGTGACTTGTTTCAGCAGCTGCAACATTTATTCAGTACTCATGGTTTTTGTTTCTCTCATAGAAGAACCCATCCCCAGATGACTTTACAAACTGTTCTACCACAACCAGACTTCAAACCGAACTGACTTCTGAAAGGCAACTCATGTCCCTCATGCTGTGCCCCCTCATGTCACCCTCTCTCAGCTCAGAAGAAGCCAAAATGAGTGACGCCACTCTTCTTACAACAATGGAGCCAAAAATAAATAGACTTTCATTTTAAGTAATTAATTAAGTCAGGTAAAATCAGGGAGACTGGTTTTGTGTGAGTTCAAAAAATATGGAGACTGTTACGTGAGGTATTAAAATTCCCTCAGTGCTCTTCCCCTACCCTATCAAAGATTTGAAAGGGACACATTAGAAAAGGGGGGAATGATAGACCCAACCTGATCTTTTATTAAAATTGGGATCCATCTTGCCACAAAGCCATGAAAAGAAAATTTTGGCTTAACTATAAATTACACCAAATTCTGAACCTGCTTGCAATGCCTGCCCGTGGCCTTGAACTCACCCATGCCTGGCTCTTTGACCAGGAACAGCCCTCTATGAAACTTTATTGACACCTCATAAATACTGGCCTTCCCTGGCCAGACAATGACCCTCTCTGAGGCTCTAATGGTCTTCATAAATTCTGATGTTGGGGCCAGCAAATATATATATATATATATATATATATATATATATATATATATATATATATATATATATATATATATATATATAAACTACGATTAGTTTGATGCTTGTCAAAGTTCTGATATTTTAACCCCCCTGTAGTGTAAAATTCTGGGTTATAAACCTGGGCTGTAGGAAATTTGGGTGGCTGTCTTGTTCCCACTGTTTTGGGAGGGAGAGGCCACCTGGGCAGTGGAAAATATAAGCTTGCTTTAACTTGATTTTAATTGGAGTCAGTGGTCTTTTCTTGCATCCTGGTCTAATAGGTAAATGCTATCAAACATGGAGCTCTGCCAGCCTGAAGACTTCCTTAGAAACTGCCTCTGACGATGGGCACTTGACATATATGTTGTTGTCAGGAGCTTTAGCTTTCTTTCTAATGAGACCATCAAAGCTGGATCTGCATCTATGTGACCTGGAGGACATGGTTTCTTGTTTTTCAAAGGACATGAGGCAGCAGTGCTGAATTCACTCTGTGTAGGTAAACTGTCGCCACTGAAGGCTAAGTGACTCCCCGTGTGGACTGTGAAGCAATTTGGTCATCCTCCACTTTTCGTGGTGTTTCTTGCTGCTGCACTGGGAATTTGTTATTTGCTTCACAAAATACAAGGAATTCAGCTGGGACACAGTGCTGGAGGGAGTTCTTTCACATGAGATGGGTCAGGGTCTGCAGGAGAATGCATCAACCAGGCTTCTATCCCACATAGCTTGTCCCCTTGACCATTGCACCTGATTCTGAACATTGTCCTGAAACATCTCCATATAACAAGATGCCTTATATGGAGAGTTATCAGACATATAAGTGATTCCTGGCTGCACAATGTCAGCCACAAGCCATTTGGAAGTCAATGGCAGATACACATGGCCCGACCACAGATGTTTTATCACACACCTGCACACCACAGCTCTGGGCCCACTACTCACCAGGCTCCAACATACTGGTATCTCTGTTCTACATCATTTTCATGAAACCTAGTCAATCAAGGCACTGTCTGGTACACACTTCATCAGCAAGAGGACATTGAAAGGTTCTCCAGTGCCACCTGGTCATGAAAATTTCAAAAATTTCATCGTATTTATCTAGCCATTTTTCAAGGATGAAGTTGGAGAAATTGTTGGTTTCAATTCATTCAGGAACCATTAATGTTTGAGGAAGCACATCAAGGAAACTCTGGAGAATTCTCAGAGGCAAGGCTTCCCAAAGAGTGGCCAAAAAGACACATGAAGCCAGGCCCATTGAGGTCTACAATGTGAGGCCCATGTGTGTTTTGACTGTCAATGATGGCTGCCAAGTTTTTCAGTATAAAATAATGTGATGCCCTGGCAGAGATTGACAATGCTCTGTGGAAAGCCACCCTGGGCATTGATCTCAGTTTCCAAAGGCAACTCTCATGCGTGGTCTCCTAAAATCCCAACACAATTCATGGCAATACTTCTCTGAGGTCAGTTCCTGAACTCAGTCTGTAAGGGGAATCACACCAGAGTTCAAGCCCAGGTGGACCTAGGCATCTCTTCCAACCACCAAACAAATGACCACAATTAAAACCAAAACACTCCCAAATGGCCCTCATCTTCTTCCACATAGACACTCTTCATAACCTCTGGCTGGAGGTTTCCATCAGGGGCACAGCCCAAGACAGTTTTCCAAATGAACTCCCTTGCCCCTCATTTGCCTAAAGTCAGGGTGGCCTGGACTCCCTTCCTGTGAACCAATAGTGATCAAATAGTCCTGCTCTTAATACTGCTCTGCTTCTCTAATTTGAGGCCTACTGACTGTCTGGTATATATTCTTTATGTGAATTGGTGTCATGAGAAAACACAAGCCCTTATGTGCTAGCCTCTGTAGGGCTTTGAAGAACTGATTTGACACAAAGGATCCCTATTCTCACGTGATGGAGGTCAGGAAGCTTACAGAGGAAGGTGAGAGACTTCATCCACAATGACTGCTCTTTTGGCCATTTTCGTTTTGCATGCACACTTGGAAACTTTCTTTAGATCCATCAGGTGCTGAGAATCTAAGCCACTGCCTCACACAGGGCAAAGAGGCTGATTCAGCCACATCTCTTTCCAAAGCAACTAAGCAAAGAGCCACAGGTGATGCCCATTCATTTCCATTTGAAAACTCTTTTTTTCTGGCTTCACAAAGGGGTTTCCTGAGGCAAAGATCTTCCTGACATTTAGGAAAACAGAACAATAGGTAAGCAAAAGGCCCAGTGCAGTGTTTTTCCACTGAGACTTTAATGGTCACACTGATATGTGAGTTTTCTGAGATGCTTCTATTCTCTTCAGCTATCCAGTACATGGCCATGTCACAGAGCTTGGAGGTGGTACATATCTTGGAAACCAAACCATGAGGCTATTCTGGAGAGTGGCCAGTATTCAGGAAGAAAACAAGAACTTAGGAAGATAGTAGGTGTTGCCCATCCATAAGGCAAGCCTCTCTCCATTCTTAAATTGTGCAGTATGAATGTTGGGAAGCTTTCTACTAGACAGGACACAACCATTGATGCATTCGCTTTTCAAATGTCTACAACCACAGATACAGTGGAATGCACAGACATAGAAACACTCGCGTTGTCAAACGACTTTCTAGAAACATTCCAGTCCAAACAAACAAACAGTCTTTCCTACCTATTCTCAGAAAAGAGACAAAACCACAAACTCACACCAACACCCACAACGGCACCTCCTTCCCCCAAGTATGTTGGTGAATATATTGAGTGTCCTCTGACTGGTGGTCCATACTATGTTCCCCCAAAATGGCCTGTTCTGTCTCAGATCTGGTCTCCTTCGCCAACTCTGTGAAGTTGTCAGGAGCCATGGTTGAGCCACTACCTGCTTTCTCAGAAAAGGCTCCTCTTCAGAGGTCTCCTGGCATTTGGCCATTATCACTTCAGTAGGTACCAACAAAGACTGACTCTGTCCTTGGTAAATCCAAACAATTGAGACCACTGGGACTGGGACTGGGACTTACTCTGGGTGCCTGGCTTCCTGGATCCCAAGTTCAGAGTGTTCCATCACCAAGAAAGTGTGTACTGATATTTGCTTCTAAGGGTCCCAGGAGATGGAGACTGCCCCTACTTTCTGTGACAGTTTCACAAGTTAGAATGGTATATCAACAATAGGCACCCAGGAACAGCTCTTCTCACAGGCCTGGTTTGGTCCATCTTCTCTATATTAAGAAGAGAAAGGCTGATTCAGATACATCTCTTCATCCTGACCCGGTTGTTTAACATTGAAAATGACTTTTGCTCTCTCAGGTCCTTCATAGCTGCCTTCTTCTCCATGTATCATTTCTGCATGGACCTTTGAGGTTCTCATCAGGTGGAAGATACCCTACAATCCAGTATTGGAAGACCAACTCTCTCCCTGATCTTCTGTAAAGTTAGATTGAGGGAACAGTGTATGGTTAGGGTTAACAACATGTTCGATTGGGTTAGGAATAATTCTGCAGGATGAATAATGGTTATGGGAACATGTGATATTTACAAAATATACAGTTGAAATATAGGTATGAAAACAGAAATCTAGGTAAGATTTGATGCGCAGAAGGGCATTGGGCCCTTGATTGGGATACTTAGCTTTGAATTAATTTCTGCACAGATGTCTCAGATAAATCAATAGACAATGGTATAGGATATTGTACCTTGGATGATTGAATGTCGAAGAGAACATGCAGTCAAAAAGGGATAGTCGGTAGGATTAGAAAGATAGACGGTAGTTTTAGAAAGATGAGTGAGTATAGGATTTGGACAAAATGGTCTTTAGCAATAGGGTTTCATGTAGAGAGTGAATGTAAATGTCAGCACATGTTAAGAGGCAGTCACAATGATGAACTGGGGAAAATATATATCAATAGAGACATTAGGAAATCAGGCAAAGTATAAGGTGAGTAATAGGATTAGACATTTTCAACAGGTTTGAGGTTGAATATATAATCTTAGGAAGAAACAAATATGTAGTCACCAATAGGATCCACATTTGAGAGCAATAGGCAAACTGGACATGGATGATTTTAGTAATCCATGTTCAATTTCCATTTAGGCTTTAGTACAATCATAAGTGTGGCATTTGCTTTTTGTTTCCAGAATATTACTGTGATAAAATGTATATGTAGATCAGGTGACATGAGTATTTCTTTCACCATTTCTAGGAACAGTATTTTGAAGACGTGTAAATTAGTATTTTGAATACAAATAGGTGTACACTGTGTCTATGAATATAGAAATAATGCATGAATAGACCATACTGTGAATAAATAATATAACTGGTTCCAACTTAAATAATGGTTCAAATTGATATCTGAAAATATACAGGAAACCTTATATTGATATATATCCATTCATTCAAACCAGTTATACATCTAATGGTAATATTAGGGTTATGGTTTATCATGAAGAATGTGTGAGTTTTGCTTCAAAAGTAATTGTGGAAATCGAAAATAATGTGTTTGGAAAGAAGTCTCATGAAAAGACCAGTCATGTAACCTGGAGGAATACATGTGTTCTGAAGCAGGAAGTGATTGAAAGTGAAACAAAAGCCTTTAAATTTCTGAACTTGTGGATGAAATATATATCTTATGATGTGCATAAACTGAGGAAATAGTAATGTACAAGTGTTGAAAAAAAATGAACGTCAAAATACACATCATGTCCTATAGAAATCTACTTGCATTTATATTAACCTGGGTCAATTAGTGTAAAAATATTAGGATATGTATGCACAATTCACATAACTTAGTTTTCAGTACTAGGAAACAAATACGTATTTCAGGAGGATGAATATGTCTTAGAATAATCTTATGAAAAGTTGATTATAAATACGCACTTAAATATTAATGAATTTAGGGAGTACATAATAAGATACATTTATTTCATATTTTGAAAACTCTGGAGAGTGTATATATATATATATATATATATATATATATATATATATATATATATATATACATTAAAATACACACACAGAAATTAAAAAGTATTAATATACAAGCCAAATGAAATTCACCATGAAATATATATCATCCACAGATCTAAAAATATTCATTTTACTGAACATGAATTTATGTATAATGTTGTTCAGCTAGGATACTCACTCATAGGTTGAATTTTCAGTTTCAACAGTGTTTAACAATAGTGATCTCTTCTCACAATTTTTATCTGCCAAGTGAGCCACCTCACAAGAATGTACGTGTGGTACCAGGTAGGATTCTATATGTGCATATAAAAATATATGTGCTGAATAGGCTACAGAGAAATGGAGACATGAATTCACATATTTGTTAACTTTAAAAACACATGGAGAAGTGTTTCAACAAAAAAATGACTAGATTTAAAACTCCTACCATATATAATGCAAAAGGAACGTCCAAATGTTAACCTTGCATCCTCTGAACTACTTGTATTTCAATTTGGTTTGGTCTATTTTTATCCATCATAATAGGATTTGTAGTCAGAGTCTAGTAGGGAGTGGGTTACTATGAGGGATTCAGTATTTTGAATGAATAATTGGAAAATGAATCCAATGTGTATGCAAATATGTGCTACAAAAAATCTTCCCACTCTCATCCAGAACAATGCCTTGACATTACCTTAGCCCCAAGTATGATACAATTAGAGGAGAAGAGTTAGAAAATCTAGGAATACATATCTGGAATGGAAAATGCTCTGGAGTTCACAACACTGGAGGTGGTAGAGGAGTTTCCAAAAGTAATGGAGACTGTAAAAACTCCACAAACATGGAAGTGTGCAGGCCTCAAGACATCTGGGAAACTGTCTTTGAGGTTGTACACTTGAAATATATGTTGTTTTCAGGAGCTTTAGCTTCCTTTTTAGTGAGACCATCAAAGCTGTGTATGCATCTGTTACATGGAGGACATGGTTTCTTATTTTCCAATGAACATGAGGTAGCAGTGCTGAATTCTCTCTTTGTGGGTTTACTGTGGCCACTGGGGTCTAAGAATCTTTCCATGTAGACTGTGAAGCCATTTGGTCATTCTCCAATTTTGTTGTGTTTCTTGTTGCTGCACTGGGAGTTTGGTATTTGCTTCACAAAATACAAGGAGTTCCACTGGGACACAGTGCTGGAGGGAGTTCTGTCACGTGTGGTGTGTAAGGGTCAGCAGGAGAATGCACCAACCAGGCTTCTACGCCACATTGCTTGCCCCCTTGACCGTAGCAACTTGATTCTGAACATTGCCCTGAAAACTCTCCATCTAACAAGATGGCTTAATATACAAAGGTATGCTGGCTGCACCATGTCAGTCACAAGCATTTGGAAGCCAAAGTAAGATCCACATGACACCACCACAGATGTTTTATCACACAACTGCACACCAGAGCTCTGGGCCCACTACTCAGCAGGCTCCACCATACTGGCAGCTCTGTTCTACACCATTTTCATGAAACCCAGTCAAGGAAGGCACTGTCTGGTACACTCTTGATCAGCAACAGGACATCCAAAGGTTCTCCAGTGCCACCTGGTCGTGGAAATTTCAAAAATTTCATGGTATTTATCTAGACATTTTTCAAAGATGAAGTTGGAGAAACTGTGGGTTTCAATTCATTCAGGAACCATTAAATTTTTAGGAAGCACATTTCAAGGAAAACTCTGGAGAATTTTCAGAGGCAAGTCTTCCCAAAGAGTGGCCAAAAGGCCACATGAAGCCAGGCCCATTGAGGTCTACAATGTGAGGTCCATGTGTGTTTTGACTGTCAACAATGGCTGCCAAGTCTTTCAGAATAAAATCATGTGATGTCCTGGCTGAGATTGACAGTGCTTGGTGAATAGCCACCCCAGGCTTAGATCTCAGTTTCCAATGGCGACTCTCATGCATGGCCGCCTAAAATCCCAACACAATTAATGGCAATACTTCCCTGAGGTCAGTTCCAGAACTCAGTCTTTAAGGGGAATCGCACCAGAATTCCAGCCCAGGTGGACCCAGGATTCTCTTCTAACCACCAACAAATGACCACAATTAAAACCAAAACACTCCCACATGGCCCTCATCTTCTTCAACATAGACACTCTGAATAACCTCTAGCTAGAGGTTTCCATGACGGGCGCAGCCCAAGACAGTGTCCAAAATAAGCTCCCTTGCCCCTCATTTGCCTAAAGTCAGAGTGGACTAGACACCATTCCTGTGAACCAAGAGTGATCAAATAGCCCTTCTTTAATACTGCTCTGCTTCTCCAGTTTGAGGCCAACTGACTGGTATAGATTCTTTATGTGAATTGGTGTCCTGAGAAAACCCAAGCACCTATTGGCTAGCCTCTGCAGAGCTTTGAAGAACTGGTTTGACCCAACGGATCCCTATTCTCACTTGATGGAGGTCAGGAAGCTTACAGAGGAAGGCGAGAGACTTCATCCACAATGACTGCTCTTTTGGCCATTTTGGTTTTGGATGCACACTTGGAAACTTTCTTTAGATCCATCAGGTGCTGAGAATCTAAGCCACTGCCTCACAGAGGGCAAAGAGGCTGATTCAGCCACATCCATTTCCAAAGCAATTAAGCAAAGAGCCACAGGTGACGCCCATCCTTTTCCATTTGAAAACTGATTTCTTCAGGTTTCACACAGGGGTGGCCTGAGGCAAACACGTTCCTGACATTCAGGACAACAGAACAATAGGTAAGCAAAAGTCCAAAGTAGTATTTCTCCACTGAAACTTTACTGGTCACACTGATATCTGAGTTTTCTGAGATGCTCTCATTCCCTTCAGCTATCCAGTACATGATCATGTCACAGAGCTTGGAGGTGGTACATATCTTGGAAATAATACCATGAGGCTATTCTGGAGAGTGGCCAGTATTCAGGAAGAAAAGAGGAACTTAAGAAGATAATAGGTGTTGCCCATCCATAAGGCAAGCAGCTCTTTATTCTTTAATTTGGCAAGATGAATGCTGGGAAGCTTTCTACTAGACAGGACACAAACATTGATGAATTCTCTTTTCAAATGTCTACAAAAACGGATTCAGTGGGATACACAGACATAGAAACACTCGCGTTGTCAAAAGACTTTCTAGAAACATTCCAGTCTAAACAAACAAACCGCCTTTCCTACCTATTCTCAGAACATGAGACAAAACCACAAACTCACACAGACACCCACAACGGAATCTCCTTCCCCCAAGTATGTCTGTGAGTATCCTGAGTGTCCTCTGACTGGTGGGGCATACTATGTTCCACCAAAATGGCCTGTCCTATCTCAGACCTGGACTTCTTTGCCAACTCTGTGAAGTTGTCAGGAGCCATGTTTGAGCCACTACCTGCTTTCTCAGAAAAGGCCCCTCTTCAGAGCTCTCCTGGCATTTGGCCATTCTCACTTCAGTAGGTACTAAGAAAGACTGACTCTGTCCTTGGTAAATCCAAACAAATGAGACCACTGGGACTGGGACTGGGACTGGCTCTGGGTGCCTGGCTTCCTGGATCCCGAGTTCAGAGAGTTCCATCACCAAGGAAGTGTGATAGGTCACTTCCTTCATGAACTGAATGAGGTCACTGGGTTGGCAACCACTTTTTCCTAACCGTTGCTTACAAGGGTCCCATGAGATGGAGGCTGCCCATACTTCCTGTGACACTTTCACAAGATAGAATGGTATATCAACCATAGGCACCCGGGAACAGCTCTCCACACAGGCCTGGTTTGGTCGATTTAATCTACATTAAGAAGAGAGAGGCTTTCAGACACATCCCTTCATTTTGACCAGGTTGTTTTACATGGAAGTTGACTTTTGCTCTCTCAGGTCTTTCATAGGTGTCTACATCTTCTTCAGGGATCATTTCTGCACGGAACTTTGAGGTTCTCAGCAGGAGGAAGATCCCCTACATTCCTGTATTGTAAGACCAACAATATCCTTGTTCTTCTGTTAAGTTATATTGAGGAAATATTGCATGGTTAAGGGTAATAACAGGTTCGATTTGGTTTAGGAATCATTCTGCAGGATGAATTATGGTATTGGGAACCTGCGATATTTACAAGAATATACTGGTGAAATATAAGTATGAAAACAGAAATCTAGGTAATATTTGAAGTCCAGAAGGGCATTGGGTGGCCTGAACACCCTTCCTTTGAATCAGGAGTGATCAAATAGCCCTGCCGCTAATACTGCACTGCTTCTCCAATTTGAGGCTTACTGACTGTCAGGTATAGATTCTTTATGTGATTTGGAGACATGAGAAAACCCAAGCACCTATTGTCTCATGCCACAGCAATTGGTTTATTGGGGGTCCAGCATGCTGGGGCTCAAAGCTCACTTCAGAGGAGGAAAGAACAAAGAGCCCCGAGAACAACTTGAGAAGAGATTATATACAATATTTAGACAGTGCAGGGACTTTATATACATCATAGCCTCCTTTAGCAAATATCATATACTGTGGGAAAATCAAATAACAACTCTAAAACATGATTAGCACATTAATTGGCGGGAACAGTTCGGGCAGGGGGTGATTGGTCAGCCCTGAGAAGGGGTATACATTTAAACTGATTGGTTGAAGCCCTGAGATGTATAAGTGCTGAGATGCACGGTTTCTGGGAAGGGGTTGTTAAGTAACTAGGTGGTCAGGAAAGATTTCAACACATCTAATGGGCAGTTCCGGGAATTGTCTTCACTGACACAGGAATTTCAGGTTCTGAGCACAGCTTGTAAACTTTACAAAACCTGTTTCTTTACGTTTCAATTTTAATTTCTTTAATTCTTTCATTTCTCCTTTTTCTGCCTACTTTTAATTTTAAAAGTAATGAATCATAATTTTTGTGGGGTCTCACATTCTATTTCTGCCAGTGAAGTGTATTTCTGTCTGATTACCATGAGTATTACCTGCCCAATCTGAGCCTGGAGAAAGGAAACTATGAGGTTAAGCAATCAAGGTCCCACAGTTATCAACACCATAAGCATGATCAGGGGTCCAGCTAAGGCTGATAGGAGTGTAGTTAACCAGGGGGACAAGGTAAACCATGACTCAAACCACACTTGTTGAATCTCCCTTTCTCTCTGGTGCTCTTCAAGGCATTTTCTCAATTTACTCATGGATTATTTTACAACTCCAGTATGGTCAGCATAAAAACAGCATTTTTCTCTCAGTACAGCACAGAGGCCCCCCTCCCTTATTAAATGGAGGTCTAATCCTCACCTGTTCTGTAAAACAACTTTAGAGAGAGAGGTTAAGGATTCCTCCAAAACTGTGATGGAGGTCTCTAACGTCTTCAAGTCTTGATTTATTGCTGTTTCTAATCAGGCCATTTGTTGTGACCCATGGATCATATCAGCTGTTCCTGTACCCACTCCTGCAGCAGCTCCTAGCCCCAATAGGATGGCTAGAGTAAGGGACACTGGCTCCCGGCAAAATCGGGTTGTTTGTCCACCTAGTAGACCTTCAAAGGATTCTGGATCATGATAGAGCACCCTGGGGGGTATCTGCACCATTACACAATAATGTACAGAGCTGTCAAATACCTGGGCTGAAATGCAAGGAGTTCTGACTGTGTGGAGTTCAGTACCATAAAGGTTCCTTTAATTAGTTCCCAGGGGGAGGAGTCAGCTGTACTCTGGACTGGGGAAGTAGGCAAAGACGGAAACTGCGAAGTATGAGATGGTAGAGGGGTTTTGGTAGATCTAGGCATGGGAGGTTTAGGAGGCTTAATTCCTGACTTGAATGGATTGGGCCCTATTGCTGTGGGATTTTCTTCCTTTTTAAGCCGGATGGTGAACCAGAGACCAAAGTCATAACCAGGGCCATTAATATAGAATCGCATTCCCCAAGTATTTCCCATAGGCCATGTTGTTCTGAGGTAGCCCCTTCCTTTGGAAGTGAAAGTTATATTGAGGGGGTAACATAGACTATTTTTTCCACAGCAAGTTTTTGACACCACTTGGATAGCGGCACATTTATTGGGATCAATCCAGATGTCATTTCATCCTACCGAATCATACTGTCTGGGGAGTTTGGGTTTCACAATGTAGCTCCCGTGTGTTCACAACCCCAAGATCTACAATAAAAGTCACTGGGTCCTCCACAGGTTTGGGCCTGTTTGCGATTTCAGAAATCAGCTGGGCACACTTAATAAACAAGACTGGCTAGTTTACACCTGAGCTGGGGAGATGACATCAATAATTCATGGGGTAAGTTGGTCTATGTTGCCCTGGTTTGGGCTTTAGTGGGATCTGTGTGGGGTCCACTATGTCAGGGAGATCCCAGTCAGAGAGGCCTATGGCAAGCTGACAAATGTCCGGGTGGAGAGATGGCCACCAAGTCCATAAGGGGGCTGTATGTGAAATAGACCACACTACTTGCCCAGTAGGATTTATAACTTGCCATTGTTGCTGAACAGGCGATGGGGATTAGGACTGCTGGTGGTCAGGGGAAGAATCCATAGCCCTACCCACACCACAGACATGCAACTTGAGAGGGTTACCAGTCTGTTCCAGTTTCCAGCCAGAGTATGGACAGGGCACAGGATTGAGATGGGAGGCATGGATCCAGGAAGTGATCCCATCCACTTTCACCACTGTAGGTGTTATAAGCAGCACCTGGTATGGTCCTTTCCAGCAGGGTTCCAGGGATGACACCCGATACTGTCTCATGTAGACAAAGTCTCCCACTTGATATCGATGTGGAGTTCCCTCGTCTCCAGGATGATAAGCAGTGGCCAACTGTTTCCACAGGTATCGCTGGGTGCTGGGTTTGTTCAAGGGCTTTAAGTCTGTCTAGCAAGGGTGTGTGAAAGGAATCATTAATCTAAGAGTTGGGGTTAGGTCCCTTAATGGAGGATGGGCACCGTAGAGAATTTCATAAGGGGTGAGGTTACACAAACGGGCGGAGGGGTATTTCTTGCACGAAAAAGTACATGAGGTAGGAGCATAGTCCAATTTTTTATGCCGGTCTCCAAGATTAATTTCGTTAAGTCTCTTTGATGGTTCTATTCATCGTTTCTACCTGTCCTGAGCTCTGGGGTCTATAAGCACAATATAACTTCCAATTAAGCCCCAGGGTCCTGGAAAATCCCTGACTTACCTGGGCCACGGATGCCGGTCCGTTATCAGACCCTATTACCTTAGGCAGGCCGAACCTTGGAAAACTGTCTTCTAGGATCTTTTTGACCACCATCTGAGCTGTTTCTTTCTCCATGGGGAAGGCTTCGACCCATCCTGAAAAAGTATCTACAAAGACTAGGAGATATTTAAGTCCATACCTTGCTGGCTTAATTTCAGAAAAGTCCACTTCCCAGAATTGTCCTGGTCTGGTTCCTCGTATGCGCTTCCCTGCAGGAATCTTGGATGGGAAAGTATTAACTAATTGGAAGACTTGAAAAGCTCTAGTCACCTGCTCAGCTATTTTTTTCCTCTTTGAGTCAGTCAATAATAAGTCCTTTCTTCGGTCCTTTAAGAGTGCCTATAACTTCTTTGAGCCTAAGTGGTTGAGCTGGTGTACGTCTTTGACATAAAGGTGGGCTTTTTGAAATTGTAAACTTGGCTCTGTAGGGTCCCAGATTTCTGTATCTGTCTCCTCAGATGATAAGTTGCCTGAATGTTCCGGGGCGGCCAAGTCTCCTGAATTTTGTTCCCCCCGGTGTGGAAAAAGTTAACAGAGTCACTCCGTTTAGGGCTGCCAATTAAGCTTCCTCATCTGCCCTTCTGTTTCCAACTGCCACAGGGTTGTTTCTCTTCTGGTGCCCGGGACAGTCCACTATAGCTAGTTCCTTATGGCCCTGCACTGCTGAGCCAAGGTGGAGGATCTCATCTTTATTTTTTATTTTTTTCCCGGCAGAGGTTAATAGCCCGCATTGTTGGTAAATAGTCCCGAGCATATGAACAGTGGCAAATGCATAGTGGCTATCAGTTTATATGGTGGCCCTTTTCCCTGTTGCTACTTCCAATGCTTTCATAAGGGCAATCAGTTCTGCTTTTTGGACTGATGTCCCTTCTGGGAGACCAGAGTATCAGATGAAATCAGTTTTGCTAACTGCTGCTGCTCCAGCCCGCCGCTTACCATCTTGGAGGAAGCTGCTGCCATCCGTAAACCATACGACTTCAGGGCGAGGCAGTGGCTGATCCTTCAAGTCTTGTTGTATACTGGTTTCCTTGCCAGTATGTGTTGACACTCATGAGTGACGGGTCCTGATGATTCTTCTGGCAGCAGTGTAGGTGGGTTGAGTGGAGCAGGGGGTCCCAGCGTTATTCTGTCTTTGTCAAGCAAGAGGCTCTGGTAGTGGTTTATTCTGGAGTTTGATTGCCACCTCTCTGGAGGCTAACAGATGATGCTCTCCAGGGCATGGGGGGCTATAATGGTTAGCTTCTGTCCCAACGTTAATTAATGAGCATCTTTTATTAGAAGGGCTGCCGCTGCTATAGCACTTAAGCAATGGGGCCACCCGCTAGCCAATGGGTCCAGTTTTTTGGATAAATACGCTACTGGCTTTTTCCAAGGTCCCAAAGACTGAGTGAGCACTCCCCGTGCTATTCCTTTCTTTTCCTCCATATAGAGAGTGAAGGGTTTTCTACATCTGGGAGTGCTAAGGCCGGAGCAGATAGCAGCACCTTTTTTTGACATTATCAAAAGCTTGTTGGTGCTCAGGGGTCCATTGGAAGTGGGCATCCCCCTTTATCAGCGGGTATAAAGGGGCAGCCAGAGATACGAACCCAGGAATCCATAACCTGCAAAAGCTGGCAGTCCCAAGAAACTCTCTGAGTTTTCTCTTATTAGATGGGGGCAGTATCTGCAAAACGGTTTTTTTTCTGGGCTCAGGGAGCCATCGTTTGCAACCCCTAAGAGAATAACCCAGGAAGATTACTTCTTGCTGACAAGTTTGGGCCTTTTGGCAGAAGCCATATATCCAAGTCGAGCAAGCTCGAATAATAGTGCTTGGGTCCCAGACTCATAGGTCTCCTTGGTGTTGGCTGCCAGTAGAAGATCATCCACTATTGGAGTAGGGTGACTTTGGGGTGTGCAGTTTTGAAGTCATTGATGTCTCTGTGGAGGGCTTCATCAAAGAGAATGGGGGATTTTTTGAACCCCTGTGGGAGTCTAGTCCAGGTTAGTTGGCCAGATGTTCCAGGTTCTGGGTCTATCCACTCTAAAGCTAACAGCAACTGACAGTCCTTATGTAGAGGCGAGCAGAAGTAAGCATCTTTTAAGTCCAGCACAGTGTACCATTTCTGCTCCGGATTCAGAGTGCTAAGCAAATTATATGGATTGGGTACTGTGGGGTGAATGTCCTGCACTCTGTTGTTTATCTCTCTTAGGTCTTGAACAGGACGGTAGTCCCCAGTTCCTGGCTTTCTTACTGGTACCGGGGGGTGTTCCAGGCTGATTGACAGGACCTTAGGACCCCAAGACCCAGGTATTTATGAATATGGGGCCTTATCCCATCCTTAGCTTCTTTGCTTAGAGGATATTGTTTAACACTAATTGGAGACGCAGAGGCTTTTAATTCTACTACTATTGGAGGTTGTTGATGGCTAGACCTAACCCAGCAGTTTCTGCCCAGGCATTAGGATAATCTTTTATCCATTTCTGGGGTAGTTTGCCTGTTTGATCAGTCCTAGGGGGCGCGAAGAGTTGATGTTCATCTTCTACAGACATAGTCAAAGATGTTACTATGGGAGTTAATACTGCAGGCTTTAGAACCCCCACTTGGGGACCATTAGGGTTAAAGGTTATTCTAGTCCAGAGTTTGGTAAGCATATTTCTGCCCATCAATGGGGCCGGGCATTCTGGGATTACTAGGAAAGAGTGGTGGACTTTTTCCTTTCCGAGGTCCATATTCATCTTAGTTTTCCAAGCCTGATATCTACTGCCATTAGCCCCTTGAACTAGGGACGATTTAATTGATAGGGGGGCCAGTGAAGTCTTAAGGGCTGAGTATACTGCTCCTGTAATCACTTCAAAGTTCACTGTGTTCCCCTCAACTTCAAATGTTACTCTGAGCTGGGGGAGGGGATCTGAGCCCCGAATTTCCTAGTCCTCTTCTAGAGTCAGCAAGGTGGGCTGGCGTGGCTGCTTCTTTTGGGGGCACTCTTTGGCCCAGTGTTCTTTTTTATTACAGTGGGCACATTGATTTGAGGCCAACGGCAGCCTTTGGCGTGGGCCCAGGTATGCCTTTATGTATCCCTGCTTTTTAACTTCTGGCCTATTTGCTGCTGTGACCAGAACCTTAGGCAATGCTTTACTCTGCCATTTGCTTCTTTCCTCCTTCTTTTGTTCCCTTTCCTTCTCTCTCCTCTATTCCCTTTCCTCCTCAGTTTCTCTCTTATAATATACTTTCTCAGCTTCTCTGACTAAATCTCTTAAGGTCATATCTTATAATCCATCTAGACGTTGTAACTTTCTCTTAATATCTAGGGCAGTCTGCTCGATAAAGGCCATTGCAACAGATGGCTTTTGGTCTTCTGCCTGAGGATCAAAAGGAATATATTTTCTATACGCTTCCATAATTCTCTCCAGAAACATAGAAGGAGACTCATTAGGCCCTTGGATAATCTCTCTTACCTTGGCCAAATTAGTCGGCCCTGTGGCAGCCGCTCAGAGACCCACTATTAGAGAACGGCGATAAGTGGACAGATGCTACCTACATTCAAAGGTGTTGGGGTCCCAGTTGGGTCGGTTCATGGGCCCATAGGGACAGAGAGGGAGCATCACTGGGGCTTCCGAGTTTTATATTATTTATCTCCTGCGGGTTCCTTTAGGTGACCCAGCTTCCTTCAGGGGAGCAGGGTCTGCTGCTGCTGCGGGGAAGTCCCCTGGAGGGCTTGGGTCTGGCCCAATTGCCTCTAGCGGCGGAGAGGCTGAGTCAGCGGCGGGAGGATCATCTGGAACATGTTGTGGGTTGGGGAGCGAGGGTAGAGGATAAGGAGAGAGAGGAGTGTCCAGTCTTGTGACTCAGAATGGAGGGAAGAGGGGGAGGAGCAGAATGTTGGAATGATAAGATCGTGGGGGAAGGGGTATATGGCTGTTAATCTGGGTGGCCAAGTGGCCCCGGTGAAAGACAATATCTCTGACTTTTCAGATTAGAGGGAAGTGGAAGGATTCTTCTCGGGGCCATCCAACTCCTAGGATGGGCCATTCTGAAGCACAGAGAGTCTGCCAGATCCGGCATTTTACTGAAAAAGAAAGATTCTTGGTACTTGAGCGAACATCAGTCCAATGATCAAGGTTAAGGGACAGAGGCATGGAAGTGCTTTGTCCCATAATGTCCCATAATGGGAGTTACTCAAACAGGGACAGTGAATACACAAACGTGACACAGACAAAGACAAACAGTAAACGTTTAACATGAGTCCAAGAAAAAGATTAGAACTGAGTAACTGGCCAAACCTGATGGGTTAGACAATAAAGACAGACAGTAAACTCAACATGAGTTCCTGACAATGAACAAAACTGAGTAGCCAGCAAAACCTGATGGGCTGGAAAACCGAATCCTGAAGCAAAAAATAACCGAGTTGAGGAATCTACTAATCCTCAATTTCCCGAGTCCTCTGGAGTTTCCCCCAGGGACGAGGCCTGTGACTCTGTGACACATCTGTCAGCCACCATCGCAGAGAGCTAATGTTCTTCACCGACAACCATTTTGCCAAGCCCTAACCTGAAACCCGAAACCAGAAAGAGGCACCTGAATTACTCTGAAAGGAGTCCATTGGGGTCTTTTGTTCCTCACTGCTGGATTTCTCAGCTAGGGCCTCCAGATGAAAAGGTGGGCCGAACATCGGAGGAAAAGACCACCAAGAGAATTTCTCATGAAACAGCAAAGGGTTTATTGGGCGTCCAGCATGCTGGGGCTCAGAGCTCACTTCAGAGGAGCAAAAAAACAAAGAGCCCCAAGAAAAACATGAGCAGATTTTATATACATTCTTTAGAGAGGGCAGGGACTTAACATACATCCTAACTTCCTTTAGCAAATCACCGTATACTGTGGGAAAATCAAATAACAACTCTAAAACATGATTTGCACATTCATTGGTGGGAACAGTTCAGGCAGGGGGTGATTGGTCAGCCCTGAGAAGGGGTATACATTTAAACTGATTGGTTGAAGCCCTGAGATGTATATGTGCTTAGCTGCACGGTTTTGGGGAAGAGGTTGTTAAGTAACTAGGTGGTCAGGGAAGATTTCAACACACATCTAATGGGTAGTTCTGGGAATTGTCTTAACTGCCACAGGAATTTCAGGTTCTGCGTGCAGCCTGGAAACTTTACAGAACCTGTTTCTTTACGTTTCAATTTCAATTTCTTTTATTCTTTCAGAACCTTACAAAGGAAGGCAAGAGACTTCATCAACAATGACTGCAATTTTGGCCATTTTGGTTTTGGAAGCAGACATGGGATCATTTTTAGATCCATACGGTGCTGGTAATCAAAGCCACAGCCTCACACAGGGCCAAGAGGCTGATTAAGACACATCCCTTTCCAAAGCAATTACTTCTCTGAGGTCAGTCACTGAACTCAGTCTCTGAGGGAAATCAACCAGAGTTCAAGCCCAGGTGGACCCAGTCATCTCTTCCAAACTCCACACAAATGACCACAATTAAAACCAAAACACTCCACCAAGGCCCTCATCTTCTTCCATATATACATTCATCATAACCTCTGGCTGGATGTTTCCATGAATGGCACAGCCAAAGAGAGTTTCCAAAATAAGGTCTCTTTCCCTTCATTTGCCTAACCTCAGGGTAGCCTGGACACCATTTCTGTGAACCAGGATTGATCACATAGGTCTGACATTAATACTGCTCTGCTTCTCCAATTTGAGGCCTACTGACTGTCAGGTATAGTTTCTTCATGTGATTTGGAGTCATGAGAAAACCCAATCATCTCTACAGGGCATGAAAGAACTCATTTGTCCCAAAGGATCCCTATTCTCACTTGATGGAGGTCAGGAACCTAAAAGAGGAAGGTGAGAAACTTCATACACCATGACTGATCTTTTTTGCATTTTGGTTTTGGATGCACACATTGGATTTTTCTTTAGATCCAACTGGTGCTGAGAATCTAAGCCACTACCTCACACAGGGCAAAGAGGCAGATTCAGACACATCCCTTTCCAAAGCATTTAAGCAAAGAGCCACAGGTGATGCCCATTTATTACCATTTGAAAACAGTTTTCTTCAGGATTCACAAAGGGCTGGCCTGAGGCAAAGACCTTCCTGACATTCATGGCAACAGGCAAATAGGTTAGCAAAAGGCCCAAAGCAGGGTTTCTCCACTGAGACTTTCCTGGTCACACTGATATCTGAGTTTTCTGAGATGCTCGCATTCCCTTCAGCTATCCAGTACATGGCCATGTCACAGAGCTTGGAGGTCGTACATATCGTGGACACAAAACCATGAGCCTATTCTGGAGAGTGGCCAGAATTCAGGAAGAAAACAGGAGCTTAGGAAGATAGTAGGTGTTGTTAACTAGATTTATAACACCTACACTATATCATGCAAAAGGCAAGTCCAAATATACACCATGCCTCCTCTGAACTGCTTGTATTTCTATTCTGTTTGGGTTATTTTTCTCCATCATATTAGGATTAGTTGTCAGAGTGTAGTAGGGTATGGGTTAGTGTCAGTTGTCCCGGCCGGCGGGACACATCAACGTGGGCAAGAAACTTATTTGGGGAGGAATGAAGGGACAAGAGACATGAGAGATTACAGCAAGACTGGAGTTCTGATCATGCTGCAAACTTTTATTGTTCTCACATGGAAATTTATATGCTGTGGATGGGAAAGCTCTCTTATCGGCAGTTGCTGGATGTCTTCAGAAAGTGAGATAACCTCAGGATGTTGCCGGAAGACAGATGGCTGCAGGATGTCTCAGGGAGATAGATGGCTGCGGGATGTCTCCCAGGCAGGATATCTCCCAGGGGGCTGTTTCTTTTCAGTGTCAGGCTATACTTTGAAGGAGAACTTCCTTCTAGCCCCTGACCTCTCCCCCTTTCTTATATAAAATATTTGACCATACCTTACCGGCCAATGTTTTAGGGGGTGATAGAGGCTCTGTTTCTCTAGCAGGCCTTTGAATATCTCCTGAATCGAGAGAGCATGTTTACAAGATTTCGTGGTGGCCTTGGCATATTTTTGGAGGAGAAGGCTTTAAAAGGGAAGCATGCCGACCGCCATGCACCAGAGTGTGTCACTAAGAGGTCTTCTGTTTTGGTATCCGTGGATCCATCCTCCTGCAGTCCATCCTGCATCCTCCGTTATTATGGCCTAACGTCCTCACTCCATGGGTGCATCCCCCCCCAAGTGAAGGGGCCCATGGAGGACGAACCCTTATGGCAATGGCAGAAGATGGTTGGTAAGAGCTGTTACTTATAGTTTAATGTAAGAAAGAGAGATCTGTGGGGATGTAAACTTAAGAAATAAGCCTGTGAGAAGGGTAGAACATCCTTTTAAATGTTGGCAGCATGGTCTTCCATCTCCAGGTGATGATAGTGGACCTGTATGGGCTTAGAGGCCAAAATATTAATCTGTTCTATAATAAATTGTACAAGCCTGTTTATAATGCAGGGTCCTATGGACACCATTAAAAGTAAACCCAACAAAGGGCCTAATAGGGGAAGAAGGTAGGGTAGAAATCCATTAAACCCAGTCCAGAGGGGATTTTCAAAAAGTTCCCTTCGTCTCTTTTCTAGATATTCTTGAAGCTGCTTAATTTTAGTGAGTACTATGACTGATTTATTGGCATTAAAGCAGCATCGTGCCCCTAAGGCCAAGCAAATACCTCCCTGGTTAGCTGTCAGTAAATCTAAGCCTTCTCTGTTTTGAAGGAACACTTCTGCCAGGGAGTCTACTAGGTCCTGCAAATCTTTAATGGTTCCTGATAGAGTTTTTACATCATTTATAAGTTGTTGAGACAGGCGACGCTAAGAGTGTATAGCCATGCCTAAGCCAGCTGTACCTGTGTTCACAGCAGCTGTTATTCCAAGGCTGGCAAAGAGTGGTAAGGCCTGTATTGCCCGCCTGTGTCTTTTGACTAAGGTGTCTAGACTAGGAATGCATAGAGTTTTGTCTCCTGGGACAATAGTTATATCAGGGAGTAATAAGGCAAGAACACAGCCAACGGTCCAATTCGATGGAAGCCTCAGGAAGGCCGAGTTTCCTCCACACATAAAAACTGTGCCATTGGAGGGACAAAGAGATGGGGTGGGTGAGGAATAGTTTTGTACTGTTGAGCAATTTCCAAAGGAAGGAACTCCAACATCAATATCATAGGTATTATTTTGCATCGCGCCTAAAAGACATATTGTAAAAGTGCCTATAGACTGTACTTTAAAAGGAAATCTGGGTTGGCATGTATTATCATCGTCTATGATAGAATTAATAGGAACTGCAATAGGCATGATTGCCCCTGTTGTCATGGAGAGCCAGCAATCACCAGCAAAGGTGGGGTTGGAATTATTAAGCAAGGAGAAGGTAGTTTCCAAAATATCTAATATATTGTTATCTAAACCGGGGAGCTGGCATTTTCTCTATATTAAGAGATGATATGTGAGCTCAGGGATTTGGGGTTTCAAAAGTTTGATTATCTGAGGATGCTTGACAGCATAAGGGAATCCTCCACCATCAGCGACCCCTGTAGGTGCCTTAATGGGGCAGAAGGGGGGTTTACCAACAGGGCCTTGGCACCCAGCTGACTGTAGCTTGGTGTATTTGCCTTCTCCTCCCCGGTCAAAAAGAACGGGGGTATAATGAATAGTGGTCCCTCCTGCTGCATGAGTTTTAGTTAGGGAGGCTTCAAAAAATTGTTCTCCCTTCTTGTTGACACAAATTGAGGCCGACACATAACAAGTGGCATGCATCGCTTGGGTATGCATTCAAGTTGCAGAACAATTTTAGAGAGCATTACTTGTACTAGGGGGAATAATCTTTGGCTTGTTAACACATACCAATTTAGGCTGATGGACTCCTCTGAGTTTATGGTCAACCTCGGCCCGGAGGTAAGCCACCTTAGTCACGCAGTCAGCAGTCTGGGTCAAACTAGTGGGAGCCTGAGTCCAAGATCCTCCCTTGCGTTCACAGGGAGGGCCAAAAAGGTACTCCATGATGTTGGAAGGTGGAGGGCCAAAGCCTCCGTGTACAATCCTGTTCAGCAGAAGTGCCTTAAGTAGGATCCTCACACAGATTGTTGGCTGCATCTGAAAAAGAGGAAAATTTGTCCTCAGGGTGAGGGCCTCCATCCCTGTGTTGAGGTAAGCCATTAACCTGTTTAACCAGGCGTTCTGGTAACCATCTTGGGGCTGCTTGCTCTTGGTCCAAAACACAAGCTGAGCCTCGTCCACAGATGAGGACAGGACCTGGGCCTTTCCATTTATTTGTAAGGGGATTGTGCCACATAACAGGTGGGCGAACAGAATTGGACGAGGATTGCCAGTGTCAGTCTGCAGCCGAATGGCCTTCATTGTCTAGGGAAAGAAAAATAAGGGCAAATAATTCATGATTAAGGCGATGCCTGTGAGTGGTAAATACAAGTGCAGAAGCATTAAAGCGGGTTAGCCAAGTCTTTAGGTAAGGTGGGCACGTTCCACAATGCCTGAGGCTTGTATGGAATTCCAGTAGTATGCCAAATTAGCGAGGAAGCACAAAACTGTTTAAACTTGGCACTGGTATATGCAGGACAATTATCTTTTTTTTAATATGTATTGGTTTACCCATTACGGAAAACACTGAAACAAGATGAGAAAGGACATCTTTGATAGCCTCTCCAGAATGTGGTGATGCAAAAATAAGGCCGCTGAAGGTATCTACAGAAACGTGTATATATTTGGTTTTTCCAAATTCAGAAAAATGAGTAACATCCATTTGCCAAAACTGATTGGACAGTAATCTTCGGGGGTTAACTCCCAAGTGTTGAATGGGGAGGGAGACAGGGCAACCAGGGCATGCTTTTACTATTTCTCGTGCCTGTTGCCTGGTAATTTTACATAGTTATCGAAGGTTCTGGGAATTTAGATGGTGAAGATTGTGTAAATCCGTGGCCTTTTGAATGGAGCCAACAAAAATTGAAAAGATGAAACGAGTTGCTGCATCAGCTTTGGCATTACCTTGTGTTAGAGGGCTGGGAAGATCAGAGTGTGCCCTGATGTGTCCTAAGAAAAATGGGTGTTGTCTGGCCTGAATTAGCTTCTGAAGCTGGTGAAACCGATGGGCCACATTGGAAGAAGCCTTAATGGTGGGTGAAATCTGAAGCAGGGGCACAGAATGAGCAATGTAGGCACTGTATGAATAAATATTAACAGGATTATCAAGAAATGTTTTAAAAACTTGTGTTATGGCAAACAATTCCACAAACTGTGCTGAATGATAGACAGTATCAAAGGTGTTAGGTTGGTTATTGACAACAAAGACTGCTAGGCCATTACTGGAACCGTCTGTAAAGACAGTAAGGACTTGAGGAATGGGAGCCTTTTGAGTAATTTTGGCAAAAATAAATGGATGTAACTGGACAAAATATAAAAGGGGGTCATTGGGGAGGTGGTTATCAATTGTTCCCAAAAAGCCATTCATTCTCTGTCTGTAGTAAAAATTGGGTTTGGTCTTTAGTATACGAAATTAAAATATTATCATGGTCTTTGCCAAAATGTTGTCGAGAGAGCAAACGACATTTAAAAATAATAGAAGCTACCTGAGCAAGAAAAACAGTAATAACCTTGGAGAATGTGGTGGGTAAATGGACCCAAAGCAAAGGCAGCCTTTATTTCTAAAATGTGTATTTCGCTGCCGAAATATTCCTGTGGGTGTATGAGGAGTGTGTAAAATAACCAGAACCAGAGGAAGGTTATAAGAATGTTCTGTAAAAAACTGTTTGGCAATGGCTTCTGTGACTTGGTTTAATGCCTGTCATGCCTCGGGAGTAAGCTTTTGAGGGGAGGAGGGGTGGGAATCACCTCTCAAAATATCATTAAGGGACAAAAGTATACAAGTGGGTAATTTTAAATATGTTTTTAGCCATTGAATATTCCCCAGTAATTTTTGAAAATCATTAAGGGTGTGAAGATGGTCCACCCATAGTTGTATCTTAGGAATTTGGATCTGATTATCTTGAAGTTTACGGACCAAATAGGTATAACAGTCCTGTGTTTTAACCTTATTAGGAGCTATCTGTAGTCCCAAGGTAGTGAGGATTTTGTAAAGGTCCAAGTAACAATTATTAAGGTCATGGTTATTAGGTGCAGCAATTACAAATCATCCATATAATGTAAAATATAAATTTGTGGCCATAGCTCTCTCACAGGGTCTACTGCTTGAGCAACATATTTTTGGCAAAGACTAGGGTTTGTTGGCCATACCTTGGGGAAGAACCTTCCATTGAAATCTCTGCATAGAGCCCTGAAAATTAAGGTGAGGGAGACTAAAGGCAAAATAGTGTCTATCCTCAGGATGTAAAGGAATGGTAAAAAAAAAAAAAACAATCTTTTAAGTCAATAATCATTTTACAATAGTTTTTGGGAATAGCCACTGGTGTGGGAATGCCTGGCTGTAGTGCTCTTATTCGGCACATAGGTTTATTAATGGCACACAAATATTGTAAAAGGCACCACTTGCCTGATTTTTACTTGATAACAAAAATTGGAGTATTCGATGGTGAGGTTGAGGGCTCTACATGGCCGGCTGCCAGCTTTTCCTGCACTAACATGGAGGCAGCCTCCAAATTTTCTTGGGTAAGGGACCATTGATCCAACCACACAAGAGTCTGAGTCTCCCAAATAATTTTATCTCCATGGGGTACAGGAGAGTCAGAGACTGACACTAAAAATCCGAATACCCAAGTCTATATGTATTTCTTTTTTGTATGGGTTTTATTGGCTCAACCAGTCCTTGTCTCAGTCTCCCAAGGCCTATACCAGGGACAAAATAAATACGAAGCATTTGATGAGTCACCATGGAATTGGGACTGGCATGAATAACTTCCATTTGACTCAAAATATCTCGGGCCCATAGGTTAACAGGGAGGTCAGGAACAATGAAAGGAGTGACAATTCCCTTATTACCCTCTTTATCAGTCCAGCTAAGAGCCGTAGAGCTGACCAGAGGATTTTTTGACTGTCCTATCCCTTTAAGGTCAGTCAAGGATGGGGTGAGGGCCCAAGCTGATGACCAATATTTTTGAGAAATAATTGTGGCATCAGCTCCAGTATCTAGAATTCCTTGGAATTCCTTTCCTTCAATAAGTAAGGAAATGGTGGGTCTATTTTGAGAAACGGGTTGAACCCAATTTACATCAGAGCAGCCCAAGGAGGCAGTCCCCCGCGGTAGGTTTGGGTGGTTAAGTGCCTCCTGGATTCAAGGGAAGGAGTATTAATTGTGCAAGACTTGTTCCTGCTGGGATGGCCAAAACTCCATTAATAGCTGTGGCCAGTATTTTTTTTCTCCAGTGAAGTCATTATTATTAATGCCATGGAAGACCTGAACACCATGTAAGTTAGTAGAGGCTCTTCCAAAAATAAGGGCACAGATATGAGATGGAGGGAGACCCATAATTCCAGTGGGTATTATCTGGGGCCCTTGCATTGAGTCTAATATAGTTTCAGTGGTGGCACAGATGTCCAATCCTGCGCTGCCTGGAGTGGCTAGTTGGAGGGAAGCAATTGTGGAGAAGAATTTTGAGGTAGGTTGGGAGTTTGGAAGGGAAAAAATCTTATTGCCCCTGGTTTTTTCCTGGGGGATGTCGTGGCCCGGGGCTGGCCCCGCAGGGAGTTTCCCAAGAAGCAGGAAAAAATAGGCTGTCTGAGGGCATTTGTCTTAGATCTACACTCACTGGCCCAGTGATGACCTTTACGACATCTAGGGCAAAGGGTAGCTTGGGGCGGTATAGCCCCAGTTGAAGGAGATGCTATTCCTAGGCTTTCTTTGCCTGTCGGACACTTGCGTGCAAAATGGCCAGGTTGTTTACAAGTAAAGCAAGTACGTGAGCCAGGATTGTGAAAGGTCTTGGTAAAGGTGGCACCTAGGGCAAGACCCATGGCATGAGCTGTACCTACCCCTGCGTAGAGTCTAATAAAGTCAGAAAGTTTCCCTTTATCCTTATGTGGTTGAAGAACATCCTGACATGCCGGGTTGGCGTTTTCAAAGGCAAGATGTTTTACAAAAGAGCTTTTGTTTTCACTTGGTCCAAGCAAGCATTCCACAGCTAGGTTAAGCCTGGGAACAAAGTCGCTATAAGGCTCGTCGGGCCCTTGTCGAATTTTTGCCAGGGAAGTGGTAGCCGAGGCTTTTGAGGGAGGTGTCTCCAAGCATGTAAGCCAGCCATCTGAATCTGCATCAAAAGTCCAGCAGGGAAATGTGCCTGTTTAGTTTTAGTGTCAAAAGGCTCATTGCCCACTAGCTTAACATAAGTCCCGGACTTAGAGGAGGCCTTAGTTAAAATTTTTTGAGCAGTTTCCCGACAGTGCTCTTTGAAATCTGCATTCCATAACAGAAAGTCTCTGGCACTGAGGGTAGCTTGGTCTAAAAATTTCCAATCATTGGGAGTAAGTCATTGTGTGCTGTGGCTTTCTAATAAAGCCAACATGTAGGGTGCAAAGGGGCCATAGTGAGCACAAGCCTTTTTAAGTTTTTCAGGAAAATGCAGGCTTAATTTTTTGTAGACTCTGGGTTCCTGCCTGCCTAGGGCTGAACTCCTCATCCTCTGAGTCCTGATCTCCTTATTCCATTTCTCCGCTTCCTCCTCTTGATCCTCGTCTAAGTCTTTGACCTCAGCCTGGGCAGGCTTATCTATCTGACTGGTGGTGACTGGGAAGGCGAGCACAGGTTGATGGAGTGGCTTCGCCTTTGTATTAGACCACTGTAGGCCAGTTACTTTGACTCCATACCTAAGGCTAATGAACAGAGCTCAGAGTGAAGGGATCTTAATTCTTTTAAAGGTTGGATCTGTTCCTGTCTATGTTGGAAGGATGCTCACAAAGGAGCCAGTTTAGGCAAGGGAAGTGGGGAAAAAATATCTGGGGGGGGGGGCATTTGTACCCTGAAGGGCCAGAGCACAAAAGGCAGGAGGGATATAGGAGGGGTTGGATGTGTAAGTCCTATAGGCTGTGGCAGGGTCTTGAGAGGTGCAGGGTCTTCTGAATGGTAGCGAGCTGCTTCCTTCTCCAAGGTAGCCTCCTCTACAGGGGTCAATGAGTCTCCGGAATTTAAAACTGGATAAAGGCAGTTGGTAACCATTGGAGCCTTAATCATTAGGGTGGTATTTTGAGGGGGACCAGGAAGGTTCCCATGGTCCTGGGGAGCCTGAGAAGGGTCTATGTCTATACTAACTGATGGGCATGCCGAGGGGATACGAGAAGTATTTGCATAGCCTCTTCCCCAACCTCAACAAGTTTTAAGGTACCATTGTCAAAGGGTGAACTTTTAAGAATTTCATTAATTAAGTTCCAGTAAGAAAACGTGGGAACAGGCACTTTTTCTGGGCCAAAGGATACATAATAATCTTTTAAACAGTCTCCTACTCCAAGCCATCTTTTACCATCAATGGTCCTTTCAAGAGGAAACCATGGACACTGCTCTCTTATGTATGAAAAAAAAAAATTAAGTCTTTTTTCTAAACACGCGCCCCCATGTCTGCAAGGACTCCTTGTAGCCTGACAAAAACAAATCATGTGACGAAACTGCTTGTCCCATAGTGGGTCAATCACCGTGCGTCATCCCCACGCTCCTCCTGGATCTGTCTCTCGGTGGTGTCTTCTGCAGTTATTGCAAGCTCCGCTTGACCAAATCCTCCAGGAGGACTGGGTCCCCCTCAATCAAAAGCTCAAGCCCCAGTCGGTGGGTGCCAGATGTCCCAGCCGGCAGGACACATCAACGTGGGCAGCGAACCTAGATAGGGAGGAATGAAGGGACAAGAGACACGAGAGATGACAGCAAGACAGGAGTTCTGATCAAGCTGCAAACTTTTATTGTTCACACAGGGGTATTTGTATGCTGTATGTGGGAAATCTCTCTTATCGGCAGTTCCTAGATGTCTTCACAAGGTGAGATAACCTCAGGAAGTTTCAGAAAGACAGATGGCCGCAGGATGTCTCAGGGAGACAGATGGCTACAGGATGTCTCTCAGACAGGATGTCTCCTGGTGGCTGTTTCTTGTAAGTGTCAGGCTATTCTTTGAAGGAGAATAGAATTCCTTCTACCTCTGACAGTCAGGGATTCAGTATTTCGAATAGAAAATTGGAAAATGAATCCAATGTTTATGCAAATATGTGCTACCCAAAAGTCTTCCCACTCTTATTCAGAACAATGCCTTGACATTACCTTCACCCCAAGTAAGACACAATAAGAGAAGAAGAGTTAGAAAATCTGTGAATACACATGTGGAATGGAAAATTCTCAGTAGTTAACAACCTTGGAGGTGGTAGAGGTGTTTCGAAAAGTAAGGTACATGGTAAAAACTCCACAAACATGGAGCTCTGTTGGCCTAAAGACTTCTTGAGAAACTGCCTCTGAGGTTGGGCACTTGAAATATATGTTGTTGTCAGGAGTTTTAACTTCCTTTGTAGTGAGACCATCAAATATGGGTCTGCATCTGTGTGACCTGGAGCACATGGTTTCTTATTTTCCAATAAACATGAGGCAGCAGGGCTGAACTCTCTCTTTGTAGGTAATTTGTTGCCATTTGGGGGCAAAGTGTCTCCCAGTGTGGACTTTGAAGCCATTTGGTCTTCCTCTACTTTTCATGGTGTTTCTTGCAGCTGCATTGGGAGTTTAGTATTTGCTTCACGAAATACGAAGAGGTCAACTAGGACAGAGTGCTGGAGGGAGTTCTGTCACGTGTGTTGGTTAAGGGTCTGCAGGAGAGTGCACCAACCAGGCTTCTATCCCACATAGCTTGCCCCCTTGACAATAGCAATCTGATTCTAAACATTGCCCTGAAACCTCTTCGTATAACAAGATGCCTTTACATACAAGGGTATGGGGGCTGCACCATGTCAGTCACAAACCATTTGGAAGCCAATGGCAGATCCACATGACCCCATCACAGATGTTTTAACAAACACCTACACTCCACTGCTCTAGGCCGACTACTCATCGGGCTCCAAATTACTGGCATCTCTGTTCTACATGATTTTCATGAAACCCAGTCAATCAAGGCATTGTCTGGTACACTCATGATCATCTATAAGACATCCAAAGGTTCTCCACTGACACCTGTTCATGGGAATTTCAAAAATTTAATGGTATTTATCTAGCTTTTTTTCAAGGATGAAGTTTGAGGCACTGTGGGGTTTAATTCATTCAGGAACCATGAAATGGAGAGGAAGCTTATTTCAATGAAATCTCTGGAGAATTCTAACAGGCAATGATTCCCAACGACAGGCTAAAAGGTCACATTAAGCCAGGCATTTAAGGTCTACAATGTGTGATCCTTTTGTGCTTTGACTTGCAACTATTTCTGCCAATTCTTTAAAAATAAAATCATGTGATATCCTTCCTGAGATTCCCAGTGCTCTGTGGAAAGCCACCCTGGGCCTTGATCTCAGTTTCCAAGGGCGACTCTCATGCGTGGCCTCCTAAAATCCCAACACAATACATGGCAATACTTCTTTGAGGTCAGTTACATAACTCAGTTTCTAAGGGGAATCACACCAGTGTTCAAGCCCAGGTGGACCCAGTCATCTCTTCCAACGGCAACAAAAATGACCACAATTAAAACCAAAACACTCCCACATGGCCCTCATCTTCTTCCATATAGACACTAATCATAACCTCAGGCTGTAGGTTTCCATGAGGGCCAAAGCCAAAGACAGTATCCAAAATAAGGTCCCTTTCCCCCATTTGCTTAAAGTCAGTGTGGCAGGGAGACCCTTCCTGTAAACCAGAAGTGATGAAAGAGGCCTGCCCTTTATACTGCTCTGATTCTTCATTTTGTGGCCTAATTACTGTGGGGTTTAGATTCCTTATGTTAATTGGGGTCTTGAGAAAACCCAAGCACCTATGGCCTAGCCTCTGTAGTGATTTGAAGAACTCATTTGACCCAAAGGATCCCTATTCTCAAAGATGGAGGTCAGGAACCTTACAGAGGAAGGTGAGAGACTTCATCCACAATGACTGCTCTTATGGGTATTTTGGTTTTGGATGCACACATGGGATTTTTTTAGATCCATTAGGTGCTGAGAATCTAAGCCACAACCTCACACAGGGCCAAGAAGCTGATTCAGACACATCCCTTTCCAAAGCAATTAAGCAAAGAGCCAAAGGTGATGCCCATTCATTTCCATTTGAAAACTCTTCAGTCTTCACAAAGGGGTGGCCTGAGGCAAAGACTTTCCTGACATTAAGGGCAATAGTACAATAGGTAAGCAAAAGGCCCAAAGCAGGGTTTCTCCACTGAGACTTTCCTGATCACACTGATATCTGAGTTTTCTGAGATGCTCACCATTGCCTTCAGCTATCCAGTACATGGCCATGTCACAGAGCTTAAAGGTGGTACATATCTTGGACACAAAACCATGAGCCTATTCTGGAGTTTGGCCAAAATTCAGAAAGAAAATAGGATCTTAGGAAGATATTAGGGGTGGCCGATCCATATGGCAAGCCGTAGACCATTCATAAATAGGACAGGATGAACGCTGGTAAGATTTCTACTAGATAGGACATATGTATTGATGCGCTCTCTTTTCTAATGTCTACAACCACGGACACAGTGGGATACACAGACATAGAAACACTCGCCTTGTCAAAAGACTTACTAGAAACAATTCACACCAAACCAAACAAAACGACTTTCCTACCTATTCTCAGAACATGAGACAAAACCACAAACCCACACCCACACCCACACCCACACAGACCCCCAAGTAGGTCTGTGAAAATATGGAGTGTCCTTTGACTGGTGGGCCATAATATATTCCCCCATAATGGGCTGTTCTCTCTCAGATCTGGTCTCCGTGTCCAACTCTGTGAAGCTGTTAGGAGCCAGTGGTGAGCCACTACCTTCTTTCTCAGGAAAGGCCCCTCCTCAGACCTTCCTGGCATTAGGCCATCCTCACATCAGTAGGTACCAAGAAAGACTGTCTCTGTCCTTGGAAAATCCAAACAAGTTTGACCACTGGGACATGAACTGGGACTGGCTCTGGGTGCCTGACTTCCTGTATCCCAAGTTCAGAGAGTTCCATCACCAAGGAAGTGAGGTGAGGTCACTTCCTTCAGGAACTAAATGAGGTCACTGCCTTGGCAACAACTTTTTCCTAAAAGTTGCTTCTAAGGGTCCCATGAGATGGAGGATGCACCTACTCGCTCTGACATTTTCACAAGTTAGAATGGTATATCAACCATAGGCACCCGGGAACAGCTCTCCACACAGGCCTGGTTTGGTCCATCTTCTCTACATTAAGATGAAAGAGGCTGATTCAGACACATCTCTTCATCCTGACCAGGTTGTTTACCATGGAAGTTGACTTTTCCTCCCTCAGGTCCTTCATAGCTGCCTACATCTTCTCCATGGATCATTTCTGCATGGACCTTCGAGGTTCTCAGCAGGTGGAAGTTTCCCTACACTCCTGTATTGTAAGACCAACTCTGTCCCTGCTTTTCTGTAAAGTTAGATTGAGGGAACAGTGTATGGTTAGTTTAATAACAGGTTCGATTTGGGTTAGGAATCATTCTGCGCGATGAATAATGGTATTGGGAACCTGCGATATTTATTAAATTATATTGGTAAAATATATGTATGAAAACAGAAATCTAGGATTTGAAGCCCAGAAGGGCATTAGGCCCTTGATTGGGATACGTAGTGTTGAATTAGGTTCTGCACAGATGTCTCAGATAAATCCATTTACAATGGCATAGGACCTTGTACATTGGATGATTGAATGAGGAAGAGAACATCCAGTCAAAAAGGGATAGTCGGTATGATTAGGTAGATAGTCGGTAGGTTTAGGAAGAAGAGTGAGTACAGGATTTGGACGGAAATTTCTTTTTTTTTTTTATTGGTTGTTCAAAACCCTACAAAGCTCTTGACATATCATATTTCATACATTAGCATACATTAGCTTCAAGTGAGTTATGAACTCCCTTTTTTGCCCCAAGTACAGATTGCAGAATCACATGGGTTACACATCCACATTTTTACATAATACCATAATAGTAACTGTTGTATTCTGCTACCTTTCCTATCCTCTACTATCCCCCCTCCCCTCCCCTCCCATCTTCTCTCTCTACCCCTTCTACTGTAATTCATTTCTCACCTTGTTTATTTTCCCATTCCACTTACAACCTCTTATATGTAATTTAGTATAACAATGAGGGTCTCCCTCCGTTTCCATGCAATTCCCCTTTTCTCTCCCTTTCCCTCACACCTCATGTCTCTGTTTAATGTTAATCGTTTCTTCCTGCTCTTCCTCCCTGCTTTATTCTTAGTTGCTCTCATTATATCAAAGATGACATTTGGTATTTGTTTTTTAGGGATTGGCTAGCTTCACTAAGCATAATCTGCTCTAGTGCCATCCATTTCCCTGCAAATTCCAAGATTTTGTCATTTTTTAGTGCTGCGTAATACTCCATGGTGTATAGATGCCACATTTTTTTAATCCATTCATCCATTGAAGGGCATCTGGGTTGGTTCCACAATCTAGCTATTGTAAATTGTGCTGCTATGAACATCGATGTGGCAGTACCCCTGTAATACGCTCTTTTAAGGTCTTCAGGGAATAGTCCGAGAAGGGCAATAGCTGGGTCAAATGGTGGTTCCATTCCCAGCTTTCCCAGGCATCTCCATACTGCTTTCCAAATTGGCCGCACCAATTTGCAGCCCCACCAGCAATGTACAAGAGAACCCTTTTCCCCACATCCTCGCCAGCACTTGTTGTTGTTTGACTTCATAATGGCTGCCAATCTTACTGGAGTGAGATGGTATCTTAGGGTGGTTTTGATTTGCATTTCTCTGACTGCTAGAGATGATGAGCATTTTTTCATGTACTTGTTGATTGATTGTATGTCCTCCTCGGAGAAGTTTCTGTTCAGGTCCTTGGCCCATTTGTTGATTGGGTTATTTGTTATCTTATTGTCTAATTTTTTAAGTTCTTTGTATATTCTGGATATTAGGGCTCTATCTGACGTGTGAGGAGTAAATATTTGTTCCCATGATGTAGGCTCCCTATTTACTTCTCTTATTGTTTCTTTTGCTGTGAAAAAACTTATTAGTTTAAGTAAGTCCCATTTGTTGATTCTTGCTATTAACTCCTGTGCTATGGGTGTCCTATTAAGGAATTTGGAGCCCGACCCCACTATATGTAGATCGTAGCCAACTTTTTCTTCTATCAGACGCAGAGTCTCTGATTTGATATCAAGGTCTTTGATCCATTTTGAGTTAACTTTTGTGCATGGTGAGAGGAGGGGGTTCAGTTTCATTTTGTTGCATATGGATTTCCAGTTTTCCCAACACCATTTGTTGAAGATGCTATCCTTCCTCCATTGCATGCTTTTAGCCCCTTTATCAAATATAAGATAGTTGTAACTTTGTGGATTGGTCTCTGTGTCCTCTATTCTGTACCATTGGTCCACCCGACTGTTTTGGTACCAGTACCATGCTGTCTTTGTTACTATTGCTCTGTAATATAGTTTGAAATCCGGTATCGCTATACCGCCTGATTCGCACTTTCTGCTTAGAATTGCTTTTGCTATTCTGGGTCTTTTATTTTTCCATATGAATTCCATGATTGCTTTATCTATTTCTACAAGCAATGCCTTTGGGATTTTGATTGGCATTGCATTAAACCTATATAGAACTTTTGGTAATATCGCCATTTTGATGATGTTAGTTCTGTCTATCCATGAACAGGGTATATTTTTCCATCTTCTAAGATCTTCTTCTACTTCTCTCTTTAGGGTTCTGTAGTTTTCATTGTATAAATCTTTCACTTCTTTTGTTAGGTTGATTCCCAAGTATTTTATTTTTTTTTGAGGATATTGTGAATGGAGTGGTTTTCCTCATTTCCATTTCAGAAGTTTTGTTGCTGATATACAAGAATGCCTTTGATTTATGCGTGTTGATTTTATATCCTGCTACTTTGCTGAATTCATTTATTAGTTCTAGTAGTTTTTTTGTAGACCCTTTTTGGTCTTCTATGTATAAAATCATGTCATCTGCAAATAATGATAATTTAAGTTCTTCTTTTCCAATTTTTATGCCTTTAATTTCTTTCGTCTGTCTAATTGCTCTGGCCAGTGTTTCGAGAACTATATTGAATAGAAGTGGTGATAGAGGGCATCCCTGTCTTGTTCCAGATTTTAGAGGGAATGCCTTCAATTTTTCACCATTCAGAATGATGCTAGCCTGAGGCTTAGCATAGATAGCTTTTACAATGTCAAGGTAATTTCTTGTTATCCCTAGTTTTTCTAATGTTTCGAACATCAAGGGATGCTGTACTTGTCGAATGCTTTTTTCTGCATCTATCGAGATGATCATATGGTTCTTATCTTTAAGTCTATTGATGTGGTGAATAACATTTATTGATTTCTGTATATTGAACCATCCTTGCATCCCAGGGATGAATCCTACTTGATCATGGAGCACAATTTTTTTGATGTGCCTTTGTATCCGATTCGCCAGAATTTTATTGAGGATTTTTGCATCTAGGTTCATCAGGGTTATTGTTCTGAAGTTTTCTTTCTTTGATGTGTCTTTGTCTGGTTTCGGAATCAACGTGATGTTGGCCTCATAGAATGAATTTGGAAGAGCTCCCTCTTTTTCTATTTTCTGAAATAACTTGAAAAGTATTGGTATTAATTCTTCTTTAAAAGTTTTGTAAAACTCCGCTGTATACCCATCCGGTCCCGGGCTTTTCTTGGTGGGTAGTCTCTTGATTGCTTCTTCAATTTCATCCATTGGTATTGGTCTGTTCAAATTGTGTGTATCCTCCTGACTCAGTCTGGGCAAATCATATGTCTTAAGAAATTTATCGATGTCTTCACTATCTTCTATTTTATTGGAATATAGGTTTTCAAAATAATTTCTAATTGTCTTCTGAATTCTGTAGCATCTGTTGTGATATTGCCTTTTTCATCCTGTATGTTAGTAATTTGAGTTCTCTATCCTCTTCGTTAGTATGGCTAAGGGTCTGTCAATCTTGTTTATTTTTTCGAAGAACCAACTTTTAGTTTTGTTGATTTTTTCAATAGTTTCTTTTGTTTCAATTTTGTTGATTTCCGCTCTGATTTTAATTATTTCTTGCCTTCTGCTGCATTTGCTGTTGTTTTGTTCATCCTTTTCTAGGGCTTTGAGATGAAGTGTGAGCTCATTTATTTGTTGGTTTTTCCTTTTTTTGAGGAATGACCTCCAGGCGATGATGGTTAGGGTAATAACAGGTTCGATTTCGGTTAGGAATCATTCTGCACGATGAATAATGGTATTGGGAACATGCGATATTTATTAAATTATATTGGTAAAATATATGTATGAAAACAGAAATCTAGGATTTGAAGCCCAGAAGGGCATTAGGCCCTTGATTGGGATACGTAGTGTTGAATTAGGTTCTGCACAGATGTCTCAGATAAATCCATTTACAATGGCATAGGACCTTGTACATTGGATGATTGAATGAGGAAGAGAACATCCAGTCAAAAAGGGATAGTCGGTATGATTAGGTAGATAGTCGGTAGGTTTAGGAAGAAGAGTGAGTACAGGATTTGGACGGAAATTTCTTTAGCAATAGGGTTTCAGTTAGAGAGTGACAGTAAATGTCAGCACATATGAAAATTCAGTCACAATTATGAACTTTGAAAAATATGTAGAAAAGCAGATAATAATAGAGACTTTACAAAATCAGGCAAAGTATAAAGTGAGTGATAGGATTAGACATTTTGAACACTGTTGAGTTTGAATATATAATCTTAAGAAGAAACAAATATGCAGTGACCATTAGGATTGACATTTGAGAGCATTAGGAAACCTGGACATGGATGCTTTTAGTAATCCATGTTCACTTTCATTTTAGGCTTTGGTACAATCATAAGTGTGACCTTTGCATTTTTTGTCCAGAATATTACTGTCATAGAATGTATATGTGGATCAGATGACATGAGCATTTCTTCAAGCATTTCTGGAAGTAATGTTTTCAAGACCTATAAATTACTATTGGGGGTAAAAGAGGTGTACCCTGTGTCCATGAATATAGACATACTGCATGAATAGACCACATTTTGAATAAATAATTTAACTGTTCCCACTTTAAATAATGGATTGAATTAATATATGAAATATTATAAGAAATCTTGTATTGATATAATATCATTCATTCCAACCAGTAATACATCTATATGTAATATTAGGGTTATGATTATCATGAAAGGTGTGTGAGTATTGCTTCAAAAGTGATCATAGAAATCTAAATTAATGTGTTTGGAAAGAAGTCTCATAAAAAGACCAGTCAAGAAACATGGAGGAATACATGTGATCTGAAGAAGAAAATGATTGAAAGTGAAACAAATGCTTATAAACTTGCGAACTTGTGGATGAAATATATATCCCATGATGTGAATAAATTGAAGAAATAGTAATGTACCAGTGTTGAATAAAATGAACATCCAAATACACATCATGTCCCATAGGAATCTACTTGCGTTGATGTTAAACTAGGTCAGTTACTGTAGAAATATTAGGATTTGTATGCACCATTCACTAAAGTTAGTTTTCAGTACTAAGAAACAAATATGTATATCAGGAGAATGAATATTTTGAGAAAACTCTTGAGAAAATTTGATTATAAACCCACATACTTGAATATGAATGAGTTAAGGGAGTGTATAATAAGACACATATTTCATATTTTGAAAAATCTGGAGAATATATATATATATACACACACACACACAAACACACACAGACATTAAAAATAGCATAATATATGCTATATGAAATTCACCATGAAATTTATATCATCCAGAGATCCAAAAATATTTATTTTATTTAACATGGATTTATGTATAATGTTGTTCAACTAGGAAGCTCACGCATAGGTTGAATTTTCAGTTCTAAAGCGTTTAGGAGGAGTGATCTCTTAAAATTTGTATCTGCCAAGTCAGCCACTTCACAAAAATGTACGTGTGGTATCAGGTAAGATTCTATAATTTCATGTAAAAATACACGTGCTGAATAGACTACAGAGACAGGGAAACAGGAATTCACATATTTGTTAAGTTTAAAACACATGGAGAAATATTTTAACAAATAATTGACTAGATTTATAACTCCTACCCTAAATAATGCAAAAGGCAATTCCACTATACACCATGCCTTCTCTGAACTGCTTGTATTTCTATTTATTTTGGTTTATTTTTCTCCATCTTATTAGGATTAGTTGTCAGAGTCTAGTAGGGTAAGTGTTAGTGTGAGGTATTCAGTATTTTGAAAGGAAAATTGGAAAATGAATCCAATGTGTATGTAAATATGTGGTACACAAAAATCTTCCAACTCTCATCCAGAACAATGCCTTGACATTACAATCGCGCAAAGTAAGACACAATTAGAAGAGAAGAGTTAGAAAATCTGTGAATAAATATCTGGAATGGAATATGCTCAGGAGTTCACAACCTTGGAGGAGGTAGAGGAGATTCCAAAAGTAAGGGACAGTGTAATCATTCCAAAAACATGGAGCTCTGCTGGCATAAAGACTTCTTGAGAAACTGCCTCTGAGGGTGGGCACTTGAAATATATGTTGTTGTCGGGAGCTTCAGCTTCGTTTGTAGTGAGACCATCAAATCAGCGTCTTCATCTATGTGACCTGGAGGACATGGTTTCTTATTTTCCCTGAACATGAGTCAGCAGTGCTGAATACTCTCTTTGTAGGTAAACTGTGGACACGAGGGGCTAAGTGTATCCACATGGGCCTGTGAAGCTATTTGGTCATTCTCCACTTTTCGTGGTGTTTCTTGCTGCTGCACTGGGATTTTGGTATTTGCTTCACGAAATACAAAGAATTCAACTGTTACTCTGTGCGTGAGGGGGTTCTATCACGTGTGGTGGGTCAGGGTCTGCAGGAGAATGCACCTAACAGGCTTATATCCCACATAGTTGCCCCCTTGACCATAGCAACCTGATTCTAAATATTTCCCTAAAACCTCTGCATATAACAAGATGCCTTTACATTGAAGGGACTGCTGGCTGCACCACATCAGTCACAAGCCATTTGGAAGCCAAAGGCAGATCCACATGACCACACCGCAGATGTTTTATCACACACCTGCCCATCAATGCTCTAGGCCCACTCCTCAGCAGGCTCCAACTTCCTGGCATCACTGTTCTGCACAATTTTTATGAAAACCAGTCAATCAAGGCACTGACTGCTATTCTTATGATCGGCCACAGGATATCCAAAGAATCTCCAGTGCCAACTTGTCATGGGAATTTTAAAAATTTCATGATATATTGACCTAGCCATTTTTCAAGGATGAAGTTGGAGGCATTCTGGAACTATTAAATGGTGAGGAAGCTCATTTCAATGAAATATCTGGAGATCTCTCACAGGAAAGACTTCCCAAAGAGTGGCCAAAAGGTCACATGAATCCAGGAACATTGAGGTCTACAATGTGAGGTCCATGTGTGTTTTGACTCTCAACAATGGTTGCCAAGTTTTTCAAACAAAATCATGTGATATCCTGGATGAGATTTCCAGTGCTCTGTGAATAACTACCCTGGGCCTAGATCTCAGTTTCCAAGGGCGACTCTCATGCGTGGACTCCTAAAATTCCAACACTATTCATGGCAATACTTCTCTGAGTTCAGTACGAGAACTCAGTCTTTATGCAGAATCTCACCAAAGTTCAAGCCAAGGTGGACCATGTAATCTCTACTAACCGCCACAAAAATGACTACAATTAAAACCAAAACACTCCCACATGGCCCTCATTTTCTTCCATACAGACACTCATCATAACCTCTGGCTGGAGGTTTTCGTGAGGGGTGCAGCCCAAGACAGTGTCCAAAATAAGCTTCCTTGCCCCTCATTTGCCTAAAGTCAGGGTGGCCTGGACACCCTTCCTGTGAACTAAGAGTGATCAAATAGGCCTGCCGTTTATTTTGCTCTGCTTCTTAAATTTGAGGCCTACTGATGGTGGGATTTAGATTCTTCATGTGAACTGGAGTCATGAGAAAACCCAATCACCTATGGGCTAGAATCTGCAGGGCTTTGAAGAACTTATTTGACCCAAAGGAGGCCTATTCTCACTTAATGGAGGTCAGGAACCTTACCACGGAAGGAGAGAGTTTTCATCCACAATGATTGCTCTTTTGGACATTTTGCTTTTGGATGCATACATGGGATCTCTCTTTAGATCCATCAGGTGCAGAGAATCTAAGCCACAGAATTACACAAGGCCAAGAGGCTGATTAAGACATATCCCTTTCCAAAGCAATTAAGCAAAGAGCCACAGTTGATGCCCCTTCATTTGCAGTTGAAAACTTTTCTTCAGGCTTCAAAAAGGGTGGCCTGAGGCAAAGACTTTCCTGACATTCAGGGCAACAGAACATTAGGTAAGGAAAAGGCCCAAAGCATGGTTTCTCCACTGAGTCTTTACTGGTCACACTGATATCTGAGTTTTCTGAGATGCTCGCCATGCCCTTCATTTAACCAATACATGGCCGTGTCACAGAGCTTGGAGGTGGTACATATCTTGGACACAAAACCATGAGCCTATTCTGGAGAGTGGCCAGAATTCAGGAAGCAAACAGTAACTTAGGAAGATAGCAGGTGTTGCCGATCCATAAGGCAAGCCGCAGTCCATTCATAAATTGGGAAGGATGAATGCTGGGAAGCTTTCTACTAGACAAGACTCATCCATTGATGCATTCTCTTTGCTAATGTCTACAACCACTGACACAGTGAGATACACAGACATAGAAACACTCGCCTTTTCATACGACTTTCTGGAAACACTTTACTCCAAACCAAACAAACCGCCTTTCAGACATATTCTCAGAGCATGAGAAAAAAACCACAAACCCACACCCCCAGCCAGATAAGCACCTCCTTCCTCCAAGTAGGTTTGTGACTATCCGGAGTGTCCTCTGACTGATAGGCCATACTATGTTCCCCCGAAATGGCCTCTCCTATCTCACATCTGGTGTCCATGGCCAATTCTGTGAAGTTGTCAGGAGCCAGCAGTTAGCCACTGCCTTCTTTCTCAGGAAAGGCCCCTCTTAAGAGCTTTCCTGTCATTTGTCCATTCTCACATCAGTAGATACCAAGAAAGACTGACTCTGTCCTTGTTATATCAAACAAGTGAGACCACTAGGTCTGGGACTGAGACAGGCTCTAGGTGCCTGGCTTCCTGGATCCCAAGTTCAGAAAGTGCCATGAACAAAAAAGTGAGGTGAGGTAACTTCTTTCAGGAACTGAATGAGGTTACTGCCTTGGCAACCAGTTTGTCCTAACACATGCATCCAAGTGTCCCATGACATGTAGGCTGACCGTATTTCTGTGACACTTTCACAAGTTAGAATGGTATATCAACCATAGGCACCTGGGAACAGCTCTCCACACAGGCCTCATTTGGTCCATCTTCTCTAGATTAAGAAGAGAGAGGCTGATTCAGACAAAAGCCTTCATCCTGACCAGGTTGTTTGGTATGGAAGATGACTTTTGATCTCTCAGGACCTTCATACCTGCCTACATCTTCTCCAGGGATCAATTCTGCATGGACCTTTGAGGTTCTCAGCAGGTGGACAATCCCCTACTTTCCTGTATTGTAAGACCAACTCTGTCCCTGCTCTTTTGTAAATGTAGATTGAGGGAACAGTTTATGGTTAGGGTTAATTGCATGTTTGTTTTGGGTTAGGAATCATTTTGCTGGATGAATAATGGTATTGGGAATCTGTGATATATATAAGAACATAGAGTTGAAAAATATGTATGAAAACAGAAATGTATTAAGATTTAAAGTCCATATTGGCATTGGGCCTTTGATTTGGATACTTAGCTTTGAATTACGTTCTGCAGTGATGTCTCAGATAAATTGATTATCAATGACATAGGACCTTGTACCTTGGATGATAGATTGTAGAAAAGAACATCCACTCAAACAGGGATAGTCCATAGGATTAGGAAGATAGTCGGTAGGTTTTGCAAGAAGTGTGAGTACAGGATATGGACCAAAAGTTCTTTATCAATAGGGTTTCGGTAATAGAATGAATGTCAATGTCAGCACATGTGAAGAGTCAGTCACATAGGTAAACTGGGGAAAATATGTAGGAAAGGAAACATCAATAGAGACAGTAGGAAATCAGGCAAAGTATAAAGTGAGTGATAGGATTAGACATTTTAACAGGGTTGATGTTGACTATATAATCTTCGAAGAAACAAATATGTAGTCACCAATAGGATGGACATTTGAGAGAATTAGGCAACCTAGACATCAATGTTTTTAGTAATCCATGCTCCCATTCAATTTAGGCTTTTATACAAACATATGTGTGATCTTTGCATTTTGTATCCAAAATAGTACTGTGATAAAATGTATACGTAGATCAGGTGACATAAGTATTTTTTCCACCATTTCAGGGAGCAATATTTTGAAGATGTATAAATTAGTATTGCGGGTACAAAGAGGTGTACCCTGTGTCTATGAATATAGAGATAATGCATGAATAGATGATACTGTGAATAAATAATATAACTGATTCCACTTTAAATAATGGATTAAATTGATATCTTAAAATATATAAGAAATCTCATATTGATACACAGTCATTCATTCCTATCAGTTATACATCTAATGGTAATATGAGGGTTATGGTTTGTCATTAAGGGTGTGTGAGTTTTGCTTCAAAAGTAATTATGGAAATCGAACATAATGTGTTTGTAAAGAAGTCTCATGAAGAGACTATTCAAGAAACATGGAGGAATACATGTGTTCTGAAGCAGGAAGTAATTGAAAGTGAAACCAATTGATGTAAATTAGCGAACTTGTGGATGAAATATATATCCCATGATGTGCATAAACTGAAGAAATATTAATGTACCAGTGTTGAATACAAATGAACGTCAAAATACATATCATGTCCCATAGGAATCTACTTGCATTGATGTTAAACTTGGTCAGTAACTGTAGAAATATTAGGATTTGTATGCATCATTCACTGAAGTTAGTTTTCAGTACTAGGAAACAAATATGTATTTCAGGTGGATGAATATTTCTGAGAATAATCTTGTGAAAAGTTGATAATAAATCCACATACATGAACATGAATAAATTTTGGGAGTGTATAATAAGACACATAAATTTCATATTTTCAAAAATCTGGAGAGTGTGTATATATATATATATATATATAGATATAGATATAGATATAGATATATATAGATATATAGATATATAGATATATAGATATATATATAGATACATATATATACATATGCCTATATATATACACACACACACACTCACACAGACATTAAAAAGTAGCAATATATATGCCAATCAAAATTTATTATGAAATATATATAATCCACACATCCCAAAATATACTTTTTACTGTACATGGATTTATATATAATTTTGTTCAGCTAGAAAGGTCACCAATAGTTTGAATTTTCAGTTCCAACAGCATTAAGAGGAGTGATCTCTTCTCACAATTTGCATCTGCCAAGTCAGCAACCTCTCAAGTATATACATGTGATACCAGGTAGGATTCTATATGTGCATATAAAAACACATGTGCTGAATAGGCCACAGAGAAAGGGAGAGAGGAATTCACATATTTGTTAACTTTAAAAACACATGGAGAACTGTTTTAATTAAAAATTGAGTAGATTTATAATTCCTACCGTATATAATGCAAAAGGCAAGTCCAATTCTACAACATGACTCCTCTGAACTGCTTGTATTTCTATTCTGTTTTGGTTATTTTTCTCCATCATGTTAGGATTAGTAGTCAGAGTCTAGTGGGGTATGTGATAGTGTCCAAAATAAGCTCTCTTACCCCTCATTTGCCTAAAGTCATGGGGGCCTGGACTCCCTGCATTTGAACCAGGAGTGATAAAATAGGACTGCAGTTAATACTGCTCTGCTTCTCCATTTTGAAGCCTACTGCCTGTCAGGTATAGATTCTTTATGTGATTTGGAATAATGAGAAAACCCAAGCACTTCTTTAGGGCTTTGAAGATTTCATTTGAACCAAATGATCCCTATTCTCACTTGATGTAAGTCAGGAACATAACAAAGGAAGGCAAGACACTTCATCCACCATAACTGATCTTTTTGCCATTTTGGTTTGGATGCACACATGGGATCTTTCTTTAGATCCATCAGGTGCTGAGAATCTAAGCCACAACCTCACACAGGTCCAAGACGCTGATTAAGACACATCCATTTCCAAAGAAACTAAGCAAAGAGCCACAGGTGATGACCATTCATTTTCATTTGAAAACTGTTTTCTTCAGGCTTCACAAAGGGGTGGCCTGAGGCAAAGACCTTCCTGACATTCAGGGCAACAGAAACATAGGTAAGAGAATGGCCCAAAGCAGGGTTTCTCCACTGAGAATTTCCTGGTCACACTGATATCTGAGTTTTCTGAGATGCTCGCCATTCCTTACCGCTATCCAGTACATGGCCATGTAACAGAGCTTGGAGGTGGTACATATCTTGGACACAAAACCATGAGCCTATTCTGCAGAGTTGCCAGAATTCAGGAAGAAAAGAGGAACTTAGGAAGATAGTAGGTGTTGTCCCTCCATAAGGCAAGCTGCAGTTCATTCATAAATTGGGCAGGATGAATGCTGGGAAGCTTTCTACGAGACAGGACATATCCATTGATGCATTCTCTTTTCTAATGTCTACAACCACGGACACAGTGGGATACACAGGCATAGAATCACTCACCTTGTCAAAAGACTTACTAGAAACAGTCCATTCCAAACCAAACAAACTGTCTTTCCTACCTATTCTCAGAACATGAGACAAAACCACAAACTGACACTCACACTCACAAAGGCATCTCCATCCCGCAAGTAGGTCTCTGACTATCTGGAGTGTCCTCTGTCTGTTGGGCCATATTATGTTCGAATGAAATGTCCTGTCCTGTCTCAGATCTGTCTCCTTTGCAAACTCTGTGAAGTTCTCAGGAGCCAGCGGTGAGCCACTACCTGCTTTCTCAGGAAAGGCCCCTCTTCAGATCTGTCCTGGCATTTGGCAATCCTCACATCAGTAGATACCAAGAAATACTGACTCTGTCCTTGGTACATCCAAACAAGTGAGCCCACTGGGATTGGGACTGGGACTGGCTCTGGCAGCCTGGCATCTTGGATCCCAAGTTCAGAGAGTTACATCACCAAGGAAGTGAGGTAGGTCACTTTCTTCAGGAAATGTATGAGGTCACTACCTTGGCAATCACTTTGTTTTAACATTTGCTTCCAAGGGTCCCATGAGATAGAGGCTGCCCCTACTTTCGGTGACAATTTCACAAGATAGAATGGTATAACAAACATAGGCGCCTGGGAACATCTCCCCACACAGGACTGGTTTAGTCCATCTTCTCTACATTTAGATAGAGAGACTGATTCAGACACATCCCTTCATCCTGACAAGGGGGTTTGCCATGCAAGATGACTTTTGCTCTCTCAACTCCTTCATAGCTGCCTACGTCTTCTCCAGGGATCATTTCTGCATGGACCTTTGAGGATCTCAGCAGGTTTAAGAACCCCTACATTCCTGTATTGTAAAAGCAACTCTGTCCCTGCTCTTCTGTAAAGTTTGATTCAGGGAAGAGTGTATGGTTACGGTTAATAAAAGTTCAATTTGGCTTAAGAAACATTCTACGGCATGAATAATGGTATTGGGAACCTGTAATATTTACAAGAATGTAAAAGTGAAATATAAGAATGAAAACAGAAATCTAGGTAAGATTTGAAGCCCAGAAGGGCATTGGGCCCTTGATTGGGATACTTAGCTTTGAATTATGTTCTGCAGAAATGTCTCAGATAAATCAATGTTCAATGGCATAGGACTTTGTACCTTGAATGATGGAATGTCAAAGAGAACTTCTAGTCAAAAAGGGATAGTCGGTATTATTAGAAAGATAGTCTGTAGGTTTAGAACTAAGAGTGAGTATAGGATTTGGACCAAAAGTTCTTTTGCAATAGGGTTTCTGGTAGAGATTGAATGTAAATGTGAGCACATGTGAAGAGTCAGTCACAATGATAATCTGGGGAAAATATGTTGGAAAGCAGATATCAATAGAGACATTAGGAAATCAGGCAAATGAAAAAGTGAGTGATAAGATTAGACATTTTCAACGGGCTTGAGGTTGAATATATAATCTTAGGAAGAAACAAATATGTAGTCAAGAATAGGATTCACATTTGAGAGCATTAGGCAAACTGGACATGGAAGATTTAGTAATCCATGTTCACTTTCCATTTAGGTTTGGTAAAATCATAAGTGTCACCTTTGCGTTTTGTGTCCAGAATATTACTGTGATAAAATGTATATGTAAATCAGGTGACATGTGCATTTCTTCCACCATTTCTGGGAGCAATATTTTGAAGACGTATAAATTAGTATTGGGGGTACAAAGAGGTGTATCCTGTGTCTATGAATATAGAGATAATGCATGAAAAGACCATACTGTGAATAAATAATATAACTGGTTCCACTTTAAATAATGGATTTAATTGATATCTGAAACTAAGTAAGAAATCTTATATTGATATACAATCATTCATTCCAGCTAGTTGTACATCTAATGGAAATATTAGGGTTTGGTTTATCATGACGGGTGTGTGAGTTTTGCTTCAAATGTGATAATGGAAATCGAAAATAATGAGTTTGGAAAGAAGTCTCATGAAAAGAGCAGTCAAGAAACATAGAGAAATACATGTGTTCTGAAGTAGGAAGTCACTGAAAGTGAAACAATGCGTATAAATTAGCGAACTTGTGGATGAAATATATATCCTATGATGTGCATAAACTGAAGAAATAGTAATGTTCCAGTGTTGAATAAAAATGAATGTCAGAATACACATCATGTCCCATAGGAATCTACTAGCCTTGATATTAAACTGGGTCAGTTACTATAGAAATATTAGATTTTTTTTTTGGTGTTATAATAGAATTTATTTTACCACTAGCATGCCACAGAATGTTGAAGAAAGAGCAATGGATTTTTAGTTATCGCACTAATAATCTAACATTTAATGACTCTTTTGGATAGTCTAGAAATTACATAAGGCTATGTAACATAATTTTTTTAATTTAACATTCATAAAAGCTTGGAGTTTTGGTAATATTTCTACTTTTTTATTTTAATTTTTTCAGTTGTGATTGACCTTCATTTTGTTTATTTGTATGTGGTGCTTAGAATAGAACCCAGTGTCCCACACATGCTAGAAAAGCATGTTACCACTGAACCACAAACCCAGCCCCTCCACTTTTATCTTTACATCGAACATGCCTCTCCCTCATCTTTACTCACTTTCTTCCTCATTTTCCCCCTTCTCTCTCTTGCTTTTTCGTTTTCCTTTCATATCTGTTTTTCTCTCATGTCATTACAAACAGTAGTATGCTATGAAATTTAAATTTAAGACTGTTTTTTATAGTCATTGTTCTTTTCTTGAGAAAATTTAATAATTATAATTACCTGATAGATATATTAAAATAAATTTTTATACATATGTATCTATATTCATGCATATGCATTACATATTATATATATATACATACATATACATTTAAAAGTACTTTGATTAGCCTGTTAAAAATAATATAGACCAAAACTTTCTTAATTCTCAAGCCTTCCAGAATTAACATCTTACAGTGAAAATCAAATAAACATATTTAAATAAACAGGTATCATTCTTTTTATCAATACTGATAATTTAAAGTTTTATATCACATTAAGCTATAATACGGCATATTAAATCTTATGAATTAGAAAAAGTTTTTTGAATAACCTATTATTTAAGGACCATATGCACTGACATTTTAAAGGCTTTCTTGTGATTTCAATTTCTATCAATTGTGTATTAATTGCCAAATGCTTATTTTAGTACTTTTCATATTCATAATTGATATAAAGTCAATTGTTTAATTCTTCTTGTAAGTAATTACTTATTACAGTAGGGACATTATTAATAATTCTAAATCTGTATAAGAAAATAGTACAAAGATATTTTCATGCAAAATTAAGAATAATTGTGTGCTCTAAATGTCTGATTGTTGATACATATAACAAAGAGCTTTTGATGAGTCTCTTCCCCAGTAAAACATAAACTGCAAAGATATTGTTGGGTATATATGTGCAAATAAAGATAAAGAAAATACACATTATCAGCTAGAAACTATTAAATAAAAGGTGAAAACAACAATCCAACACATTGTACGAATTTGTCAGATGAGGTAGTATTCTGGAAGAATAGCCTAAGACTAGACCTGGTCCATGACAAAATATTCACGAAAAAAATGAAATATGAAAAATATAGAAAATGCTATGAATTTTTCATGAAGGTAGGTGAATTATCCTTTAATCTCAATTTATGTGCATTTTCAAAAGCCAATTTCCTGGTAAAATAAATTTGTGATAGTTACAACTAAACGAAACAAAGTTTCTGCTTAGCAAAATGAATGCATCTCAACCCATTTTTAGCTGATTTCTTCCCACTCAATTTTAAACCGTTATTTATTTATTTATTTCTATTGGTTGTTCCAAACATTACAAAGCTCATGATATATCATCTTTGATACATTTGACTCAAATGGGTTATGAACTCCCATTTTTTCCACAAATATGAATTTCAGAATCACATTGGTTACACATTCACATTTTTGAATAATAGCATATTAGTGACTGTTGTATTCTGCGACCTTTCCTATCCCCCACTATCCCCCCTCCCCTCCCCTCCCATCTTCCCTCTCTACCTCATCTGCTGTTGTTCAATTCTCTCCATTGTTTCCCCCCAATTTCCCCTCAAATCCTCTTATATGTAATTTTGTGTAACATTGAGGGTCTCCTACTATTTCCATATGCTTTCCCTTCTCTCTCCCCCAACTCGTCTTTGTTTAATGATAAACTTTTCCTCATGCTCTTCCTCGATGTTCTGTTCTTAGTTGCTCTTTTAATATCAAAGAAGACATTTGGCATTTGTTATTTAAGGATTGGCTAGCTTCGCCTAGCATAATCTGCTCTAATGCCATCCATTTCCATGCAAATTCTATGATTTTGTCATTTTTTAATGAAGAGTAATACTCCATTTTGTATAAAAGCCACATTTTTTTATCCATTCATTTATTGAAGGGCATCTATGTTGGTTCCACAGTCTAGCTATTGTGAATTGTGCAGCTATGATCATTGATGTGGCAGTATCTCTACAGTACGCTCTTTTAAGATCCTCAGGAAATAGTCCGAGAAGGGTGATAGCTGGGTCAAATGGTGGATCCATTCCCAGCTTTCCCAGGTATCACCATAGTACTTTCCAAATTGGCCTCACCAATTTGCAGTCCCACCAGCAGTGTACAAGTGTACCCTTTTCCCCACATTCTCACCAACACTTATTTTGTTTGACTTCATAATGGCTGCCGATCTTACTGGAGTGAGATGGTATCATAGGGTGGTTTTGATTTGCATTTCTCTGACTGCTAGAGATAGTGAGCATTTTTTCATGTACTTGTTCATTGATTGAATGTCCTCCTCTGTGAAGTGTCTGTTCAGGTCCTTGGCCCATTTGTTGATTGGGTTATTTGTTATCTTATTGTTTAATTTTTTTGAGTTCTTTGTATATTCTGGATATTAGGGCTCTATCTGAAGTGTGAGGGGTAAAAATTTGTTCCCAGGATGTAGGCTCTCTATTTACCTCTCTTATTGTTTCTCTTCCTGAGAAAAAAAAAATTAGTTTAAGTGAGTCCCATTTGTTTATTCTTGTTATTAACTCTTTGGCTATGGGCATCCTATTAAAGAATGTGGAGCCCGACCCCACAGTATGTAGATCGTAGCCAACTTTTTCTTCTATTAGACGCAGTGTCTCTGATTTGATATCTAGCTCCTGGATCCATTTTGAGTTAACTTTTGTGCATGGTGAGAGAAAGGGATTCAGTTTCATTTTGTTGCATATGGATTTCCAATTTTCCCAGCACCATTTGTTGAAGATGCTATCTTTCCTCCATTGCATGTTTTTAGCCCCTTTATCAAATACAAGAAAGTTGTAATTTTGTGGATTGGTTTCTGTGTCCTCTATTCTATACCATTGGTCCAGCTGCCTGTTTTGGTACCAGTACCACGATGTTTTTATTACTATTGCTTTGTAGTACAGTTTGAACTCTTGTATCGCTATACCTCCAGATTCACACTTCCTGCTTAGAATTGCTTTTGGTATTCAGGGTCTTTTGTTTTTCCATATGAATTTCATGATTGCTTTATCATTTCTACAATAAATGCCGTTGGGATTTTTATTGGCACCTATTTAAACCTGTAGAGAACTTTGGGTAATATCAACATTTTGATGATGTTAGTTCTGCCTATCCATGAACAAAGTACATTTTTCCATCTTCTAAGATCTTTTTCTATCTCTCTCTTTAGGGTTCTGTAGTTTTCATTATATAAATCTTTCACCTCTTTCATTAGGATGATTCCCAAGTATCTTATATTCTTTGTGGATATAGTGAATGGAGTGGTTTTCCTCATTTCCATTTCAGAAGTTTTGCTGCTGATATACAGGAATGCCTTTGATTAATGCGTGTTGACTTTATATCTTGCCACTTTGCTGAATTCATTTATTAACTCTAGCAGTTGTTTGTAGACCCTTTAGAGTCTGTTAAATATATTATCATGTCATCTGCAAATAGCGATAATTTAAGTTCTTCTTTTCCTATTTTCATGTCTTTAATTTCTTTTGTCTGTCTAATTGCTCTGGCTAGTATTTCAAGAACTAAATCGAATAGAAGTGGTGATAGAGGGCATCCCTGTCTTGTTCCAGATTTTAGAGGGAATGCCTTCAGTTTTTCTCCATTTACGATGATGCTAGCCTGAGGTTTAGCATATATAGCTTTTACAATGTTGAGGTAAGTTCCTGTTATCCCTAGTTTTTCTAGTGTTTTGAACATAAAGGGAGGCTGAACTTTGTCGAATGTTTTTTCTGCATCTATCAAGATGATCATATGGTTCTTGTCTTTAAGTCTATTGATGTGGTGAATAGCATTTATGGATTTCCGTATATTGAACTAGCCTTGCATCCCTGGGATGAATCCTACTTGATCATGGTGCACAATTTTTTGATATGCTTTTGTATTACATTCACCAGGATTTTATTGAGAATTTTTGCATCCTAGTTTATTAGAGATATTGGTCTGTAGTTTTCTTTCTTTGAAGTGTTTTTGTCTGGTTTCGGGATCAGGGTGATTTTGGCCTCATAGAATGAATTTGAAAGAGCACCTTCATTTTCTATTTCTTGAAATAGCTTGAAAAGTATTGGTATTAATTCTTCTTTTAAGGTTTTGTAGAGCTCCGCTCTATACCCATCCGCTCCAGGGCTTTTTTTGGTTCGTAGTCTTTTGATGGCTTCTTGTATTTCTTCCTTTGTTATTGGTCTGTTTAAATTGTGTGTGTCTTCCTGACTCAATCTTGGCACATCGTATGACTTAAGAAATTTATTGATATCTTCACTATCTTCTATTTCATTTGAATATAGGGTTTCAAAATACTTTCTAATTATCTTCTGTATTTCTGTAGTGTCTGTTGTGATAATGCCTTTTACATGCCGTATGTTAGTAATTTGAGTTCTCATTCTTCTTCTCTTTGTTAGCATGGCTAAGGGCCTGTCGATCTTATTTATGTTTTCAAAGAGCCAACTTTTAGTTTTATCAATTTTTTCAATGTTTTATTTTGTTTCAATTTCGTTGATTTCTGCTCTAATTTTAATTATTTCTTGTCTTCTACTACATTTGCTGTTGTTTTTCTTTTCTTTTTCTAGGTTTTTGAGGTGTAGTGTGAGTTCATTTATTTTATTTTATTTTATTTTTTTGAGGAAAGAACTCCAAGAAATGAATTTCCCTCTTAAAACTGCTTTCATTGTGTCCCATAGATTCCAGTATGTTGTGTCTGTATTGTCATTTGTCTATAAGAATTTTTTATATCCTCCTCTATGTCTTCTGTAACCCATTGATCATTCAGTAGAATATTGTTCATTTTTCCATATGATGTAGGATTTTTCCTTCCTTCTTTTATCATTTATTTCCAGTTTCATTCCAATATGATCAGATATGGTGCATGGTATTATCTCCAAGCCTTTATATTTACTAAGGGTTGCCCTATGGCATAATATATGAACTATCTTTGAGTAGGATCCTTGTGCTGCTGAGAAGAACGTGTATCCACTTGAGGATGGTTGATATATTCTATATATGTTGGTTAAGCCTAGGTTATTTATTGTGCTGTTGAATTCCATAGTTTCTTTATTCAGTTTTTGTCTAGAGGATCTTTCTAATGGTGAGATCAGTGTGTTGAAGTCACCCGTAGTTATTGTGTTGTAGTCTATTTGACTCTTGAACTTGAGGAGAGTTTGTTTCATGAGCATTGCAGCTCAATTGTTTGGTGCATACAAATTGATAATTGTTATTTCTTGTTGGTGGATGGTTCCTTTTAACAGTACATAGTGTCCTTCGTTATCCCTTTTTATTAACGTAGGTTTGAAATTGATTTTATTTGATATGAGTATGGCTACTCCTGCTTGCTTCCGAGGGCCATGTGAGTGGTATGATTTATCCCAACCTTTTACTTTCAGCCTGTGTATGTCTTTACCTATCATATGAGTCTCCTGAAGGCAGCAGACTGTAGGATTTGTTTTTTTGATTCAGGTTACCAACCTATGTCTCTTGATCGGTGAGTTTATGCCATTAACATTTAATGTTACAATTGAAATAAGATTTTTACTTTCATTCATGTTTATTTATTTATTTATTTTTAGTTTGGCTAGTTTTTACTTTTTGGTTATTTTCCTCCCCCTTTACTGAGATACCTCCTGCTGTTAGTTTGGGGCACTATTTTTCAATTCCTCTTCTTCTATTATTTTGCTCAAATGCTTTGCAGTGCTGGTGTTCTTTCTGCAAATTCTTTTAGCTTTTGTTTATCGTGAAAGACACTAATTTCATTGTCAAATCCCAAACTTAATTTTGATGGATACAGTACTCTTGGTTGGAATCCATTATTTTTCAGCGTTTGAAATACATTGTTCCAGGATCTACTCGCTTTCAAAGTTTGTGATGAAAAATCAGTCGTTAACCTAATTGGTTTACCCCAGAATGTAATCTGCCTCATTTCTCTTTTAGCTTTTAATATTCTCTCCTTGTTCTGTATGTTAGCTATCTTGATAATTCTATGTCTTGGAGTTGGTCTATTATGGTTTTGAATGTTTGAGGTCATGTAGGCTTCAAGGATTTGGCAATCCATTCCATCTTTTATCTCTGGGAAGTTTTCTAGAATTATTTCATTTAATATGTTGTCCATTCCTTTGGTTTGAATCTCTATGCCTTCTTCTATCCTGATGACTCTCAAATTTGTTTTTTTATGACATCCCATATCTCTTAAATAGATTGCTCATGGGATATAAGCATCTTTTCTGTGTTGACTATATTCTTTTCAAGTTGATAAACTTTGTCTTCATTATCTGATCTTCTGACTTCTACTTAATCTAGTCTATTTACAATATTCTCGTTTGAGTTTTTAATGTGGTTTATATTTTTCTGCATTCCTAGGATTACTGTTTGATTTTTTTAAGAACGCTGTCTTTTGGTAAAGCTCGTTCTTTGCCATTTGAATTTGTTTGTTTAATTCATTTTCAAAATATTCTTTTATTGCTTGGACTTGCTGCCTCATGTCTTCTCTAATATTTCTTTCCATCTGAGTTAGGGATGCATTGAGTTTTTTCCCTATCCCTGTTTCTGATGATTCTAGGTCCTCCTGTAGAATTAAGTTGTCCGGCATTATTTGTACACCTTTTTCCCTTGTTTTTTCATGAAGTTCACATTACTTTCCAGCTCCGTTTGATTGCTGTGTTTCTGCTCTCTTCTATATATTTGTTTTGGTTTTATATATCTCTATTGTAGCTCCTTTGTGTTGGTAGACTGTGCATGCTAAAGTGGATTCCACTGGGAAGGAATTCCGACGGCCGAGCTCCAGTGATGTCACCTCTCTGCTATGGTGGGCCCCAGGCTCTTTGCCCGGGTGTTCGCATGGGGGTGTGGGACTGTACTGTGTCTGTTTGTTTTCAGCTCCTGGTCGCGGGTGTGCAGGCGGTCACAAGCTGTCCAGTCACGCAGTCAGCGGGTGGGCTGTCACCGGCGGTTGTGCGATCTCTAGCCACCCATTAGGGCGGGCATATGGCAGGTGATTGGTCGCTGGTGGGCAGGTGGTCTCCAGCCGTCCAGTCGCACCTGCAGCGGGCCGGCTGTTGCCGGCGGGCGAGCGTTCTCCAGGCGCCCAGTCACGCGGGCCTGGCCTCTAGTCCCCTGGTTTCTCCTGCTAGTCCTGGTTTCTCCTGCTACACCAGTTTTCCCCTGAGTAATGCCCTCGGCAGCTCAAACTGTACTCTGGCCTGCCGTTTCTTGGGTGTGGATTGTGTCTATTGGGAACCCCAGCACTCTATTGTTTTTTTTTTTTTTTCCGTTTGCCCCTTCCCCATCGCTGGCTAGACAGATTCTGTTTTCACCACTGATGGGAGGGGGAGTAGAAGGTCAGGTGCCTCTAGTTTCCCCCCCCCATCTTTATTCAGGCTCTCTCTGATAATCCCTCCCCTGGAAAGCTTAGGAAAGATTTTATGCAAATATCCTACTGTATGGGAGATGAGCGGAAAACACACAACTGTTTTATTGTTGCAATCTGTCGGAGAGTGGCGGTGGTTACTTCAGCTCTCCAAGATGGTTGCCATTGGTTTCCTTGGTGGAGTTTCCGTTGTGGAGGATAGAACTGTAGCGCTTCCTTCAATGACTGAGATCCCGAACTCCGCCTGGGGCTCAGTGGGAGGTCAGCCGGCAGGATTCCACAGAATCTGCAGCAACGTTTCTCCCTGGATGCTAGTCGCTTCTCGGTGGTGCCCCGACATCTGTAGCCACGGGGCGGGCCACACGGATCAGTAAGCCCAGATCTTCGGTTGCATATTTGGCTCGCGTTTGAGACTCAATTACCGGACCTCGTTGGTGGAAATCATTCTTTTAGGTTTCGGTGCACACCCATTTTTCTGTAAGATCCTAACAAGATAGTCTTTTGTCATTCTAACTCGTTATTCACCTGCAATGTGGCGTGGTACACTGGGTGTGATGCACTGTATTCGCGGCCAACTTGCAATGTCGAAATATTAGGTTTTGTATGCACCATTTACTGAAGATAGTTTTCAGTACTAGGCAACCAATATGTATTTCAGGTTGATGAATATTTCTGAGAATTATCTTTTGAAAAGTTGATTATAAATCCACATTCATGATATGAATGAATTTGGGGAGTGCACAATAAGGCACATATATTTCATATTTTGAAAAATATTGAGAGTATATATATATATATATATATATATATATATATATATATATACACAGAGAGACATTACAATGTAGCATTATGTATGCCAACCGAAATTTATCGTGAAATACATATCATCCAGAGATCCAAAAATATTAATTTTACTGAACATGGATTTACGTATAATGTTGTTCAAATAGGAGGCTCAGCCATAGGTTGAATTTTCAGTTTCAACAGCATTTAGGAGGAGTGATATCTTCTCACAATTTGTATCTGCCAAGTCAGCCACCTCACAAAAATGTACGTGTGATACTAGGTAGGATTCTATATATGCATATAAAAATACATTTGCTGACTAGGCTACAGAGAAAGGGAAACATAAATTCACATGTTTGTTAACTTTAAAAACACATGGAGAACTATTTCAACAAAAAAAATTGACTAGATTTATAACTCCTACCCTATATAATGCAAAAGGCAAGTCCAAGAATACCAAACATGCCTCCTCTTAACTGCTTGTATTTCTATTCTGATTGGGTTATTATTTTCCATGATATTACGATTAGTAGTCAGAGTCTAGTAGGGTAGGGGTTAGTGTCAGGGATTCAGTATTTCAAATGGAAAATTGGAAAATGAATCCAATGTGTATGCAAATATGTGCTACACAAAAATGTTCCCACTCTCATCAAGAACTATGGCTTGACATTACTTTTGCCCCAAGTAAGACACAATTAGAGGAGAAGTGTTAGAAAATCTGTGAATACATATCTGGAATGGAATATGCTCAGTAGTTCACAACACTGGAGGTGGTAGAGGAGTTCCCAAAAGTAAGGGATAGGGTAAACACTCCACAAAAATGGAGCTCTGCTGGCCTAAAGAATTCTTGAAGAACTGCCTCTGAGGTTGGGCACCTGAAAAATATGTTGTTTTCTGGAGCTTTAGCTTCATTTGTAGTGAGACCATCAAAGCTGGGTCTACATCTATGTGACCTGGAGGACATGGTTTCTTATTTTCCAGTGACGATGAGGCAGCAGTGCTGAATTTGCTCTTTGTAGGTAAACTGTGACCACTGGGGACTAAGTGTCTCCCCATGTGGACTGTGAAGCCATTTGGTCATCCTCCAAATTTCATGGTGTTTCTTGCTGCTACACTGGGAGTTTGCTATTTGATTCAAAAATACAAGGAGTTCTAGTGGGTCACAGTGCTGGAGGGAGTTCTGTCACATGTGGTGGGTCAGTTTCTGCAGGAGAATGCACCAAATATACTTCTAGCCCACATATATTGCCCCATTGACCATAGCAACTTGATTCTGAACATTGCCCTGAAATCTCTCAGTATTACAAGATGCCTTTATATAGAAGGGACTGCTTGCTGCACCATGTCAGTCACAAGCCATTTGGAAGCCAATGGAAGTTTCACAGGCCCCACCACAGATGTTTTATCACACACCTGACCACCACGGCTCTAGGCCCACTACTCAGCAGGCTCCAACTTATTGGCATCTCTGTTCTACACGATTTTCATGAAACCGAGTCAATCAAAGCACTGTCTGGTATACTCATGATCAGCAACAGGACATCCAAAGGTCCTCCATTGCCACCTGGTCATGGGAATTTCAAAAATTTTATGGTATTTTTGTAGCCATTTTTCAATGATGATGTTGGAGGCACTGTGGGTTAAAATTCACTCCAGAACCATTAAATGTAGAGGAAGCACATTTCAATGAAAGCTTTGGAGAATTCTCACAGGCAAGGCTTCTCAAAAAGTGGCCAAATGGTCACATGAAGCCAGTCCCATTGAGGTCTACAATGAGGTCCATGTGTGTTTCGACTCTCAAATATGGCTGACAAGTCTTTCAGAATAAAATCACGTGATATCTTGGCTGTGATTCCCAGTGCTCTGTTGAAAGCCACCCTGCACATAGATCTCAGTTTTCAAGGGGGACTCTCATGCATGGCCTCCGAAAATCCCAACACAATTCATGGCAATAATTCTCTGAGTTCAGTTCCAGAACTCAGTCTCTAAGGGGAATCAAACCAGAGTTCATGTAAAGGTGGACCCAGTCATCTCTTCCAAACACCAAACAAATGGCCACAATTAAAACCAAAACACTCCCACATGGCCCTCATGATCTTTCATATAGACACTCATCATAACCTCTGGCTGGATGTTTCCATGAGGGGCGAAACCCAAGACAGTCTCCAAAATAATCTCCCTTGCCCCTTAATAGCCTAAAATCAGGGTTGCCTGGACACACTTCCTGTGAACTAGGAGTGATCAAATAGGCCTGCTGTTAATACTTCTCTGCTTCTCCAATTTGAGGCCTACTGACTGTGGGGTTTATTTTTTTATGTGAATTGGAGTCATTATAAAACCCAAGCACATATCGGCTAGCTTCTGCAGGGCTTTGAAGAAATCATTTGACCCAAAGGATCCCTATTCTCACTTGATGGAGGTCAGGAACCTAAAAGAGGAAGGGGAGAGACTTCATCCACAATGACTGCTCTTTTGGCCATTTTGGTTTTGAATGCACACATGGGATCATTCTTAAGATACATCAGGTGGTGAGAATCTAAGCCATTGCCTCAAACAGGGCCAAGAGGCTGATTCAGACACATCCATTTTCAAAGCAATTAAGCAAAGAGCCACAGGTGATGCCCATTCATTTCCATTTGAAACCTGTTTTCTTCAGGCTTCACAAAGGGGTGGCCTGAAACAAAGACCTTCCTGACATTCAGGGCAACAGAACAATAGGTAAGCAAAGCAGGGTTTCTCCACTGAGACTTTATTGGTCACACTGATATCTGAGTTTTCTGAGATGCTCGCCATTCCCTTCAGCTATCCAGTACATGTCCATGTAACAGGGTTTGGAAATGGTACATATATTGGACACAAAACCATGAGCCTATTCTGTAGAGTGGCCAGAATTCAGGAAGAACGCACGAACTTTGGAAGATAGCGCTTGTTGCCCATCGATAAGGCAAGCCAAAATCCATTCATCAATTTGGCAGAATAAATGATGGGAAGCTTTCTACTAGACAGGACACATCAATTGATGCATTATCTTTTCTAATGTCTATAACCATGGACACAGTGGGATACACAGACATAGAAACACTCGCCTTGTCAAATGACTTACTAGAAACAGTTCACTCAAAACCAAACAAACCGCCTTTTCTATCTATTCTCAGAACATGAGGCAAATCCACAAACACACAGCGACACCCACAGAGGCACCTCCTTCCCCAAAGTAGGTCTGTGACTATCCAGAGTGTCCTCTGACTGGTGGGCCATAGTATGTTCCCCCGAAATGGCCTGTCCTGTCTCAGATCTGGTCTCTTTAACCAACTCTGTGAAGATGTCAGGAGCCACTGGTGAACCACTATCTGCTTTCTCAGGAAAGGCCCCTCTTTAGAGCTTTTCTGGCTTTTGGCCATTCTCATATCAGTAGGTACCAAGAAAGACTGACTCTGTCCTTGGTATATCCAAACAAGTGAGACCACTGGGACTGGGACTGGGACAGGCTCTGGGTGCCTGTCTTCCTGCATCCCAAGTTCTTAGAGTTCCATCACCAAGGAAGTGAGGTGAGGTCACTTCCTTCAGGAACTGAATGAGGTCACTGCCTTAGCAACAACTTTGTAATAACAGTTGCTTCCAAGGGTCCCATGAGATGGAGGCTGCCCCTACGTGCTGTGACACTTTCACAAGTTAGAATGTATATCAACCATAGGCACCCGGGACCAGCTCTCCAAACAGGACTGTTTGAGTCCATATTCTAATGGGTGGCACTAGAGCAGATTATGCTTAGTGAAGCTAGCCAATCCCTAAAAAACAAATACCAAATGTCTTCTTTGATATAATGAGAGCAACTAAGAATAGAGCAGGGAGGAAGAGCAGGAAGAAAAGATTAACATTAAACAGAGACATTAGGTGGGAGGGAAAGAGAGAGAAAAGGGGAATTGCATGGAAATGGAGGGAGACCCTCATTGTTATACTAAATTACATATTAGAGGTTGTGAATGGAATGGGAAAATAAACAAGGTGAGAAATGAATTACAGTAGATGGGGTGGACAGAGAAGATGGGAGGGGAGGGGAGGGGGGATAGTAGAGGATAGGAACGGTAGCAGAATACAACAATTACTAGTATGGAATTATGTAAAAATGTGGATGTGTAACAGATGTGATTCTTCAATCTGTATCTGGGGTAAAAATGGGAGTTCATAAATCACTTGAAGCTAATGTATGCTAATGTATGAATATGTTATGTCAAAAGATTTGTAAGGTTTTGAACAACCAATAATAAAAAAAAGAACAGAGAGGCTGATTCAGAAACAACCTTTCATCCTGACCAGGTTGTTTGCCATGGAAGTTGACTTTTGCTCTCTCAGGTCCTTCAGTGGTGCCTATATCTTCTCCAGGGATCACTTCTGAATGAAACTTTGAGTTTTTCAACAGGTGGAAGATTCCCTACATTCCTCTATTTTAGGACCAACACTGTCCCTGCTCTTCTGTAAAGTTAGATTGAGGGAACAGTGTATCGTTTCGCTTAATAACAGGTTTGATTTGGGTTAGGAATCATTCTGCTTGATGAATAATGGTATTGGGAACCTGTGATATTTATAAGAATATATAGGTGAAATATAAGTATGAAAACAGAAATCTAGGTAAGATTGGAATCCCACAAGGGCATTGCGCTCTTGATTGGGATACTTAGCTTTGATACATGTTCTGCATAGATGTTTCAGATAAATCAATAATCAATGGCATAGGACCTTGTACCTTGGATGATTGAATGTAGAAGTGAGTATCCACTCAAACTGGGATAGTCGGTAGGATTAGGAAGATATTCTGTAGGTTTCAGAAGAAGAGTGAGTACAGGAATTGTAACAAAAGTTCTTTAGCAATAGGGTATCACATAGACAGTGAATGTAAATGTCAGCACATGTGAAGTGTTAGTCAAAATTGTGAACTGGTGAAAATATTTAGGAAAGCAGACATCAATAGAGACATTAGGAAATCAGGGAAAGTATAAAGTGAGTGATAGGATTAGACATTTGCAACAGGGCTGAGGTTGAATATATAGTCTTAGGAAGAAACAAATATGTTGTCATAAATAGGATTGACATTTGAGAGCATTAGGCAACCTGGGCATGAATGTTTTTAGTAATCCATGCTCACTTTCCATTTAGGCTTTGGTACAATCATAAGTGTGACCTCTGCTTTTTGTGTCCAGAATATTACTGTGATAAATGCATACGTAGATCAGGTGACATGAGTATTTCTTCCACCATTTCTGGGAGCAACATTTTGAAGACGAATAAATTAGTATTGGGGTTACAAATAGATGTACCCTGTGTCGATGAATGTAGAGATAATGCATGAATAGACCATACTGTGAATAAATAATATAATTGGTTCCAACTTTAAATAAAGGATTGAATTGATATCTGAATATATACAGAAAATCTTATATTGATATACAATTATTCATTCCAACCAGTAATACATCTAATGGTAATATTAGGGTTATGTTTTATCATGAAGAGTGTGTGAGTTTTGCTTCAAAATGATTATGGAAATCAAAAATAATGTGTTTGAAATGAAGTCTCATGAAAAGACCAGTCAAGAAACCTGGAGGAATACATATGTTCTGAATCAGTAAATGATTGAAAGTGAATTAAATGCCTATAAATTTGTGAACTTATGCATGAAATATATGTCCTATGATGTTCGTAAACTGTAGAAATTCTATTGTACCAGTGTTGAATAAAATGAACTTCAAAATACACATCATGTCCCATAGGAATCTACTTGCATTGATGTTAAACAGGGTCAGTTAATGTAGAAATATTAGGATTGTATGCACCATTCACTGAAGTTAGTTTTCAGTAATAGGAAACAAATATGTATTTCAGGTGGATGAATATTTCTGAGAATCATCTTGTGAAATGTTGATTATAAATCCACATACATGAACATGAATGAATTTAGGTAGTGTATATAAGACACATATATTTATGAACATGAATGAATTTAGGTAGTGTATATAAGACACATATATTTTATATTTGGAAAAATTTGGAGAGTATATATATATATATATATATATATATATGTATATATATATATATATATATATATATATATATTAAAAAACACACACAGACAATAAAATGTAGCAATATATATGCTAATCGAAATTCTTCATGAAATGTACATCAGCCACAGATGCAAAAATATTTATTTTACCGAACATCGATTTATGTATAATGTTGTTCTACTAGGAGGCTCACCCATAGGTTGAATTTTCAGTTTCAACAGAGTTTAGGAGGAGTGATCTCTTCTCACAATTTGTATTTGCCAAGTCAGACACCTCAGAAGAATATACGTGTGATACCAGGTAAGATTCTATATGTGCATATAAAAATACATGTGCTTAATTGGCTACAGAGAAAGGGAGACAGGTATTCACATATTTGTTAACTTTAAAAACATGTGGAGAACTATTTCAGTTAAAAATTAGCTAGATTTATAACACCTACCCTATATCATTCAAAAGGCAAGTCCAACTATACACCATGCCTCCTCTGTACTGCTTGTATTTCCATTCTGTTTGGATTATTTTTCTCCATCATATTAGGATTAGTAGTCAGAGTCTAGTAGGTTATGGTTTAGTGTCAGGTGTCTGGGCCGGCTGGACACTTCAACGTGGGCGTTGAACCTTGTTGGGGAGGAATGAAGGGACAAGAGTGATGAGAGAAGACAGCAAGACAACAGTTCTGATCATGCTGAAAACTTTTATAGTTCTCACAGTGTATTTATATGCTGCGGATGAGAAAGCTCTCTTATCGGCAGTTGCTGGATGTCTTCACAGGGTGAGATAACCTCAGGATATTTTAGGAAGACGGATAGCCGCAGGATGTCTCAGGGTGATAGATGGCTGCGGGATGTCTCCCAGGCAGGAAATCTCGCAGGGGTCTATTTCTTGTAAGTGTCAGGCTATTCTTTGAAGGAGAACTTCCTTCTAGCCCCTGACATCTTCCCCCTTTCTTATATAAAATATTTGACCATACCTTACAGGCCAATGTTTTAGGGGGTTATAGAGGCTCTGTTTCTCTAACAGGCCTTAGAATATCTCCTGATCTGATCGAGCATGTTTACTAGGAGATTTCGTGGTGGCCTAGGCATGTTTTTTAAGGAGACGGCTTTGAGGGGGAAGCATGCCAACTGCCATGCACCAGAGCGTGTCACTCAGAACACTTGGGTTTTGGGAACCATGGATCCATCCTCCTGCAGTCCTTCCTGCACCCTCTGTTATTATGGCCTAACGTCCTCACTCCATGGGTGTGTCCTCCCCCAAACAGAGGGGCCCATGGAGGACGAACCCTTATGGCAAGGGCAGAAGATGGTTGGTCAGAGCTGTTACTTAGAGTTTTATATAAGAAAGCGAGATCTGTGGGCATGTAACCTTAAGAAATAAGCTTGTGAGGAGGGTAGAACATCCTTTTAAATGTTGGCAGCACGGTCTTCCATATCCAGGCGATGATAGTGGACCTGTAGGGGCTTAGAGGCCAAAATATTAATCTGTTCTTTAATAAATTGTAACAGCCTGTTTATAATGCAGGGTCCTAGGGACACCATTAAAAGTAAACCCAACAAAGGGCCTAATAGGGGAAGAAGATAGGGCAGAAATCCATTAAGCCCAGTCCAGAGGGGATTTTCAAATATTTCCCTTCGTCTCTTTTCTAGATCTTCTTGAAGCTGCTTAATTTTAGTGCATACTATGCCAGAATTATTGGCATAAATGCAGCATCATTCCCCTAAGGCCAAGCAAATACCTCCCTGGTTAGCTGTCAGCAAATTTAAGCCTCGTCTTTTTTGAAGGAACACTTCTGCCAGGGAGTCTATTTGGTCCTGCAAATCTTTAATGGTTCATGATAGAGTTTTTATCAGTTGTTACTGATAGAGTTTATAATTTGTTGAGACAGGCGATGGTAAGATTGAATAGACGTGCCTAAGCAAGTGTACCTGTGCCCACAGGAACTGTTATTCCAAGGCTGGCAGATTGTTGGCTGCATCTGAAAAAGAAGAAATTTTGTCCTCATGAGGAGTCCCTCTGTCCCTGTTTTGAGGTAAGTCATTAACCTGTTTAACCAGGAGTTCTGGTAACCATCTTGGGGCTGTTTGATCTTGGTCCAAAACATAAGCTGAGCCTCCTCCCCAGATGAGGACAGGATCTGGGCCTTTTTATTTATTTGTAAGGGGATTGTGTCACATAACAGGTGGGCGAACAGAATTGGACGAGGGATGGCAGTGTCTGTCTGCTGCCAAATGGCCTTCATTGTCAAGGGTAAGAAAAATAAGGGCAAATAATGCATTGTTAAGGCGATGCCTGGGTGTGGTAAATACAAGGGAGGAAGCCTTAAGGAGGGTTAGCCAAGTTTTTAAGTTAAGGTGGGCAAGTTCCACAATGCCTTGGCCCTGAGGGTTGTATGGAATTCCAGGAGTATGACAAATTTGCAAGGTAGCACAAAACTGTTTAAACTTGGCAATGGTATATGTAGGATAAATATCTGTTTTAATATGTATTGGTTTACCCATAACAGAAAAGGCTGAAACAAGATGAGAAAGGACATCTTTGGTAGCCTCTCCAGAATGTGGTGATGCAAAAATAAAGCCGCTGAAGGTATCTACAGAAATGTGTATATATATTTGGCTATTACAAATTCAAGAAAATGAGTAACATCCATTTGCCAAAACTGATCGGGCAGTAATCCTCGGGGGTTAACTCCCAAGTGTTGAATGGGGAGGGAGACAGCGCAACTAGGGCATGCTTTTACTATTTCTCGTGCCTGTTGCCTGGTAATTTTACAAAGTAATCAAAGGCTCTGGAAATTTAAATGGTGTAGATTGTGTAACTCCGTGGCCTTTTGAATGGAGCCAACAAAAATTGGAAAGATGGAACGAGTTGCTGCATCAGCTTGGGCATTACCTTGAATTAGAGGGCTGGAAAGATCAGAGTGTGCCCTTATGTGTCCTAAGAAAAATGGGTGTTGTCTGACCTGAATTAGCTGCTGAAGCTGGTGAAACAGAAAGGCCGCATTGTTAGAAGCCTTAATGGGGGGGTGAAATCACCAGCAGGTCCACAGAATGAGCAATGTAGCCACTGTCTTTATAAATATTAACAGGATTATAAAAAATGTTATAAAAACTTGTGTTATGTCAAACAATTCCACAAACTGTGGTGACTGATAGACAGTATCAAAGGTGGTAGGCTGGTTATTGACAACAAAGACCGCTCGGCCATTACAGGAACCATCTGTAAAGACAGTAAGGGCTTGAGGAATGGGAGCATTTTGAGTAATTTCAGGAAAAGTAAATGGATGTAACTGGACAAAATGTAAAGGGGGGTCATTGGGGAGGTGGTGATCAATTGTTCCCAAAAGCCTGATAGGGAAATACCTCATTCATCCCTTGTCTCTAGTAAAAATTGGGTTTGGTCCTTAGTATATGGAATAAAAATATTATCAGGGTCTTTGCCAAAATGTTGTAGAGAAATCAAATGACCTTTAAAAATAATAGAAGCTACCTGAGCAAGATAAACAGTAATAACCTTCGAGGATGTGGTGGGTAAATGGACCCAAAACAAGGGGCAGTCTTTATTTTTAAAATGTGGATCTCGCTGCCAAAATATTCCTGTGGGTGTATGAGGAGTGTGTAAAATAACCAGAACCAGAGGAAGGTTATAAGAAATTTGCGTAACAAATTGTTGGGCAATGGCTTCTGTGACTTGGTTTAATGCCTGTTATGCCTTGGGAGTAAGATTTTGAGGGGAGGAGGGGTGGGAATTACCTCTCAAAATATCATTAAGGGTCAAAAGTACACAAGTGCATAATTTTAAATATGTTATTAGCCATTGAATATGCCTCAGTAATTTCTGAAAATCTTTAAGGGTGTGAAGATGGTCCACACGTAGTTGTATTTTAAAAATTTGGATCTGATTTCTGTAGAATTTTAAGGCCCAAACTTTTATAAGAGTCCTGTGTTTGAACCTTATTAGGAGCTTTCTGTAGTCCCAAGGTAGTGAGGATTTTGTAAAAGTCCAAGTAACAATTATTAAGATCATGGGTATTAGGTGCAGCAATTAACAAATCATCCATGTAATGTAAAATATAAATTTGTGGCCCTCGCTCTCTCACAGGGTCTATTTCTTGAGCAACGTATTTTTGGCAAAGAGTAGGGATGTTGGCCATACCTTGGGGAAGAACCTTCCATTGAAGTCTCTGCATAGGGCCCTGAATATTAATGCAAGAAAGACTAAAGGCAAAATAGGGTCTATCCACAGGATGCAAAGGAATGGTAAAAAAGCAATCTTTTAAGTCCATAACCGTTTTACAATAGTTTTTGGAAATAGCCACTGGTGTGGGAATGTCTGGCTGTAGTGCTCCCATCGGGAGTATAACTTTATTAATGGCACACAAATCTTGTAAAAGGCGCCACTTGCCTGATTTTTTCTTGATAACAAAAATAGGAGTGTACGATGGTGAGGTTGAGGGCTCTACATGGCGGGCTGCCAGCTGTTCCTTCACTAACATGGAGGCAGCCTCCAAATTTTCTTGGGTAAGGGGCCACTGATCCACCCACACAAGAGTCTGAGTCTCCCAAATAATTTTATCTCCATGGGAACAGGAGGGTCAGGAACCGACACTAAAAATCCAAATATCCAAGTCCATATGTATTTTTTTTATGGGTTGTATAGGCTCCACCAGTCCTTGTCTCAGCCTCCCAAGGCCTGTACCAGGGACAAAATTCATACGGAGCATTTGATGAGTCACCATGGAATTGGGACTGGCAAGAATAACTTCTATTTGACTCAAAATATCTCCAGCCCATAGGTAAACAGGGAGGTCAGGAACAACGAAAGAAGTGACAGTTCCCTTATTACCCTCTTTATCAGTCCAGCTAAGAACAGTAGAGCTGACCAGAGGATTTTTGGACTTTCCTATCCCTTTAAGGTCAGTCAAGGATGGGGTGAGGGGCCAACCTGATCACCAGTATTTTTGAGAAATAATTGTCGCCTCAGCTCCAGTAACTACAATTGCTTGGTATTCCTTTCCTTCAATAAGTAAGGTAAGGGTGTGTCTAATATGAGAAATGGGATGAACCCAATATACCTCAGAGGAGCCCAAGGAGGCAGTCCCCCACAGTAGGTTTGGGAGGTGGAAATGCCCCTTAATCTAAGGGAAGAAGCATTAATTGTGAAAGACTTTTTCCTCCTGGGATGGCCGCAATTCTATTAATAACTGTGGCCAGTATTTTTATTTCTCCAGTGAAATCATTATCATTAATGCCAGGGAAGACCTGAACACATTGTAAGGTAGTAGAGGCTCTTCCAAGAATAAGGGCACACGTATGAGATGGAGGGGCACCCATAATTCCAGTTGGTATTATCTGGGGCCCTTGCATTGAGTCTAATATTGTATCAGTGGTGGCACAGAGGTCCAATCCTGCACTGCCTGGAGTGGGTAGTTGGAGGGAGCCAATTGTGGAGAAGGATTTTGAGGTAGGTTGGGAGTTTGGGAGGGAACAAACCTCATTGCCCCAGGGAGTTTCCTGAGAAGTAGGAAGAAATAGGCTGTCTGAGGGCATTTGTCATTGATCTACACTCACTGGCCCAGTGATGACCTTTACCATATCAAGGACAAAGTGTAGCTGGGGTCGGTTTAGCTCCAGTTTGAGGAGACACTATTCTTACTCTTTGTTTGCCTGTCGGTCACCTCCGTGCAAAATGGCCTGGTTGTTTACAAGTAAAGCAAGTACTTGAGCCAGTATTGTAAAAGGCCTTGGTAAATGCGGCACTAATTTGAGACCCATGGCATGGGCTGCATCCACGCCTGCAGAGATTCTAATAAAGTCAGAAAGTTTCCCTTTATCCTTATGATGTCGAAGAACATCCTGACATGCCGGGTTGACATTTTCAAAGGCAAGATGTTTTACAAAGGTGCTTTCGCTTTCGCTTGGTCCAAGCAAGCATTCCACAGCTAGGTAAAGCCGGGGAACAAAGTCGCTATAAGGCTCGTCGGGCCCTTGTCGAGTTCTTGCCAGGGAAGTGATAGCCGAGGCCCTTTCAGGGAGGCGTCTCCAAGCAACTAAGCCAGCCATCTAAATCTGCGCAAAAAGTCCAGCAGGGAAACGTGCCCGTTTAGTTTTAGTGTCAAAAGTTGCATTGCCCACTAGCTTAACATAGGTCCAGGATTTAGAGGAGGCCTTTGTTAATTTTTTTTGAGTAGTTTCTGACAGGGCTCTTTGAAATCTGCATTCCATAGCAGGAAGTCTCCGGCACTGAGGGCAGCTAGGTCTAAAAATTTCCAATCATTGGGAGTAAGAAATTGTGTGCTGCAGCTTTCTAATAAAGCCAACGTATAGGGCACAGTGGGGCCATAGTGAGCACAAGCCTTTTTAAGTTTTTCAAGAAAATGGAGGCTAAAATTTTGTAGACACTCTGGGTTCCTTCCTGCCTAGGGGTGAACTCCTCATCCTCTAAGTCCTGATCTCCTTGATCCATTTCCCCCGCTTCCTCCTCTTTTTCCTCTTCTAAGTCTTTGACCTCAGCCTGGGCAGGCTTATCTATCTGACTGGTGGTGACTGGAAGGCGAGCACAGGCCGATGGAGTGGCTTCGCCTTTGTATTAGACCACTGTGGGCCAGCTTGTGTTGACTCCATTCCTAAGGCTAATGAAGAGAGCTCAGAGTCAAGGGATCTTTATTCTTTTAAAAATTGGATCTGTTCCCGTCCATGTTGGAGAGACTCTCTCAAGGGAGCCAGGTTAGGCAAGGGAAGTGGGGAAAAAATATCTGGGGGGACATTTGGCCCCTGAAGGGCCAGAGCACAAAAGGCAGGAGGGATATAGGAGGGAGGAGAATGTGTAAGTCCTATAGTCTGTGGCAGGGTCCTGAGAGGTGGAGAGTCTTCTGAATGGTAGCGAGCTGCTTCCTTCTCCAAGGTAGCCTCCTCCCCAGGGGTCAATGTTTCTCCGGGATTTAAAACTGCATAAAGGCTGTTGGAAACCATTGGAGCCTTATTCATTAGGGTGGGATTTTGAGGAAGATCAGGAAGGTCCCAGGGTCCTGGGGAGACTAAGAAGGGTCTATGTCTATACTAACTGATGGGCATGCCGAGAAGGGATGAGAGGTCTTTTGCATAGTCTCTTCCCCAATCCTGACAAGTATTAAGGTACCATTGTCAAAGGGTGAACTTTTAAGAATTTCACTAATTTATTTCCAGAAAGAAAAGGTAGGAACAGGCACTTTTTCTGGGCCAAAGGATTCATAATAATCTTTTAAAATGTCTCCTACTCTAAGCCATCTTTTACCATCAATGGTACCTTCAAGGGGAAACCATGGAAAAAATTCTTCGATGTATGAAAAGAAAAATATTAAGTCATTTTTCTTAACACGTGCCCCCCATGTATTTAAGGATTCCTTGTGGCCTGACAAAAACAAATCATGTGACGAAACTGCTTGTCCCATGGTGGGTCACTCACTGTGCGTCATCCCCACTCTCCTCCTGGATCTGTCTCTCAGTGGTGTCTGCTGAGGCAATCGCGAGCTCCACTTGTCCAAATCTTCCAGGAGGACAGGGTTCCCCCTCAGTCAAAGGCTTGAGCCCCAGTCGTTGGGCGCCAGTTGTCCTGGCCTGCAGGACACATCAACGTGGGTAGCAAACCTAGATGGGGAGGAATGAAGGGACAAGAGACACGAGAGATGACAGCAAGACAAAAGTTCTGATCAAGCTGCAAACTTTTATTGTTCACACAGAGGAATTTATATGCTGGAGATTTGAAAGCTCTCTTATCAGCAGTTCCTGGATGTCTTCACAAGGTGAGATAACCTCAGGATATTTCAGGAAGACAGATGGCCACAGGATGTCTCAGGAACACAGATGACTACAGGATGTCTCCCAGACAGGATGTCTCCCTGGGGGCTGTTTCTTGTAAGTGTCAGGCTATTCTTTGAAGGAGAATTCCTTCTACCCCTTACAGTCAGGGATTCAGTATTTCAAATGGAAAATTGGAGAAAGAATCCAATGTGTATGCAAATATGTGCTACCCAAAAATCTTCCCACTCTCATCCAGAACAATGCCTTGACATTACCTTCACCCCAAGTAAGACACAATTAGAGGAGAAGAGTTAGAAAATCTGTGAATACACATCAAGAATGGAAAATGCTCAGGAGTTCACAACCTTGGAGGTGGTAGAGGAGTTTCCAAATGTAAGGGAGAGGGTAAAACTCCACAAACATGGAGCTCTGCTAGACTAAAGACTTTTTGAGAAACTGCCTCTGAGGTTGGGCACTTGAAATATATGTTGTTGTCAGGAGCTTTAGCTCCCTTTGTAGTGAGACCATCAAGCTGGGTCTGCATGTATGTGACCTGGAGGACATGGTTTCTTATTTTCCAAAGGACATGAGGCAGCAGTGCTGAATTCTCTCTTTGTAGGTAAACTGTTGTCACTGAGTGCTAAGTGTCTTCCAGTTTGGAAGCCATTTGCTCATCCTCCAATTTTGTTGTGTTTCTTGCAGCTGCACTGCTAGTTTGGTATTTGCTTCATGAAATACGAAGAGTTCAACTGGGACACAGTACTGGAGGGAGTTCTGTCACATGTGATGGGTAAGGGTCTGCGGGGGAATGCACCAACCAGGCTTCTATCCCACATAGCTTGCCCCCTTCACCATAGCAATCTGATTCTAAACATTGCACTGAAACCTCTCCATATAACAACATACCTTTACATACAAGGGTCTGGGGGCTGCACCATGTCAGTCACAAACCATTTGAAAGCCAATGGCAGATCCACATCACCCAACCACAAATGTTTTAACACACACCTTCACACCACTTCTCTAGGCCGACTACTCAGCAGGGTCCAAATTACTGCCATCTCTGTTCTACACCATTTTCATGAAACCCAATCAAACAGGCACTGTCTGGTATACTCGTGATCATCAATAGAACATCCAAAGATTCTACAGTGCGAAGTGGTCATGGGAATTTCAAAAATTTCATGGTAATTATCAGACATTTTTCAAGGATGAAGTTGGAGGCACTGTGGGTTTCAATTCATTCAGGAACCATTAAATGGAGAGGAAGCTCATTTCATTGAAAATTCTGGAGAATTCTAACAGGCAAGGCTTCCCAAAGACAGGCAAAAAGGTCACATAAAGCCAGGCGTTTGAGGTCTACAATGTGTGGTCCATGTGTGTTTTGACTTGCAACTATGGCTGCCAATTCTTTAAGAATAAAATTATGTGATATTCTTCCTGAGATTCCCAGTTCTCTGTGGAAAGCCACCCTGGGCCTTGATCTCAGTTTCCAAGGGCAACTCTCATGTGTGGCATCCTAAAATCCCAACACAATACATGGCAATACTTCTTTGAGGTCCATTACAAAACTCAGTCTCTAAGGGGAATCACACCAGTGTTCAAGACCAGGTGGACCCATCATCTTTTCCAACAGCCACAAAAATGACCACAATTAAAACCAAAACACTTCCACATGGCCCTCATCTTCTTTCATATCGACACTCATCATAACCTCAGGCTGTAGTTTTTCATGAGGGGCACAGCCAAGAACAGTATCCAAAATAAGGTCCCTTGCCCACATTTGCCTAAAGTCAATGTGGCTGGGAAACCCTTCTAGTGAACCAGGAGTGATCAAAGAGGCCTGCCCTTAATACTGCTCTGATTCTCCATTTTGAGGCCTAATGAATGTGGGGTTTAGATTCTTTATGTTAATTGGAGTCATGAGAAACCTATGAACGTATGATCTAGTCTCTGCAGGGCTTTGAAGAACTCATTTGACCCAAAGGATCCCTATTCTCATAGATGGACATCAGGAACCTTACAGAGGAAGGTGAGAGACTTCATCCACAATGACTGCTCTTTTGGCTCTTTTGGTTTTGGATGCAAACGTGGGATCCTTCTTTAGATCCATCAGGTGCTAAGAATCTAAGCCATAGCCTCACACAGGGCCAAGAGGCTGATTCAGACACATCCCTTTCCAAAGCAATTAAGCAAGGAGCCACAGATGATGCCCATTCATTTCCATTTGAAAACTCTTTTCTTCAGGCTTCCCAAAGGGGTGGCCTGAGGCAAAAAACTTCCTGACATTCAGAGCAACAGAACAATAGGTAATTAAAAGTACCAAAGCAGGGTTTCTTCACTGAGACTTGTCAGAAGCCAGTGGTGAGCCACTATCTGTTTTCTCATACAAGCCCCCTCTTCAGAGCTTTCCTGCATATGGCCATTCTCACATCTGTAGGTACCAAGATAGGCTGACTCTGTCCTTGGTAATTCAAAACTAGTGACACCACTGGGAGTGGGACTGGGACTGGCTCTGTGTGCCTGGCTTCCTGGATGCCAATTTCCATCACCGAGGAAGTGAGGTGAGGTCACTTCCTTCAGGATCTGAATGAGGTCACTGCCTTGGCAACCACTTTGTCCTAACAGTTGCTTCCAAGGGTCCCATGAGATGGAGGCTTCCCCTACTTAATGTGACAATTTCACAAGTTAAAATGTTATATCAACCATTGGCACCCGGGAACAGCTCTCCATACAGGCCTGATTTGGTCCATCTTCTCTACATTAAGAAGAGAGAAGCTGATTAAGACACAACCCTACATCCTGACCAGGTTGTTTGCCATTGAAGATGACTTGTGGTCTCTCAGGTCCTTCATAGCTGCCTACATATTCTCTAGGGATACTTTCAGCATGGACCTTTGAAGTTCTCAGCAGGTAGAGGATCCCTACATTTCAGTATTATAAGACCACCTCTGTCCCTGCTCTTCTGTAAAGTAAGATTGAGGGAACACTGTATGTTTAGGGTTAATAACAGGTTCAATTTGGATTAGGAATCATTTTCTGGATGAATAATGGTATTGGCAACCTGTGAAATTTATAAGAATATAGAGGTGAACTGTGTGTATGAAAATAGAAATCCAAGTAAGATTGGAAGCCCAGAAGTGCATTGGGCCCTTGATTGTGATACTGAGCATTGAATTACATTCTGCACAGATGTCTCAGATAAATTGATATACAATGGCATAGGACATTGTACCTTGGATGATTGAATGTAGAAGCGAACATCCGGTCAAAAAGGGATAGTCAGTAGGAATAGGAAGATAGTAGGTAGGTATAGGAAGAAGGGTGAGTGTATGATTTGGAACAAAATTTCTTTAGCAACAGGGTTTCGGATAGAAAATGAATTTAAATGTCAGCACATGTGAAGAGTCTGTCACAATGATGAAGTGGGAAAAATATGTAGGTAAGCAGATATCAATAGAGACATTATGAAATCAGGGTTGAGTTTGAATATGCAATCTTAGGAAGAAACAAATATGTAGTCATCAATAGGATTGACATTTGAGAGTATAAGTAATCTTGGACATGGATGATTTTAGTAATTCATGTTAATTTTCCATTTTGGCTTTGGTACAATCATAAATGTGAACTTTTAATTTAGTGTCCACAATATTTCTGTGAATAAATGTATATGTAGATCAGGTGACATGAGTATTTCTTCCACCATTTCTGGGAGCAATATTGACTGACTACTTCTGATTGATAGGTACAGATTCTTTATGTGAATTGGAATCATGAGAAACCCAAGCACCTCTTCAGGGATTGAAGAACTCATATGACCCAAAGGATCCCTATTCTCAATTGATGGAGGTCAGGAATCTAACAGAGGAAGGGAAGATACTTCATCCAAAATGACTGAACTTTTTGCCATTTTGGTTTTGGATGCACACATGGGATCTTTCTTTAGATCCATCAGGTGCTGAGAATCTAAGTCACAGCCTCACACAGGGCCAAGAGGCTGATTCAGACACATCCCTTTCCAAAGAAATTTAGCAAAGAGCCATAGGTGATGCCCATTCATTTCCATTTGAAAACTGTTTTCTTCAGGCTTTACAAAGGGTTGGCCTGAGGTAAAGAACTTCCTGACATTCAGGGCAACAGAAAAATATGTAAGCAAAAGCCCCAAAGCAGGGTTTCTGCACTGAGACTTTCCTGGTCACACTGTCCCTGCTCTTCTGTAAAGTTAGATTGAGGGAACAGTGTATGGTTAGGGTTAATAACACGTTCGATTTGGGTTAGGAATCATTCTGCAGGATGAATATTCGTACTGGGAATCTGCAATAATTACAAGAATATATAGGTAAAATAAAAGTATGAAAACAGAAATCTAGGCAAGATTTGAAGCTCAGATGGGCATTGGGCCCTTGAGTGGGTTACTTAGCTTTGAATTATGTTCTGCACAGATGTCTCAGATAAATCGATATACAATGACATAGGACCTTGTACCTTTAATGATTGAAAGTTGAAGAGAACATCCAGTCATAAAGGGAAAGTCCGTAGGTTTAGGACGATAGTCTCTAGGTTTAGAAACAACAATGAGTATAGGATTTGGACCAAACGTTCTTTAGCAATTGGTTTTCAATAAGAGAGTGAATGTAAATATCAGCACATGTGAAGAGTCAGACACAATGATGAAATGGGGAAAATATGTAGGAAAGCAGATATCAATAGAGACATTAACAAATCAGGCAATGTATAAAGTGAGGGATAGGATTAGACATTTTCAACAGGGTTGAGTTTGAATATATAATCTTAGAAAGAAACAAATACATAGGGTTTATCAATAGGATTTACATTTTAGAGCATTAAGCAACCGGGACATGGATATTTTTAGTAATCCATGCTCACTTTCCTTTTAGGCTTTGCTACAATCATAAGAGTGACTTTTGCTTTCTGTGTCCAGAATATTACTGTGTTAAAATTTATATGTAGATCAGGTGACATGAGCATTTCTTCCACCATTACTGGGAGCAATATTTTGAAGACGTATAAATATTGGGGGAACAAAGTGGAGTACCCTGTGTCAATGGATATAGAAATAATGTATGAATAGACGATACTGTGAATAAATAATATAACTGGTTCCAACTTTAAATAGTGTATTGATTTGATATCTGAAAATATACTGGAAATCTTAAACTGATATTGATACATTCACTACAACCAGGTATACATCTAACGGTAATATTAGGGTTATGGTTTATCATGAAGAGTGTGTGAGTTTTGCTTCAAATATGATTATGAAAATCAAAAATAATGTGTTTGGAAAGAAGTCTCATGACAAGACCAGTCAAGAACACTGGAGGAATATATGTGTTCTGAAGCAGGAGGTGATTGAAATTGAAACAAATGCCTATAAATTTGTGAACTTGTGGATGAAAGATATATCATATGATGTGCATAAACTGAAGAAATAGTAATGTACCACTGTTTAATAAAAATGAACCGCAAAATACACATCATGTCCCATAGGAAAATGCTTGCATTGATGTTGAACTTGGTTTTACTGTAGAAATATTAGGATTTGTGTGCACCATTCACTGAAGTTAGTCTTCAGTACTAGGAAACAAATCTGTATTAAAGTTGGATGAATATTTCTGAGAATAATCTTGTGAAAAGTTGATCATAAATCCACATACATAAATATGAATGATTTTAAGGTGTGTATAATAAGATTCATATATTTCATATTTTGAAAAATTTGGAGAGTATATATATATATATATATATATATATATATATATATATATATATAATATATATATATATACACACACACACACACACACACACACACACAGACAGACATTTAAACTAGCAATATATTTGCCAATTGAAATTCATCATGAAATATGTAACATCCACAGGTGCAAAAATATTGATTTCACTGAAAATGGATCTATATATAATGTTGTTCTAATAACAAGCTCACCCATAGGTTGAATTCTCAATTCCAACAGTGTTTAAGAGGAGTGATCTCTTCTCATAACTTGTATATGCCTAGTCAGCAACCTCACAAAAATGTACGTTTGATAACAGGTAGGATTCTATATGTGCATATAAAAATACATGTGCTGAATAGTCTACAGAGAAAGGAGACACCAATTTGTTGAGAGCCACAGCTTAAGGGGCCCCATCAAACTTCCAGTTACCAGCAACATTCCCCTGTGAGATGATTATTGGCTCACAGCGGCCCCAGCAACATCTAGCTGATTGGCTCCTCTGTGGTGATGCACAATGCAGATGCTCATTGAGCTTTTTCCCCGCTCTTTCCGACTGCCAGCTGATGATTGGCTCACAGAAGCCCCAGCAACATCAAGCTGATTGGCTCCTCTGCCATGATGCACATTGGGCAGTTTCCCTGCCCTTTCAGACCACAGAGCTGCTCATTGTGGGACTTTTTTGGCTACACCCACCTGACCCAGCCATATGGCCTCAAGAGCAGGAGGATTGTGGGAGGTGGAGAGGCTTGTGGGTGTGACAGAAACTTTGCAAGGAAGCCAGTGGTGGCAGTTGGGCTCTGAGGGTTTTTCCTAAGGAGCTGTTTTGCTTGGCGTGTGTGGTTCTAAAAATAAACTTTGTTTCTTTTGAAAAGTCGCTCTTGAATCGTGCCCAGCCAGACTGCAGCATTTGGTGGCTCGCACGGGGAGCCACTGAGGGTAAGTGATAAGGTAAACTGCTAGCCCCTGAGGGAAGGGCGAGAGGATCGGTAGCCATTTTAAGATTCCTCTTTTGTTTTGCTTCACTTTTGTTGCCTGTCCATGGAGATGAGTAAGATGGATGAAAAACCGCTCACATCTGAGAAAAAAATTATTTACTTCTGAGGAACAGATAGGGAGAAAGGACGGATGCACATGTCAGTAGGATATAAAGGCTATAATGACTTTTTGTTGTTCCCTTTTTATTTTATTCTGTCTCGGTTTTGTTTGGCATCGTCTTGTTGGGTTGTATTATAGTAGAAATACAGGATCAGAAATTAGTAAAAAAAGAAACTGAAAGAGTGTTAAGTAAATTGTTAGAGGAAGGAGGCACCTCAGTAAAGTCAAGAACAGTCAGGGCATACGTTGATACAATACAAAAATGTAGCCCATGGATTTTTAAGGAGTTGTTAAATATACCATAATGGAACCATCATGGTGAAGATTTAAAAGGGGGGAAAAGAACAGCCCAGGGACTCTGACAGTTGGCACATTGCCATTGAGGACGTTTATATCTAGTTTGCTTAGTCCAAAGACTTCAGATCAGACAAAGATAGAGGAACAAAGCTTAGGTCAGAAAAAGCCATCAGGGGCAAAGTTACAAAAGGAGACTGCTACTAACAACTTTCAATAACTAGAGGGCGTAAGTGTCCAACCAACAGCGCCTCCTCTACAGGAGACTGTTACTAACACCTTTCTATCATCAGAGTATGTAAATGTCCAAATAACAAGGCCACCTCCATATGCTAGGAGGCCCCCAAACCCCGCAGTTGATAGTTCGGTTCCTGAGACAGGATCTCAAGTATTAACATGCCCTGTATTTGAGGTAGGAGGGCAGCGAATTCACCATGCTTTAAATTTCAAAATAGTGAAGCAGCTAAAAGGGGCTGTAACAACCTATGGTCCTCAAGTACCCTTCATTGTAAGCTTGGTCGAATCCATTAACAACTTGAATATGATGCCAGTAGATTGGGCTAATATGTGTAAAGCTGTGCTAAATGGAGGTCAATACCTTTTATGGAAGGTTGCCAATGAGGAATTTTGCAAGGAGACGGCTAGGTGAAATGCAGAAGCTGGTTATCCTCAGAGAAATCTAGATATGTTGTTAGGAAAGGGACCTTATGAGGACCAGCAGCAACAAATTGCATATGATCCTGGCATATACGCACAAATTGCTGCAGAGGCGGTTAGGGCATGGAAGACTTTACAAGGACATGGAGGTTTACAAGGTCAATTATCTAAGGTAATACAAGGAGCTAATGAATCTTACACTGAATTTGTAGATAGGCTTATTCAAACAGCTACCAGAGTTTGGGGGAATACAGAACAAGCAATGCCATTAATAAAAAACTGGCTTATGACCAAGCGAATCGTAGGTGTAGAGATATCACTAGACCATGGAAACATGAAGATTTAAACACATATATTAAATTATGTAAAGACATTAATGAATAAGAGGAAGTCATGGCAGCTGCAGTAAAACAGGCTTTAGATGCCAGAGACATCAATGAACAAGGGCAATTTGTGGCAGCTGCATTAAACAGGCTTTAGATGCAAGGCCAGGAACATGCTACAATTGTGAACAAACAGGACATTTTAAAAGGAATTGCTCCATAGGAAGAGGGTTTAACAAAAATAGGTACCAAAGGAGTAGAATACTGGGTATTTGCCCACGATGCCATAGAGGGAGACATTGGGCTAATGAATGCCGTTCTCAAACCACCATAGAGGGTACTTCATTATCAAAAACGAACAAGGACTAGCTGTTTATCCACGATATCATGGAGAAAGGCACCGGGCTCCATTGCCAAAAAATGGACAGGGGAGCCCAATGCTCTGGGGCCCAAAACCACAAATATACGGAGCACTGGAGGAACCCAGCAACCCCATCAGTGTAGTGCCCAGGACACATTGTGCATCAGACGCCTCATCAGACAAATCAGAGGGAGCGCAGGGTTAGACATCTGCACCTCCGTCAGATCAGTACTAACTGTAGAGATGGGGGTTCAAATCATTCACACATGGTGAAAGGACCTCTTCTCAAAGGAACAGTAGGCTTATTATTGGGACGCAGCTCTTCTAATCTAAAAGGACTTATGATAAGTCCTTGGGTAATTGATACCGATTATGAAGGTGAAATAAAATTTATAGCCAGTTCTCCAAAGGACATATCAGTAATTTCACCAGGAGATAGAATAGCACAGTTACTAATAATACTCAGTCTGCATGATAAATTTTCCAGTCGTGCTGTAGAAAGAGGTTCCAAGGGATTAGGCTCCACAGGTGTAGATTTGGTTATGCTTTCTTTAAATTTAGATTCTCGCCCCAGGCTAAAACTAAATATTCAAGGACATGAATTTAATGGGCTTCTTGATACAGGTGCAGATGTTAGCATTGTCTCTCATCAAGAATGGCCAAAACATTGGCCATTACAACAATACACTCAAACACTTTGAGACCTAGGAGTGGCAACTAATCCCCATAGAAGTGCAATGGTATTGGATTGGAAGGATCCTGAAGAATGTGAAGGAACTATACAGCCATATGTATTGGATAATCTTCCCGTAAATTTATGGGGATGAGATGTCCTAGATCAATTAGGTTTGACATTAACAAATAACATCAATCAAAATGTACCCACTATTATGGCTAGAGAAGGTTTTAGGAAAGGAAAAAGATTAGAAAAACAAGAACAAGGTATAGCAGCGCCAATACAAATAGACCAAGCAACAGACAGACATGGGTTGGATTTTCAGAAAGGGCCACTGAGACAATAAAAATTACTTGGAAATCAGAAAGACCAGTATGGCTTCTTCAGTGGACCCTGACTAAAGAAAAGATACAAGCAGCCCAGTTCCTGGTCAAACAACAATTAGCGGAAGAACATATACAACCTTCTGTATCTCCCCATTATACTTTCATTTCTGTCATCAAAAAGAAATCTGGTAAATGGAGATTATTGCAAGATTTAAGAGCCATTAATAATGAGATGGTTATTTTGGGACCTGCTCAATCAAGGATTCCTCAATTGTCTGCTTTGCCAAAAACTTGGTATGTTTTAGTTATACATATTAAAGATTTTTTTTTTTTTTCATTTCCAATTCTTCTTGAGGATAGTTCAAGTTTTGCATTTACTATCCCTGCACTGAATCATGAAGGTCCTGATCAGAGATATGAGTGGAAAGTACTCCCTCAAGGGATGGCTAACAGCCCAACTATTTGTCATATTTATGTTAACAAAGTAATCCAGCCACTTAGAAATCAAAATCCTGAACTACAAATATTTCACAATATGGATGATGTGTTATTAGCACACAAGTTAAAAACCCATTGCTAGAATGTTATGCCACACTTACAAACTTATTAAAAAATTATAATCTAGGGATATCAATTGATAAAATACAATTAAATTTTCCAATTAATTATTTAGGAGTTCTATTATCCTCAACCATGGTCAGTCCACCAAAAATTCAAATACGGGTAGATCAACTCAAATCAATTAATGACTTTCAGAAGTTATTAGGAGACATTAATTGGATAAGGCCTTATCTAGGTATACCAACAGGAGAGTTGGGACCTATATTTGATATCCTAAAAGGTCCATCTGATCCAAATTCACCCAGAATGTTAATGCCTGAAGCAATAAAGGCATTAAAAATCATTGAAACATATATGGGAAATATGCATTTGGATAGATTTGATAAAATAATGCCTTTATTACTTATTGTGCTACCAACAAAAAATATTCCTACAGGAGTATTTTGGCAAGAAGGTCCATTATTATGGATACATTTATCTTATTCTTCTAACACTATTATTACTAGGTATCCTGAGGCTGAGGGATAATTAATACTCATAGGAATAAAAGCAGCAAAGGGAGTGTGTGGAATTTCTCCCAATAAAATTATTACTCCATACACCTTGAATCAAATTGATGAATTAGCTAATGAGTTAAATACTTGGGCAATAATCATGTGTAAATCTAATGTTTTATTTGATAACCACTTACCATCTAATCTTTTATTGTCTTTTGGGTCATTGCATCCTGTAATTTTTCCAAAAATTACAAGAAAACTCCTATCATGAATGCTCCAAATATATTCACTGATGGGTCAAATAATGGTACAGCAGCAATACTTACACCTGATCAAATTTTTACATTTTTAGCACCCCAAAAATCAGCTCAAAAGGTAGAGCTTAATGCAGTATTATAAGCTTTTGTGATGTTTAAAGATTCTGTGTTTAATTTATTTTGCAATAGTCAGTATATAGTTAATGCTATAGTATCTCTTGAAGATGCTGGTAGGATTTTCCCTTCCTCTACTGTTTTCTGTTTCCTTTCCAGTATACAAAGTCTAATCTGGGACAGAAAATATCCATTCTTAATAGGACATATCTGGGCACATACAGGATTGCCTGGAGCCCTTAGTTTGGGCAATGATTTAGCAGGTAAAACTACACATGACATACATACATATTTTCTGTACACTAGAAGAAGCTATAAATTTTCATAAAAAGTTCATTATCAATGCTAATACTTTACAAAAGCATTTTAAAATAACTAAGGAACAAGCTAGACAAATAATAAAACAATGTCAAAATTGTGTGACCATTTTACCACATTTTAATCTTAGAGTCAATCGTAGAGGATTGATACCTTACCATATATGGCAGATGGATGTCACACACTTGCCAGAATTTGGAAAATTAAAATATTTGCATGTTACAGTTGATACTTCTTCTGGATTTTTGATGGGCTCCCTTCATGGGGGAAAAAAACTAAAGATGTTATAGCTCATTGCTTACAAAATTTTGCCACTGTGGTCATTCCAAAGCAGTTAAAAACTGATAATGCCCCCGGTTATACTTCTACCTCTTTTAAACCATTTTGCTCATCATTTGGCATTACTCATATATCAGGAAACCCATACAATCCACAGGGACAAGCCATAGTTGAAAGAGCACATCACACTATTAAAATGTACTCATTAAAGTAAGAAGACAGAATTGGGAAGGGATATAAATTCCCCAAAGATAAACTTAAAATAACCCTTTTTACTCTAAACTTTTTAAATTTGGATTTTCAGGACTTAGTGCTGCAGAAAGGCATAAGTGTCCAAAAAATGTGTATAAGCCCAAGGTACTTTGGAAGGATATTCTAACAGGACAATGGAAAGTCCTGACCCATTAATTTTCTGGAGTTGGAGGCTGTTTGTGGGTTTCCACAGGAAGAACAGCAGCCGATTTGGATTCCAGAGACATTAACTAAGATCCCGACCCAGTGATTGCCTGGAGTCGGGGGTCTGTTTATGTGTTTCAACAGGGAGAACAGCAGCCGATTTGGATTCCAGAGAGATTAACTGAAGCGATTTCGATAGAACATAATAAGATGATTTGGCTCAAATCCATAACAGCTGATATCCAAAACTCCAGTTTGGCTATCCTTACATCTGCGACAGAACCTGGATGCTTTTTTCAATATCTATTTTATTATTGCCCTTTCTCAAATCATGAAGTTCTCTTTTGTTTTTTTGAGCTCATACAGACCTAGGTTAATGTTTTGCTTATCAGTTCTATTTTTTGACTGTAGAGTTTTTAAACATTGCAATGATGATTTCACATGTAAAATGTTATAAGGCCTTTACTATTATATTATGTGTTGTATGTATTTATTATGTGTGCACACTTGTGTTTTGTGTTATATATTTGAATTTGCGTATGTCCATATATCACATATGATGAGTGCTAATGAAATAATATATCCATTTTTTTTTTATTCACGTGAATTAAATTGTTTAATTTAAATTGGGTAAACAACTGTTCAGGATTGTTTTAATATGTGAAAAAATAGGAGGTTAACAGACGTGTTTGTTTACTTTCACTTTTCCTTTTCATTATATTTAATTATTCTCTTCAAGATAACGTAAATTGTTAAGAAAATTGTTTTCTTTTAGTGCCTTCAGGAATGTTATAGAATTTTTTCTTTAGCCATTATTGCCAGAATTCCTATCTTCATCCCAGTGCCGGTGAAGACAAAGATAAAATCAATCTACAGATTCTGCAATAGCCATCACTGAACTGCTTGTAGAACTTGCCTGGATTATGTATCACTTGTATGCATTGTGAACTCACTTGTATGCATTGTGAACTATCTGCTGGTGCAGCGAATTGTGGCAGTGTTGGGGTACTTATGCTGATGCTGTCATCAGTGATAGAATTTTTCCAATAGGAGCCATCAATTGACTTGGTGTATCTTCCCTATTCTCACTTGATAGAGGTCAGGAAACTTACAGAGGGAGGCGAAAGACTTCATCAGCAATGACTGCTCTTTTGGCAATTTTGGTTTTGGATGCACACATGGGATTTTTCTTTAGATCTATCAGGTTCTGAGAATCAAAGCCACAACCTCACACAGGGCCAAGAGGCTGATTCAGACACATCCCTTTCCAAAGAAATTAAGCAAAGAGCCACAGGTGATGCCCATTCATTTCAATTTGAAAACTGTTTTCTTCAGGCTCCACAAAGGGGTGGCCTGAGGCAAAGACATTCCTAACATTCAGGGCAAGGGAACCATAGGTAAGCAAATTGCCCAAAGCAGGGTTTCTCCAATGAGACTTTTCTGGTTACACTGATCTCTGAGGTTTCTGAGATGTTCCCATTCCCTTCAGCTATCCAGTACATGGCTATGTCACAGAGTTTGCAGGTGGTACATATCTTGGACACAAAACCATGAGCCTATTCTGGAGAGAGACCAGAAATCAGGAGGTGAACAGGAACTTAGGAAGATAGTAGGTGTTGTCTATCCATAAGGCAAGCCACAGTCCATTCATAAAAAGGGCAGAATAAATGCCTGGAAGCTTCCTACTAGTCAGGACACCTCCATTGATGTATTCGCTTTTCTAATAACTACAACCACGGACACAGTGGATACACAGACATAGAAAAACTCGCCTTCTCAAACGACTTACTAGAAACAGTCGACTCCAAACCAAACAAACAACCTTTGCTACCTATTCTCAGAACATGAGACAAAACCACGAACTCACACCCACACCCACTAAGGCACCTCATTCCCACAACAAGGTCTGTGACTATCCGGAGTGTCCTCTGACTGGTGGACCATACTATGTTCCCCCAAAATGGCCTGTCCTTTATCAGATCAGGTCCCTTTTGCCAACTCTGTTAAGTTGTCAGGAGCCAGCAATGAGCCACTACCTGCTTCCTCAGGAAAGGCCCCTCTTCAGAGTTCTCCTAGCATTTGGTCATCCTCACATCAGGAGGTACCAAGAAAGACTGACTCTGTCCTTGGAAAATTCAAACAAGTGTGCCCACTGGGAATGGGACTGGCACTGGCTCTGGGTGGCTGGCTTCCTGGATCCCAAGTTCAGAGAGTTCCATCACCTAGGAAGTGAGGTAGGTCACTTCCTTCAGGAACTGAATGAGGTCAATACCTTGGCAACCACTTTGTCCTAACAGTTGTTTACAAGGGTCCCATGAGATGGAGGCTGCCCCTACTTTCTCTGACTCAGTCATAAGTTAGAATGGTATATCAACCACAGGCACCATGGAACAGCTCTCCACACAGGCCTGGTTTTGTCCATCTTCTCTACATTAAGAACAGAGCGACTGATTCAGACACAATACTTCATCCTGACCGGTTTTTTTGCCATGGAAGATGATTTTGTGCTCTCAGGTCCTTCATAGCTGCCTAAGTCTTCTCCAGGGATCATTTCTGCATGGACCTTTGAGGATTTCAGCAGGTGCAAGATCCCCTACATACCTGTATTGTAAGACCAACTCTGTCCCTGCTCTACTGTAAAGATAGATTGATGGAACAGTGTATGCTTAGGGTTAATAACAAGTTTGATTTGGCTTAGGAATCATTCTGTGCAATGAATAATGGTTTTGGGAACCTGCGATATTTACAAGAATATATAGGTGAAATATAAGTATAAACACAGAAATCTAGGTAAGATTTGATGCCCAGAAGTGCATTGGGCCCTTTATTGAAATACTCAGCTTTGAATTATATTCTGCACAGATGTCTCAGATAAATTGATATACAATGGCATAGGACCTTGTACCTTGGATGATTGAATGTCAAAAAGAACATCCAGTCAGAAGGATAGTCAGTAGGATTAGGAAGATATTCATAGGTTTAGAAAGCAGAGTGAGTATAGGATTTGAACCAAACGTTCTATAACAGTAGGGTTTCGGGTAGAGAATGAATGTAATTATCAACACATGTGAAGAGCCAGTCACATTGATGAACTCTGGAAAGTATGTAGGAAACCATATATCAATAGAGACATTAGGAAATCAGGCAAAGTATAAAGTACGTGATAGGATCAGGCATTTTCAACAGTGTTGAGGTTGAATATATAATCTTAGGAAGAAACAAATATGTAGTCACCAATAAAATTGACATTTGATAGCATTAGGCAACCTGGACATAGATGTTTTTAGTAATCCATACTCACTTTCCATTTAGACTTCGGTACAAACATAAGTGTGACCTTTGCATTTTGTGAAAGAAGTCTCATGAAAAGACCAGTCATGAAACCCTGTGGAAAACATGTTTTCTGAATTAGGAAGTGATGAAAAGTAAAACAAAATGCCTATAAATTTCTGAACTAGTGGATTAAATATATATCCTATCATGTGCATTAACTGAAGAAAAAGAAATGTACCAGTATTGAATAAAAATGAATGACAAAATACACATCACGTCCCATAGGAATCTACTTGCATTGATATAAAACTGTGTCAGTTACTGCAGAAATATTAGGATTTGTATGCACCATTTACTGTTAGTTTTCAGTAATAGGAATCAAATATGTAGTTGAGGTGGATGAATATTTCTCAGAATAATCTTGTGAAAAGTTGATTATTAATCCACATACATGAATATGAATGAATTTACAGAGTGTATAATAAGACACATATATTTCATATTTTGAAAAATCTGTAGAGTGTGTGTGTATATATATATAAACATACACACACACACACACACACACACACACGCACGCACACAAACAGACATTAAAAAGTAGCAATATATGCCAATTGAAATTCACCACGAAATATATGTCATCCACAGTTCCAAATAAATTTGTTTTACTGAACATGGATTCATGTATAATTTTATTGTACTAGGAAGCTCATCAATAGTTTGAATTTTCAGTTTCAACAGCGTTTAGGAGGAGTGATCTCTTCTCACAATTTGTGTCTGCCAAGTCAGCCACCTCACAAGAATGTACGTGTGGTACCAGGTAGGATTCTATATGTGCATATAAAAATACATGTGCTGAATAGGATACAGAGAAAGGTAGACAGGAATTCACATATTTGTTAACTTTAAAAACACATGGAGAACCATTTCAACAAAAAATTGACTAGATTTATAACTCCTACCCTATATAATGCAAAAGGCAATTCCAATGATACACCATTCCTCCTCTGAACTGCTTGTATTTCTATTGTGTTTGGGTTAATTTTCTCCATCATATTAGAATTAGCAGTCAGAGTCTAGTTGGCATGGGTTTGTGTCAGGGATTCAGTATTTTGAATGAAAATTTGGAAAATGATTCCAATGTTTATGCAAATATATGCTTCAAAAGTATCTTCCCACTCTCATCCATAACAATGCCTTGAGATTACCTTGGCCCCAAGTTAGACACAATTAGAGGAGAAGAGTTAGAAAATCTGTGAATACATATCTGGAATCAAATATGCTCACGAGTTCACAAACTTGGAGGTGGTAGAGGAGATTCCAAAAGTAAGGGACAGGGTAAACACTCCACAAACATGGAGCTCTGCTGGACTAAAGACTTCTTGAGGAACTGCCTCTGAGGTTGGGCACTTGAAATATATGTTGTAGTCAGGAGATTCAGCTTCCTTTGTAGTGAGACCATCAAATCTGGGTATACTTCTATGTGACCTGGAATACATGATTTCTTATTTTCCAATAAACATGAGGAAGCTGTATTTAATTTTCTGTTTGTAGGTAAACTGTGGCCACTAGGGGCTAATTGTCTACTCTTGTGGACTCTGAAGCCATTTGGTCATCCTCCAGTTTTCCTGGTGTTGCTTGCTGCTGCACTGGGAGTTTCGTATTTGCTTCACGAATTACAAGGAATTCACCTGGGACAAAGTGCTGGAGGGAGTTCTGTCACCTGTGGTGAGTCAGGGTCTGCAGAAGAATGTACCAACCAGGCTTCTATTCCACATAGCTTGCCTCCTTGACCATAGCAACCGGATTCTGAACATTGGCCTGAAACCTCTCCATATAACAAGATACCTTTACATAGAAGCGTCTGCTGGATGCATCATGTCAGTCACAAGCCAATTGGAAGCCAATGGCAGATCCACATGGCCCCACCACAGATGTTTTTTTATCACACACCTGCCCATCACTGCACTAGTCCCACTACTCAGCAGGGTCCAACTTCCTGGAATCTCTGTTATACACCATTTTCATGAAATTCAGTCAATCAAGTCACTGTCCTGCATAATCATGTTCAGCAACAGGACAACCAAAGTTTCTCCAGTCCATCTGGTCATGGGAATTTCAAAAATTTCATGGTATTTATCTAGCAATTTTTCAAGGATGAAGTTGGCAGCATGTGGGTTTCAATTCATTCAGGGACCATTAAATGTTGTGGAAGTTCATTTCAAATGAAGTTCTGGAGAACTCTCACTTGCAAGGTTTCCCAAAGATTGGCCAAAGGGTCACATAAATCCAGGCCCATTGAGGTCTACAATGTAACGTCCATGTGTGTTTTGACTCTCAAGTAAGACTGCCAAGTCGTTAAGAATAAAATCATGTGATATCAAGCCTGAGATTCCCAGTGGTCTCTGGAAAGCCACCCTTGGCCTAGATCTCAGTTTCCAAGGGTGACTCTCATGCTTGGCCTTCTAAAATCCCAACTCAATTCATGGCAATACTTCTCTAAGTTCAGTTCCTGTACTCTGTCTCTAAGGGAATCACACCAGAGTTCAAACTCAGGTGGACTCAGTCATCCCTTTCAACTGCCACAAAAATAACCACAATTAATTCCAAAACACTCCCACATGGCCCTCACCTTCTTCCATATAGACACTCATCATAACCTCTGACTGTAGATTTCCATGAGGAATGCAGCCCAAGACAGTGTCCAAAATACGCTTTCTTGCCCCTCATTTACCTAAATTCTGAGTGACCTGGACACCCTTCCTGTGAACCAGGAGTGATCAAATAGGCCTGCCGTTAATACTGATCCACTTCTCAAATTTGAGACCTACTGACTGTGGGGTTTAGATTCTTTATGTGAATTGGAGTCAGGAGAAAACCCAACCACCTATGTGCTAGCCTCTGCAGGGAATTGAAGAACTCATTTGACCTAAAGGATCCCTATTCTCACTTGATTGATGTCAGAAACCTTACAGAGGAAGGCGAAAGACTTCATCCACAATGACTGCTCTTTTGCTATTTTGGTTTTGGATGCACACATGGGATCTTTCTTTAGATCCATCAGTTGCTGAGAATCTAAGCTACAGCCTAACACAGGGCCAAGACGCTGATTCAGACACATCTCTTTGCAAAGCAATTAAGCAAAGAGCCACAGCTGATGCCCATTTTTTTTATTTGAAAAAGGTTTTCTTCAGACTTCACAAAGCGTTTTCCTTAGGCAAAGACCTTCCTGACATTCAGGGAAACAGAACAATAGGTAAGCAAAAGGCCCAAAGCAGGGTTTCTCCAATGAGACTTTACAGGTCACACTGGTATGTGAGTTTTCTGAGATGCTCGCCATTCACTTCAGGTATTCAGTACATGGCCATGTCACAGAGCATGGAGGTGGTACATATCTTGGATACAAAACCATAAGCCTATTATGGAGAGTGACCAGATTTCTGGAAGAAAACAGGAACTTAGGAAGATCGTAGGTGTTGCCCATCATTATGGCAAGCCGCATTCTATTTATAAATTGGGCAGCATGAATGCTGGTAAGCTTTCTAAAAGACAGGACACATCCATTGATGCTTTCCCTTTTCTAATATCTACAATCACGGACACAGTGGGATACAGCGACACAGAAACACTCGCATTGTCAAATGACTTACTAGAAACAATTCCCCCCAAACCAAACAAACCTCATTTCCTACCTCTTCTCAGAACATGAGCCAAAACCACAAACCCACACCCACACCCACAAAGGCACCTCTTTCCTCCAAGTAGGTTGTGACTATTTGGAGTGTCCTCTGACTGTGGGCCATTCTAGGTTCCCCCAAAATGGCCTGTCCTGTCTCAGATTTTGTGTCCTTTGCCAAGTCTCTGAAGTTGTCAGGAGCCAGCAGTGAGCCACTACCTGTTTTCTCAGGAAAGGCCCCTCTTCAGAGTTTTCCTGCCATTTGGTCATCCTAACATCAATAGGTACCAAGAAAGACTGACTCTGTCCTTGGGAAATTCAAAAAGTAAAACCGCTGAGACTGGGACTGGGGCTGTCAATGTTTGACTGGCTTCCTGGATCGCAAGTTCACAGAGTTCCATCACCAAGGAAGTGAGGTGAGGTCACTTCCGTCAGAAACTGAATGAGTTCACTGCCTTGGCAACCAATCTGTCCTAAGAGTTGCTTCCAAGCTTCCCATGAGATGGAGGCTGCCCCTGCTTCCTGTGACCCTTTCACAAGTTAGAATGGTATATCACCCATAGGCACCCAGGAGCAGCTCTCCACACAGGTATCATTTGGTCCATCTTCTCTACATTAAGAATGGAGAGGCTGATTCAGACAGAACCCTTCACCCTGACAAGGTTGTTTTCCATGGAAGATGACTTTTGCACTCTCAGGTGCTTCAGAGTTGCCTACATCTTCTCCAGAGATTATATCTGCATGAACCATTGAGGTTATCAGCAGGTGGAAGATTCCCTATATTCCTGTATTGTAACACCAACTCTGTCCCTGCTCTTCTGTAACGTTAGATTGAGGGAACCATGTATGGTTAGGGTTAATAACATGTTTGATTTGGGTTAGGAATCATTATGCTGAATAAATAATGGTATTGGGAACCTGCAATATGTATAAAAATATATAGGTGAAATATATGTATAAAAACAGAAATCTAAGTAACATTTGAAGCCCAGAAGGGCACTGGGCCCTTGATTGGGATACTTAGCTTTGAAAAAATTGATATACAATGGCATAGGAGCTTGTACTTTGGATCATAGAATGTAGAAGAGAACATCCAGTCCAAAAGGATAGTCGGTAGTGAAAGGTTAATAAAATAGGTACTTGTCACTTACTGTTTTTCTGTATGCTTAACAAAACACTGTTGAAATCTTGAGAACTGTTTGCTAATCTTGTTCCCAGAATGTGCTGTCCCCAACTGCCAAAGTGTAGAATGTACTCCCTCACCCGGTTGCATGCAAACCGACCACTCGCCCTGACCCATCAGTATACTTCCCTCCCTGCCCTCTCCAAGGAAAATATATATGTTCTGCTTAAACTGTTCTCAGGGCTCTCTGCTCTATTCAAGTGAGCTCCGAGCCCCAGCATGCTGGACCCAGAATAAACCCTTTGCTGTTGGATAAGACAGTCTGTTAGTGGTCTCTTTCTTCCATGCTCACCCGACCTTTACATATGGAGATTCCACCGAGTTTTGGCAGCGGCGGACAAAAGACCCTAACGGGTTCCTCTTGGGTTAAGTAAGGTGCCTCTTTCTTGTTTCAGTGTTAAGGTTAGTGCTGGGCAAAATGGCTGTCGATGAAGAGCGTGAGTTCTCTCCGATGGTGGCTGACAGACGTGTCACAGAGCCACAGGCCACGTCCCTGGGGAACTTCCCAAAGACTCGGGAAATCGAGGAACAATAGTCTCCTCGACTCAGTAATATTTTGTATCTGATTCGGAATTGCCAGCCCATTGGGTTTTGCTGGCTACTCAGTCCTGGTCTCAGTTTTGGATGTCCATTGAATGTCTTTATTGTCTTGTCTTGTCTGTGTCGTGTGTCTTGCATTCACTCTTTGTGTATCTTTCATTATGGGACACAGCACTTCAATGCCCCTGTCCCTGACCCTTGATCACTGGACCAAAGTCCGCTTAAGGGCTCAGAATCTTTCTTTTTTAGTTAAACGCTGGACCTTTCAGAATCTCTGTGCCTCAGAATGGCCCACCTTTGAATTTGGATGGCCCCTAGAAAGGATCTTTCTACTTCCCACTAATTTAAGAAGTCAGAGATATTGTCTTTCACCCGGGCACACATAGCCATCCGGATCAACAGCCATATATCTTTGCTGGACCTCTGCAAATCTCCTCCTCAATGGGTGAAGCCTTTCTTTGTCCCTTCCCCTGCTCCTACTCCTTCCCCCATGATCTCTCAAACCCTCTGCTCCTTCTCCTCCTCCACCCTTTGTAATCCCTGAGTCAAAAGATTTGACTCTTCTGGACTCTCTTCCCCCTTATTATACCCTGCCTTCGTCCCCCAACCACCAACACCCTCTAAGTGATTCCCATGCAGCTGACTCAGCCTCTCTACCACTGGAGGAATCTAAGCTGGCCCAGCGCCCTCCAGATAACTCCCCCGCAGCACACACAGCCCCTCCTCCGCAGGAGGAAGCTAGCCCAGCTAAGGAAACTTGATGGTGGTGAATGATTGAAAACCCTGGAACTCCTGTGATGCTCCCACTATGTCTCTACAGACCATTGATTGATGAAGGCCATGGGGGGAAAATGCAAGCCTACAAATATTGGCCTTTCTCCTCTTCCGACCTATATAACTGGAAATATAACAATCCCCCTTTTCCGAGGACCCCACAGGGCTCACAGGTCTGGTTGAGTCATTGATATTTTCACATTTGCCTACTTGGGATGACTGTCAACAATTCCTAGGGACTCTCTTCACGACAGAGGAACAAAAGAGAATCTTCCTGGAAGCTATAAAAAAATGTCCTCCAACCAGATTGGAGAGTGATACATCTTCCCAACTTAATCAAAGCTGGTTTTCCTTTGAAACAACCCAACTGGGACACCAACACCATTGAAGTTAGAAAGCATCTGTCCACTTATCGCCAGGTTCTAATAGTGGGCATCCGAGTGGCCACTAGGCGACCAACTAATTTGGCCAAGGTAATAGAGATTATTCAAAGGCCTGATGAATCTCCCTCAATGTTTCTAGAGAGAATTATGGAGGCAAGTAGGAGATATACTCCTTTCGATCCTCAGGCAGAGGATCAAAAGGCATCTGTCATGATGGCCTTTATTGGGCAAGCTGCCCTGGATATTAAAAGAAAGTTACAATGCTTAGATGGATTACAAGATATGACTTTGAGAGATTTAGTCAGAGAAGCCAAGAAAATATACCTTAAGAGAGAAACTGAGGAAGAGAATGAAGCAAAGTGAGGATAAAAGAAACAACAGACAGAATAAGGCGTTGACTAAGGTCCTGGTCACAACAACAAAAGGGCCAGAAATTAAGAAACAGGGAGACAGGAAGGGATACCTGGTCCCATGCCAGAGGCCACCCCTGGCCTCAGATCAATGTACCTACTGTACAAAAAAAAGGACACTGGGCCAAAGAGTGCACTAGAGAGGGACAGCCACGCCAGTCAGCCATTCTGACTCTGGAGGATGACTATGAAAGTCGGGGCTCAGATCTCCTCCCCGAGTTCAGGGTAACTTTTGAAGTGGAGGGGACCCCAGTAATCTTTGAAGTGGATAAAGGGGCAATATACTCATCCCTAGTGTCACATTGGGCCCTCTATCAAATAAAAGGTCTCTAGTTCAAGGGGCTAATGACAGTAAATATCGGGCTTGGACAACTAAGAGGATCATGGACCTGGGGAAAGGAAAAATCCATCACTCCTTCCTAGTAATCCCAGAATTCCTAGCCCCATTGATGGGCAGAGATCTGCTCACCAAGTACCGGGCCAAAATAACTTTTAACCCTGAAGGCCCCCAAGTGGAATTTCTAAATCCTTCACTAAAAACTCCTATAGTCACAGCTCTAAATATGTCAACTCACTCACCTTGGTTCAAAGAAACTGCAGGTATTTCTGAAGTATCAAGAACAGAGTTTTCCACTAACTGACTCACAGCACAAAGAAATAACTAAATGGGTAAAAAAAGCCTGTCGAGTCCATCAATTGGTAAATGCTTACCCTTCCAAGCTTCCTGCAGGAAAGCACCTACGAGGAACCAGACCAGGACAATTCTGGGCAGTTGACTTTACTGAAATTAAGCCAGCAAGGTATGGACATAAATATCTTCTAGTCTTTGTAGATACATTTTTAGGATGGATTGAAGCCTTCCCCACTAAAAGAAAAAAAAAAAAAAGAAACAGTGCAAATGGTGGTCAAGCAGATCCTGAAAGACATTTTTCAAAGATACGGCCTGCCAAAGGTAATACGGTCTGATAATGCACCGGCGTTCGTGGCCCAAGTAAGTCAGGGGTTAGCCAGGAACCTGGGGATTCATTGGAAGTTTTATTGTGCTTACAGACCCTAGAGTTCAGGACAGGTAGAAAGAATGAATAGAACCATTAAAGAGACCACAACAAAATTAAGCTTTGAGACCAGCATAAATGATTGGACTATGCTCATGCCTTATACAATGTTTCGTGCAAGAAATACGCCCTCTGTTTCTTTGAGTAACCACACCCCCTGTGTATATCTAGGGTGCCTCTCCTCCAGTAATGGACCAAAGCCCAACTCTAAGACCTAACGATCCCTTTCACACCCTCTTGCTTGACAGACTTAAAGCTCTTGAAAGATCTCAGTGATACCTGTGGAAAAAGCTGGCCACTGCCTACCAAACTGGGGACGAGGGGACTCCACATCGATATCAAGTAAGAGATTCATCTACGTAACATGATATCAGGTGTCATCCCTGGAACCCCACTGGAAAGGACCATACCAGGTGGTACTTATAACATCTACAGTGGTAAAGGTAGACGGAATCACTTCCTGGATCCTTGCCTCTCATCTCAAGCCTGCGCCCTGTCCACACTCTGGCTGGAAACTGGAAAAGACTGGTAACACTTTCAAATTGCATATTCACCATGTGGATAAGCCTATAGACTCTCCCCTCGGCCACAAGTAGTCCTAACCCTCATCAGCCCGTTCAGCAGCGTTGGCTGATCACAAATTCTACTGGAAAAGAAGTATAATCTATCTCGCATACAGCCCACTTAGGGACCTGGTGACCATCTCTCCACCCAGACATTTGTCAGCTGGCTATAGGTCTTTCCTAATGGGATATCCCTGATGAAGAGGATCCCACTAAAATTCCATTAAATCCTTCCTTACCATAGATAATGGAAACAAACATTATGGATGTAGGGACACACGAGCCCGATGCAGGTTGGCTAGCCTAGATTACTGTGTTTACCCGGCCGACTGTCAAAGCCATAAACAGCCATGGCTGTGTGGGGGAAAAGCCGACTTCTTCTGTAAGTCATGGGGATGTGAGCATACAGGGGCTGCCTGATGGAACCCAAACTCCGCATTAAATTCAGTACACAGCATTGGCCATATTACGAATTAGAAAACAAAAACTGATGGCAACCAGAGGGGACTCTAGATCCTCAAATCCTGTGTGACCTTTTTAACATCTGCTGGTGCTCAAAAGGGTTAAAGGAGATTCCACTATGTAGAGGCCTTTTCCCTTCTTTGCTCACATCCTGAACTATGCTTATCCAATAGATCCTCACCTTCAGCCTTCTGCTCCAGAGTCTCTGCTGTCACTCCCACCTCAGCAACCTGATTTCTCCACTACAATTATTAGATCAAAAACCCATATCTCTGCTGGTTCTCAGACCATTGCCCCCTTGCTGACGTAGCAGGTACTGAGGTACCCCTCCACCCACTCACTCCTCTCTTCTGCTGTCAGTGCCCGCACCGGGTCCCACCAGGTCCTCTTACCAACTAACCCAAAGCTCAAACCAGCTGAGGAGAGCCCTCAGACCCATATCCAAGATGTAATGAAAATGGCCTTTAAAGTTGCTTTGTCATCACTGAAAACAGTTTACTAAGAATTTAAAGTCCCTAACATGTGTTTTGGGATACTCACAACCATCTTCTTCTTTGCTCTACCTGTCCTACTGCTCAAATATTTGTTGCTAGGAAAATTCCAAACCACTTTCCAATTATTTTTTTACATCTCTCTTTTCTCATTCTCAGATACTCTGAGCTGCTCTCAGCCCCACCTTCTCCGTCTTACCCCTCTGTACCAGGCCCACAGAAAAGTCTTTAACTGACCTCCAGAAGTCTTCACCATGGCTGACTTTAGGACTTTCAGCAAAAGAGTCCCTATAAAAAAGTTCAATGTAGTTAAACTTCCTATTTTCATGTTGCCCTGTTCTACTTGGCCACTGGCTAAAAAAATTAGCAATCCTAATCAAGACACCCCCTTACTAGTTTTTCACAAAAATATGTGAACAAGGCCTCTGGCCTTGACATGGGGTTTCACAGAGATGGCTACATTTCTAAGTTAACGAAGTTAGCAACTGGGCTCCGTGGTAACAGCTGGCAATGGGAAAATAAGAAAGGGAAGAAAAAGCTCTTTCCCTCCCAGGTGTCCTTGAAAAGTTAACTTGCCCAGAACCGAGGAAAAAACAGAAACAAAACTGCTTTTTTCAACTTCTGCAGACTGTGAACTTCTGAGCCCCTTCCATTACATGTTGGGTACAAAATTCTGAAACTACCTAAACTTGGGTTTCAGAGGATTACTTGATTACAAAAGAATCAATGCCCTCTGAATCTGGTTGCCACCAAATAGGACTGTTTCCCTGTCTTCAGTGCTATCTTAGGTGAGTTGCCTTGTCCGTCCCTACTACAGCATGATTCTATATACTTAAACATTGTTAATGTTTTCATGAAATGGTCAACAGATGTGATTAATTGTGTAATCGTGCAGATGTTTCCAAGAGTGCTCTATCACAATGCAGGTTCATTTGAAGATCAAATAGGGGGGGCATTCAACCCGGTTCCACTGAAAATATATATCCCTCAACTTAGCCATCATATTAGGAATAGAAATTGCTGCACTGGTGGCCACGGGAACCACTGCCTTTGTCCATGGGACTCAACAAATGACCCAACAAATGACAGCAATAGACCAAAACTAAGATATTGGAAACCTCCATCAGAGCTTTGCATGAGTCTTTTACCTCTCTCTCTGAAGTTGTTTTTCAGACCACTCGAGGGTTGGACCTCCTTGTCATGAGAGAAGGGGCCTCTGTGCTTCATTGAGAGAAGAAAGTTGTTTGTATGCCGAGCATACTGCAGTTGTAATAAAATCTAAGAGTAAATTAAAAAGATTCCTTGAAAAGCATCAAAGAGATAGAGAGGCCCAAAAAAGGTGGTTTGAGTCTTGGTTCACACAGTCTTCCTGGTTAACTACGTTTTTATCAACCCTGGCCGGTCCAATAATAATCCTCATATTATTGCTAACTATTAAACCCTGTTTTCTCAACCGTGTAATTTCTTTTCTCCAGGCTCAAATTGGACGAGTTAAACTTATGGTAATACCCCACTAGTATACATAGAATGTGACACCCCCCAATGATCATTTTTATGATTAAAAGTAGCCAGAAGAAGAAGTGGGGAATAAAAGGTTAATAAAATAGGTACTTGTCACTTCCTGTTTTTCTGTATGCTTAACAAAACACTGTTGAAATCTTGAGAAATGCTTGCAAATCTTGTTCCCAGTATGTGCTGTCCCCAACTGCCCAACTGCAGAATGTGCTCCCTCACCCAGTTGCACGCAAATCGCCCACTCGCCCTGATCCATCAATAAACTTCCCTCCCTGCCCTCTCCAGGTAAAGTATATAAGCTCTACTTAAGCGATTCTCAGGGCTATCTGCTCTATTCAAGTGAGCTCTGAGAACCAGCATGCTGGACACTCAATAAACCCTTTGCTGTTGCATGAGATAGTCTGTTGGTGGTTTCCTCCTGCGAAGCTTGCCCGACATTTACTATAATGATTGAAAGTAGAAGAGAACATCCAGTCAAAAAGGGATTGTTGATAGAAATAGGAAGATAGTACGTTTAGGAAGAAGTGTGAGTATAGGATTTGGAACAAAAGTTCGTTAGCTACAGGGTTTCGGTTACAGAGTGATTGTTAAAGTCAGCACAGGTGAAGAGTCAGTCACAATGATGAACTTGGGAAAACATGAAGTAAAGCAGATATAAATAGAGACATTACAAAATAAGGCAAAGTATAAAGTGAGTGATAGGATTAGACATTTTGAACAGGGTTGAGTTTGAATACATAATTTAGGAAGAAACAAATATGTAGTCACCAATAGGATTGACATTTGAGAGCATTAGGCAAATTTCAGGTGGATGAATATTTCTGAGAATAATCTTGTGAATAGTTGATTATAAATCCACATACATGAACATGAATGAATTTAGGGAGTGTACATAAGACACATATATTTCATATTTAGAAAAATCTGGAGAGTACACACAGACAAAAAAAGTAGCAATATATGTCAATCAAAATTCATCATAAAATATATATCATCCACAGATCCAAAAATATTCATTTTACTGAACATGGATTTATGTATAATGTTGTTCAACTAGGAAGCTCACCCATTGTTTCAATATTCAGTACCAACAGGGTTTAGTAGGAGTGATCTCGTCTCACAATTTGTATCTGCCAAGTAAGCCAAATCACAAGAACAAACGTGTGGTACCAGGTAGGATTGTATATGTCCATATTAAAATACACATGCTGAATAGGCTACAGAGAAAGGGAGACAGGAATTCACATGTTTGTTAACTTTAAAAATACATGGAGAACTATTTCAACAAACAATTGACTAGATTTATAACTCCTACTCTGTATCATGCAGAAGGGAAGTCCAACTATACACCGTGCCTCCTCTGAACTACTTGTATTTCTATTCTGTTTGGGTTATTTTTCTCCATCATATTAGGATTAGTAGTCAGAGTCTGGTAGGGTATGGGTTAGTGTCAGGGATTCAGTATTTTGAATGGAAAACAGGAAATTGAATCCAATGTGTATGCAAACATATGCTACAGAAAAATCTTTCCACTCTCATCCAGAACAATGCCTTGACATTACCTTCGCCTCAAGAAAAACACAATTAGAGGAGAAGAGTTAAAAAATTTGTGAATACCTATCTGGATTGGAAAATGCTCCCGATTTCACATCATTGGAGTTGGTAGAGGAGTTTCTAAAAGTAATGGACAGGGTAAACACTCCACAAACCTCGAGCTCTGCTGGCCTAAATATTTTTGAGGATCTGCCTCTGAGGTTGAGCACTTGAAATATATGCTGTTGTCAGGAGCTTTAGCTTACTTTGTAGTGAGACCATCAAAGCTGGGTCTGCATCTATGTGATCTGGATGACATGGTTACTTACTTTCCAATGAAATGAGGCAACAGTGCTGAATTCTTTCTTTGTAGGTAAACTGTGGCCTCTGAGGGCTAATTGTCTCTTCGTGTGGACTGTGAAGCCATTTGGCCATCCTCTAATTTTCGTGGTGTTTTTGCTGCTGCTCTGGGAGTTTGGTATTTGCTTCACAAAATACGAGTTCAAATGGGACACAGTACTGGAGGAGTTCTGTCAGGTGTGGGGGGAAGGGTCTGGAGGAGAATGCACCAAACAGTATTTTATCCCACGTAGCTTGCCCCCTTGACAATAGCAACATGATTCAGAACATTGCCCTGAAACCTCTCCATATAACAAGATTCCTTTACATATAAGGGTCTGCTGGCTACACCATGTCAGTCACAAGCCATTTGGAATCCAATGGTAGATCCTCATGGCCCTACCACTGATGTTTTATCAAACACCTGCACACCACTGCTCTGGGCCACTACTCAGCAGGATCCAACTCACTGGCATCTCTGTTCTAAACCATTTTCATGAAACCCAGTAAATCAAGGTACTGTCGGGTATACTCATGATCAGCAACAAGACATCCAAAAGTTTTCCAGTGCCACCTGGTCATGGGAATTTCAAAAATTTCATGGTATTTATCTAACCATTTTTCAAAGATGAAGTTGGAGTCACTGTGGGTTTCAATTCATTCAGGAATCATTAAATGGTGAGGAAGCTCATTTCAATGAAAGCTCTAAAGAACTCTCTCAGGCAAGGCTTCTGAAAGAGTGCCCAAAGAGGCCACATAAAGCCAGGCCCATTGAGGTCTACAAGGTGAGGCCCATGTGTGTTTTGACTCTCAACTCAGCCTGCCAAGTCTTTAATAATAAAATCATGTTATATCCTGGCGGAGATTCCCAGTGCTCTGTGGAAAGCCACCCTGGGCCTAGATCTCAGTTTCCAATGGCGACTCTCATGCATGGCCTACTAAAATTCCAACAAAATTCATGGCAATATTTCTCTGACTTTAGTTCCACAACTCAGTCTCTAAGGGGAATCACACCAGAGTTCAAGCCCAGGTGGACACAGTCATTTTTTCCAACCGACACACGAATGACAAAAATTATAACCAAAACACCTCCACATGACACTAATCCTCTTCCATGTAGAGACTCATCCTCACCTCTGGCGAAGGTTTCTATGAGGGGCGCAGCCAAAGACAGTTTCCAAAATAAGCTCGCTTGCCCCTCATTTGCCTAAAGTCAGGGTGGCCTGGACACCCTTCCTGTGAACCAGGAGTGACAAAATAAGCATGCCTTTAATACTGCTCTGTTTCTCCAATTTGAGCCCTACTGATTTTCAGATATAGATTCTTTATTTCATTTGGAGTCATGTGAAAACCCAAGCACCACTGCAGGGCTTGGAAGAACTCATTTCATCCAAAGAATCCCTATTCTCACTTGATAGAGGTCATGAACCTAACAGAGGAAGGCAAGTGACTTCATCCACAATGACTGATCTTTCTGCAAATATGGTTTTGGATGGACACAAGCGATCATTCTTTAGATCCATCAGGAGCTGAGAATCTAAGTCACAGCCACACATAAGACCAAAAGGCTAATTCAGCCACATCCCTTACCAAAGCAATTAAGCAAAGAGCCACAGATGATGCCCATTCATTTCCATTTCAAAACTGTTTTCCTCAGGCTTCACAGAGGGGTGGCCTGAGGCAAAGGCCTTCCAGACATTCAGGGCAACAGAAAAATAGTTAAGCAAAAGATCCAAAGTAGGGTCTCTCCTCTGAGACTTTCCTGGTCACACTGATATTTGACATTCAGGGCAACAGAACAATAGTTAAGCAAAAGATCCAAAGTAGGGTCTCTCCACTGAGACTTTCCTGGTCACACTGATATCTGAGTTTTCTGAGAATCTCGCCATTCTCTTAAGCTATCCAGTACATGGCCATGTCACAGGGCTTGGAGGTGGTACATATCTTGGAAACAAAACCATGAGCCAATTCTGGAGAATGGCCAGAATTCAGGAAGAAAACAGGAACTTAGGTAGGTAGCAGGTGTTGCCCATGGATAAGACAGGTTGCATTCCATTCATTAATTGGCCAGGATGAATTATGGGAAGATTTTTACTAGACTAGACATATATTAATGCATTATCTTTTCAAATGTCTACAACAACGGACACAGTGAAATACACAGACATAGGAACACTAGTCTGGTCAAACGACTTACTAGAAATAGTCCACTGCAAACGAAAAAACCGACTTTCCTACCTATTCTCAGAACATGAGACAGAACCACAAACACACACCCACTCCCACAAAGGCACCTCCTTCCCTCAAGTAGGTCTGTGACTATCCAAAGTGTTCTCTGACTTGTGGGCCATACTATCTTCTCCCAAAATGGCCTGTCCTCTATCAGATCTGGTTTCCTTGGCCAACTCTGTGAAGGTGTCAGGAAAAAGTGGTGAGCCACTACCTGCTTTCTCAGGAAAGGTCCCTCTTCAGAGCTCTCCTCCATTTGTCCTTCCTCACATCAGTAGGTACCAAAAAAGACTGACTCTGTCCTTGTTAAATCCAACCAAGTGAGCCCACTGATACTGGGACTGGGACTGCTTCTGGGTGCCTGACTTCTTGGATACCAAGTTCAGAGAGTTCCATCACCAAGGAAATGAGGTATGTCACTTTCTTTGGAACTGAATGAGGTCAATGCCTTGGCAAACACTTTGTCCTAAGAGTTGCTTCCAAGGGTCCCATGAGATGGAGCCGGCCTCTACTTCTTGTGACACTTTCACTAGTTAGAATGGTATATCAACCAGAGGAACCTGGTTCCTTCACCCAGGCCTGGTATTGTCCATCTTCTCTACAATAAGAAGAGAGAAGCTGATTCAGACACATCCCTTCATCCTGACCAGGTTGTTTGCCATGGAAGATGACTTTTGCTCTCTCAGGTCCTTTATACCTGCCTAAATCTTCTCCAGGTATCATTTCTGAATGGACCTTTGAGGTTCTCGCAGGTGGAAGGTACCCTAATTTCCTGTATTGTAAGAACAACTCTTTCCCTGCTCTTCTGTAAAATGAGATTGAGGGAACAGTGTATGTTTTGGGTTAATAACAGGTTCGATTTCAGTTAGGAATCATTCTGTGCGATGAATAATGGTATTGGGTACCTACGATATTTATAAGAATATAGAGTTGAAATAAATGTACAAAAACAGAAATCTAAGTAAGATTTGAAGGCCAGAAATCATTCGGCCCTTGACTGGGATACTTAGCTTTTAATTATGTTCTGCAAAGATGTCTCAGATAATTCAATAATAAATGGCATAGGACCTTGTACCTTGGATGATTGAATGTAGAAGAGAACATCCAGTCAAAAAGGGATAGTAGGTAGGATTAAGAAGATAGTCAGTAGGTTTAGGAAGAAGAGTGAGTATAGGATTTGTATCAAAAGTTCTTTCCTAATAGGGTTTTGGTTAGAGGGTGAATGTTAATGTCAGCACATATGAAGAGTGAGTCACTATGATGAGCCTGGGAAAATATGTAGAAAAGCAGATATCAATAGAGACATTATGAAATCATGCAAAGTATAAAATGAGTGATAGGATTAGACATTTTCTACAAGGTTGAGTTTCAATATATAATCTTATGAAGAAACAAATATGTCATCACCAATAGGATTGACATTTGAGAGCATTAGGCAACCTGGACATGGATGTTTTAGTAATCCATGTACAATTTCCCTTTTGGCTTCGGTACAGTCTTAAGTGTGACCTTCACATTTTTAGTTCCAAATATTACTGTGATAAAATGTTTATGTAGATCAGGTGACATGAGTATTTCTAAAACCTTTTCTGGGAGCAATATATTGAAGACATAAAATTAGTTTTGGGGGTACAAAGAGGTGTACCCTGTGTCTATGAATATAGAGATAAAGCATGAATAGACCATAATGTGAATAAATAATATAAGTTGTTCCAAATTTAAATTATGTATTGAACTGATATCTGAAAAATTACAGGAAATCTTATATTGATATACAATCATTCATTCCAACCAATTATACATCAAATGGTAATATTAGTGTTTTGGTTTATCATGAAGAGTGTGTGAGTTTGCTTCAATAGTGATTATGGAAATTGAAAATAATGTGTTTGGAAAGAATTCTCATGAAAAGACCAGTCAAGAAACCCTGACAATACATGTGTTCTGAAGCAAGAAGTGATTAAAGTTGAAACAAATGCCTATAAATTTGTGAACTTGTGGATGAAATGTATATCCTATGATGTGCAAACCCTGAAGAAATAGTAATGTACCAGTGTTGAATACAAATGAACGTCAAATTACATATCATGTGCCATAGGAATCTACTTGCATTGATGTTAGACTGGGTTAGTTACTGTAGAATTATTAGGATTTGTATGCACCATTCACTGAAGTTAGTTTTCAGTACTAGGAAACAAACATGTATTTCAGTTAAATGAATATGTCTGAGAATAATCTTGTGAAAAGTTGATTATAAATCCAAGTACATGAACATGAATGAATTAAGAGAGTGTATATAAGACACATATTTCATATTTTGAAAAATCTACAGAGTGTATGTATATATACAAAAAAAAACACAAATAGACATTAAAAAGTAGCAATATATATGCCAAACAAAATTCATCATTAAATATATATCATCCACAGATGCAAAAATATTTATTTTACTGAACACGAGCTTATGTATAATGTTGTTCTACTAGGAAGCTTGTAGGTTGAATTTTCAGTTGCAACAGCGTTTAAGAGGAGTGAACCCTTCTCACAATTTGTATCTGCCAAGTCAGCCACCTCCCAAAAATGTACATGTGATACCTGGTAGGATTCTATATATGTATATAAATATACATGGGTGAAATGGCTACAGAGAATTGGAAACAAGAATTCACATATCTGTTAACTTTAAAAACACATGGAGAACTATTTCAATTAAAAATTGACTAGATTTATAACTCCTACCTTATATAATGCAAAAGGCAAGTCCAAATATACAACATGCCTCCTCTGAACTGCTTGTATTTATATTTGTTTGGGTTATTTTTCTCCTTTTTATTAGGTTGAGTAGTCTGAGCCTAATAGGTTCGGGTTAGTGTCAGGGATTCACTATTTCAATAGGAAAATTGAAAAATGAATCCAATATGTATGCAAATATGTGCTGCATAAATATTCTTCCACTCTCATCCAGAGCAATGCCTTGTCAATACCTTTGCCCCAATTAAGACACAATTGGAGGAGAAGAGTTAGAAAATCAGTGAATACATATCTGGAATGGAAATGCTCAGGAGTTCACAATCTTGGAGGTGGTAGAGGAGTTTCCAAAAGTAAGGGACTGGGTTAACACTCCACAAACATGGAGCTCTTCTGGCCTAAAAACTTTTTGAGAAACTTTCTGTGAGGTTGGGCACTTGAAAAATATGTTGTTGTCAGGAGATTTGACTTCTTTGCGTGAGACCATCAAAGCTGCGTCTGCATTTATGTGACCTGGAGGACATGGCTTCTTATATTCCAATAAAGATGAGCAGCAGTGCTGCATTATCTCTTTGTAGGTAAACTGTGACCACTGGGGACTAAGTTTCTCCCCATGTGGACTGTGAAGCCATTTGGTCCTGGTCCACTTTTTGGCGTGTTTTTGCTACTGCACTCGGAGTTTGGTATTTGCTTCATGACATACAAGGAGCTAAACTGGGACACAATGCTGGAGGGAGTTCTGTCACGTGTGCTGTGCCAGGGTATGCAGGAGAATGCACCAACCAGGCTTCTATCCCTCATAGCTTGCCCCATTGCCCCCTTGTCCATATCAACCTAATTCTCAACATTGCCCTGAAACCTCTCCATATAACAAGATGCCTTTACATATAAGGGTCTGCTGGCTGCACCATGTAAGTAACATGCCATTTGGAATACAATGGTAGATCCTCATGACCCTACCACTGGTGATTTATCACACACCTGCCCAAAACTGCTCTAGGCCCACTACTCAGCAGGCTCTAACTTACTGGCATCTCTGTACTACACCATTTTCATGAAACCCAGTCAATCAAGGCACTGTCTGGTATACTCTTGATCAGCAATAGGACATCCAAAGGTTCTCCAGTGCCACCTGGTCATGGGAATTTCAAAATTTTCATGGTATTTATCTAGCCATTTTTCAAGGATGAAGTTGGAGGCACTGTGGCTTTCAATTCATTCAGTAACCATTAAATGTTGAGGAAGCTCAATTCAATAAAAGCTCTGGAGAACTCTCACAGGCAAGGCTTCTGAAAGAGTGCCAAAATGGTCACATGATGCCAGGCCCATTAAAGTCTACAATGTGAGGCCTATGTATTTTTCGACTCTCAAATATGGCTGCCATGTCTTTGAGAATAAAATCATGTGATATCCTGGCAGAGATTCCCAGTGCTCTGTGGAAAGCCACCCTGGCCCTAGATCTCAGTTTACAAGGGCGACTCACATGCGTGGCCTCCTAAAATCCAAACAAAATTCATGGCAATACTTCTCTGAGTTCAGTTTCACAACTCAGTCTCTAAGGGGAATCACACCAAAGTTCAAGCCCAAGTGGACCCAGTCATTTCTTCCAACTGCCAAACAAATGGCCAAAATTAAAACCAAAACATTCCCACATGGCCCTCATCTTCTTCCATATAGTCACTCATCGTAACCTCTGGCTGGAGTTTTCCATCAGGGGCACAGCCCAAGACTGTGTCCAAAAAAAGCTCGCTTGCCCCTCATTTGCCTAAAATCAGGGTGGCCTTGACAGCCCTCCTGTGAACCAGAAGTGATCAAATAAGCCTGCCGTTAATACTGCTCTGTTTCTACAATTTGAGGCCTACTGACTTTCAGGTATAGATTCTATATGTGATTTGGAGTCATGCGAAAACCCAAGCACCTCATCAGGGCTTTGAAGAACTCATTTGACCCAAAGAATCCCTATTCACACTTGATGGAGGTCAGGAACCTAACAGAGGAAGACGAGAGACTTCATCCACAATGACTGATTTTTTGCCATTATAGTTTTGGACGCACACATGGGATCATTCTTTATATCCATCATGTGCTGAGAATCTAAATCACAGCCACAAAGAAGGCCAAGAGGCTAATTCAGCCACATCCATTTCCAAAGCAATTAAGCAAAGAGCCACAGGTGATGCCTATTCATTTCCATTTCAAAACTATATTCTTCAGGCTTCACAACGGGGTGCCCTGAAGCAAAGACCTTCCAGATATTCAGTGTAACAAAACAGTACTTAAGCAAAAGGTCCAAAGCAGGGTCTCTCCACTGAGAGTTTCTTGGTCACACTGATATCTGAGTTTTCTGAGATGCTCGCCATTCTTTTCAGCTATCCAGTACATGACCATGTCACAGAGCTTGGAGGTGGTACATATCGTGGACACAAAACCATGAGCCTATTCTGGAGACTGGCCAGAATACAGGAAGAAAACATTAACTTGGGAAGATAGCAGGTGTTTCCCTTCGATAAGACAATCTGCAGTTCATTCATATATTGGGGAGGATGAATTTTGGGAATATTTATACTTTAAAGGACACATTCATTAATGCATTTTCTTTTCTAATGTTTACAACAACGGACACAGTGGAATACACAGACATGGAAATACTTGCCTTGTCAAACGACTTACTAGAACAGTCCACTGAAAACCAAAAACAAAAAAAAAACAACAAAAAAAAACACGCCTTTCCTACCTATTCTCAGAACATGAGACAGAACCACAAACCCATACCCACTCCCACAAAGGCAGCTCCTTCCCCCAAGTATGTCTGTGATTAGAAGGAGTGTCCTATGACTGGTGAGCCATACTATGTTCTCCCAAAATGGCCTGTCCTCTTTCAGATCTGGTTTCCATGGCCAACTCTGTGAAGTTGTCAGGAAAAAGTGGTGAGCCACTACCTGCTTTCTCAGGAAAGGTCCCTCTTCAGAGCTCTTCTGGCATTTGGCCATCCTCACATCAGTAGGTACCAAGAAAGATTGATTTTGTCCTTGGAAAATCCAAACAAGCGAGTCCACTGGGACTGGAACTGGGACTGCCTCTGGGTGCCTGGCTTCTTGGATACCAAGTTCAGAGAGTTCCATCACCAAATAATGAGGTATGTCACTTTCTTTGGAACTGAATGAGGTCACTGCCTTGGCAACCACTTTTCCCTAACAGTTGCTTCCAAGGGTCCCATGAGATGGAGCCGGCCCCTACTTCCTGTGACACTTTCACAAGTTAGAATGAAATATCAACGATAGGCACCCAGGAACAGCTCTACACACAGGTCTGGTTTTGTCAGTCTTCTCTACAATAAGAAGAGAGAGGCTGATTAAGACACATCCCTTCATCCTGACCAGGTGTTTTGCCATGGAAGATGAGTTTTGCTCACTCAGGTCCTTTATACCTGCCTACAACTTGTCCAGGTATCATTTCTGCATGGACCTTTGAGGTTCTCAGCAGGTGGACTGTCCCCTTCTTTCCTGTATTGTAAGAACAACTCTGTCCCTGCTCTTCTGTAAAATGAGATTGAGGGAACAGTGTATGTTTCGGGTTAATAACAGGTTCGATTTGTGTTAGGAATCATTCTGTGTGATGAATAATAGTGTTGGGGACCTTCGATATTTACAAGAATATGGAGGTTAAATATAAGTATGAGAACAGAAATCTAGGTATGATTTGAAGCCCAGAAGGGCATTGAGCCCTTGATTGGGATAATTAGCTTTGAATTATGTTCTGCAAAGATGTCTCAGTTAATTCAATACACAATGGCATAGGACTTTGTACCTTGGATGATTGAATGTAGAAGAGAACATCCAGTCAAAAAGGGATAGTCAGTAAGATTATGAAGCTAGTCAGTAGGTTTAGGAGGAAGAGTGAGTATTTGATTTGGACAAAAGTTCTTTAACAATAGGGTTTCGGTTAGAGAGTGAATGTAAATGTCAGCACATATGAAGAGTCAGTCACTATGATGAGCTGGGAAAAAATGTAGAAAAGCAGATACCAATAGAGACATTATGAAATCAGGCAAAGTATAAAGTGAGTGATAGGATTAGACATTTTCAACAGGGTTGAGTTTGAATACATAATCTTTGGAAGAAAAAAAATTGTAGTCACCAATAGGATTGACAGTTAAGAGCATTAGGCAACCTGGACATAGATGTTATTAGTAATCCATGTTCACTTTTCATTTAGTCCTTCGTGCAATCATAACCGTGACCATTACATTATTTGTCCAGAATATTACTGTGAAAAAATGTATATGTAGATCAGGTGACATGAGTATTTCGTCCACCATTTCTGGAAACAATATATTGAAGACGTAAAATTAGTATTGGGGGTACAAAGAGGTGCACCCTGTGTCTATGAATATAGAGATAAAGCATGAATAGACAATACTGTGAATAAATAATATAACTTGTTCCAACATTAAATAATGGATTGAACTGATATCTGGAAAATTACAGGAAATCTTATATTGATATACAATCATTCATTCCCACCAATTATACATCTAATGGTAATATTAGTGTTTTGGTTTATCATGAACAGTGTGTGAGTTTTGCTTCAAAAGTGATTATGGAAATTGAAAATAATATGTTTGGAAAGAAGTCTCATGAAAAGACCAGTCAGGAAACCTGGAGGAATGCATATATTGTAAAGCAGGAAGCGATTGAAATTCAATCAAATGCCTATAAATTTGCTAATTTGTGGATGAAATATATATCCTATGATGTGCATAAACTCATGAAATAGTAATGTACCATTGTTGAATAAAAATGAACGTCAAAATACACATCATGTCCCATAGGAATCTACTGGCATTGATTTTAAACTGTAGAAATATTAGGATTCTCGTGCATTATTCACCGAATTTAGTTATCTCTTTTTTTAAATTTTTATATATGGTTGTTCAAAACATTACATAGTTCTTGATAAATAATATTTCACACTTTGATTTATGTGGGTTATGAACTCCCATTTTTGCCCCGTATACAGATTGCAGAATCACATCAGTTACACATCCATTGATTCATATATTGCCATACTAGTGTCTGTTGTATTCTGCTGCCTTTCCTATCCTCTACTATCCCCCCTCCCCTCCAGTCTCCTCCCCTCTTCTCTCTCTACCCCCTATACAGTAATAAATTTCTCCTCCTTGTATTATTTTTCCCTTTCCCCTCACTTCCTCTTGTATGTAATTTTGTATAACCCTGAGGTTCTCCTTCCATTTTCATGCAGTTTCCCTTCTCACTCCCTTTCCCTTCCACCTCTCATCCGTGTTTAATGTTAATCTTCTTCTCATGCTCCTCGTCCCTACTCTGTTCTTAGTTACTCTCCTTATATCAAAGAAGACATTTGGCATTTGTTTTTTAGGGATTGGCTAGCTTCACTTAGCATAATCTGTTCTAATGCCATCCATTTCCCTGCAAATTCTATGATTCTGTCATTTTTTAATGCCGAGTAATACTCCATTGTGTATAAATGCCACATTTTTTTCATTCATTCTTCTATTGAAGGGCATCTAGGTTGCTTCCACAGTCTTGCTATTGTGAATTGTGCTGCTATGAACATCGATGTAGCAGTGTCCCTGTAGCATGCTCTTTTTAGGTCTTTAGGTTTTAGACCGAGAAGGGGAATAACTGGGTCAAATGGTGGTTCCGTTCCCAGCTTTCCAAGAAATCTCCATACTGCTTTCCCGTTTGCCTGCACCAATTTGCAGTCCCACCAGAAATATACAAGTGTACCTGTTTCCCCAGATCCTCGCCAGCACTTGTTATTGTTTGACTTCATAATGGCTGCAAATCTTACTGGAGTGAGATGGTATCTTAGGGTGGTTTTGATTCACATTTCTCTGACTGCTGGAGATGGTGACCATTTTTTCATGTACTTGTTGATTGATTGTATGTCCTCCTCTGAGAAGTGTCTGTTCAGGTTCTTGGCCGATTTGTTGTTTGGGTTATTTGTTATCTTATTGACTAATTTTTTGAGTTCTTTGTATACTCTGGATATTAGTGCTCTATCTGAAGTGTTAGGAGGAAAGATTTGTTCCCAGGATGTGGGCTCCCTATTTTCCTCTCTTACTGTTTCTGTTGCTGAGAAAAAACCTTTTTAGTTTGAGTAAGTCCCATGTGTTGATTCTAGTTATTAACTCTTGTGCTATGGGTGTCCTATTGAGGAATTTGGAGGCGACCCCACAGTATGTAGATCGTAGCCAACTTTGTCTTCTATCAGACACCATGTCTCTGATTTGATATCAAGCTCCTTGATCCATTTTGAGTTAACTTTTGTGCATGGCGAGAGAAAGGGATTCAGTTTCTTTTTGTTACATATGGATTTCCAGGTTTCCCAGCACCATTTGTTGAAGATGCTATCATTCATCCATTGCATGCTTTTAGCCCCTTTATCAAATGTAAGATAGTTGTATTTTTTGGATTGGTTTCTGTGTCCTTTATTCTGTACCATTGGTCCACCCACCTGTTTTGGTACCAGTACCATGCTATTTTTGTTACTATTGTTCTGCAGTATAGTTTGAAGTCTGGTATCGCTATACCGACTGATTCACACTTCCTGCTTAGTGTTGTTTTTGATATTCTGGGTCTTTTATTTTTCCATATGAATTTCATGATTGCTTTCTCTATTTCTACAAGAAATGCCGTTGGGTTTTGATTGGCATTGCATTAAACCTATAGAGAACTTTTAGTAATATCGCCATTTTGATGATGTTAGTTCTGTCTATCTATGAACAGGGTACATTTTTACATCTTCTAATATCTTCCTCTTTTTTCTCTTTAGGTTTCTGTAGTTTTCCTTGTATAAAACTTGCACCTCTTTTGTTAGGTTGATTCCCAATAATTTTTTTTTTTAGTATATTGTGAATGGAGTGGTTGTCCTCATTTCCGTTTCAGAGGATTTGTCACTGATATTCAGGAATGTCTTTGATTTATGAGTGTTGATTTTATATCCTGCCACTTTGCTGAATTCATTTATTTGCTCTATTAGTTTCTTTGTAGACCCTTTTGGGTCTGCTAGGAATAGAATCATGTCATCTGCAATAGTGATAATTTAAGTTCTTCTTTTCCTATTTATATGCCTTTAATTTCTTTCATCTCTCTAATTGCTCTGGCCAGTGTTTCGAGAACTATGTTGAACAGAAGTGGTGAAAGAGGGCATACCTGTCTTGTTCCAGATTTTAGGGGGAATGCCTTCAATTTTTCTCCATTCAGAAGTATGCTAGCCTGAGACTTAGCATAGATTGCTTTTACAATATTGAGGTATGTTCCTGTTATCCCTAGTTTTTCTAGAATTTTGAACATAAAGGGATGCTGTACTTTGTCGAATGCTTTTTCTGCATCTATCGAGATGATCATATGGTTCTTATTTTTAAGTCTATTGATGTGATGAATAACATTTATTGATTTCTGTATATTGAACCAGCCTTGCATCCCACGGATGAATCCTACTTGATCATGGTGCACAATTTTTTTGATATGCTTTTGTATCTGATTTGCCAGAATTTAATTGAGGATTTTTGCCTCTAGGCTCATTAGAGATATTGGTCTGTAGTTTTCATTCTTTGAAGTGTTTTTGTCTTGTGTAGGAATCAGAGTGATGTTGACCTCATAGAATGAATTTGGAAGTTCTCCCTCTTTTTCAATTTCCTGAAATAGCTTGAAAAGTATTGGTATTAGTTCCCCTTTAAAGGTTTTGTAAAACTCTGCTGTATACCCATCAGGTCCTGGGCTTTTCTTACTTGGTAGTGTTTTGATGGTTTTTTCTATTTCCTCAATTGATATTGGTCTGTTTAGGTTGTCTATATCCTCCTGACTCAATCTGGGCAGATCATATGACTTAAGAAATTTATCGATGCCTTCACTGTCTTCTATTTTATTAGAGTACAAAGATTCAAAATAATTTCGGATTATCTTCTGTATATCTGAAATATCTGTTATGATATTGTCTTTTTCATCCTGTATGCTAGTAATTTGAGTTCTCTCTCTTTTTGTCTTCGTTAGCATGGCTAAGGGTCTGTAGATTTTTTTTATTTTTTCAAAGAACCAAATGGGTTGATGTGTCTGCTGTGCTTGCAGGCCGCTAGTCCTGTTCCGCCGGTCAGTTGCAGGTCTGCCTACCTTGCGGGAGCGGGTGGTGGCTCTGCTTTGGCCCTACTGCAATTGGGGTGTCGTGACTACCATGCTGGCAGATCGCTGGGCCTGTTCCGGGTGCGGGCAAAGACTCTGCTCTGCCCCTACTCCAATTGGGTTGACGTGACTACCACGCCGGTGGGCCGTTGTGCTTGTACTGGGCGCGGGAGAAAGCTCTGCTCTGCCACTACTCCAATTGGGGTGTCATGTCTACCATGGTGGCAGGCCGCTGGGCCTGTTCCGAAGGTCAGTCACAGGTCTGCTTTTGTGGCGGGCGCGGGGGGCGGCCTGCTTGGCCCCTACTACAATTTGGGTGACGTGACTACCACACCAGCTGGTGGCTGGGCCTGATCTGGGCGCAGGCAGTGGCACTGCTCTTTCCCTACTCCATTTGGGGTGACGTGGGTACCACGCCTGCGGGCCTGATGAATCTTCCTCTATGTTTCTAGAGAGAATTACGGAGGCATATAGGAGATATACTCCTTTCGATCCTCATGCAGAGGATCAAAAATCATCTGTCACAATGGCCTTTATTGGGCATGCTGCCTTGGATATTTAAAGAAAGTCACAATGCTTAGATGGATTACAAGTTATGAGTTTGAGAGATTTAGTCAGAGAAGCCGAGAAAGTATACTATAAGAGAGAAACTGAGGAAGAGAAGGGAGCAAAATGAGGATAAAAGAAACAAAAGACAGACTAAGGAGTTGACTAAGGTCCCGGTCACAATAACAAAAAGGCCAGAAATTAAGAAACAGGGAGACAGGAAGGGATACCTGGTCCCACGCCAGAGGCCACCCCTGACCTCAGATCAATGTGCCTACTGTAAAGAAAGAGGACACTGGGTTCAAGAGTGCCCTAGAAAGAGGCAGCCACGCTAGCCAGCCATTCTGACTCTTCAGCATGACTACGAAAGTCGGGGCTCAGATCCCCTCCCTGAGCTCAGCGTATCTTTTGAAGTGGAGGAGACACCAGTAAACTTTGAAGTGGATACAGGGGCAATAAACTCAGCGCTTAAGGCCCCATTGGGCCCTCTATCAAATAAAAGGTCTCTAGTTCAAGGGGCTAATGGCAGTAAATATCGGACTTGTATAACTAAGAGGATCATGGACCTGGGGAAAGGAAAAATCCATCACTCCTTTTTAGTAATCCCAGAATGCCTGGCAGACTTTTGCTGTACGTCATGGGGATGTGAGCATACAGGGGCTGCCTGATGGAACACAAACTCCTCATCAAATTCAGTACACAGCATTGGCCATATTACCAATTAGATAACCAAAACCGATGGCCCCCAGAGGGGTCTCTTGATCCTCAAATTCTGCGTGACCATTTTTTTTTAAAGAGAGAGGTGAGAGAGAGAGAGACAGAGAGAATTTTTAATATTTATTTTTTAGTTTTTTGCTGGACACGACATCTTTGTTTGTATGTGGTGCTGAGGATCGAACCCGGGCCGCACGCATGCCAAGCGAGCGTGCTACAATTGAGCCACATCCCCAGCCCTGTGTGACCTTTTTAACTTCTGCAAGTGCTCAAAAGGGTGAAAGGAGATTCCCCTATGGGCATGCCTTTTCCATCCTTCACTCATATCCTGAACTATGCTTATCCAATCAATCCTCACCTTCAGCCTTGTGCTCCAGAGTCTCTGCTGTCACTCTCACCTCAGCAACCTGATTTCTCCCCTCCAATTATTAGATCAAAAACCCAAATCTCTGCTGGTTCTCAGACCATCGCCATCTTGCTGAAGTAGCAGGTACTCAGGTTCCCATCCACCGACTCACTCCTCTCTTATCCTGTCCGTGCCCGCCCCGGGTCCCACCAGGTCCTCTTACCAGCTAACACAAAGCTGAAACTAGCTGAGGAGAGCCCTCAGACTCCTATCAAAGATGTAATGAAAATGGCCCTTAAAGTTGCTTTGTCATCACTGAAAACAGTTTACTAAAAATTTAAAGTCCCTCACATGCATTTTGGGATACTCACTCTTGTCTTCCCCTCTGCTCTACCTGTTGTACAGCTCAAGTATTTGTTGCTAGGAAAATCCCAAACCCCTTTCCCATTATTCTTTTACATCTCTCCTTCCTTATTCTCAGATCCTCGGAGCTGCTGTCAGCCCCACCTTCCCTGTCTTCCCCTTCTGTACCAGGCCTACAGAAAATTCTTAACTGACTTTCTACAGAAGTCTTCACCATGGCTGACTTTAGGACTTTCAGCAAAAGAGTCCCTATAAAAGAGTTCAATGTAGATAAACTTCCTCTTTTAGTGTTGCCTTGTTCTACTTGGCCACTGGCTAAAAAAATAAGCACTTCTATGCTAGACACCCCATTACTTGTTTTCCACAAAATATATGAACAAGGCCTCTGGCCATGAGCTGGGGCTTTACAGAGATGGCTATATTTCTAAGATAAAGAAGTTACCATCAGGGCTCCATGGTAACAGCTGTCAGGGGCGAAAAATAAGAAAGGTAGGAAAAAGCTCTTTCCCTCCCAGGTGTCCTTGAAAAGTTAACTTGCCCAGAACTGAGGTAAAAACAGAAACAACAACGGCTTTTTTGAACTTCTGAAGACTGTGAACTTCTGAGCCCCTTCCCTTACATGTTGGGTACAAAATTCTGAAACTACCTAAACTTGAGTTTCAGGAGAATAATTGATTACAACAGAAGCAATGCCCTCTGAATCTGGTTGCAACCAAATAGGACGGTTTCCCTGTCTTCGTTGCTATCTTAGGTGCCTTGCCTTGTCCGTCCCTACAACAGCATAATTGTATATAATTAAACATTGTTTATGTTTTAAAGAAATTGTCAACAGATGTGATTAATTGTGTAATGGTGCAGATGTTTCCCAGAGTGCTCTGTCATGATGCAGGTTCATTTGAAAATGAAATAGAGGGGCATACAACCCGTTTCCACTGGGAACATATATGCCTCACTTTAGCCATCCTATTCGGAATAGGAGTTGCTTCAGGGGTGGGCACAGGAACCACTGCCCTCGTCCATGGGACACAACAAATGACCCAATTAGAAGAAGCAATAGACCAAAACTAAGATATTAGATACCTCCATCAGAGCTTTGCATGAATTTTTAACCTCTCTCTCTGAAGTTGTTTTACAGAACAGGCGAATGACACAAAACACACACACACACACACACAGAAAAAAAAATAGCAAAATATATGTCAATCAATATTTTCATAAAATATATATCATAAAAAGATCCAAAAATATTCATTTTACTGAACATGGATTTATGTATAATGTTGTTCAACTAGCAAGCTCACCCATTGGTTGAATATTCAGTTCCAACACGGTTAAGTAGGAGTGATCTCTTCTCACAATTTGTATCTGCCAACTCATCCACCTCACAAGAATGTATGTGTGGTACCAGGTATGATTCTATATATCCATATAAAAATATATGTGCTGAATAGGCTACAGAGAAAGGGAGACAGGAATTCACAATTTTTTAACTTTAAAAACACATGGAGAACTATTTCAACAAAAAATTGACTAGATTTAACTCCTACTCTGTATCATGCAAAAGGCAAGTCCAAATATACACCATGCCTCCTCTAAACTGCTTGTATTTCTATTCATGGCAATACTTCTCTGAGTTCAGTTCCAGAACGCAGTCTTTAAGGGAAATCCCAACAGAGTTCAAGCCCAGGTGGACCAAGATATTTCTTACAACCACCACACAAATGACCACAATTAAAAACAAAACACTCAAACATGGTCCTCATCTTCTTCCATATAGTCACTCATCGTAACCTCTGTCTGGAGGTTTCCATGAAGGGCTCACCCAAAGACAGTGTCCAAATAAACTCCCTTGCCCCTCATTTGCCTAAAGTCATGTTGGCCTGGACACCCTTTCTGTGAACCATGAGTGATCAAATAAGCCTCCCGTTAATACTGCTCTGTTTCTCCAATTTGAGGCCTACTGACTTTCAAGTATAGATTCTTTATGTGATTTGGAGTCATACGAAAACCTAAGCACCTCTGCAGTGATTTGAAGAACTCATTTGACCCAAGGAATACCTATTCTCACTTGATGGAGGTCAGGAACCTAACAGAGGAAGACGAGAGACTTCATCCACAATGACTGATCTTTTGGCAATTATGGTTTTGGATGCACACATGGGATCATTTTTAGATCCATCAGCTGCTGAGAATCAAAGTCACAGCCACATACAAGGCCAAGAGTCTAATTAAGACACATCCCTTTCCAAAGCAACTAAGAAAGAGCCACAAGTGATGCCCATTCATTTCCATTTGAAAACTGTTTCCTTCAGGCTTCACAAAGGGGTGGCCTGAGGCAAAGACCTTCCTGATATTCAGGGCAATAGAACAATAGGTAAGCAAAAGGCCAAAAGCAGGGTATATCCACTGAGACTTTCCTGGTCACACTGATATCTGAGTTTTCTGAGATGCTGGCCATTCCCTTCAGCTATCCTGTACATGGCCATGTCACAGACCTTGGAGTTGTTGCATATCTTGGACACAAAACCATGAGCCTATTCTGGAGAGTGGCCAGAATTCAGAAGAAAACAGGGACTTAGGAAGGTAATAGGTATTGCTCATCCATAAGGCAAGCCGCACTCCATTCATAAATTAGGCAGGATGCATAATGGGAAGCTTTCTACTAGACAGGACACATCCATTGTTGCATTCTCTTTTCTCATGTCTACAACCACGGACACAGTGGGATACACAGACATAGAAACACTCATTTTGTCAAACGACTTACTAGAAACAGTTCACTCCAAATCAAACAAACCGCCTTCCCTACCTATTCTCAGAATATGAGACAAAACAACAAACCCACACTCACAAAGGCACCTCCTTCCCTCAAGTAGGTCTGTGACTCTCCGGAGTTAACTCTGACTGGTGGGCCATATTATGTTCCCCCGAAATGGCGTGTCCTCTATCAGATCTGCTTTCCTTGACCAACTCTGTAAAGTTGTCAGGAAAAAGTGGCGAGCCACTACCTGCTTTCTCAGGAAAAGTACCTCTTCAGTGCTCTCCTGGTATTTGGCTATACTCACATCATTAGGTACCGAGAAAGACTGACTCTGTCCTTGGAAAATCCAATCAAGTGAGCCCACAGGGACTTGGACTGGGATTGCCTCTCGGTGTCTTGGTTCTTGGATAGCAAGTTCAGAGAGTTCCATCACCAAGGAAATTAGATATTCACTTTCTTTGGAACTGAATGAGGCCACTGCCTTGGCACCCCTTTTTCCTAACAGTTGCTTCCAAGGGTCCCATGAGATGGAGGCTGCCCCTACTTCCTGTGACACTTTCACAAGTTAGAATGGTATATCAACCATAGGCACCCGTGAACAGCTTTCCACACAGGCCTGATTTGGTCCATCTTCCCTACAATAAGATAAGAGAGGCTGATTAAGACACATCCCTTCATCCTGACCAGGTTGTTTGCCATGGAAGATGACTTTTGCTCTCTCAGGTCCTTCATAGCTGCCTATAACTTTTCCGGGTATCATTTCTGTATGGACCTTTGAGGTTTTCAGCAGGTGGAAGGTCCCCTACTTTCCTGTATTGTAAGAACAACTCCGTCCCTGTTCTTCTGTAAAATGAGATTGAGGGAACAGTGTATGTTTAGGGTTAATAACAGGTTCAATTTGGGTTAGGAATCATTCTGTGCGATGAATAATGGTATTGGCAACCTGTGAGATTTACAAGAATGTAGAGGTGAAATATAAGTATGAAAATAAAAATCTGGATATAATTTGAAACCCAGAAGGGCATTGGGCCCTTGATTGGGATACTTAGCTTGAATTATGTTCTCTAAAGATGTCTCAGATAATTCAATATACAATGGCATAGGACCTTGTACCTTGGATGATTGAACGTAGAAGAGAACATCCAGTAAAAAGGGATAGTCAGTAGGTTTAGAAAGATTGTCGGTAGGTTTAGGAAGAAGAGTGATTATAGGATTTAGACCAAAAGTTCTTTAGCAATATGGTTTTGGTTAGAGAGTGAATGTAAATGTCGGCACATATGAAGAGTCAGTCACTATGATAAACTGGGAAAATATGTAGAAATGCAGATATCAATAGAGACATTATTGCATCAGGCAAAATATAAAGTGAGTGATAGGATTAGACATTTTCAACAGGGTTGAGTTTGAATATATAATCTTAGGAAGAAACAAATATGTTGTCACCAATAGGATTGACATTTGAGAGCATTAGGCAGCATGGACATGGATGTTTCTATTAATCCATGTTCACTTTCCTTTTAGGCTTTGGTACAGTCATAAGTGTGACCTTTACATTTTTTTTCAGAATATTATTGTGATAAAATGTATATGTAGATCAGGTGACATAAGTATTTCTTCCACCATTTCTGGTAGCAATATATTGAAGACGTAAAATTAGTATTGGGGGTCCAAAGAGGTGTACACTGTGTCTATGAATATAAAGATAAAGCATGAATAGAACATACTGTGAATAAATAATATAACTTGTTCCAACTATAAATAATGGATTGATCTGATATCTGAAAAATTACAGGAAATCTTATATTGATATACAATCATTCTTTCCAAAATGGTATACATATAATGGTAATATTAGTGTTTTGGTTTATCACTTAGGGTGTGAGTTTTACTTCACCAGTGATTATGGAAATCGAAAATAACTTGTTTGGAAAGAAGCGTCATGAAAAGACGAGTTCAGAAACCCTGATAATACTTGTGTTCTGAAACAGGAATTGATTAAAGTTGAAACAAATGCCTGTAAATTTGTGAACTTGTGGATGAAATATATATCGTATGATGTGCAAAAACTGAAGAAATAATAATGTACCAGTGTTGAATACAAATGAACCTCAAATTACATATCATGTCCCATAGGAATCTACTTGCATTGGTGGTAAACTGGGTCAGTTACTGTAAAATTATTAGAATTTGTAGGCACCATTCACTGAAGTTTGTTTTCAGTACTAGGAAACAAATATGTATTTCAGGTGGATGAATATTTCGGAAAATAATCTTGTGAAAAGTTGATTATAAATCCATATACATGAACATGAATGAATTTAGAAAGTGTATATAAGACACATATATTTTATATATTGAAAAATCTGAATAGTGTGTGTGTGTGTGTATATATATATATATATATATATATATATATATATATATATATATATATATACACACACACACACACACACACAAACTACACACAGACATTAAAAAGCAGCAATATATATGAAAATCAAAATTCATCAGTAAATATATATCATCCACAGATGCAAAAATAATTATTTTACTGAACATGAGTATATGTATAATGTTGTTCTACTAGAAAGCTCCCCTATAGTTTGAATCTTCAGTTCTAACAGCGTTTAAGAGGAGTGATCTCTTCTCACAATTTGAATCTGCCAAGTGAGAAACCTCACAAAAATGTACGTGGGATTCCTGGTAGGATTCTATGTGTGCATATAAATATACATGTGTGAATTGGCTACAGAGAAAGGGAAGCAGGATTTCACACATTTGTTATCTTTAAAAACACATGGAGAACTATTTCAAATAAAAATTGACTAGATTTATAACTCCTACCTTATATAATGCAAAAGGCAAGTCCAACTATACAAGATGCCTCCTCTGAACTGCTTGAATTACTATTCTGTTGGGGTTATTTTTCTCCATTATATTAGGATGAGTTGTCTGATTCTAGTAGGTATGGGTTAGTGTCAGGGATTCAGTATTTCAAAAGGAAAATTGGAAAATGAATTCAATGTGTAAGCAAATATGTGCTTCACAAATATCTGTTAAGGTCTGATATCCTCTCACTCTCATCCAGAAAAATGCCTTGACATTACCTTCACCCCAGGTAAAACATAATTAGAGGAGAAGAGTTAGAAAATCAGTGAATACATACCTGGAATGGAAAATGCTCAAGAGTTCATAACCATGGAGGTGGTAGAGGAGTTTCCAAAAGTAAGGGACAGGGTAAACACAACACAAACAGGGAGCTCTGAGAGCCTAAAAACTTTTTGAGAAACTGCCTCTGAGTTTGGGCACTTGAAATATATGTTGTTGTCAGGAGATTTGGCTTCTTTATTAGTGAGACCATCAAAGCTGGTTCTGCATCTATGTGACCTGAAGGACATGGTTTCTTATTTTCCAATGAAGATGAGGCAGCAATGCTGAATCCTCTCTTTGTAGGTAAACTGTGACCACTGAGGACTAAGTGTCTCTCCGTGTTGACTGCGAAGCCATTTGGTCCTCCTACACTTTTTGTGGTGTTTTTCCTGCTGCACTGGGAGTTTGGTATTTGCTTCACGAAATACCAGGAGCTCAACTGGGACATATTGCTGGAGGGAGTTCTGTCACGTGTGTTGGGTCAGGGTCTGCAGGAGAATGCACCAACCAGGCTTCTATCCCTCCTAGCTTGGCCCATTGCCCCCTCGTCCATATCAACCTGATTCAGAACATTGATCTGAAACCTCACCATATAACAAGATGCCTTTACATATAAGGGACTGCTGGCTGCACCATGTCAGTCACAAGCCATTTGGAATCCAATGGTAGATCCTCATGGCCCTACCACTGATGTTTAATCACACACCTGCCCACCACTGCTCTAGGCCCACTACTCAGCAGGCTCCAACTTACTGGCATCTCTGTTCTACACCATTTTCATGAAACCCAGTCAATCAAGGCATTGTCTGGTATATTCATGATCAGCAACAGGACATCCAAATGTTCTCCAGTGCCACCTGGTTGTGGGAACTTCCAAAAATTCATGGTATTTATCAAGCCATTTTTCAAGGATGAAGTTGGAGAAACTCTGGGTTTCAATTCATTCAGGAACCACTAAATGTTGAGAAAGCTAATTTAAATGAAAACTCTGGAGAACTCTCACAGGCAAGGCTTCCCAAAGAGTGGGGAAAAGGTCACATGAAGCCAGGCACATTGAGGTGTAAAATGTGAGGTCCATGTGTGTTTTGACTCTCAACTATGGCTGCAAGTTTTTCACAATTATATCATGTGATATCCTGGCTGAGATTCCCAGTGCTCTGTGGAAAGCCAGATCTCAGTTTCCAAGGGCAACTCTCATGCGTGGCCTCCTAAAATCCCAAAACAATTCATGGCAATACTTCTCTGAGGTGAGTTCCAGAACTCAGTCTCTATGGGGAATCACACCAGAGTTCAAGCCCAGGTGGACCCAGACATTTCTTCCAACCGCCACACAAATGACCACAATTAAAACCAAAACACTCCAACATGGCCCTCATCTTCTTCCATATAGTCACTCATCATGACCTCTGGCTGGAGGTTTCCATGAGGGGTGCAGCCATTGGTAGTGTCCAAAATAAGCTCACTTGCCCCTCATTTGCCTAAAGTCAGGGTGGCCTGGACACTCTTAATATGAACCAGGAGTGGTCAAATAAGCCTGCCGTTCATGCTGCTCTGTTTCTCCTATTTGAGGCCTACTGACTTTCAGGTATGGAATATTTATGTGAAATAGAGTCATGAGAAAAGCCAAGCACCTCGGCAGAGATTTCAAGAACTCATTTGACCCAAAGGATCAGTATTCTCACTTGATGGATGTCAGGAACCTAACAGAAGAAGGCGAGAGACTTCATCCACAATGACTGATCTTTTGGCCATTTTGGTTTTGGATGCGCACATGCGATCATTCTTTGGATCCATCATGTGCTGAGAATAAAAATCACAGCCACATACAAGGCCAAGAGGCTAATTCAGACACATCCCTTTCCAAAGCAATTAAGCAAAGAGCCACAGGTGATGCCTATTCATTTCAAATTTAAAACTGTTTTCTTCAGGCTTCACAAAGGAGTGGCCTGAGGCAAAGACCTTCCTGACATTCAGGGCAAAAGAACATAAGGTAAGCAAAAGGCCCAAAGCAGGGTTTCTCCACTGAGACTTTCCTGGTCACACTGATATCTGAGTTTTCTGAGATGATCTCCATTCTCTTCAGCTATCCAGTATATGGCCATGTCACAGAGCTTGGAGGTGGTACATATCTTGGACACAAATCCCTGAGCCTATTCTGGAGACTGGCCAGAATTCAGGAAGAAAACAGGAACTTAGGATGATAGCAGGTGTTGCCCATCGATAAGACAAGGTGCAGTCCATTCATAAATTGAGCAGGATGAATTATGGTAAGATTTATACTAGACAGGACACATCCATTAATGCATTCTCTTTTCTAATGTCTACAACAATGGACATAGTCGGATACACAAACATAGAAGCACTCACCTTGTCAAATGACTTACTCGAAACAGTCCACTTCAATCCAAACAAACCGCCATTCCTACCTTTTGTTAGAACATGAGACAAAACCACAAACCCACACCCACTCCCACAATGGCACCTCCTTCCCCCAAGTAGATCTGTGACTATCTGGAGTGTCCTCTAACTGCTCGGCCATACTATATTCCTTCGAAATAGTCTGTCCTCTCTCAGGTCTGGTTTCCTTGGCTAACTCTGTGAAGTTGTCAGGAAAAAGTGGTGAGCCACTACTGGCTTTCTCAGAAAAGGTACCTCTTCAGTGCTCTCCTGGCATTTGGCCATCCTCACATTAGTAGGTACCAAGAAATACTGACTCTGTCTTTGGTAAATCCAAATAAGTGAGACCACTGTGACTGGGAATGGGATAGCGTCTGGGTGCCTGGCCACTAGGATACAAAGATCATAGAGTTCCATCACCAAGGAAATGAGGTATGTCACTTTCTTTGGAATTGAATGAATGAGGTCACTGCCTTGGCAACCAGTTTGTCCTAACACTTGCTTCCAAGGGTCCCATGAGATGGAGGCTGCTCCTACTTCCTGGAACACTTGCACAAGTTAGAATGGTATAACAACCATAGGCACCTGGGAACAGCTCTCCACACAGGTCTGGTTTAGTCGATCTTCTCTAACATAAGTAGAGAGAGGCTGATTCAGACACATCCCTTTATCCTGACCAGGTTGTTTGCCATGGAATAGGACTTTTGCTCTCTCAGGTCTTTCATACCTCCCTACAACTTCTCCAGGTATCATTTCTGCATGGACCTTTGAGGTTTTCAGCAGGTGGAAGGTCCCCTAATTCCCTGTATTTTAAGAACAACTCTGTCGCTGCTCTTCTGTAAAATGAGATTGAGGGAACAGTGTATGTTTAGGGTTAATAACAGGTTCAATTTGGGTTAGGAATCATGCTGTGCGATGAATAATGGTATTGGGAACTTGGATAATTACAAGAACATAGAGGTGAAATATAAGTATGGAAACAGAAATCTAGGTATGATTTGAAGCACAGGACCTTGTACCTTGGTAGATTTAATGTAGAAGAGAACATCCAGTCAAAAATGGATAGTCGTTAGGATTAGGAAGATAGTCGGTAGGTTTAGGAAGAAGAGTGAGTATAGTATTTGGACCAAAATTTCTTTAGCAATAGGGTTTCGGTTAGAGAATGAATGAAAATGTCAGCACATATGAAGAGTCAGTCACAATGATGAACTGGGGAAAATAAGTAGGAAAGCAGGTATCAATAGAGACATTATGAAATCAGGCAAAGTATAAAGTGAGTTATAGGATTAGACATTTTCAACAGGGTTTAATTTGAATATATAATCATTGGAAGAAACAAATATGTTGTCACCAATAGGATTGACATTTGAGAGCATTAGGCAACCTTCACATGGATGTTTTTAGTTAAACATTTTCACTTTTCTTTTAGGCTTCGGTACAATCATAAGTGTGACCTTTACATTTTTTGTTCAGAATTTTACTGTGATAAAATATATATGTGGATCAGGTGACATGAGTATTTCTTCCACCATTTCTGGGAGCAATATTTTGAAGACATATACATTAGTGTTAGGGGTACACAGAGGTGTACCCTGTGTCTATGAATATAGAGATAATGCATGAATAGACCATCCTGTGAATAAATAATATAACTGGTTCCACTTTAAATAATGAATTGAATTGATATCTAAAAATATATATGAAATCTTATATTGATATATATATATATATATATATATATATATATATATATATATATATATATATATACACACACACACACACGCACACGCACAGACATTAAAAAGTAGCAATATAAGAGATCCAACATGGTGGCGGACATGGAGAAATCAAGTATCTGACCTCATTAGCTGCGCAGGCATAGGGAGTCGTAAACTGTCTAAATGCTGTTTGTTCAGAATCACTAGGCAATGCTGACCTGACGTGGATCTGGTGCGAACAGTCTGGGCCCCTGAGAAAACACACAGAGCCCGGATGGGCTGAATAGAAGCTCAGATTTGCCTTCTTCTTGTGACTCAGAACTAAGGTTCCCTCTGAAATAACTGGTCGGCCCTTCTGAATTTACAGAGGTAAAAGGCCACTGGATTGAAATGGGGCTTTGGAGACACAGTCAGGACCCATCCATTGCATTGGTCACCTGGCAAAAGGAACGAATGGTCACCATTTGCATGGGATACCACCATGGAAGAGAACTGATGTCATGGGCAGAGGAGATAACTTCATTGAAAAGTACGACAGGTGTGTAATTCCATATGCATCTCTCTCCACACAGCGGGGAAGCATTAAGGGCCCCTCCCAGCTCTCCCTTAAGGGGCCCTCCCAGGTCTCCCGTGAGAAAGATGGACAGACCGAGGGAATCATGTGCGCTGTGGGACTTGTGGCATGGAATTCCTGGCTACCGCTCCTACCAGTGCTGACAACTGAGGTCTCTTACACCAGCTAATGTGGGCATGGATACCAGAGAGCAAGCAAATTCGCTGGGGGTTCCCAGCCCCAAGCTCTACAAACTTAGGGTCTGAGGGAGGCAAACAGGGAGAGAGTGCCAAGCGTTGATGAAAACAGGGCTACCAGGAGCAGAGACCTGACGTGTAGCAAGTATTGTGGTGAGCGTCACAGTTGAGCGGAGCCTGGCTTGAGGAAACACTAGAGAAGGTCCTAGGCACTCAGGATTAGAGACCCGCCCAGTCTGGGAGGAAGAGCTGCTGCACAGTGATTGGTTCCCACCTATTGAGAGGAGAAGCTTGGCCCAGTGAGCACAGCTCCACCTACTGGAAGAGAAGTTAATTGAACTCTATGACTGCATGTATTATTATTATTATTATTTTATTTTTATTTTTTTTCTTTCATTTAAATTTTTTGTGTTGTTCTTTAACTTATTTTAATGTTTTTATTTTTTTTAATTTTACTATTATTATTATTATTTTAAATTTTAATTTTCATTTTTTAATTATCATTATTATTTTAAAAAAAAATTATTTCTTTCTTTATTTTCTACTTTTTTCTTTTGTCTTTTCATTTCTTTTCAATTTTCTTATTCCCCCATCCTTGAATTCTACCTGCCTATTCTCATTCTCTTTAGTGACTTCTTCCCATCCCTTCTAATATCTTTCCTCCCAAGCTTCAAATAAATTTATAAGAATTAGAAGTAACTCATCACTCAAACAGAACAAGAAGTAACATGAGCAGCATCAAAAAGCAAGAAAGAAAAGGAGTACAAACAATGAACCATAACCTAAATATTCAGGAGGACCTAGAATTATCAGAAAAATGGTCATATAAAGAACTCAAGGAATACCTTAGACAGATGAAATGGAACTTTAAAGAGGATACGAGAGAGCAAATAAATACAGTGAAAGAACACATTGAAAATGAATTACATAAACAGATAAGAGAAGAAGTTAATCTTCTTTATCAGGAGATAGAGATTATAAATATTCAAAGAATAATTCTAGAAATGAAGGAAACGATAAACCAAATTAAAAACTCAATTGAGAGTATCACTAACCATGTGGAGCAAGTAGAAGACAGAATGTCACATAATGAAGACAAAATATATCATCTTGAAAAGAGTCTAGCCAACACAGAAAGGCTGGTAAAAAAATCACGAGAAAAACATCCAAGAGATATGGTATAACATAAAAAAACCAAACTTATGAGTCATCTGGATAGAGGAAGGTACAGAGATTCAAACAATGGGAATGAGTAACCTGTTGAATGAAATAATTACAGAAAATTTTTCAGAAATAAAAAAGGAAATGGATATACAAATTGAAGATGCTTACAGGACACAGAGCACACAAAATCACAGTAGACCAACGCCAAGACACATTGTTATGAAGCTATCCAATATACAGAACAAAGAGAAAACATTAAAAGCTTCAAGAGAAAGGAGGAAGATTACATTCAGGGGTAAACCAATAAGGTTAGCAACCTATTTTTCATCACAGACCCTGAAAGTGAGAGGATCCTGGAACAACGTATTTCAAACATTGAAAGACAATGGATGCCAAACAAGAATTCTGTATCCAGCAAAATTCAGCTTCAGGTACGACAACGAAATAAAAATCTTTCATGATAAACAAAAGCTAAAAGAATTTGCAGCCAGAAAACCACCATTGCAAAGTGTCTTGAGCAAAACACTACACGAGAAAGAAATGAAAAACAACAACCAAAACCATCAGTGGGAAGTGCCTCAGTAATGACAGAGGGCAGGGGAAAAGCTAATCATGGAGAAACAAAGTAAATTTTAAAAAGCGATAAATATTCAAACATGGCTGGCAGTAGAAACCATATATCAATAGTAACTCTAAACATTAATGGCTTAAACTCTCCAATAAAGCAACATAGGCTTGTAACTTGGATTCAAAAAACAAATCCAACAATATGTTGCCTCCAGGAGACATATCTGAATGGAAAAGACATACACAGGCTGAAGGTGAAAGGTTGGGAAAAAATATACCATGCACACGGTCCTCATAAGCAAGCAGTGGTGGCCATCCTCAAATCAAATTAAATCGACTTCAAGACTAATTTAATCAAAAGGGATAATGAAGGAAATTATATACTGTTAAAAGGAACCATTCACCAACAAGACATAAAAATTATCAATATTTACGCACCATTAAATGGTGCTGTGACGTTCATAAAACAAATTCTCCTCAAGTTCAAGAATCAAATAGCCCACAACACAATAATTATGGGTGACTTCAACACACCTCTCTCACCATTGGACAGATCCTCCAAATAAAAGTTGAATAAAGAAACTATAGAACTCAATATCACAATCAATAACCTAGACTTAACTGACATATATAGAATATATCAACCATCATCAAGTGGATATAATATTTTTTAGCAGCACATGGATCCTTCTAAAAAATAGACCATATATTATGCCATAGAGCAACCTTCAGTAAATATAAAGGGTGGACTTAATACCATGAATTTTATTGGATTATAATGGAATGAATCTGGAAACCAATGAAAAAGAAGGAAGGAAAAATCCTACATCACATTGAAAATGAACAACATGTTACTGAATGATTAATGTGTTACAGAAGACATAAATGAGAAAATCAAAAAATTCTTCAAGATAAATGAAAATACAGAAACAACATATCGGAGTCTATGGGACACAATGAAAGGTGTTTTAAGAGGGAAATTCACCACCTTGACCTCATTCCTCATAAATAGGAAAGAACAACAAATAAATGAGCTCACACTTCATCTCAAAGCCCTAGAAAAGGAAGAGCAAAACAACAGCAAATGTAGCAGAAGGCAAGAAATAACTAAAATCAGAGCGGAAAACAACAAAATTGAAACAAAAGAAACTATTGAAAAAATTACAAAACTAAAGCTTGGTTCTGCAAAAAATAAATAAGAAGGATAGACCCTTAGCATCCCTTTATGTTCAAAACATTTGAAAAACTAGAGATAACAGGAATTTACCTCGACATTGTAAAAGCTATCTATGTTAAGCCTCAGGCTAGCATTATTCTGAATGAAGAAAAATTGAAGCATTCCCTCTAAAATCTGGAACAAGACAGAGATTTCCTCTACCACCACTTCTATTCAATATAGTTCTCGAAACACTGGCCAGAGCAATTAGACAGATGAAAGAAATAAAAGGCATGAAAATAGGAAAAGAATAACTTAAATTATCACTACTTGCAGCTGATATGATTCAATATATAGAAGACCCAAAAGGGTCTACAAAAAAAACTACTAGAAGTAAGAAATGATTTCAGCAATGTGGCAGGATATAAAATCAACATTCATAAGTCAAAGGCATTTCTGTATATCAGTGACAAAACTTCTGAAACGGAAATGAGAAAAAAAAACACTCCATTCACAATATCCTCAAAAAATAAAACTAAAATCCTTGGGAATCAACCTAACAAAAGAGGTGAAAGATTTATACAATGCAAACTACAGAACCCTAAAAAGAGAAGTAGAATAAGATCTTAGAAGATGGAAAAATATACACTGTTCATGGATAGGGAGAACTAACATCATCAAAATGGTGATATTCCCAAAAGTTCTCTATAGGTTTAATGTAATGCCAATCAAAATCCTAACGGCATTTCTTGTAGAAATAGAGAAAGCAATCATGAAATTCATATGGAATAATAAAAGATCCAGAATAGCAAAAGCAATTCTAACCAGGATGTGTGAATCAGGCGGTATAGCGATACCAGATTTCAAACTAAATTTCAGAGCAATAGTAACAATGACAGCATGGTACTGGTACCAAAACAGGCGGGTGGACCAATGGTACAGAATGGAGGACACAGAGATTAATCCACAATGCTACAACAATCTTCTATTTGATAAAGGAGCTAAAAGCATGCAATGGAGGAAGGATAGCATCTTCAACAAATGGTGCTGGAAAAACTGGAAATCCATATGTAACAAAATGAAACTGAATCCCTTTCTCTTGCATGCACAAAAGTTCACTCAAAATGGATCAAGGGCCTTGATATCAAATCAGAGACATGGCGTCTGATACAAGAAAAAGTTGGCTACGATCTACATACTGTGGGGTCGGGCTTCAAATTCCTCAATAGGACATCCATAGCACAAGAGTTAATAACAAGAGTTAATAACTAGAATCAACACATGGGACTTACTCAAAGCAAAAAGTTTTTTCTCAGCAAAAGAAACAATAAGAGAGGTAAATAGGGAGCCTAAATTCTGGGAACAAATCTTTACTCCTCACACTTCAGATAGAGCCCTAATATCCAGAGTATACAAAGAACTCAAAAAATTAAACAATAAGATAACAAATAACCCAATCAACAAATGGGCCAAGGACCTCAACAGACATCTCAGAGGAGGACATATAATCAATAAGTACATGAAAAAATGCTCACCATCTCCAGTAGACAGAGAAAGGTGAATCAAAACCACCCTAAGATACCATCTCACTCCAGTAAGATTGGCAGCCATTATGAAGTCAAACAACAAGTGTTGGTGAGAATGTGGGGAAACAGGTACACTTGTACATTGCTGGTGAGACTGCAAATTGGTGCATCCAATTTGGAAAGCAGTATGGAGATTTCTTGGAAAGCTGGGAATGAAACCACCATTTGACCCAGCTATTCCCCTTCTCGGTCAATTCCCTAAAGACCTAAAAAGAGCATGCTGCAGGGACACTGCTACATCGATGTACATAGCAGCACAATTCACAATAGCAAGACTGTGGAACCAAACTATATGCCCTTCAATAGATGAATGGATTAAAAAATGTGGCATTTATACAGAATGTAGTATTACTCTGCATTAAAAAATGACAAAATCATAGAATTTGCAGGGAAATGGATGGCACTAGAGCAGATTATGCTAAGTGAAGCTACCCAATCCCTTCAAAACAAATGCCAAATGTCTTCTTTGATATAAGGAGATTAACTAAGAACAGAATAGGTATGAAGAGGATGAGAAGAAGATTAACATTAAAACAGGGATGAGAGGTGGGAGGGAAAGGGAGAGAGAAGGGATATTGCATGGAAATGGAAGGAGACCCTCAGGGTTATACAAAATTACATACAAGAAGAAAGGGAAAAATAATACAAGGGGGAGAAATTTATTACTGTAGACGGGGTAGAGAGAGAAGAGGGGAGGAGAAGGGAGGGGAGGGGGGATAGTAGAGGATAGGTAAGGCAGCAGAATACAACAGACACTAGTATGGCAATATGTTAATCAATGCATGTGTAACTGATGTGATTCTGCAATCTGTATACGGAGTAAAAATGGGAGTTCATAACCCACTTGAATCAAAGTGACAAATATGATGTATCAAGAACTATGTAATGTTTTGAACAAGCATAAATAAAAATTAAAAAAAAAAGAAAACTAACTTCGGTGAGTGATGCACGCGAATCCTAATATTTTTACAGTAACTGACCCAGTTTAACATCAATGCAAGTAGATTCCAATGGTACATGATGTGTACTTTGACATTCATTTTTATTCAACACTGGTACATACTATTTCCTCAGTTTATGCACATCACAGGATATATATTTCATCGACAATTTAGCAAATTTATAGGCATTTGTTTCACTTTCAATCACTTCCTGCTTCAGAACACATGGATTCCTCCATATTTCTTGACTGGTAATTTCATGAGACTTCTTTCCAAACACATTATTTTCGATTTCCATAATCACTTTTTAAGCAAAACTCACACACACTTCATGATAAACAATAACCCTAAGATGACAATTAGATATATAACTGGTTGGAATTATTGATTGTATGTCAATATATAATTTCTTATATATTTTCAGATAACAATTCAATCCATTATTTAAAGTGGAACCAGTTATATTATTTATTTACAGTATGTTCTATTCATGCATTATCTCTATATTCATAGACACAGGGTACACCACTTTGTACCCCCAATACTAATTTATATGTCTTAAAATATTGCTCACAGAAATGGTGGAAAAAATACTCATGTCACATGATCTACATATATATTTTATCACAATAATTTTCTGGGCACAAAATGCAAAGGTCACACTTATGATTGCACCAAATCCTAAATGGAAGTTGAATATGGATTACTAAAAACATCCATTTCCAGTTTGCATAATGCTTTCAAATGTCATTTCTATTGGTGACTACATATTTGTTTCTTCCTAAAATTATGTATTCAATCTCGATCCTGTTGAAAATGTGTAAACCTATCATTCACTTTACAATTGCCTGATTTTGTAATGTCTCTATTGATATCTTCTTTCCTATATTTTCCGCAGTTCATCATTGTGACTGACTCTTCGCATGTGCTGACATTTACATTCACTGTGTAAATGAAACCGTATTGCTAAAGAACATTTGATCCAAATTTTATACTCACTCTTCTTCCTAAACCTACCGACTCTCTTCCTAATCCTACCGACTATCCAAATTTGAGTGGATGTTCTCTTCTACAATCAATCTTCCAAGGTACAAGGTCCTATGCCATTGATTATCAATTTATCTGAGACAAACGTGCAGAACATAATTAAAAGCTAAGTATCCCAATAAAGGGCCTCATTCCCTTCTGGGCTACAAATCTTACCTAGATTTCTGTTTTTATACTTATATTTCACCTCTATAGTTTTATAAATATCGCAGGTTCCCAATACCATTATTCATCAATCAGAATGATTCCGAACCCAAATTGAACATGTTATTAACCCTAACCATACACTGTTCCCTCAATCTAACTTTACAAAAGAGAAGGGACAGGGTTCGTCTTGCAATACAGCAATGTAGGGGATCTGCCACCTACTGAGAACCTCAAAGGTCCATGCATATTTGATCTCTGGAGAAGATGTAGGCAGCTATGAAAGACCTGAAAGACCAAAACAACCTGGCAAACAACCTGGTCAGCATGAAGGGTTGTGTCTGAGTAAGCCTCTCTCTTCTTAATGTAGAGAAGATGGACCAAATGAGGCCTATGAGGAGAGCTGTTCCGCAAACTGGTGCGGCCAATTTGGAAAGCAGTATGGAGATTCCTGGGAAAGCTTGGAATGGAACCACAATTTGACCCAGCTATTGCCCTTCTTGGACTATTTCCTGAAGACCTTAAAATAGTGTAACTCTGGGATACTGCCACATCGATGTTCTTAGCAGTACAATTCACAATTGCTGCACTGTGGACCCAACCTAGATGCCCTTCAATAGATGAATGGATAACAAATGTGGCATTTATACACCATGGAGTATTACGCAGCACTAAAATATGACAAAATCATGGAATTATCAGGGAAATGTATGGTAATAGAGCAGATTATGCTTAGTGAAACTAGCCAATCCCTAAAAAACAAATACCAAATGTCTTCTTGGATATAATGAGAGCAACTAAGAACAGAGCAGGGAGGAAGAGCAGGAAGAAAAGATTTACATTAACAGAGACATGAGGTGGGAGGGAAAGGGAGAGAAAAGGGAAATTGCATGGTAATGAAGGGAGACCCTCATTGTTATACAAAATCACATATAACAGGTTGTGAAGGGAATGGGAAAATAAACAAGGAGAGAAATTAATTACAGTAGATGGGGTAGAGAGAGAAGATGGGAGGGGGAAAGAGGGGGGATCATAGAGTATAGGAAAGGTAGCAGAATACAACATTAACTAATAGGGCATTATGTAAAAATGTGGATATGTAACCAATGTGATTCTGCAATCTTTATTTGGGGTAAAAATGGGAGTTCATAACCCACTTGAATCTAATGTATGAAATATGATATGTCAAGAGCTTTGTAACGTTTTGAACAACCAAAAAAATAAAAAAAGTAGCAATATATATGCCAATCGAAATTCATCATGAAATATATATAATCCACAGATGCAAAAATATTCATTTTACTGAACATGGATTTATGTATAATGTTATTGAACTAGGAAGCTCACCCATAGGTTGAATTTTCAGTTTGAACAGCGTTTAGGAGTAGTGATCTCTTCTCACAATTTGTATCTGCCAATTCAGCCACCTCACAAGTATGTACGTGTGATACCAGGTAGGATTCTCTATGTGCATATAAAAATACATGTGCTACAGAGAAAGGGAGACAGGATTCCCATATTTGTTAACTTTAAAAACACATGTAGAATTATTTCAACAAAAAATTGACTAGATTTATAGCTCCTATACTATGTAATGCAAAAGGCAATTCCAACTACACACCATGCCTCCTCTGAACGGCTTGTATTTCTATTCTGCTTGGGTTATGTTTCACCATCATATTAGGATTATTAGTCAGAGTCTAGTAGGGTATGGGTTAGTGCCAGGAATTCAGTATTTCAAATGGAAAATTGGAAAATGAATCCAATGTGTATGCAAATATGTGATATACAATAATCTTCCCACTCTCATCCAGAACAATGCTTTGACATTACCTTTGCCCCAAGTAAGACACAATTAGAGGAGAAGAGTTAGACATTCTGTGAATACTTATCTGGAATGGAAAATGCTCAGGAGTTCACAACCTTGGAGATGGTAGAGGAGTTTCCAAAAGGAAAGGACAGGGGTGATCACTCAACCTGATCTTTCATTAATATTGGGAGCCATCTTGCCACAAAGCCATGGAAAGATAATTTTTGCTTTACTATAAATTACTGCAAATTCTGAACCTGCTTGGAATGCCTGCCCATGCCTTGAACTCACCCATGCCTGTCTTACTGACCAGATCACAGCCCTCTCTGAAACCTTACTGAAACCTCATAAATATTGGCCTTCCCTGGCCAGACAATGACCCTCTCTGAGGCTCTAATGGTCCTCATAATTTCTGATGCTGGGGCCAGCAAATAAAAAATGTAAACTACAATTAGTGTGATGCTTGTCAAAGTTCTGTTTTCTGATACTCCCTTTTTGTGTAACTTTTTGGGCTATAAAGCTGGGGTGTAGGAAAGGTGGGGATGCTGTCTTTTTCCCGCCGTTTTGAGAAAAAGAGTCAGCCTAGCCGGTTGAACTAATAAGCTTGCCTTAATTTGATTTTAATTGGAGTCAGTGGTATTTTCTTGCATCCTGGTCTAACATTTTGGAGTTCCCCAGCGAGATGACGTGACCAGATCATAAGACCAGACTGCTGGAAATTCTGACGCTGGCCTTTCCTCCAGGGCTCAGGGCTGGAGAGCCAAGTTCCAAAGCCGTGGAGTGAGCATTCGGTCCAGGGAGCACTGCAGTGAACCATCACACTAAAACTATTAGCAAGCACCTGGTGGAGGAGGCCTCCATAGGTAGGTGGTGCCTTTATAACATCTGATATCCGGTTAAGGGAGATGTCTTCTGATGACAGAGAGGTGGCCTGGGGAGGCTCACATGTACTCCTGTCCAGGACAGTAACAAGAATTGTTCTGTCCTCTGTTCTGTTCTGTATGGAATTTCTCTGAAAGGGTAGAAAGGTGCAGCCGGGCACGCAGGAGCTCCTACCCCGGAGCTTCAGCAAGACATTTCATTGCTCCTCTGTTTTTCTGTATCTTCACCAGGTTTCTGTTTCTTTGTGTTTTATTCTGTGTTCTATATGTTTTTTTGTTTGTTTGTTTTTGTGCATTTTGTTGTGTGATTTCTGTGGTAAAAACTTAAAGATATTGGACGTAAAAATGGGTAATAAAGCAAGTAAGCCTTACACCCTTTGGACTGTGTTCTAAAAAACTGTGTTGAAATTTACCCCCCTTTGTTAAGCAGGATGAGAGAAGCCCCTAGCTGGCAGCCTGGAACTCACCCACTGCAGAGGGCAATGCCTGCTGGCCACCAAAGAACAGAGTATCTCCCAGGTTAACAATGGAAACTCCTTTAAAACCCCTTGTTGCTCCAGTTCAAGAGAGTCACAACCTTTGGGCAGAGTCCCCTGTGTTTCTGCTTTGTTAGCAAAGCAGTAAACCTCCCTTTTTATTTTTCTCAAACCCTGTCCTCATTATTAAATAGGTATTAATTCGCTTCAAGGTCAGAAACCGAAATTTAAGTTACAAATTTTGATAACCCCGCGACCCTGGAACTTTTTGAGAGCTGACTACTGAAATGTTAGGAGATGGAGCGAGATTGGGGTGGAACCAAACCAGAGGAGCTAATCCTATAAGTAAAAGGAGGGACTGAGGGACTCCCAGGATCTACCAAAGCCCTGTTGCTTCAGGGAATTCCTTCCTTCGTTCCCTGCACTGTAAGGATTATGCCACCTCTGTCTTTTTAAAAAAAAGAAAAAGAAAAAGGAGACACTAAATGCAGTAAAGTCACCATGGAAACCCTTGATATTACATTTCAGGTTGCCGTCTGTGAAAACATCTGATCCCCTTGTGAGGACATCTATCCTGCCACTGGTGTAGGAGATTTTTCTCTTATCTGCTCTGTTTTTAAGGCTTCTGTCTGTCAGCCATAGTCTGGAGCTCCTTTCTGTCTGTCTTGTGTCTTTGTTTCTGGCCCTTTAAGACATGTGCAATAATGTGCTGATATTATAAATTGTTTCTTGGGAATGATATTAGTTCAATGTGTGTCTAAATGATGATGTTTTATTGTAACAATCTGGTATCTGGATGGGTTTTTGTAGCATTGCTCAATCTTGCAGTTAAAAGTCGGGTTTAGGTAATTGTTTAGTTTATGATTTCAGATAATTCATGCCAGATAACTTAAATGCTTAGGATGGAAAACTAAAGCACTCTACTTCCAAGTTGGAAAGTAACTTCCCAAACATTCAGTTTTATTTTTCACCAATTTTGAATTGGGTAGACTGAGAAAATATCACAGTGTGTACCAGTGCATTAATTTGGACAAGGATAGTAAATCATATTATGGTATCTGTTGACAAAACAAGATGTAAAGATATAAACTTTTGTGAATTTCATCTTAAAATTGTATCATAATTTTCAACATCCGAACCTCAAAATTATGGTTAAAATGCCTTAGGCCTGAGGTGTCTGCTCAGAATAGCAGTTTTACCCTGCTCCTTTCAGACCTCAGCAAGGACTTTTGTTGAAATGCGAATGAAAGAAGCCTGCAAGCTCAGTAGGAGACTGATCTGAGGCCTAAGGCAGGAAAAAAGGTAAATTGTATGGTATTTAGTAATTACTGGCCAGTCATTTTTTCTAGGACTCTTATTTTTTTCCTTAGATTCTGTATTCTTTTTTTGAGCTCATGATTTTGATCCTACAGACTTAGGTTAATGTTTTTCTGATCAGCTCTATCTTTGACCAACAGTGGAGTTTTTGAAACATTGCAATGGAGATTTCAACTGCAAAAAGCTACAAGGCCTTTACTATTATTATGTGTGCACACTTTTGTTAGTGTTGTATGTCTTTATATACATATATCCGAATATCATATATATGTTATACAAATTAACACATATAAGGAGCACTCATAAAAAAAGCACTCATATAAACAAATTTTAAAACGTGGATCCAAAGATCTTAAATTCTCATGATTTAATTGGTACAATTTAAATTGGATAAACAGATAAAAATAAATGTCTTTAAATTTAACCTTACAAGTTTTTCTAGGTGTTCAAAAATCTAATAAAATATTAATGCCGACAAAAGGTCTAATATGCCTTGGTTCTAGAACTTTTTCTTCAACAAAAAATGGTACACTGTTCAATACATTTGTCTAATATTTTGATAAATAAGTAAAGTAAATTTGATATGGGATTACTCATTCATGAGTACTTTTGTTAGATATCTGATTGATTTACTAAGGTCTGTATAAGTTTGTACTAATGTCTGTATAAGATTGTAAAAATCAGTCATGTGTTAAAGAGACAAAAATTTCTCAAAACATAAGTTTACCCATAACATTGTGGTTATTAAGTTTTATTTTTCTAGAACAAGCAACCATAAAAATTAAACAACTGATTAAATAAGAACTGTTATTTTAGAGCACTGTACTGCCATTTCTTTAAAAGCTAAACTTGGTTAATGTAGAAACATCAATGCAATTGTGATGCTATTAATGTGCTCATAACTTCCAGGTATACAAGTCTGTAAGGTAGAAACTTTAAAAGAGCATTATATCAAGGTGGTGTTCTGAAGTTGTATGGTAAAATATATATATAGGATTTATTTACCTGTTGTCAATAAGATATGTAAACTTTTATGTTACTTTTTATATTGGGGAACAATTTAAATGTATTTAAGTTAATGAGAGCCTAATCTATGTAAAGGTTAAAAATTTTTTTAATTCATGTTTTAAAAGCTATATCATACGGTGTTAGCTAATGTTCATGTGACCTCAAATAATTTATGTAAACTTTGTAAAATAATATTTAAAAAACAAAGATTAGCTTTAGAATTAAAACACTTAAGATTAATAAAGAGCCCTGCCTTACCTGAGATAAGGCTCTGTGTCCCATCTTATTATGTGAGAATGACTGCGAAAGCAGTAGGTCAGATGTTATTTCATTTAAAGTTATTTTCAAAAGTTTTTTTTTTCCTGTCAACATTACTAGCATCTCAAACAGAGGATATAATGTATAACTCAGCCAAAAATTTTAGGGTAGCTATTACACGAACTAAGTTTGTTTACTGTTGTTAATTTTATTTTGTAATTTCCTTATGGGTGATATAAAGATTCCCTGTTAGTGTTTTACAGCAGTGTTGCTTTAAGAACACAACATTGGTTAATTTAAGATAATTAGCCATCACCTACAAGACAGACAGAATAATACAGATCCCAAATAATAAAAAGATAAATAATTTTAAATTATAGACATTAAAGCCCAGTATTCTTTATATAAGTCTGTTAAAATTTATTTGATGGATGTTTAAGATTAGGATTTAAAATTAAAGTTATATGAAAAGGGACAAGAAAACCAATATTTGGCTCTTGCCCTCTGAGTCAGTCTGTATCCAGGGAACAGCGGACTTCTCTAAAGAGCTTTGCAACTCTGAACCGCATAACCTCCTGATCAGGGAGATTAATGAGACCACTGGAGAACAGAAAGCAAATCAGTGCATTTGCTATGAAGAGGAGAGTCATCAGAGAAGGGAAACATCCCTGATGCTTCCGAGGGAAGCCACATGGTCAAGCAAGACCTGGACCCACCTAGCGCAAATGGCACTAGCAGAACTGAGAAGCTGCTCTCAAGTTTCCCCAGGAATGACTCCCATAAAATCTCAGCTGACTGTTCAGAATAGATAGAAACAAAAGTCAGTTTGACTGCTTCATCTTAAACACTTAGAAAAGACAGTTAAAAACAAATTACAGCCATTTCTGGGCATTTTATATAATAATAGTAATAATAATATTTTAAGGTATACACTTTATGTTAGCCTCCCAAAATAAGTAAGACTGGAGGCTACAAAGAAGAATTCTCAGACAGGAATGCATGATAACTATAAAAAGAGGCTATCAAAATTATCTGCCAGTGGCAGAAGTTTTTAGTTTAAGGCCTACAGATATTCTTAACCTAAACACATAGGCTTGGTATTTGTTAGTATGATTATCCAGCAATGAGTAAGAGAATTAAAGGTTTCTCTATTAGACACAGAGGTCATACTAGTAAAAATATTTTGCAAGATCAGATGACATTAAATTATTAAACTGAATCTTATGGGGAGGGACAAATGTAACACTAAAAGTTAAATATTAAGTTGACAGTCCTGATAACTGGGGATATTAAAGACTGGTGAGGGAACTTCTATACAGTGACATGTTCCAGCTGCTGCAACATTTATTAAGTACTCATGTTTTTTTGTTTCTCTCATAGAAGAACCCATTCCCAGATGAGTTTACTACCTGTTCTTCCCCATCCAGACTTCAAACCTAACTGACTTCTAAAAGGCGACTAATGTCCCTCAGGCGGTGCCCCCTCACGTCACCCTCTCTCAGCTCAGAAGAAGTCTAAATGAGTGACGCCTCTCTTCTTACAACAATGGAGACAAAAATAAATAGAATATCAATATAAGTAATTAATTAAGTCAGGTAAAATCAGGGAGACCTGTTTTTGGGTGAGTTCAAAAAATCGGGAGACTATTACCTGAGGGATTAAAATTCCCACAGTGCTCTTCCTACCCAATCAAATATATGAAAAAAACACATTAGAAAAGGGGGGAATGATTGACCCAACCTGATCTTTTATTAAAATTGGGAGCCATCTTGCCACAAAGCCGTGAAAAGATAATTTTGGCTTAACTATAAATTGCAGCAAGATCTGAACCTGCTTGGAAAGCCTGCCCGTGCCTTGAACTCACCCATGCCTGGCTTTCTGACCAGATAACAGCCCTCTCTGAAACTTTGTTGACACCTCATAAATATTGGCCTTCCTTGGCCAGACGACACTCTCTGAGGCTCTAATGGTCCTCATAAATTCTGATGTTGGGGCCAGCAAACAAAAATGTAAAATACCATTAGTGTCATGCTTGTCAGAATTCTGTTATTTTTAACCCCACTTTTGTGTAACTTTCTGGGCTATAAAGCTGGGCTGCTCTCCTGTTCCCAACGTTTTGGGAGGGAGAGGCAGCCAGGGTGGTGGAAATAATAAGCTTGCTTTAATCTGATTTTAATTGGAGTCAGTGGTCTTTTCTTGCAACCTGGTCTAAAAGGTAAACACTACACAAACCTGGAGATCTGCCGGACTAAAGACTTCTTGAGAAACTGCCTTTGACGATGGGCACTCGACATATATGTTGTTGTCAGAAGCTTTAGCTTCCATTCAAATGAGACCATCAAAGCTGGGTCTACATCTATGAGACCTGGAGGATATTGTTTCAATTTTTCCAAAGAACATGAGGAAGCAGTGCTGACTTCTCTCTGTAGGTAAACTGTGGCCACTGAAAGCTAAGTGTCTTTGCATGTGGACTGTGAAGCCATTTGGTCATCCTCCACTTTTCATGGTGTTTCTTTCTACTGCACTGGGAGTTTGGTATTTGCCTCATGAAATACAATGACTTCAACTGGTACACAGTGATGTAGGGAGTCCTGTCACGTGTGGTGGGTCAGGGTCTGCAGGAGAATGCACCAACCAGGCTTCTATCCCACATAGCTTGACCCTTTGACCATAGCAACCTGATTCTGAACATTGCCCTGAAACGTCTCCATATAACAAAATGCCTTTTATGGAGAGGTTTCAGACATATAAGTGATTCCTGTCTGTAACATGTCAGCCACAAGTCATTTGGAAGTCAATGGCAGAATCACATGTCCCGATCACAGATGTTTTATCACACAGCTGCACACAACAGCTTTTGGCCCACTACTCAGCAGGCCCCAACATACTGGCATCTCTATTCTATTTCATGGTATTTATCTAGCCATTTTCAAAGATGAAGTTGGAGAAACTGTGGGTTTCAATTCATTAAGGAACCATTAAATTTAGAGGAATCACATTTCAATGAATAATCTAGAGAACTCTCACAGGCAAGGGTTCCCAAAGACTGGCCAAAAGGTCACATGAAGCCAGCCCCATTGAGGTCTACAATGTAAGGTCCATGTGTGTTTTGACTCTCAACTATGGCTTCCAAGTCTTTCAGAAAAAAAATCATGTGATATCCTGGCTGAGATTCCCAGTGCTCTGTGGAAAGCCACTCTGGGCTTAGATCTCGGTGTCCAAGGGCGACTCTCATGTGTGGCCTCCTAAAATCCCAACACAATTCATGGCGATACTTCTCTGAAGTCAGTTCCATAACGCATTCTCTAAGAGGAATCACACCAGAGTTCAAGCCCAGGTGGACCCAGGCATCTCTTACAACCACCACACAAATGACCACAATTAAAACTAAAACACTCCCACATGCTCCTCATCTTCTTCCACATAGACACTCATCATAAACTCTGGCTGGAGGTTTCCATGAAGGGCACAGCCCAATACACTGTTCAAAATAAGCACCCTTGTCCCTCATTTGCCTAAAGTCAGGGTGGCCTGGACACCCTTGCTGTGAACCAAGAGTGATCAAATAGGCCTGCCCTATATCTGATCTGCTTCTCCAATTTGAGGCTTAATGACTGTCTGGTATAGATTCTTTATGTGAATTGGTATCATAGAAAACCCAAGCCCCTATCGGCTAGGCTCTGTAGGGATTTGAAGAAATGATTTGACCCAAATGATACCTATTCTCACTTGATTTAGCTCAGGAAGCTTACAGAGGAAAGTGAGAGACTTCATCCACAATGACTGCTCTTTTGGCCATTTTGGTTTTGGATGCACACTTGGAAACTTTCTTTAGATCCATCAGGTGCTGAGAATCTAAGCCACTGCCACCCCACCGGGCCAAGTGGCTGTTTCAGACACATCCTTTTCGAAAGCAATTAAGCAAAGAGCCACAGGTGATGCCCATTCATTTCCATTTGAAAACTGTTTTCTTCAGGCTTCACAAAAGGGTGGCCTGAGGCAAAGACCTTCCTGACATTAAGGGTAATAGAATCATAAGTAAAAAAATGGCCCAAAGCAGGGTTTCTCCACTGAGACATTACTGGTCACACTGATATCTGAGTTTTCTGAGATGCTCGCATTCCCTTCAGCTATCCAGTACATGGTCATGTAACAGAGCTTGGACGTGGTACATATCTTGGAAACAAAACCATGGGGATACTCTTGAGAGTGGCCCGTATTCAGGAAGAAAAGAGGAACTTAGGAAGATAGTAGCTGTTCACCATCCATTAGGCAAGCCGCACTCCATTTTTAAATTGGGTGGGAAGAATGTGGGAAGCTTTATACTAGACAGGACACAACCATTGATGCATTCGCATTTCAAATGTCTACAACCACGGATACAGTGGGATACACAGACATAGAAACACTCGTGTTGTCAAACGACTTTCTAGAAACTTTCCAGTCCAAACCTACAAACCGCCATTCCTACCTATTCTCAGAACATGAGACAAAACCACAAACTCACACCGACACCCACAACGGCACCTCCTTCCCCCAAGTATGGCTGTGACTATCCTGAGTGTCCTCTGACTGGTGAGCCATAATATGTTCCCACGAAATGGCCTGTCCAATCTCAGATCTGGTCTTCTTTGCAAACTTTTAGAAGTTGTCAGGAGCCATGGTTGAGCCACTACCTGCTTTCTCAGAAAAAGCCACTCTTCAGAGCTCTCCTGAAATTTGGCCATCATCACATAAGTAGGTACCAAGAAACACTGACTCTGTCTTTGGTAAATTCAAACAATTGAGACCACTGGGACTGAAACTAAGACTTGCTCTGGGTGCATGGCTTCCTGGATCCCAAGTTCAGAAAGTTCCATCACCAAGGAAGTGTGGTAGGTCACTTCCTTCAGGAACTGAATGAGGTCACTGTGATGGAAAACCACTTTGTTCTAACAGTTGCTTCCAAAGGTCCCATGAGATGGAGGCTGCCCCTACTTCCTGTGACACTTTCACAAGTTAGAATGGTATATCAACCATAGGCATCCGGGAACAGCTCTGTACACAGGCCTGGTTTGGTCCATTTAATCTACATTAAGAAGAGAGAGGCTGATTCAGACACATTCCTTCATTCTGACCAGGATGTTTGACATGGAAGTTGACATGGATTTGACTTTTGCTCTCTCAGGTCCTTCATAGGTACAAAGGTCGGTCAAAAGTCGGAGGAAAAGACCACCAAGAGACTGTCTCATGCCACAGCAAAAGGTTTATTGGGCGTCCAGCATGCTGCGGCTCAGAGCTAACTTCAGAGGAGCAAAGAACAAAGAGCCCCAAAAACAACTTGAGCAGAGTTTATTTACATTCTTTAGAGAGGGCAGGGACTTTGCATACATCATAGCCTCCTTTAGCAAATCAACATACCACGGGAAAATCAAATAACAACCCAAAAACATGATTAGCACATTCATTGGCAGGAAGAGGTCGGACAGGGGGTGATTGGTTAGCCCTGAGAAGGGGTATACGTTTAAACTGATTGGTTGAAGCCCTGAGATGTATACGTGATGAGCTGCACGGTTTCTGGGAAGGGGTTGTTTAGCAACTAGGTGGTCAGGGAAGATTTCAACACACATCTAATTGGCAGTTCCGGGAATTGTCTTAACTGCCACAGGAATTTCAGATTCTGAGTGCAGCTTGGAAACTTTACAAAACCTGGTTCTTTATGTTTCAATTTTAATTTCTTTTATTCTTTCATTTCCCACTCCTTTTTCTTACTACATTTAATCTTAAAAGTAATGAATCATAATTATTGCGGGGTCTCACACTCTATTTCTGCCAGTGGAGCGTATTTCTGTCTGATTACCACGAGTTTTTCCTGCCCAATTTGAGCCTGGAGAAAGGAAACTATGCGGTTAAGCAAACAAGGTCCCAAAGTTAGCAACACCATAAGGATGATCATGGGTCAAGCTAAGCCTGATAGGAGTGTAGTTAACCAGGGGGACTGGGTAAACCATGACTCAAACCACCCTTGTTGAATCTCCCTTTCTCTCTGGCGCTCTTCAAGGCATTTTCTCAATTTACTCATGGATTCTTTTACAACTCCAGTATGGTCAGCATAAAAACAACATTCTTCTCTCAGTGCAGCACAGAGGCCCCACTCCCTCATGAAGAGGAGGTCTAATCCTCGCCTGTCCTGTAAAACAACTTCAGAGAGAGAGTTTAAGGATTCCTACAGCACTGTGATGGAGGTCTCTAATGTCTTCCAGTCTTGATCTATTGCTGTTTCTAATCAGGCCATTTGTTGTGACCCATGGATCATAGCAGCTGTTCCTGTACCCACTCCTGCAGCAGCTCCTATCCTCAATAGGATGGCTATAGTAAGGGACACTGGCTCCCGGCAAAATCGGGTTGTTTGTCCACCTAGTAGACCTTAAAATGATTCTGCATCATAATAAACCACCCTGGGGAGTATCTGCACCATTAAACAATAATTTACAAAGCTGTCAAATACATGGGTTGAAATGCAAGGAGTTCTGACTGTGTGGAGTTCAGTACAATTAAGGTTCCTTTAATTAGTTCCCAGGGGCAGGAGTCAGCTGTACTCTGGACTGGGGAAGTAGGCAAAGATGGAAACTGGGAAGTATGAGATGGTTGAGGGGTTCTGGTAGATCTAGGCATGGGAGGTTTTGGAGGCTTAATTCCTGGCTTGAGGGGATTGGGCCCTATTGCTGTGGGATTTTCTTCCTTTTTAAGCAGGATGGTGAACCAGTGACCAAAGTCATAACGAGGGCCATTAATATAGAATCGCATTTCCCATGTATTTCCCATAGACCATGTTGTTCTGAGGTAGCCCCTTCCTTTGGAAGTGAAAGTTATATTGAGGGGGTAACATAGACTATTCTTTCCACAGCGAGTTTTTGACACAACTTGGCTAGTGGCACATTTCTTGGGATCAATCCAGGTGTCATTTTTTCCTACCTGAATGATACTGTCTGCGGAGTTAGGTTTCAACCATGTAGCTCCCGTTTGTTCACAACCCCAAGATCTTAAATAAAAGTCACTGGGTCCTCCACAGGTTTGGGCCTGTTTGCGACTTCAGAAATCAGCTGGGCACACATAAAAATCAAGACTGGCTAGTTTACACCTGAGCTGGGGAAGATGATATCCATAATTCATAGGGTAAGGTGGTCTATGTTGCCCTGGTTTGGGTTTGAGTGGGATCTGTGTGAAGTCCTCTATGTCAGGGAGATCCCAGTCAGAGAGGCCTATGGCAAGCTGACAAATGTCCAGGTAGAGAGATGGCCACCAAGTCCATAAGAGGGCTGTATGTGAAATAGACCACACTACTTGCCCAGTAGGATTTATAGCTGCCATTGTTGCTGAACAGGCTGATGGGGATTAGGACTGCTGGTGGTCAGGGGAAGAATCCATAGCCTTACCCACACGACGGACACGCAACTTGAGAGGGTTACCAGTCTGTTCCAGTTTCCAGCCGGAGGCTGGACAGGGCGCAGGCTTGAGATGGGTGGCATGGATCCAGGATGTGATTCCATCCACTTTCACCACTGTAAGTGTTATAAGCAGCACCTGGTATTGTCCTTTCCAGCGGCGTTCCAGGGATGATACCTGATGCCGTCTCACGTAGACGAAGACTCCCACTTGATATCGATGTGGGGTTCCCTCGTCTCCAGGCTGATAAGCACTGGCCAACTGTTTCCACAGGTATCGCTGGGTGCTGTGTTTGTTCAAGGGCTTTAAGTCTGTCAAGCAAGGGGGTGTGAAAGGAATCATTAAGTCTCAGAGTTGGGGTTAGGTCCCTTACTAAAGGAGGGGCACCATAGAGAATTTCATAAGTGGTGAGTTTACACAAAGAGGCAGAGGCTGTACTTTTTGCACGAAACAGTGCTTAAGGTAGGAGCATAGTCCAATTTTTTTATGCAGGTCTCCAAGCTTAATTTCTTTAAATTCTCTTTGATGGTTCTAATCATTTTTTCTACCTGTCCTGAGCTCTGGCATCTATAAGCACAATGTAACTTCCAATTAATCTTCAGGGTCCTGGTGAATCCCTGACTTACCTGGGCAACAAATGCCGCTCCATTATTGGACCCTATTACCTTAGGCAGGCCGAACCTTGGAAAAATGTCTTCTAGTATCTTTTTGAGCACCGTCTGAGCCGTTTCTTTCTTCATGGGGAAGTCTTCAACCAATCCTGAAAGAGTATCTACAAAGACTAGGGGATATTTAAGTCCATACCTTCCTGGCTTAATTTCAGGAAAAGTCCACTTCCCAAAATTGTCCTGGTCTGGTTCCTCGTAAGCGCTTCCCTGCAGGAAGCTTGGATGGGTAAGCATTAACTAATTGGCAGACTTGACAAGCTCTAGTCACCTTCTAAGCTATTTCTTTCCTCTGTAAGTCAGTCAATAATAAATCCTTTCTTCGGTCCTTTAAGTGTGCCTATAACTTCTTTGAGCTTAAGTGGGTGAGCTAGTGTACATCTTTGACATAAAGGTGGGCTTTTTGAAATTGTAAACTTGGCTCTGTAGGGTCCCAGAGTTCTGTATCTGTCTCCTCAGATGATAAGTTGCCTGAATGTTCCAGTGTGGCCAAGTCTCCTGAATGTTGATCCCCCTGGTGTGGAAAAAGTTAACAGAGTCACTCCATTTAGGGCTGCCAATTAAGCTTCCTCATCTGCCCTTCTGTTTTTAACTGCAACGAGGTCGTTTCCCTTCTGGTGCCCTGGACAGTGCACTATAGCTAGTTCCTTAGTGCCCTTCACTGCTGAGAGAAGGTGGAGAATCTCAACTTTGTTCTTTATTTTTTTCCCAGTGGAGGTTAATAGCCCCCTTTGCTGGTAAATAGCCCTGTGCACATTAGCGTTGCCAAATGCATAGTGGCTATCAGTGTATATGGTGGCCCTTTTGCCTGTTGCTAGTTCCAATGCTTTCGTAAGGGCAATCAGTTCTGCCATTTGGACTGATGTCTCTTCTGGGAGACCAGAGGATCAGATGACATTAGTTTTGCTAACTACTGCTGCTCCAGCCCACCACATACCATCTTGGAGGAAGCTGCTCTCTTTCGTAAACCATACGACTTCAGGGTGAGGCAGTGGCTGGATCCTTCAATTCTCGTCCTATACTGGTTTCCTCTGCCAGTATGTGTTGACACTCATGAGCGATAGGTCCTGATGATTCTTCTGGCAGCCAGGTTGAGTGGAGCAGAAGGTCCAAGAGTTATTCTGTCTTTGCTAATCCAGAGGCTCTGGTAGTAGTTTATTCTGGAGTTTGATAGCCACCTATCTGGAGGTTGACAGATGATGCTCTCCAGGGCATGGGGGGCTATAATGGATAGCTTCTGTCCCAACGTTCATTAATGAGCATCTTTTATTAGAAGCGCTGCCGCTGCTATAGCTCTTAAGCAACGGGGCCACCCAGTAGCCACTAGGTCCAGTTTTTTTGATAAGAATGCTACCGGCCTTTTCCAAAGTCCCAAAGTCTAAGTGAACACTCCCCATGCTATTCCTTTCTTTTTCTCGATGTAGAGAGTGAAGGGTTTATCTATATCTGGGAGTGCTAAGGCCGGAGCAGATAGCAGCACCTTTTTTTGACATTATCAAAAGCTTGTTGGTGCTCAGGGGTCCATTGGAATTGGGCATTCCACTTTATCAGCGGGTATAAAGGGGCAGCCAGAGAGGCGAACCCAGGAATCCATCACCTGCAAAAGCCAGCAGTTCCAAGAAACTCTCTGAGTTGTCTCTTATTAGATGGCGGTGGTATCTGCACAATGGTTTGTTTTCTGTTCTCAGTTAGCCATCATTTGCCACCCCTAAGAGAATAACCCAGGAAGATTACTTCTTGCTGACAAATTTGGGCCTTTTGGCAGAAGCCCTATATCCAAGCCGAGCAAGCTCGGATAATAGTGCTTGGGTCCCAGACTCATAGTTTTCCTTGGTGTCCGCTGCCAGTAGCAGATCATCCACATATTGGAGTAGTGTGACTTCGGGGTGTGCAGTTCTGAAGTCGTTTATGTCCCTGTGGAGGGCTTCATCAAAGAGAGTGGGGGGTGTTTTGAACCCCTGTGGGAGTCTAGTCCAGGTTACTTGGCCAGATGTTCCAGTTTCTGGGTCTATCCACTCGAAAGCAAACAGCAACTGACTGTCCTTATGTAGGGGCAAGCAGAAGTAAGCATCTTTTAAGTCCAGCACAGTGTAGCATTCCCGGTCCAGATTCAGAGTGCTAAGCAAATTATATGGATTGGGTACTGTGGGGTGAATGTCCTGCACTCTGTTGTTGATCTCTTTTAGGTCTTGAACAGGACTGTAGTCCCTAGTTACTGGCTTTCTAACTGGTAGCAGGGGGGTATTCCAGGCTGATTGACAGGGCCTTAGGACCCCAAGGGCCAATTATTTCTGAATATGGTGACTTATCCCATCCTTAGCTTCTTTGCTTAGAGGATATTGTTTAACACTGATTGGAGAGGCAGAGGCTTTTAATTCTACTACTATTGGAGGTTGTTTTATGTCTAGACCTAACCCAGCAGTTTCTGCCCAGGCATTAGGATAATCTTTTATCCATTTCTGTTGTAGTTTGCCTCTTTGATCAGTCCTAGGGGGCACGAAGTGTTGATGTTCATCTTCTACGGACATAGTCAATTCTGTGACTATGGGAGTTTTTACTGAAGGTTTTAGAACATCCACTTGGGGACCATCAGGGTTAAAGGTTACTCTAGCCCCGAGTTTGGTAAACAGATCCCTGTGCATCAATGGGGCTGGGCATTCTTGGATTACTAGGAAAGAGTGGTGGACTTTTCATTTTCCTACTTCCATAATCCTCTTAGTTGTCCAAGCCCGATAAGTAGTGCCATTAGCCCCTTGAACTAGGGACCATTTATTTGATATGGGGCCCAGTGAAGCCTTAAAGGCTGAGTATACTGCTCCTGTATCCACTTCAAAGTTCACTGGAGTCCCCTCCACTTCAAATGTTACCCTGAGCTCGGGGAGGGGATCCGAGTCCTGACATTCCTAGTCCTCTTCTAGAGTCAGCATGGCGGGCTGCCGTGGCTTCTTCTTTTTCGGGCACTCTTTGACTCAGTGTCCTTTTTCTCTACAGTAGGCACATTGATCTGAATCCAGGGACAGCCTTTGGCGTGGGCCTAAGTATCCCTTTCTGACTCCCTGCTTTTTAATTTCTGGCATATTTGCTGCTGTGAAGAAAATCTTAGCCAATGCTTTTGTCTGCCTTTTGCTCCTTTCATCCTTTTTTTGTTCCCTTTCCTTCTCTCTCCTCTGTTCCGTGTCCTCCTCAGTTTCTCTCTTATAATATGCTTATATACTTATAATATATACTTATAATATATATCTTATAATATACTTTCTCAGCTTCTCTAAATCTCTTAAGGTCGTATTTTGTAACCCATCTAGACATTGTAACTTTCTCTTAATATCTTGGGCAGCCTGCTCAATAAAGGCCATTGAAACAAAAGCCTTTTGGTCATCTGCCTGAGGATCAAAAGGAGTATGTTTTCTATATGCTTCCATAATTCTCTCCAGAAACATAGAGGGAGACTCCTTAGGCCCTTGGATAATCTCTCTTACCTTGGCTAAATTGGTCGGCTCTCTGGCGGACACTCTGAGACCCGCTATTAGAGCCCGGCGATAAGTGGACAGATGCTTCCTACCTTCAAAGGTGTTGAGGTCCCAGTTGGGTCGGTTCATGGGCCCATAGGGATGGAGAGAGAGCATCACAGGGGCTTCTGAGTTTTCTATTATCCATCGCCGGTGGGTTCTTTTAGGTTGCCCATCTTCCTCCAGGGGAGGAGGGGTTGCTGCTGCTGTGGGGAAGTCCCCTGGAGGGCTTGGGTCTGGCCCAATTGCCTCTAGCAGTGGAGAGGCTGAGTCAGCGGTGGGAGGATCATCAGGAACTGTGTTGGGGGTTGGGGAGGGAGAGTAGACAATAAGGAGGGGGTGGAGTGTCCAGTCTTGTGACTCAGGGAGAATGGAAGGAAGAGGGAGAGGAGCGGAAAGTTTGAATGATAGGAATGTGGGGGAAGGAGTATATGGCTGTTGATCTGGGTGGCCACGTGGCCCCGGCTGAATGACAATATCTCTGAATTTTCGGATTAGAGGAAAGTGGAAGGATTCTTCTGGGGCCATCTGAATTCGAGGATGGGCCATTCTGAAGCACAGAGAGTCTGCCAGGTACGGTGTTTTACTGAAAAAGAAAGATTCTGGGCCCTTGAGCGGACATCAGTCCAATGATCAAGGGTCAGGGACAGAGAAGAGGAAGTGCTTTGTCCCATAATGGGAGTTACTCAAACAGGGACAGTGAAGACACAAACACAACACAAAGACAAACAGTAAACGTTTAACATGAGTCCAAGACAAAGATTTGAACTGAGTAACTGGAAAATATTGATGGGTTAGACAATAAAAACAGACAGTAAACTCAACATGAGTTCAGAACAATGACCAAAACTGAGTTACCGGCAAAACCTGATGGGCTGGCAAATCAAATCCTGAAGCAAAACATAACCGAGTTGAGGAAACTACTATTCCTTGAATTCCCTAGTCCTCCGGAGTGTCCCTCAGGGACGTGATCTTGGCTCTGTGACACGTCTGTCACACCATAGGAGAGAGCTAATGCTCTTCACCAACAGCCACTTTGCCACGCCCTAGCCTGAAACCTGAAACCAGAAAGAGGCACCTTACTTACCCCGAGAGGACTCCCTTGAGGTCTTCCATTCACCGCTCCCGGATATCTCACCTGGGGCCTCCAGATGAAAAGGTGCTGCGAACATCAACGGAAAAGACAAAAAAGAGGATTTCTCATGCATCAGCAAAGGGTTTATTGGGGGTCCAGAATGCTAGGCCTCAGAGCTCCCTTCAGAGGAGCAAAGAACAAAGAGCCCCGAGAACAACTTGAGCAGAGTTTATATACATTCTTTAGAGAGCTCAGGGACTTTACATACATCATAGCCTCCTTTAGGAAATCATCATGTACCACGGGAAAATGAAATAACAACTCTAAAACATGATTAGCACATTCATTGGCGGGAAAAGTTGGGGCAGGGGGTGATTGGTCAGCCCTCAGAAGGGGTATACATTTAAACTGATTGGTTGAATCCCTGAGATGTATACGTGGTGAGATGCACGGCTTCTGGGAAGGGGTTGTTAAGTAACTAGGTGGTCAGGGAAGATTTCAACACACATCTAATGGGCAGTTCCAGGAATTGTCTTAACTGCCACAGGAATTTCAGGTTCTGAGTGCAGCTTGGAAACTTTACAAAACCTGGTTCATCACATTTCGATTTCAATTTCTTTTATTCTTTCAGAACCTTACAGTGGAAGGTGAGAGACTTCATTCACAATGACTGCTCTTTTGGCTATATTGGTTTTGGATGCACACATGGGATCATTTTTTTGATCCGTCTGTTGCTGATAATCTAAGCCACAGCCTCACACAGGGCCAAGAGCCTGATTAAGACACATCTCTTTCCAAAGCAATTACTTCTCTGAGGTCAGTTTCAGAACTCAGTCTCTGAGGAGAATCACACCAGTGTTCAAAACCAGGTGGACCCAGTCATCTCTTCCAACTGCCACACAAATGACCACAATTAAAACCAAATCACTCTCACATGGCACTCAACTTCTTACATATATACACTCATTATACCCTTTGGCTAGACGTTTTCATGAATGGCGCAGCCCAAGAGAGTGTCCAAAATAAGCTCCCTTGCCCCTCATTTGCCTAACCTCAGGGTGGCCTGAACACCCTTCCTGTGAACTAGGATTGATCACATAGTTCTTCCTTTAATACTGCTCTGATTCTCCAATTTGAGGCCTACTGACTGTCAGGTTTAGATTCCTTATGTGATTTGGAGTAATTAGGAAACCAAAGCAACTTTGCAGCGCTTGAAAGAACTTATTTGACCCAAATGATCCCTATTCTCACTTGGTGGAAGTCAGGAAACTTACAGAGGAAGGCGAGAGACTTCATCCACAATGACTGATCTTTTTGCCATTTTGGTTTTGGATGCACACATTGCATCTTTCTTTAGATCCATCAGGAGCTGATAATCTAAGCCACAGCCTCACACAGAGCCACAAGGCTGATTCAGACACATACTTTTCCAAAGCAGTTAAGCAAAGAGCCACAGGTGATGCCCATTCACTTCCATTTGAAAACTTTTTTCTTCAAAATTCAAAAAGGGGTGGCCTGAGGCAAAGACCTTCCTGACTTCAGGGTAACAGAACAATAAGTCAGCAAATCCCAATGCAGGGTTTCTCCACTGAGACTTTACTAGTCACAATGATATCTGAGTTTTGTGAGATGCTTGCAATTCCCTTCAGCTATGCAGTACATGGCCATGTCACAGAGCTTGGATGTGGTACATATCTTGGACAAAAAAACATGAGCCTATTCTGGAGAGTGGCCAGAATTCAGGAAGAAAACAGGAACTTAGGAAGATAGTAGGTGTTGCCCATCGAAAAGCAACCAACAGTCCTTTCCTAAAATGGGCAGGATGAATTCTGGGAAGCTTTCTACTAGACAGGATACATCCATTGATCTATTCTGCTTTCTAATATGTACAACCAAGGACACAGTGGGATACACAGACACAGACACACTCGCCTTGTCAAAGGACTTTCTAGAAACAGTCCACTCTAAACCAAACAAACCACCTTTCCTACCTATTCTCAGAACATGAGACAAAACCCCAAACTCACACCCACACTCAAAAAGTCACCTCCTTCCCCCATGTAAGTCTGTGACTATCCAGAGTGTCCTCTGACTGGTGGTCCATACTATGTTCCCCCAAAATGGCCTGTCCTGTCTCAGGTCTGGTCTTCTTGTCCATCTCTGTGAAGTTGTATGGAGCCTGTGCTGACCACTACCTGCTTTCTCATTAAAGGCCCATCTTCAGAGCTCTACTTGCATTTTGTCATCCTCAAACCATTAGGTACCAAGAGAGACAGACTCTCTCCTTGGTAAATCCAAACAAGTAAGTCCACTGGGAATGGGACTGGGACTGGCTCTGTGTGCCTGGCTTCCTGGATCCCAAGTTCAGAGAGTTACATCACCAAAGAAGTGAGGTAGGTCAATTCCAACAGGAAGGGAATGAGGTCACTACCTTGGCAACCACTTTGTCCTAACACTTGTTTCCAAGGGTCCCTTGAGATGGAGGCTGCCCCTACTTTCTGTGACACTTTCAGAAGTTAGAATGGTATATCAACTGTAGACACCAAGGAGAAGCTCTCCACACAGGGTTGGTTTGGTCCATCTTCTTTATATCAGTAGGAGAGAGGCTGATTCAGACTCATCACTTCATCCTGAACAGGTGGTTTGCCATGGAAGATGACTTTTGCTCTCTCAGGTCCTTCATAGCTGCTACATCTTCTCTAGGGATCATTTCTCATCAAACTTTGAGGTTCTCAGCAGGTGAAAGATCCCCTACATTCCTGTATTGTAAGACCAACTCTGTCCCTGCTCTTTTGTGAAGTTAGATTGAGGGAACAGTGTATGGTTAGGGTTAATAACATATTCTATTTGGGTTAGGAAACATTCTGCGGGATGAATAATGGTATTGGGAACCTGCGATATTCACAAGAATATATAGGTGAAATATAAGTATGAAACCTGAAATCTAGGTACGATTTGAAGCCCTGAAGGGCAATGGGCCCTTTAGTGAGATACTTTGCTTTGAATTATGTTCTGAACAGATATCTCAGATAAATCGATGTGCAATGGCAAAGGACCTTGTACCTTGGATGATTAAATGTCCTAGAGAACATCCAGTCAAAAAGGAATAGTCGGCAGGATTAGGAAGGTAGTCAGTAGGTTTAGAAAAAAGAGTGAATATAGGATTTGAACGAAAGTTTCATTAGCAATAGGGTTTTGGGTAGAGAGTGAATGTAAATATGAGCACATATGAAGAGTCAGTCACAATGATGAACTGGGGAAAATATGTAGGAGAGCAGATATCAATAGAGACATTAGGAAATCAGGCAAAGTATAATGTAATAGGGTTAGACATTTTCAACATGGTTGAGGTTGAATATATAATCTTAGGAAGAAAGAAATATGTTGCCTCCAATAGGATTGACATTTGAGAGCATTAGGCAACCTGGACATGGTTGCTTTTAGTAATCAATGCTCACTTTCCATTTTGCTTTGGTGAAAGGTTAATAGGCACTTGTCACTTCCTGTTTTTCTGTATGCTTAACAAACCACTGTTGAAATCTTGAGAACTGTTTGCTAATTTTGTTCCCAGGATGTGCTGTCCTCAACTGCCAAACTGCAGAATATACTCCTTCACCCGGGTGCACGCAAACCGCACACTCGCCCTGACCCATCAATAAATTTCCCTTTCTGCCCTCTCCAAGAAAAGTATATAAGCTCTGTTAAAGCTGTTCTCAGGGCTCTCTGCTCTATTCAAGTGAGCTCTGAGCCCCAGCATGCTGGACCCCCAATAACCTCTTTGCTGTGGCCGAGTGAAAATGCTATACTGTTCTGTACTTAAAAGATGCTTTCTTTTGCTTGCCTCTGCATAAAGATAGTCAGTTGCTGTTTGCTTTCGAGTAGGTAGACCCAGAAACCGGAACGTCTTGTCAACTAACTTGGACTAGACTTCCACAGGGGTTCAAAAACTCCCCCACTCTCTTTGATGAAGCCCTTCACAGACATCTCTACAACTTCAGAACTACGCACCCCGAAGTCATTCTGCTTCAATATGTGGATTCCAGCTACTGGCAGCCAACACCAAAAAAAACTGTGAGTCTGAGACCCAAGCACTATTATCTGAGCTTGCTCAACTTGGGTAGAGAGCTTTGGACAAAAAGGCCCAAATTTGCAAGCAAGAAGTAATCTTTCTGGGGTATTTCCTTAGGCGCGGTAAATGATGGCTCACTGAGCCCAGAAAACAAACCGTTGTGCAGATACCACCCCCATTTAACAGGAGACAACATAGAGAGTTTCTTGGGACTGCTGGCTTTAGCAGGTTATGGACCTGGGTTTGTGTTCTTAGCTGCTCCTTTATACCCGCTGTTAAATGAGAATGCCCAATTCCAATGGACTCTTGAGCACCAGCAAGCTTTTGATAACATCTAAGAACACTGACACTGAACTCCTCAACTTCACTGAGCCCAGCCTGCAATTTCAGAAAGCCCTACACTACATTAAAAATGTACATCAACTCAATCAACTTGGTTCAAAAAAACTGCCGGCATTACTGTAGGATCAAGAACAGAGTTTTAGACTAATTCACTCACAGTGAAAGGAAATAATTGAATGGGTAACAAAAGCCTGTCAGTTCTGTCAATTGGTTAATGCTTACCCTACCAAGCTTCCTGCAGGAAAGCACCTATGAGGAACCAGACCAGGACAATTCTGGAAAGTGGACGTTACTGAAATTAAGCCAGCAAGGTATAGACTTAAATATCTCCTAGTCTTTGTAGATACATTTTCAGGATGGATTGAAGCCTTTCCCACCAAAAAAAGAAAAGAAAAGAAAAGAAAACCGGCACAAATTGTGGTCAAGAAGATCCTGAAAGATATTTATCAAAGACACGTCCTGCCTAATTTAATATGGTCTGATAATTGAACAGCCTTCATGGGCCAGGTAAATCAGGGGTTAGCCAGGACCCTGGGGATTAATTGGAAGTTACATTGTGCTTATAGACCCCAGAGCTCAGGACACTTAAAAAAAATAAATAGAACCATTAAAGAGACCTTAACAAAATTAAGCTTAGAGACCGGCATAAAAGATTGGATTATGCTCCTGCCTTATGCACTGTTTCATGCAAGAAATACTCCCTTTCTTTCTTTGTGTAACCTCACCCCCTATGAAATTCTCTATGGGGCCCTTCCTACACTAAGAGACCTAACCCCGACTCTAAGACCTAAGGATCCCTTCCACACACCCTTGCTTGACATACTTAAATCTCTTGTAAGAACTCAGCTATACCTGTGGAAACAGCTGGCCACTGCCTTCCAACCTGGGGACGAGGGGAATCCACATTGATATCAAGAAAGAGACTTCCTCTACATAAGATGACATCAGGTGTCATCCCTGGAACCCCGCTGGAAAGGACCATTCCAGGTGCTACTTATAACACCTACAGCAGTAAAAGTAGAGGGAATCACTTCCTGGATCCATGCCTCTCATCTCAAGCCTGTGCCATGTCCAGACTCTGGCTGAAAACTGGAAAAGACTGTTAACCCTTTCAAATTGCATATTCGCCACGTGGGTAAGGCTATAGACTCTCTCCTTGGCCACCCGTAGTCCTAACACTCATCAGTCCCTTCAGCAGCGATGGCTGATCACAAATACTACTAGACAAGAAGTATGGTCTATCTTGCATACAGCCCCCTTAGGGACCTGGTGCCCATCTCTCCACCCAGACATTTGTCACCTGGCTATAGGTCTTTCCTATTAGGATATCCCTGATGAAGAGGATCTCACTAAAATTCCATTAAATCCTTTCCGTACCATAGATAATGGAAACAAACATTATGGTTGTAGGGACAGGCAAGCCAGATGCAGGTTGGCTAGCCTATATTAGTATGTTTGCCAGGCAGACTATCAAAGCCACAAACCGCCACGGCTGTGTGGGGGAAAAGCCGACTTCTTCTGTAAGTCATGGGGATTTGAGCATACAGGGGCTGCCTGGTGGAACCCAAAATCCTCATCAAATTCAGTACACAGCATTGGCCATATTACCACTTAGAAAACCCAAACTGATGGCCAACAGAGGAGTCTCTAGATCCTCAAATTCTGTGTGACCTTTTTAACTTCTGCAAGTGCTCAAAAGGGTGAAAGGAAATTCCCCTATGTGAAGGCCTTTTTCCTCTTTCGCTCACATCCTGAACTATGCTTCTCCAATAGTTCCTCAAACTCAGCCTTGTGCTCCAGACTCTCTGCTGTCAGTCCCACCTCAGCAAACCTGATTTCTCTTCTCCAATTACTAGATGAAAAACCGAAACCTCCGCCGGTTCTCAGAGCATTGCCCTCTTGCTGAGGTAGCAGGTACTGAGGTACCCATCCATCCACTCACTTCTCTCTTTTCCTGTCAGTGCCCACACCGGGTCCCACCAGGTCCTCTTACCACTTAACCCAAAGCTCAAACCAGCTTAGGAGAGCCCTCAGACCCCTATCGAAGATGTAATGAAAATGGCCTTTAAAGTTGCTTTGTCATCACTGAAAACAGGTTACTAAGAATTTAAAGTCCCTCACAGGCTTTTTGGGATACTCACTCCCGTCTTCCTTTCTGCTCTACCGATTCTACTGCTCAATTTATGTTGCTAGGAAAATCCCAAACCCCTTTCCCATTATTCCTTTACATCTCTCCTTCCTTATTCTCAGATCCACGGAGCTGCTCTCACCCCCCGCCTTCCCCGTCTTCCCCCTCTGTACCAGGCCCACAGAAAAATCTTCACTGAACTTCTCCAGAAGTCTTCACCATGGCTGACTTTAGGACTTTCAGCAAAAGAGTCTCTATAAATGAGTTCAGTGTAGATTAACTTCCTCTTTTTCTGTTGCCCTGTTCTACTTGGCTACTGGCTGGAGAAATCAGCACTCCTAAGCTAGACACCCCCTTAATAGCTTTTCACAGAATATGTTAACAAGGCCTCTGGCCTTGAGCTGGGGCTTCACAGAGATGGCTACATTTCTAAGATAAAAATTTACAAACTGGGCTCCATGGTAACAGTTGGCAGGGGGATAAAAGAAAAGGAAAAAAAAGCTCTCTGCCTCCCAGGTGTCCTTGAAAAGTTAACTTGCCCACAATAAAGCAAAAAACAGGAAAAAAAAGCTTCTTTTTGTGAATTTCTGCAGACTGTGAACTTCTGAGTCCCTTCTCTTTCATGTTGGGTACAAAATTCTGAAACTACCTAAACTTGGGGTTCAGGATGTTAATTGATTACAACAGAAGCAATGCCCTCTGAATCCGGTTGAAACCAAATAGGACTGTTTCCCTGTCTTTGGTGCTATCTTAAGTGCCGTGCCTTGTCCGTCCCTACAACAGTATAATTCTATATACTTAAACATTGTTCATGTTTTCATGAAATGGTCAACAGATGTGATTAATTGTGTAATGGTGAAGATGTCTCCCAGATTGCTCTATAATGACCCAGGTTCATTTGAAGTTCAAACACGGGGGCATACAACCCGGTTCCACTGGGAACATATATCCCTCACTTTAGCCATCATATTAGGAATTGGAGTTGCGGCAGTGGTAGTCACAGGAACCACTGCCCTGCTCCATGGTACACAACAAATGACCCAAATAGAAGCAGCAAGAGACCAAAACTTAAAGATAATAGAAACCTCCATCACAGCTTTGCAGGAATCTTTAACATGTCTCTCTGAAGTTGTTTTACACACCAGTTGAGAGTTGGAACTCCTCTTCATGAGAGAAGGGGACCTTTGTGCTGCATTGATGTAAGAATGTTGTTTTGATGCCGACCATACTGAGGTTGTAAAAAAAAACCTTTGAGTAAAATAAAAGGATGCCTTGAAAAGCGTCAACGAGAGAGAGAGGCCCAAAAAGGGTGGTTTGAGTCTTGGTTCACACAGTCCCCCTGCTTATCTACGCTTTTATCAACCCTGGCCTGTCCAATAATAATCCTCATATTATTGCTAACTATAAAACCCTGTTTGCTCAACCATGTAATTTCTTTTCTCCAAGCTCAAATTGGATAAGTCAAACTTATGGTAATACCCCACTAGCAGACATAGAATGTGACACGTCCCAATAATCACTTTTATGATTAAAAGTAGCAAGAAGAAGAAGTGGGGAATGAAAGGTTAATAAAAAAGGTACTTGTAACTTCCTGTTTTTCTGTATGCTTAACAAAACACTGTTGAAATATTGAGAACTGTTTGTAATCTTGTTCCCAGATTGTGCTGTCCCCAACTGCCAAATTGCAGAATGTATTCCCTCACCCAGTTTCACACTAACCACCCACTCGCTCTGACCCATCAATAAATTTCCATCCCTGCCCTCTCCAAGGAAAGTATATAAGCTCTGCTTAAGCTGTTCTCAGGGCTCTCTGCTCTATTCATGTGAGCTCTGAGCCCCAGCTTGCTGGACCCCCAATTAACCCCTTGCTGTTGCATGAGACACTATCTTGGTGATCTCTTCCACCGACGCTTGCAGGAACATTACTTGGATGTTTGAATGTAGAAGAGAAAATCCAGTCATAAACGGATAGTCGGTAAGATTAAGAAGATAGTCGGTAGGTTTAGGAAGAAGAGTGAGTATAGGATTTGGAAAACAATTTCTTTAGCAATAGGGGTTCGGTTAGAGAGTGAATGTAAATGTCAGCACATGTGAACAGTCACAATAATGAAGTGGGAAAAATATGTAGGAAAGCAGATATCAATAAAGACATTACGAAATCAGGCAAAGTATAAAGTGCGTGATATGATTAGACATTTTCAACAGAATTGAGTTAGAATATATAATCTTAAGAAGAAACAAATATGTAGTCACCAATAGGATTGACATTTGAGAGCATTAGGCAACTTTGACATGGATGTTTTTTGTAATCCATGCTCACTTTCCATTTAGGCTTTGGTACAATCAAAAGTGTGACCTTTACATTTGTCTCCAGAATACTACTGTGATAAAATGTATATGTAGAAGTGGTGACATGAGTGTTTCTTCCACTATTTCTGGGAGCAATATTTTGAAGACATATAAATGGGTATTGGGGGTACAAAGAGGTGTACACTGTGTCATTGAATATAGAGATAATGCATGAATAGACCATAAGTGAATAAATAATATAACTGGTTCCACATTAAATAACGGATTGAATAGATATCTGAAAATATATAAGAAATCTTATATTGATATACAATCATTCATTCCAACCAATGATACATCTAATATTAATATTAGGGTTACGGTTTATCATGAAGATATGTTAGTTTTGCTACAAAAGTGATTATGGAAATCGAAAATAATGTGTTTGGAAAGAGTCAATCATAATGCTGGCAATATGTAAACAAGGCCTCTGGCCTTGAGCTGGGGCTTCACAGAGATGGCTACATTTCTAAGATAAAGAAGTTACCAACTGGGCTCCATGGTAACATCTGGCTGAGAGAAAAAAAAAGAGAAGAAAATAGCTCTGCCCCATTCCCGGTATCCTTAAAATGTTAACTTGCCCAGAACAGAGAAAAAAAAAAACAGAAACAGAAACTGCTTTTTATAAACTTCTGCAGATTGTGAACTTCTGAGCCCCTCCCATCCATGTTGGGTACAAAATTCTGAAACAATTTAAACTTGGGGTGCAGGGGATTAAATGATTACAACAGAAGCAATGCCCTCTAAATCCGGTTGCAACCAAATAGGACTGTTTCCGTGTCTTCGGTGCTATCTTAGTTGCCTTACCTTGCCTTGTCCATCCCTTTTCTCATGAAAAGACCAGTCGAGAAACATGGAGGAATGCATGTGCTCTGAAGCAGGAAATGATTGATAGTGAAACAAATGCCTATTAATTTTCTAACTTGTGGATGAAATATATATCCTATGATGTGCATAAATTGAAGAAATAGTAATCTACCAGTGTTGAATAAAAATGAACGTCAAAATACACATTATGTCCGATTGGAATCTACTTGCATTGATGTTAAACTGGGTCAGGTACTGTAGAAATATTAGGATTTGTGTGCACCATTCACTCAAGTTACTTTTCAGTATAGGAAAGAAATATGTTTTTATGGTTAATGAATATTTCTAAGAATAATCTTTGGAAAGTTGATTATAAATTTACGTATATGAATATGAATGAATTTCGTGAGTGTAAAATAAGACACATATTTCATATTTTGAAAAATCTGGAGAGTGTATATATATATATATATATATATATATATATATATATATATGTGTGTGTGTGTGTGTGTGTGTGTGTGTGTGTGTGTGTGTGTGACTAAAGTCACGGTGGCCTGGACACCCTTCTTGTGAACCAGGAGTGATCAAATAAGTCTGCCATTAATACTTTTCCACTTCTCCAATTTGAGGCCTTCTGACTTTGGCGTTTAGATTCTTTATGTGAAATGGAGTCAAGAAAAAACCGAAGCACTTATGGATTTGCCTCTGCATGGTTTTGAAGAATTCATTTGACCCAAAGGATCCCTATTCCCCTTGATGGAGGTCAGGAACTTTACAGAGAAAGGCGAGAGACTTCATCTACAATGACTGCGAATTTTTGCCATTTTGATTTTGTATGCACACATGGGATCTTTCTTTACATTGGTAATCTAAGCCACAGCCTCACACAGGGCCAAGAGACTGATTCAGACACATCCCTTTCCAAAGCAGTTAAGCAAAGAGCCACAGGTGATGCCACAGGTGATGCCCACTCATTTCCGTTTGAAAACTGGTTTCTTCAGGCTTCAGAAAGGGGTGGCGTGAGGCAAAGCCCTTCCTGACATTCAGGGCAAAAGAACAATAGGTAAGCAAAAGGCCCATAGCAGGGTTCCTCCACTGAGACTTTCCTGGTCACACTGATATCTGAGTTTTCTGAGATGCTCGCCATTCCCTTCAGCTATCTAGTACATGGCCATATCACAGAGCTTGGAGGTGGTAAATATCTTGGACACAAAACCATGAGCCTATTCTTGAGTGTAGCCAGAATTCAGGAAGAAAATGGGAACTTAGGAAGTTTGTAGGTGTTGCCCTTCGATAATGCAAGCCACAATCCATTCATAAATTGGGCAGGATTGATGCTGGGAAGCTTTCTACTAGACAGGACACATCCATTGATGCATTCTCTTTTCTAATGTCTACAACAACAGACACATTGGGATACACAGACATAGAAACACTTGCCTTGTCAAACGACTTACTAGAAACAGTTCACTCCAAACCAAACAAACCACCTTTCTTACCTTTTCTCAGAACATGAGATAAAACCACAAACACACAACAAAAACCACAAAGGCAACGCCTTCCCCCAAGTAGATCTGTGACTATTCGGAGTGTACTCTCACTGGTGAGCCTTACTATGTACCTCCAAAATGGCCTGTCCTGTCTCAGATCTGGTCTCTTTGGCCAACTCTGTGAAATTGTCAGAAGCCCGTGGTGAGCCACTACTTGCTTTCTCTGGAAAGGCCAGTCTTCAAAGCTTTCCTGGCATTTGGCCATCTTCACATCAATAGATACCAAGAAAGACTGACTCTGTCCTTACAAAATCCAAACAAATGAGCCCACTGGGACTGGGACTAGGACTGGCTCTGGGTGCCTGGAATCCTGGATCACAAGTTCAGAGAGTTCCATCACCAAGGAATAGAGATGAGGTCACTTCCTTCAGGAACTGAATGAGGTCACTGCCTTTGCAACCACTTTTTCCTAACAGTTGCTTCCAAGGGTCCCATGAGATAGATGCTGCCCCTATTTCCCGTGACCCTCTCACCAGTTAGAATACTATATCACCCATAGGCACCCGTGAACAGCTCTGGACACAGGCCTGGATTGGTCCATCTTCTGTACATTAGCAACAGAGACACTCAGTCAGACACAACCCCTCTCCAGACAGGGTTGTTTTCCATGGAAGATGACTTTTGCTCTCACAGGTCCTTAATAGCTGCCTACATCTTCTCCAGGGATTATTTCTGCATGGACCTTTGAGGTTTTCAGCAGGTGGTATATCCCCTACATTCCTATATTGTAAGACCAACACTTTCCCTCCTCTTTTATAAAGTTAGAATGAGGGAATAGTATATGGTTTGGGTTAATTACATGTTCGATTTGGGTTAGGAATCATTTTGCTGGTTGAATAATGGTATTGGAAATCTGTGATATTTATAAAAATATAGAGGTGAAATATATGTATGAAAACAGAAATCTAAGTAATATTTGAAGCCCAGAAACGGATTGGGCCCTTGATTGGGAGACTTACCTTTGAATTATGTCCTGCACAGATGTCTCAGATAAATCAATACACAATGGCATCGGACCTTGTACCTTGAATGATTGAATGTCGAAGAGAACATCCATTCAAAAAAGGATAGTCAGTAGGATTTGGGAGATAGTTGGTAGATTCAGAAAGAAGAGTGAGTATAGGATTTGGACCAAAAGTTATTTAGCAATTGGGTTTCAGGTAGAGAGTGAATGTAAATGTCAGCACAAATGAACAGTCAAAATGATGAACTGGGAATTTATGAAGGAAAGCCGATATCAATAGAGACATTAGGATATCAGGCAAAGTAAAGTGAGTGATAGGATTAGACATTTTCAACAGGGTTGAGTTTGAATATATAATCTTAGAAAGAAACAAATATGTAGTCAACAATTGGATTGACATTTGAGAGAATTAGGCAACCTGGACATGGATGTTTTTAGAAATCCATGCTCACTTTAAATTTAGGCTTTGGTACAATCATAAGTGTGACCTTTGCTTTATTTTCCAGAATATTACTGTGATAAAATGTATATGTAGATCAGGTGACATGAGTATTTCTTCCACCATTTCTGGGAACAATATTTTGAAGACGTATAAATGAGTATTGGGGGTAGAATGTGGTGTAGTATCTGTCTAAGAATATAGAGATAATGCAAGAATAGACCATACTGTGAATAAATAATATAATTGGTCCGCTTTAAATAATGGATTGAGTTGATATCTGAAAATATACAGAAAATCTAATGTTGATACAAAATCATTCATTCCAACCAGTTATACTTCTAATGGTAATATTAAGGTGATATTTCATCATGAAGAGTGTGTGAGTTATGCTTCAAAAGTGATTATGGAAATCGAAAATAATGTGTTTAGAAAGAAGTCTTGTTAAAAAACATGGAGGAATACATGTGTTCTGAAGAATGAAGTTATTGAAAGTGAAACAAATGCCAATAAATTTGCTAACTTGTGTATGAAATATATATCTTATGATGTGCATAAACTGAAGAAATAGTAATGTACAAGTGTTGACTAAAAATGAACATCAAAATACACATCACGTTCCATAATTATCTACTTGCATTGGTGTTAAACTGGGTCAGTTACTGTAGAAATATTAGGATTCGTATGCACCATTCACAGAAGTTAGTTTTTATTTCTAGGAAACAAATATGTATTTCAGGTGGATGAATATTTCTGAGAATAATCTTTTGAATATTTGATTATAAATCCACATACATGAATACGAATAAATTTAGGGAGTGTACATTGAGACCCATATATTTTATATTTTGAAAAACTTGGAGAGTATACACACACACACACACACACACACACACACACACACACACAGACATTAAAAAGTAGCAATATATATGGAAATCGAAATTCATCATGAAATGTATATCATCCACTGATCCAAAAATATTCATTATACTGAACATGATTTTATTTATCATGTTGTTCATCTACGAAGCTCACCCATAGGTAGAATTTTCAGTTCCAACTGTGTTTAGGTGGAGTGATCTCTTCTCCCAATTTGTATCTGCAAAGTCAGCCACCTCACAAGAATGTACATGTGATAACAGGTATGATTCAATATGTGCATATGAAATAACATGTGCTGAATTGGCTACAGAGAAAGGCAGAGAGGAATTCATCTATTTGTTAACTTTAAAAACACATGGAGAACTATTTCAACAAAATATTGACTAGATTTATAAGTCCTACCCTGTATAATGCAAAAGGCAAGTCCAGCAATACACTATGTCTCGTCTAAACTGCTTGTATTTCTATTCGGTTTGGGTTATTTTTCTCCATCATATTAGAATTAGTAGTCAGAGTCTAGTAGGGTATGCGTTAGTGTCAGGCATTCAGCATTTTGAATTGAAAATAGGAAAATGAATCCAATGTGTATGTAAATATGTGCTTCACAAAAATCTTCCCACTCTAATCCAGAACAATGCCTTGACTTTACCTTCACTCCAAGTAAAATACAATTAGAGTGGACGAGTTAGAAAATCTGTGAATACATATCTGGAATGTAATATGCTCAAGAGTTCACAACCTTGAAGGTGGTAGAGGAGTTTCCAAAAGTAAGGGACAGGTAAATACTCCACAAAAATGGAGCTCTTCTGGACTAAAGACTTCTGGTGAAACTGCCTCTGAGTTTGGGCACTTGAAATATTTGTTGTTGTCAGGAGTTTTAGCTTTTTTTGTAGAGAGACCATCAAAGCTAGGTATGTATCTAAGTGACCTGGAGGACATGGTTTCTTATTTTCTAATGAACATGAGGCAGCAGTGCTGAATTCTCTCTTTGTAGGTAAACTGTGGCCACTGCGGGCAAACTCTTTCCGTGTGGACTGTAAAGCCATCTGGCCATCCTCCACTTGTCGATGTGTTTCTTGCTGCTGCAATGTGAGTTTGGTATTTGCTTCACAAAATACAAGGAGTTAAACTGGGACACAGTGCTAAAGGGAGTTCTGTCACGTGTGGTGTGTCAGGTTCTGCAGGATAATGAACCAACCAGGCTTCAATCCCACATAGCTTGCATCCTTAACCATAGCAATCTGATTCTGAACATTGCCCTGAAAACTCTCCACATAACAAGATGCCTTTATATAGAAGGGTCTGCTGGGTGCACCATGTCAGTCACAAGCCATTTGGAAGCCAATGGCAGATCCACATTGCCCCACCACAGATATTTTATCACACAACTGCACACGACTTTTGTAGGCCCATTTCACATCAGGCTCCAACTTACTGGCATCTCTGTTCTACACCATTTTCATGGTCATGGGAATTTCAAAAATTTCATGGTATTTATCTAGCCATTTTACAAGAATGATGTTGGAGGCACTGTGTGTTTTACTTCATTCAGGAACAATTAAATGGTGAGGAAGCTCATTTCAATGAAAGCTCTGGAGAAATCTCACAGGCAAGGCTTCCAAATAGTGGCCAAAATTTCACAGGAAGCCAGACCTATTGCTGTCTACAATGTGAGGTACATGTGTGTTTTGACTCTCAACTATGGCTGCCATGTCTTTCAGAATAAAACCATGTGATATCCTGGATTAGATTCCCAGTGCTCTGTGGAAAGCAAACCTGGGCCTAGATCTCGGTTTCCAAGGGCGACTCTCATGCGTGACCAACTAAAATCCCAACATATTTCATGATAACACTTCTCTAAGTCAGCTCTAGAACTCAGTCTCTAAGGGGAATCACACCAGAGTTCAGCCCAGGTATACCCAGTCATATCTTCCAACTACCACACAAATGACCACAATTAAAACCAAAACACTCCCACATGGTCCTCATTTTCTTCCATATATACACTCTCATACTACGCTCTGTCTGGAGGTTTCCATGAGTGGCGAAGTCCAAGACAGTGTCCAAAATAAGCTTTCTTGCCCTTCATTGCCTAAAGTCATGGTGGCCTGGACACCCTTCCTGTGAACCAGGTGTGATCAAATAGGCCTGCCCTTAATACACCTCTGCTTCTCCAATTTGAGGCCTACTGACTGTCAGGTATAGATATTTTTATGTGAATTGGAGTCATGAGAAAACCCAAGAACCTATGTGCTAGACTCTCCAGGGCTTTGAAGAACTCATTTGACACAAAGGATGCGTATTCTCACTTGATGGAGTTCAGTAGACTTACAAAGGAAGGCAAGAGACTTCATCCACAGGGACTGCTCTTTTGGCCATTTTGGGTATGGATTCACACACGGAATGATCCATCAGGTGATGAGAATCTAAGCCACAACCTCACACAGGTCCAAGAGACTGATTCAGACACATTATCAGGATCAATCACTTGATTTTTTCCTCTGTCTAACTAGCTAGAGAGACCTTCTCTTTTAATTGAATTTTTATCTCTGTCTGACTAGCTCGAGAGACCTTCTCTTTTACTTGAATATTTCTACTATAACTATAATACAACGAAGAAGATAAAATTATTACTCCATATACTATGAATCAAATTGATGATTTAGATAATTAGTTAAATACTTGGGCAATAATCATGTGCAAATCTAATGTTTCATTTGATAACCACTTACCATCTAATCCTTTATTGTCTTTTTGGTCATCACATCATGTAATTTTTCCAAAAATGACAAGAAAAACACCTATTATAAATGCTACAAATATATTCACTGATGGGTCAAATAATGGTACAGCAGTAATATTTACACCTGATCAAACTTTTACATTTTTAGTACCCAAACAATTAGCTCAAAATGTAGAGATTAATGCAGTATTACAAGCTTTTGTGATGCTTAAAGCATCTGTAATTAATTTATTTTCCGATAATCAGTATATACTTAGTGCTATAGTATCACTTGAAGATGGTAGAAGGATTTCCCCTTCCTCTACTATTTTCTCTTTGCTTTCGACTATACAAAGTCTAATCTGGGACAGGAAAGATCCGTTTTTTATAGGATATTTCAGGACACATACAGGATTGCCTGGAGCCCTTAGTTTGGGCAATTATTTAGCAGATAAAACAACACATGACATTCATACATATTTTGTATACACTAGAAGAAGCTACAAATTTTCATAAAAAGTTCCATGTCAATGCTAATAATTTACAAAAGCGTTTCAAAGTAACTAAGGAACAAGCTAGACAAATAATAAAACAATGTCAAAATTGTGTGAGCTTTTTACCACAAGTTAATCTTGGAGTCAATCCTAGAGGATTGATACCTAACCATATTTGGCAGATGAACGTCACAAACTTGCCAGAATTTGGAAAATTAAAATATTTGCATGTTACAGTTGATACTTCTTCTGGATTTTTGATGGGCTCCCTTCTTGCTGGAGAAAAAAACTAAAGATGTTATAGCTCATTGCTTACAAAATTTTGCCACTGTGGGCGTTCCAAAAGAGTTAAAAACAGATAATGCCCCTGCTTATACTTCTACTTCTTTTAAACAATTTTGCTCATCATTTGGCATTACTCATATAACAGGAATCCCATACAATCCACAGGGAGAAGGCATAGTTGAAAGAGCACATGAAACTATTAAAACGTACATATTAAAGCAAAAAGAACAAATTGGGAAGGGGTATATATTCCCCAAAGGCAAACTTAAAATAACCCTTTTACTCTAAACTTTTTAAATTTGGGTTCATCAGGGCTTAGTGCTGCAGAAAGGCATATATGTCCAAAAAATGTACATAAGCCCAAGGTACTTTGGAAGGATATTCTAACAGGACAATGGAAAGGTCCTGACCAAGTAATTGTCTGGAGTCCGGCGTCTGTTTTTGTGTTTCCACAGGGAGAACAGTAGCCAATTTGGATTCCAGAGAGATTAACTAAAGAGATTTCTACAGACCAAAAATAAGATGATTTGGCTCAAATCAATAAGAGCTGATATGCAGAACTCCAGTTTGGCTGTTCTTACATCTGTGACAGAACCAGAATGTTTTTTTCAAATCTATTTTATTATTCCCCTTTCTCATATCATGAAGTTTTATTTTGTTTTTTTTTTTTTAGCTCATACAGAACTAGGTTAATGTTTTGCTGATCAGTTCTATTTTTGGACAATAGAGTTTTTAGACATTGCAATGGAGATTTCACCTGTAAAAAGTCATAAGGCCTTTAATATTATGCATGTGTTGTATGTATTATATTATGTGTGCACTTGTGTTTTGTGTTATATGTTTGATTTCACATCTTTTCTGTGTTGACTTTATTCTTTTCAAGTTTATATACTTTGTCTTCATTATCTGATGTTCTGACTTCTACTTGATCTAGTCTGTTTGTAATATTCTCATTAGCGCTTTTAATCTGATTTACGGTTTCTTGCATTTCTATGATTACAACTTGATTATTTTTTAACACCTCTATCTCCTGATAAAGCTCATTCTTTGCGGATTTAATTTGTGTGGTTAGTTCCTCTTCAAAATATACTTTCAATGCTTGGATTTGCTGTCTCATGTCTTCTCTAATATTCCGTTCCATCTGAATTAGGAATGCCTTGATTTCTTTCCCTGTCCATATTTCTGATTCTTCTAGGTCCTCCTGTATATTTAGATTGTCCTGCATTGTTTGTAACCCCCTTTTCCCTTGTTTTTTCATATTGTTCACGTTGCTTTCCAGCTCTGTTTGACTGCTTTGTAACTGCTTTCTCCTATACATTTGTTTTGGCTTTGTATATCTCTGTTGTCTCTCTTTTGTGGTGGAAGATTATGCCTAAAAATTTTGGGCTTTGTTGTACTTTAAAGCTGATTCATTCAATTCATATAAGGCTTCTAGATTCTGTATGCATATAATGATTTGCTGTTTGTTCTTAGGACTATATGTTTAGGTTGGGTGCTCTGGTGGTACAATGGTTAGTATGTCTCGGCTACTTTAGAAGATTGCTCCACTGAAGGTGGATACTACCAGGCAATTGGATCAGGGTGTTGGTAGTAGCTAGGTATTTAGGAGTCTTATAGACAGCCTCGAGACATTCACCTATTTGCATTTAGACAATTACACACAATGGAAGATGTAATGCTTGGAATGAGAGTTGGGGGGTAGGAGAATGAAGGTGCTCTTAAAAAGAAAAAAAAGATAGAGGGAGAGATAGATTAGAGGGGAATGAAAAGAACAATAAAACTTGAAATGGGATAGAAAGAGAGAAGGAAAAGGGGGGAAAGGAACAGGGAGAGAAGAAGGAGAGAAAAAAATATCAACAACAGCAACAACAACAACAAAAAAATTAGTCTTAGAGATCCACCTTCTTCTCTTCCAGTAGGCGGAGCTGTGCCTTCCAAGCGGAGTGTCTGCTCTCTACCTGCCGAGAGCTATCCCTGTAGGGCGTCTTCTGGGGGTCTCTCAGACTTGTCAGTCCAGAGCCATTTCACTTCTCCAGCTCTTAACCCCCTTCCTCCTGTCAGCCTGCCAGCCAGGTCCTGTTCCCCAGAAGTGATTCTCCAGAGATCTAGTTACACTTGCAGCCCCACCGAGTGCCCCTTTTAAGCCTCAGTGCTGTGGTAAACTGGCGGATAAGACCTTAGGGGTCACCACTGGTGATATGGGGGCCTTGGGTCCTGGGCTCCCCTCTGCTTCCCTACGGACACGACCCCTGAGAAGTCAATGAAGTTTCCTGGCTGCTTGTATCAGTATGGGGAGTCACACACCTGCTAAAGTGGATTTTGAAGGGAAGGAATTTCGCCGGCCGAACTCCGATGATGTCACCTCTCTGCTATGGTGGGCCCCAGGCTTCTTGCCGGATTGACCGAGGGGAGGGGTGGGACTGGTCCGGCCCGGTTCACCTCAGCTCCTGGCGCGTGGAGGCTTGGCTAAAGACTTCTTCCTGCCAAGCTGTGTCTCGGCGTCTAGCAGGACCCAGTCACTTTGGCTGCGGGCCGGTGGACGGATCTGCAGCTGTGCCCGCGGAGCGCAGACTGTGGCTGGTGAATCTCGAACTCCGCGTCTAGTCGCAGGGTCCCACTCGTCCGGGTCACACAGACGCTTCAAAAAAATTCTTGTAGCTCCCGGGCAGTCTCCCTTTAGTGAAATTTTGCTAGGAGAATCTCCGTTGGTAGAATCCAAGAGTTATCCTTGCGACTTTATGACCCCATCACTGGGAGTGCATTAAAAGCGCAGCCTCTCTGCCCGCCGCCATGTTGGATCCACCTTTTCTTTTCATTATATTTAATAATTCTCTTCGAGACAATGTAAATTGTTAAGAAAATTGTTTTCTTTTAGTGCCTTTTGGAATGTTACATAATTCTTTCTTTAGGCATTGTTGCCAGAATTTCTATCTTCATCCCAGTGCATGTGAAGTCAAAGATAAAACCAATCTACAGCTTCTGCAATAGCCATCACTGAACTGCTTGCAGAACTTGCCTGGACTATGTATCACTTGTATGCATTGTGAACTCACCTGCCTGCATTGTGAACTATCTGTTGGTGCAGTGACGTGTGGTAGTGTTGGGGTATTTCTCTGATGATGTCATCGGTGGTACAATTTTTTCAAAGAGAGCCATCAATTGCCTTGGTGTATCTTCCTCCCTTCTGCTTGTCATGGTTGTTCAGCTAAAATTAGGGGGCCAACAGAGATGAGGCAAAGAGCCTCACCCGCCCGCTGGTACAAAGACCTCTCCACAGGTGTGGATGTATACTGGACCTGTAGTCAGTGACGGGTAAGATCCAATTACAATGGTACCAATCTAAGACAGGAGGCTGACACCTTGAGGTCAGGTCATTCGATAATGGGTAAGGACCATATGTACTATTGGACAACCTAAGGCAGGCACGGTCCCTAAGCCACATGCTTGTTGTTTAAACAGAGAGGGTTAGATGTTGAGAGCCACAGACCAAGGGGCCAAAGCAAACTTTCAGACTGCCAGCTGATGGTTGGCTCACAGCGGCCCCAGCAACATCTAGCTGATTGGCTCCTCTGCGGTGATGCCCATTGGGCTGTTTCCCCACCCTTTCAAATTATGGAGCTGCTTTTTGGGGGACTTTTTTGGCTCTGCTCAAACAACCCAGCCAATCGACCTCAAGAGCAGGAGGAGAGGGGAGGTTGAGAGCTTGGGGGAAGCCGGTGGTGGCAGTTGTGCTCTGAGTGTTTTTCCCGAGGAGCTATTTTTTGGCGTGTGTGGTTCTAAAAATAAAGTTAGCTTTTGACAAGTGGCTCCTGAATTGTGCCCAGCCAGACTGTGTCAATCCTAAATTGATGGAGCAAAATAACCAAAATAGAATAGAAATACAAGCAGTTCAGAGGAGGCATGGTGTATAGCTGGACTTACCTTTTGTATGATAAAGGGTAGGTGTTATAAATCAAGTCAATATTAAATTGAAGTAGTTCTCCATGTGTTTTAAAGATAACAAATCCGTGAATTCCTGTCGCCCTTTATCTGTATCCTATTCAGCACATGCATTTTTGTATGCACATATAGAATCCTAGCTGGTATCACATGTACACTTTTGTGAGGTGGCTGACTTGGCAGATACAAATTGTCAAAAGAGATCACTCCTCCTGAACGTTGTTGGAACTGAAAATTAAAACTACGGGTGAGCTTCCTAGTTGAACAAGATAATACATAAATCCATGTTCAGTAAAATGAATATTTTTGGATCTGTGAAAGATATATATTTCATAATAAATTTCGATTGGCATATATATCGCTACCTTTTAATGTCTGTGCATGTGTGTGTGTGTGTGTGTATATATATATATATATATATATATATATATATATATATATATACACACTCTCCAGATTTTTCAGAATATAAAATATATGTGTCTTATTATACAATCCCTAAATGCATTCATATTCATGTATGTGGATTTATAATCAAATGTTCACAAAATTATTCTCAGAAATATTCATCCACCTCAAATACATATTGTTTCCTAGTACTGAAATCTAAATTCAGTGAATGGTGCATAGAATTCCTAATTTTTCTACAGTATCTGACCCACTTTAACATCAATGCAAGTAGATTACTATGGTACATGATGTGTATTATGACATTCATTTTTATTCAACAATGTTACATGACTATTTCTTCAGTTTATGCACATCATAGTATATATATTTCATTCACAAGTTTTCAAATTTATAGGCATTTGTTTCACTTTCTATCACTTCCTGATTCAGTACACATGTATTCCTCCATGTTTTTTGACTGGTCTTTTCATGAGACTACTTTTCATTTTAGATTTCAATAATCGCTTTTGAAGCAAACCTCACACACTCTTCATGACAAACCATAACCTTAATATTACCATTAGATCTATAAATGGTTGTAATGAATGTATGTATATCAATATAAGATTTCCTGTATATTTTCAGATATCAATTCAATCCATAATTTAAAGTTGGAACCAGTTATATTATTTATTCACAGTATGGTCAATTCATTCATTTTATCTATATTTGTAGACACAGGGTAGACCTATTTGTACACCCAATACTAATTTATACATCTTCAAAATATTGACCACAGAATTGGTGGAAGAAATACTCATGTCACCTGATCTACATATACACTTTATCACAGTAATATTCTGGACACAAAATGCAAAGTTCACACTTATGATTGTACCAAAACCTAAATGGAAAGTGAGCATGGATTACTAAAAACATCCAAGTCCAGATTGCCTAATGCTCTCAAATGTTAATCCTATTGGTGCTAAATATTTGTATTTTTCTAAGATTGTATATTCAACATCTACCATGTTGAAAATGTCTAATCCTATCAATCAATTTATACTTTGCCTGATTTCTTCATGTCTCTATTGATATCTGCTTCCCTATATATTTTCCCCAGTTAATCATTGTGACTGACTCATCACATGTTCTGACATTTACATTCATTCTCTACGAGAAACCCTATTGCTAAAGAACTTTTGGACCAAATCCTATACTCACTCTTCTTCCTAAACTTACTGACTATCTTTCCAATCCTACCGACTACCCTTTTTAAGTGGATGTTTTCTTCTACATTCAATCATCCAATTTACAAGGTCCTATGCCATTGTTTATCGATTTATCTGAGACATCTGTGCAGAAGGTATTTCAAAGCTAAGTATCCCAATCAAGGACCCAATGCTCTTCTGGGCTTCAAATCTTACCTAGACTTCTGTATTCATACTTATATTTCACCTGTATATTCTTGTAAATATCACAGGTTCCCAATGCCATTATTCATCATGCAGAATGATTCCTAACCCAAATCGAACCTGTTATTACCCTAACCATACACTGTTCCCTCAGTCTAACTTTACAGAAAAGCAGGGACAGAGTTGGTCTTACAATCAGGAGTGTAGGGGATCTTCCACCTGCTGAGAACCTCAAAGGTCAATACATAAATGATCCATGGAGAAGATGTAGGCAGCAATGAAGGACCTGAGGGAGGAAAAGTCAACTTCCATCGCAAACAACCTGGTCAGGGTGAAGGGATGTGTCTGAATCAGCCTCTTTCAACTTAATGTAGAGAAGATGGACCAAACCAAGCCTGTGTGGAGAGCTGTGCCCAGGTGCCTATGGTTGATATACCATTCTAACTTGTGAAAATGTCACAGCAAGTAGGTGCACCCTCCATCTCATGGGACCCTTGGAAGCAACTGTTAGGACAAAGTGGTTGCCAAGGCAGTGACTTCATTCACTTCCTGAAGGAAGTTACCTCACATAACTTCCTTGGTGATGGAACTCTCTAAACTTGGGATTCAGGAAGCCAGGCAACCACAGCCAGTTCCAGTCCCAGTTCCAGTGGTCTCACTTGTTTGGGTAAACCAAGGACAGAGTCAGTCTTTCTTGGTACCTAGTTATGTGAGGATGGCCAAATGCTAGGAAAGCTAAGAAGAGGGGCCTTTCCTGAGAAAGAAGGTAGTGGCTCACCAGTGACTTTTGACAACTTCACAGAGTTGGCCAAGGAGACCAAAACTGAGACAGCACAGTGCATTTCGTGGAAATATAGTATGTCCCACCCATCATAGGACACTCCGGATAGTCACAGACCTACTTTGGGAAAGGTGGTGTCTTTTTGAGTGTGGGTGTGAGTTTGTGGTTTTGTCTCATGTTCTGAGAATATGTAGGAAAGGCGATTTGTTTGGTTTGGAGAGGACTGTATCTAGTATGTCCTCTGACAAGGTGAGTGTTTCTATTACTGTGTATCCCACTCTCTCCGTGGTCTTAGTATTAGAAAAAGAATGCATCATGGATGTGTTCTGTCTAGTAGAAACTTCCCAGCATTCATACTGCCAATTTATGAATGGACTGCGACTAGCCTTATCAATGGGCAAAACCTACTATCTTTCTAAGTTCCTGTTTTCTTCCTGAATTCCGGACACTCTCCAGAATAGGCTCAAAGTTTTGTGTCCAAGCTATGTAGCACCTCCAAGCTCTGTCACATGGCAATGTACTGGATAGCTGAAGGGAAGTGGAGCATGTCAGAAAACTCAGATATCAGGAAACTCAGATACCAGGAAAGTCTCAGTGGAGAAACCCTGCTTTGGGCCATTTGCTTACCTATTTTTCTGTTGCCCTGAATGTAAGGAAAGTCTTTGGCTCAGGCCACCCCTTTGTGAAGCCTGAAGAAAACAGTATTCAAATGGAAATGAGTGGGCATCACCTGTGGCTCTTCACTTAATTGCTTTGGAAATGGATGTGTCTGAATCAGCCTCTTGGCGCTCGGTGAAGCTGGGGCTTAGATTGTCAGCACCTGATGGATCTAAAGAAATATCCCTTGTGTGCATCCATAACCAAAATTCGAAAAGATTAGTCATTGTGGATGAAGTCTCTCACCTTCCTCTGTTAGGTTCCTGACCTCCATCAAGTGTGATTATTGACCCTTGAGTAAAATGAGTTTTTCAAAGCCCTGCAGATGTGCTAGTGTTGTCTCATGACTACAAACCACATAAGAATCTATACCTGACAGTCAGTAGGCCTCAAATAGTAGAAGCAGAGCAGTATTAATGGCAGGCCTATTTGATCACTCCTGGTTGACAGGAAGAGTGTGCAGGCCACACTTACTTTAGGCAAATGAGGGGCAAGGAAGCTTATATTGGACACTGTCTTGAGCTGCGCCACTTGTGGAAACCTCTAGCCAGAAGTTATGATGAATATCTATATGGAAGAAAATGAGGGCCATGTGGGAGTGTTTTGGTTATAATTGTGGTCATTTTTGAGGCAGTTGGAAGAGATGACTGGGTCCACCAGGGCTTCACTCTTGGGTGATTCCCCTTATAGACTGACTTCTGGAACTGACCTCAGAGTAGTATTGCCATGAATTGAGTTGGGATTTTAGGAGGCCACGCATGAGATTCACCCTTGGAATCTGAAATCTAGTCCCAGGTTGGTTTTCCACAGAGCACTGTGAATCTCAGCCAGGATATCACATGATTTTATTATGAAAAACATGGAAGCCATAGTTGAGAGTCAAAACACACATGGACCTCACATTGTACAGTTCAATGGGCCTGGCTTCATGTGACCTTTTGGCCACTCTTTGGGAAGCCTTTCCTGTGAGTGTTGTCCAGAGATTTCATTGAAATGAACTTCCTCAAAATTTAGTGGTTCCTGAATGAATTGAAACCCACAGTGCCTCCAACTTCATCCTTGAAAAATTGAAAAATGGCTAGATGAATACCATCAAATTTTTGAAATTCCCATGACCAGGTGGCACTGGAGAAACTTTGGATGTCCTGTTGCTGATCATGAGTATACAATACAGTGCCTTGATTGACTGGGTTTCATGAAAATGTTGAAGAACAGTGATGCCAGTAAGTTGGAGCCTCCTGAGTAGTGGGCCTAGAGTAGTGGTGTGCAGGTGTGTGATAAAACATCTGTGGTGGAGTCATGTGGACCTTCCATTGGCTTCCAAATAGCTTGTGACTGATATAGTGTAGCCAGCAGACCCTTATATGTAAATGCATCCTGTTATATGGAGAGTTTTCAGGGCAATGTTCAGAATCAGGTTGCTATGGTCAAGGGGCCAAGCTATGTGGGATAAAGGCCTGGTTGGTGCATTCTCTTGCAGACCCTGACACACCACACGTGACAGAACTCCCTCTAGCACTTTGTCCCAGTTGAAATCTTTGTATTTCACGAAGCAAATACCAAACTCCCAGTACAGCAGCAAGAAACACCACGAAAATTGGAGGATGATCAAATGGTTTCACAGTCCTCACAGGGAGACACATAGCCCCCAGTGGCCACAGTTTACCTACAAAGAGAGAATTCAGCACTGCTGTCTCATGTTCATTGGAAAATAAGAAACAAGATCTTTCAGGTCACATAGATGCAGATCCAGCTTTAATTGTCTCACCACAAATGAAGATTAAGCTCCTGACAACAACATATATTTCAAGTGCCCAACCTCAGAGGCAGTTTCTCAAGAAGTCTTTAGGCCAGCAAAGCTCCATTTTTGTGGAGGGTTTACCCTGTCCATTACTTTTGTAAACTCCTCTACCACCTCCAAGTTTGTGAACAACTGAGCATATTGCATTCCATATATATATGCACAGATTTTCGAACTCTTCTCCTGTAATTGTGTCTTACTTGGGGCAAAGGTAATGTCAAGGCATTGTTCTGGATAAGAGTGGGAAGATTTTTCAAAGCACATAATTACATACACATTGGATACCTTTTCCAATTTTCCATTGGAAATACTGAATCCCTGACACTAACCCTTAGCCTACTAGACTCTGACTACTTATCCTAATATGATGGAGAATAATAATCCAAACAGAATAGAAATACAAGCAGTTCAGAGGAGGCATGGTGTATAGTTGAATTTGCCTTTTGCATTATAAATCTAGTCAACTTTTGTAGAAATTGTTCTCCATGTGTTTTTAAAGTTAACAAATATGTGAATTCCTGTCTCCCTTTCTCTGTAGCCTATTTGCACATGTATTTTTATATGCACATATAGAATCCTACAAGGTACAACACGTACATTCTTGTGAGGTGGTTGACTTGGCAGATACACATTGTGAGAAGAGATCACTTCTCCTAAATGCTGTTGGAAGTTAAAATTCGAACTCTGTGTGAGCTTCCTAGTTTAACAACATTATACATAAATCCATGTTCAGTAAAATGAATATTTTTGAATCTGTGGATGATATATAATTCATGGTGAATTTCAATTGGCATATATATTGCTACTTTTTAATGTCTGTGTGCATGTGTGTGTGTATGTGTGTGTGTGTGTGTGTGTGTGTATATATATATATATATATATATATATATATATACAAACTTTCCAGATTTTTCAAAATATGAAATACATGTGTCTTTTTATACATTTCCTAAATTCATTCATATTCATATATGTGAATTTATAATCAACTTTTCACAAGATTATCGTCAGAAATATTCATCCACCTGAAATATGTATTTGTTTCCTAGTACTGAAAACTATCTTCAGTGAATGGTGCCTACAAATCCTAAAATTAATACAGTAACTGACCCAGGTTAACATCAATGCAAATTGATTCCTATGGGACATGATGTGTATTTTGACGTTCATTTTTATTCAAAACTGGTACATTACTATTTCTTCAGTTTATGCACATAATAGGATATATATTTCATCCAAAAGTTCGCTAATTTAGAGGCATTTGTTTCACTTTCAATCACTTCCTGCTTCAGAACACATGTATTTTTTCATGGTTCTTGACTGGTCTTTTCATGAGACTTCTTACGAAACATATTATTTTTGATTTCCATAATCACTTTTGAAGAAAAACTCACACACCTTTCATGATAAACCATAACCTTAATTTTACTATTAGATGTATAACTAGTTGGAATGAATGTATGTATATCAATATAAGATTTCTTATATATTTTAAGATATGAATCCAATGCATTATTTAAAGTGGACCAGTTATATTATTTATTAACAGTATGGTCTATTCATGCATTAGCTCTATATTCATAGACACAAGGTACACCTCTTTGTACCCCCAATACTAACTTATTAATCTTCAAAATATTGCTCCCAGAAATGATGGAAAAATTACTCATGTCACCTGATCTACATATACATTTTATCACAGTAATATTCTGCAGACAAAATGCAAGGTTCACACTTATTATTGTACCAAAGCCTAAATTGAAAATGAACATGGATTACTAAACACAGCCATGTCCAGGTTGCCTAATGCTCTCAAATATCAATCCAATTAGTGACTACATATTGGTTTCTTCCTAAGATCATATATTCAAATTCAACCCTGTTGAAAATGTCTAATCCTATCACCCACTTTATATTTTGCCTTATTTCGTAATATCTCTATTGATATCTGTTTTCCTACATATTTTCTCCGGTTCACTATTGTGACTGACTCTTCACGTGGGCTAACATTTACATTCACACTCTAAACAAAACCCTATTGATAAAGAATATTTTTTTTCCAAAACCTATACTCATTCTTCTTCCTAAACCTAACAACTATCTTCCTAATCCTACCGACTATCCCTTTTTGACTGAATGTTCTTTTCTACACCCAATCATCAAAGTAAACACTGGGCGAGCTTCGGAGGAAGAGACCACCAAAAGACTATCTCATGCAACAGCAAAGGGTTTATAGGGGGTCAGCATGCAGGGGATCGGAGCTCACTTGAATAGAGCAGAGAGCCCTGAGAAGAGCTTAAGCAGAGCTTATATACTTTCTTTGGGGAGGGCAGGGAGTGAAGTTTATTGATGGGTGAGGGAGAGTGGGCGGTTTGCATTCAACCGGGTGAGGGAGTACATTCTGCAGTTTGGCATTTGGGGACAGGACATTCTGGGAACAAGATTAGCAAACAGTTCTCAAGATTTCAGCAGTGTTTTGTTAAGCATACAGAAAAAAAATTGACAAGTACCTTTTTTATTAATCTTTCATTCCCCACTTCTTCTTCTAGCTACTTTTAATCATAAAAGTGATCATTGTGGGGTGTCACATTCTATGTCTGCTAGTGGGGTATTACCATGAGTTTAACTTGTCCAAATTTGAGCTTAGAGAAAAGAAATTACACGGTTGAGCAAACAGGGTTTTATAGTTAGCAATAATATGGAGATTATTATCGGACAGGCCAGGGTTGATAAAAAAGTAGTCAAACAGGGGGACTATGTGAACCAAGACTCAAACCACTTTTTTTGGTCCTCTCACTCTCTCATTGACACTCTTCAAGGTGTCTTTTTAATTTAATCATATTTTTTTTTACAACTCCATTATGCTCGGAATAAACACAACATTCTTCCCAGGAAGTGACAAATACTTATTTTATTAACCTTTCACTTCCGACTATCCCTTTTTGACTGGATGTTCTCTTCGACATTCAATCATCCAAGGTACAAGGTCCTATGCCATTGTATATTGATTAATCTGACCAATCTGTGCAGAACCTAATTCAAATCTAAGTATTCCAATCAAGGGCAAAATGCTCTTTTGGGCTTCAAATCTTACCTAGATTTCTGTTTTCATAGATATATTTCACCTATATATTCTCATACATATCGCAGGTTCCCAATACCATTATTCATCCAGCAGAATTATTCCTAACCCAAATCACACATGTTATTAACCCTAACCATACACTGTTCCCTCAATCTAACATTACAGAACAGCAGGGACAGAGTTGGTCTTACAATACATGAATGTAGTGGATCTTCCACCTGCTGAAAACCTCAAAGGTCCATGCAGAAATGATCCCTGGAGAACATGTAGGCAACTATGAAGAACGTGAGAGAGCAAAAGTCATCTTCCATGGAAAACAACCTGGTAAGGATGAAGGGTTGTGTCTCATTCACCCTCTCTCCTTAATGTAGAAAAGATGGACCAACAAAGGCCTTTGTGGAGAGCTGTTCCCGGGTTCCAATGGTTGAGATACCAATCTAACTTGTGAAAGTGTCAGAGGAAGTATGGAAGCAACTGTTCGGAAAAAGTGGTTGCTAAGGCAGTGACGTCATTCAGTTTCTGAAGGAAGTGACCTCACCTCACTTCCTTGGTGATGGAACTCTCTGAACTTGGGATCCAGGAAGCCAGGCATCCAGAACCAGTCCCAGTCCCAGTACAGTGGGATCACTTGTTTGGATTTACCAAGGACAGAGTAAGTCTTTTTTGGTACCTACTGATATGAGGATGGCCAAATGCCAGGAAATTTTGAAGACTGGCCTTTCCAGAGAAAGCAAGAAGTGGCTCACCGCGGGCCCCTGATATTTCACAGAGTTGGCCATGGAGACCAGATCTGAGACAGGACAGGCCATTTCTGGGGAACATAGTATGGCCCACCAGTCAGAGGACACTCTGGATAGTCACAGACTTACTTTGGGGAAGGAGGTGCCTTTTTCAGTGTGGGTGTGAGTTTGTGGTTTTGTCTTATGTTCTGAGAATAGGTAGGAAAGGCGGCTTGCTTGGTTTGGAGTGGAATGTTTCTAGAAAGTCTTTTGACAAGGCGAGTGTTTCTATGTCTGTGTATCCCACTGTGTCCGTGGTTGTAGACATTAGAAAAGAGAATGCATCAATGGATGTGTCCTGTCTAGTAGAAAGCTTCCCAGCATTCATCCTACCCATTTTAGGAATGGACTGCAGGTTGCCTTATCGATGGACAACATGTACTGTCTTCCTAAGTTCCTGTTTTCTTCCTGAATTCTGGCCACTCTCCACAATAGGCTCATGGTTTTGTGTCCAAAATATGTACCACCTCCAAACTCTGTGACGTGGCCATGTAATCCATAGCTGAAGGGAATGGCAAGCATCTCAGAAAACTCCAATACCAGTGTGACCAGGAAAGTCTCAGTAGAGAAACCCTGCTTTGGGCCTTTTGCTTACCTATTGTTCTGTTGCCCTGAATGTCAGGAAGGTCTTTGCCTCAGGCCACCCTTTGTGAAGCCTGAAGAAAACAGTTTTAAAATGGAAAGGAATGGGCATCACCAGTGGCTCTTTGCTTAATTACTTTGGAAAGGGATGTGTCTGAATCAGCCTCTTGGCCCTGTGTGAGGCTGTGGCTTAGATTATCAGCATCGGATGGATCTAAAGAAAGATCCAATGTGTGCATCCAAAACCAAAATGGCAAAAAATCAGTCATTGTGGGTGAAGTCTCTTGCCTTCCTGTGTTTGGTTCTTGACCTCCATCAAGGGAGTATTGGAATTTTTGTGTCAAATGATTTCTTCCAATCCCTGCAAAGGTGCTTGGGTTTAATAATGACTCCAAATCACATACTATACCTGATAGTCAGTAGGCCTCAAATTGGAGAAGTAGAGCAGTATTAATGGCAGAACTATGTGATCAATCCTGGTTCACAGGAAGGGTGTCCAGGCCACCCTGAATTTAGGTAAATGAAGAGAAGGGAGCTTATTATGGACACTCTATTGGGCTGTGCAATTTAAGGAAACCTCCAGCCAGAGATTATGATGAGTGACTATATGGAAGTAGATGAGGGCCATGTGGGATTGTTTTGATTTTAATTGTGGTAACTTGTGTGGCTTTTGGAAGAGATGACTGTGTTCACCTGGGCTTTAACACTGGCGTGATTCTCCTAGAAGACTGAGTTCTGTAACTGACTTCAGAGTAGTAATTGCTTTGGAAATGGATATGTTTTAATCAGCCTCTTGGCCCTGTTTGAGGCTGTGGCTTAGATTATCAGCACCAGATGGATCTAAAGAAAGATCCCATGTGTGCATCCAAAACCAAAATGGCCAAAAGAGCAGTAATTGTCGATGAACTCTCTCGCCTTCCTCTGTAAGGTTCTGAAAGAATAAAAGAAATTGAAATTGAAATGTAAAGAACCAGGTTTTGTAAACTTTCCAAGCTGCACTCAGCACCTGAAATTTCTGTGGCAGTTAAGACAATTCCCGGATTTGCACATTAGATGTGTGTTGAAATTTTCCCTGAGGACCTAGTTACTTAACAGCCCCTTCCCAGAAACCATGCAGCTCACCACGTATACATCACAGTGCATCCACCAATCAATTTAAATGTATACCCCTTCTTACGGCTGACCAATCACCCCCTGCCCAACCTGTTCCCGCCAATGAATGTGCTAATCATGTTTTAGAGTTGTTATTTGATTTTCCCGCGGTATATGATGATTTGCGAAAGGAGGCTATGATGTATGTAAAGTCCCTGCCCTCTCTAAAGAATGTATATAAACTCCGCTCAAGTGTTCTCGGGGCTCTTTGTTCTTTGTTCCTCTGAAGTGAGCCCTGAGCTCCAGCACGCTATACCCCCAATAAACCCTTTGGTGTTGCATGAGAAAGCCTGTTGGTGGTCTTTTCCTCCGATGTTCGCCCCACCTTTTCATCTGGAGGCCCCAGGTGAGATATCCAGAGCAGCGGACGAAAGACCCCAAGGGACTCCTCTCGGGGTAAGAAAGGCGCCTCTTTCTGGTTTCGGGTTTCAGGTTAGGGCTTGGCAAAGTGGCTGTCGGTGAAGAGCATTAGCTCTCTCTGACAGTGGGTGGCAGACGTGTCACAGAGCTAGTGGCCACGTCCCTGGGGGACACTCCAGAGGACGAGGGAAATCAAGGAATATTAGTTTCCTCAACTCGGTTATATTTTGCTTCAGGATTCGGTTTGCCAGCCCATCAGGTTTTGCTGGCTACACAGTTTTGTTCATTGTCCCGAACTCATGTTGAGTTTACTGTCTGTCTTTATTGTCTAACCCATCAGGTTTTGCCAGTTACTGAGTTCTAATATTTGTCTTGGACCCATGTTAAACGTTTACTGTTTGTCTTTGTTTGTGTTGCGTTTGTGTCTTCACTGTCTTTTTTTGAGTAACTCCCATTATGGGACAAAGCACTTTCACGCTTCTGTCCCTGACCCTTGATCTTTGGACTGATGTCCGCTCAAGGGCCCAGAATCATTATTTTTCAGTTAAATGTCAGACCTGGCAGACTCTCTGTGCTTCAGAATTGCCCATCCTCAAAGTCGGGTGGCCCCCAGAAGGATCCTTGTACTTCAATCTAATCCGAAAAGTCAGAGATATTGTCTTTCAGCCGGGACCACGTGGCCACCCAGATCAACAGCCATATACCCCTTCCCCAGGATCCTATCATTCAAACCTTCCTTTCCCTCCCCATCTTCCCCCCATTCTTCCTGAGTCACAAGACTGGACAATCCTCCCCCTCCTTATCCTCTGCCCTCGCTCCCCAACCCCCAACACATTCCAGATGATTCTCCCGCCACTGACTCAGCCTCTCCGCCACTAGAGGCAATTGGGCCAGACCCAAGCCCTCCAAGGGACTTCTCCGCAGCAGCAGCAGCCCCTCCTTTTCTGGTGGAAGCTGGGCCACCTAAAGAAACCCGCCAGCTACGGAAAATAGAAAACTCAGAAGCCACTGTGATGCTCCCTCTTCATCCTTATGGGCCCATGAACCGACCAAACTGGGATCCCAACACCTTTGAAGGTTGGTAGCATCTTTCCACTTATCACAGGGCTCTAATAGCGGGGCTCCGAGTGGCCGCCAGAGGGCCGACTAATTTGGCCATGGTAAGAGAGAAAATCCAACATCCTAATGAGTCTCCCTCTATGATTCTGGAGAGAATTATGGAAGCATATAGAAAATATACTTCTTTTGATCCTCAGGCAGAGGACGAAAAAACATCTGTTGCAATGGTCTTTATCCAGTTTTGATTCTGACTCCTTAATGTGTTCGACTACATGATTGGTTGCCTTAGGTGGCGTAATCAGGGTGCGGCCAACAGTCATCCACCCTGTGGGTCTTGCTGAGGTTGTCCGAGCATAGACAGCAAACTCAACATAGCCCCAACGTTTGGCCTTGGGGTCAGGTATATCTGAAGTATACGATCCATTGTTATCGGATTAAGAGCCTTTATGCCACTTTAGGTAACTAGAAGTCAACCCTTCAGAGTAGCCAAGTGAGTGGTAAGAACAGCTACCACGTTCATCATGGAACCTGCATGACCAATAGGGACACCCATTATATATCTCAGGCCACCAATGACAATAGTCTTTGGTTTGATTAAAAAGGAAGCAAATGAAAGGCCAGTTCCAGCTACCAGGCACGAAGGTCCTTGAAGGTGACAATTTTAGGGAAATAGAGGTGCAGTTGTGGATGAAGCAAGTAGTTGCATCCACTGCGCGGACCTTCTGCATGCCATGTTCTGAGTATCGTTCCCGAAGAGTGAATAAATACACGGTAGGTTAGGAGGGTAAAGACAAGTCCCAACAGAGCACAGAAAAAAAGCAGAGCACAAAAAACAAGCAGTTAGAGAAGACTAGGGTGTTGGGAGAGCTCATTGTGCCTTCTTTAAGAGGAATTGGGCTGCAGGGAACACCGTGTGAGCCGCAACTTAAATGGGTGAGATGGGTGTGGAAAGCAGGATTAAAGGGGAGCTTCAGGAGGTGATTCTTGGAGTTCCTCTGGCATGGTCCTGTGGTCAGCAGGTGGGCCCTCCTGGTGATATGGCTTCAACCTAGAAATGGGAATCCAGGGAGTGAGACGGTTGTCTGGTAAGGAGAGTTTGGCGGCGGTGGGGGTACAGAGAATAAAAGGATAGGGGCTTTCCCATTTTGGTGCAAGAGTCCCTTTCTCCTCTGGGGTATTATAATAGACTAGACTCCAAGGTGTTAAGGGAGGAGTGTTTGGAGAGGAGACTGGGTCCGGAAGAAGCCAGTTCTGACATTTCCAGTGTTCAGAGCGGAGATGAAACAAGAGAGGCAAAGACAAATCTCGGGTGATAGGTCCTTGTGAAGTGACCAACCCAGAGGGTGTAAGAGGTCTTCCATACATTATCTCAAAGGGAGACAGTAAAGATGGTTTCTTAGGGAGAGCTCTGATTCGAAGCAAAGCAAAGGGAAGGATTTTGACCCAGTCTAAGTTTAATTCCATTGTCAATTTGGTAAGGACTTCCTTCAGAGTATGATTTACCCTTTCCACTTTCCCTGAAGCCTGGGGGTAATATGGACAGTGGAAATGCCACTTGAAGGAGAGGGCTTGAGAGACCTTTTGTGTGATCCTAGAAATAATCTCAGGGCCATTGTCATATTGTAGGGAAGTGGGCATACAAAACCTAGGGATGATGTCTGTCAGTTAGATTGAAGCTACAGTGGAAGCCTTTTTATTGGAAGTGGGAAATGCCTCAACCCAAACAGAGAAAGTGTCCACAAAGACAAGGAGGTATTTAGTGTGCCATACTGTGGGCATGTTGGTGAAGTCTACTTGCCAGTCAGCAACGGGAATGTGTCCCCGGGCTTGGTGGAAAGGGAAAGGTTTGGGCCTTAAAGGAGTATGAGGTTTGGTCCTCTGACAGATCTGACAATTAGAGGCTATATTCTCTATCATGGCTATGTCAGAAGGGTTGAGGGAGAAGAAGCTCTGTAAAAAAAGGGTCAAAGACTGAGAATTGGAATGGTGTAGAGTATGAAGGAACTTGAAAGATCTTGTTCTTACTGGAAGAAGTAGGGGCTTCAGATGAGCTGTCTAAAGTGGCCATAATATGTACCCCATAGGGGCCATAATTGGAAGTGGTAGCAGGCATTCGTGGCGCCTTTTCAGCTTTGGCATTGCCCTCAGTGATAAGAGAGCCGTCCTTCTGATGGGACCTACAATGGACAACTCCCAACTGGGTGGGTAAGTGGGATTCCTCCATCAGATTGGTTATAAGAGCCGAATTAGTGATCGCATTACCTTTGGTGGTAAGTAGGCGTCGCTCCCTTCATATTGAAGCATGGGATAATAAGATCTGGAAGACATATTTTGAATCAGTATAGAGGGTGAGGGATTTGCCTTGTGCTAGAAGGCAGGCACGAGTGGCTGCTATAAGTTCAATCTGCTGGTTGGTAGTTCCTGAAGGCAAAGCTTTGGCGTCTATAATCTCAGTGGCTGAAACTACAGCATATCCAGAGTAATGAGTGCCGTTCTGCCTAAAGGAACTGCTGTCAGTAAACCAGATAAGGTCAGGCTTGGTGAGTGGTTCCTCAGAAATGGAAGAATGACAGGGGAGGAAATCTTCGAAGGTTTCCAAGCAATTATGAGTTGGTGTGTTAGACTTGGGAGTCATTGGGAGCAGTGAGGCAAGGTTCAGTGCAGAGCAGGGGAGGAAAGTAATATTAGGGTTTTCCAGAAAGGAAGTGAGGAGCGACAGAACTCTGGATGGAGGAAGGGTTTGAAGGCCCTTATAAGCTGAAAGATCTTTCAAGTGATGTGGGGAGTGGATAGTTCAAGGTGCCCCAAAACTCAGCTTAGAGGCTTCTTTGTGTAAAATTTGTCCAGCAACCAGAGCTCTTAAGCAAGGGGCTCACCCACGGATGGTAGAGTCTAGTTTCTTGGAAAATATGCCACAGGTGCAAATGTAGGACCATAGTTTCGACCTAAGACCCTAAGTGCTTGCCCCCCTTTTTCATGGACATATAGATGAAATGGTCTTGAAAGAACAGGAAGGTGAAGGGCAGGTGCCTTTAAGAGGAGTTGCTGAAACCTGCGGAAGTGGTAGATGGGGGAGGAGACAAGAGATTCACTAGGGGGTCCATTTGCTTGGTCATACAGGGGTTTGGATAGAAGAGAATAATTTGGGATCCAGGCCCTAAAATAACCTGCTAATCCTAGGAATGATAGTATTTTGGCTTTCATATTGGGCACTGAAAGATCAGAGAGGAGTTGCCTCCTATCCAGTGTTATTTCCTTTTTCCCGGGTCTAAGGCAAAAAAAAAGAGAGGTGACAGAAGAATGGGAAACCTGGGCCTTGTGGGGAGACTCCCTATATCCCTTGTCTGCTAGGAAATTAAGAAGCTGAGCGGTGTGGGATTGAGAGTGTTCCCAGAGGGACTACATAGAAGAAGGTCATTGACATATGGAAGGAGAATAGTGTCAGGACAGGTCGGGTGAAAGGATGTGAGGTCCTGGGCAAGAACTTGGCCAAAGAGATGGGGGCTATCCCTGAATCCCTGTGGGAGGACAGACCAGGAAAGCTGATGAGAATGGTGGATGTGAGAGTCAGTCCATGTAAAAGCAAAGATATTCTGAGATTCTGAGAACAAGGGAATAGAAAAGAATGCATCTTTTAAACCTAGGACCGAGAAGTGGGTAGTAGTGGCAGGGATCTGAGAGAGGAGGGTGTAAGGGTTGGGCACTAGTGGGTGGATGGGGACCACAGAGGAGTTGACAAGGAGAAGGTCTTGAACCAGCCTGTAGGACACTTTAGGTTTCTTAAGTGCCAGAATGCGGGTGTTGAAAGGAGAGTGTGTAGGCCTAAGATACCCCTTTCATAATAAATTCTGGATGATGGGTTCTAATTCGAGGAGGGCTGTGGTTGTGAGTGGATATTGTGATTGACTAATATATCTTGAAGGGTCCCGTAAGACAATATGAATAGGACTGCATTTAGCCATAAGGGGTGTAGTTGTGTCCCAAACATCAGGCTTAACTGGTTTAGAGAGTCATGGGAGAGTGCATTAAGGAGGTGTATCTGCCCCTAGGAACATCATGAGGAAATGAGAGGTAGGAGAGGTGTGGGGTGATATGTGAATGGTGACTTTTAATAGTGAGAGTATGTCCCTTCCCAGAAGGGGAATGGGGCAATGGCTCATAACGAGAAAGAAGTGAGTGAAGGACAAAAGGGATCCCTGCATATAACATGATGGGGGGGTTTGAGGGAAAATCTGTTTACCTCCTACCCTGACAATAGGAGTTTTTGAGGGTGTGGTAGAACCCCAATACTCCCTTAAGACCGAAAAAGTGGCACCAGTATCCAAGAGGAAGGTAATGAAGCATCCATCCACCAGGAAGGTAAACCTAGGCTCTTGATTCTTGATGGTAATAGTCTGGAGGGAAAGCCCAGGGATCCGTCAATCCTCCTCTGCTAAGCCCAAGAAAGGCTGTGGTTGCCTGGCGGCTGACCAACCTCCCTTTCGGGTTGTTGGGCAGTCTGCCCCCCAGTGTCCCCTTTGATGGCATTTTGGGCAGGGGTTGTAGGGTGTCCTCAGTGAAGGACAATCCCTGGCCCAATGTCCCTCCTTACCACATTTGAAGCAAGCTCCCGGGGGTGTCATATTGGGATGGCGTGGTGATGGCCTTCTCTGAATGACCTGGGCCAACATTTGGAACTTGGCATTTTCAGCCCTCTGCCTACGGCATTCACTTTCATCCTCTCTATCATAAAAAACCTTGAAAGCGACAGCGAGGATTTTAGTCTAAGGAGTAGCAGGGCCCTGTTCAAGCTTTTTAAGCTTGGCTTTAATGTCAGGGTAGCTTTGGGCCAGAACATATTTCATTAAGACATGACGGCCATCAGGGGTTTCTGGGTTGAGGTTTGTGTACTGTTAAAGGGCCTTGGTTAGTCTATCCAGGAATTCTGAAGGTGTTTCCTCCTTCCTTTGAATGACCTCCTGCACCTTTTTAAAGTTAACAGCCTTGCGGATGGCCTTTTTCAGGCCCGCCAAGAGGCAGGATGGAAAAAGGTCACTAGACTGTAAGCCTTCAGGGGTGTTGTAATCCCATAGGGGATCCTGCTCTGGGACAGCATGAGGGCCTGTGGGGTGGTTAGGATTGGTCCTATGATTTTCATCAGCATGGGCTTGGGCTAGCTCCCAGACCATTGCCTTTCCTCAGGGAGAAGTGTATTGGCCAAGAGCATGTAGATGTCATTATGAGTGAGACTATATGCTTGCAGGACCCATTGAAACTCCCGAATGCAAGTGGTGGGGTCAGTGGTGAATGAGCCTAACTTCCTCTCTAGCTGAGTAATGTCCGACATGGAGAAGGGCACTTGGACTCTGATGACACCCTCGGGACCAGCTACCTCACAAAGGTGTGCGATTGTCTTGGGGGTGGGAAGGAGTCCCTTAGACCTGGTAACAGGAGGACTGAAAGAGGCAGGAGGCGGACAGGAAGGAGAGGGAGGGGCAGGGAGTGTCTCTTTGGAAGAGGAGGAGGTGGAGCAGGCAGAAGAGGGCAGAGGGGAGGAGGATGAAATGGAAGGCTGAGGATCCCTGGAATCAGGCAGAGGAAGAGGAGGGTATAGTGGGAGAGAAGGGGCAGATAGGACTGGGGGATAAGGTGGGGGTTCATCTGCTGGGTTGAATGAGGAAGAATCTGTGAAGTCAGGAGTAGATGCAGGGGAAGAGAAGGGTTTGCAAACAAGGAGGACCTGAGAGGGAGGGCAGGAGGAGCAGCGACAGGGTGCTGTCTGAGAAGGCTAAAACCTTAAATGCAGGGAATCTCACTCCACTTTTTCAGATGCTGGCAGTAGTTAAAAAGGTCTCAGATGAAGTTTGGATGTAAGGAGCCTTCTGGAGGCCAATGATTGCCATTATCCAGTGGATATGTAGGCCAATCTTGGGTACAGAATTTGATTAGAAGTTTGGGCTTGATGTCTGGTGTGAGGGAGAGTGTGGCCAGATTTTTTATTAGACATTTGAGAGGTGAGGCTTCAGGTACAGATGAAGAGGTGCCCATAGTCACAGGGAGAGAAGGAAGACAGAGAGAGAGAGAGAGAGAGAGAGAGAGAGAGAGAGAGAGAGAGAATAAGAGTAAGCGAGAGAGACAAAGAGAAAACCCGGGCTGGAACGGCTTTCAGGAAGCTCAGGGCAAACGGGGGTCAGGTGGGCGTCCCCAAAATGACCAGCCGTCATGAGGAAATACAGAGGGCACTACCTGGGCGTCACCAGTGAAGTGCGATCTGTGAGACCCAATGGGTTCGGAGCCACGGGCAACCTGACGTCAGGAAAGTTTTTGAACGCAGCGGAAAAAGTCAGTAATGAAAACAGAACTCCGGTTCCGGCAGAATGTAGTTCCAGGACGGGAGTTCAGTTTTCCCCGAGCAGAGAGGCAGCTTCAGCCAGACACAGCAGCCCTGCAGCAAACAGCAACTCTAGCCAGCAGCGGCAGCGGCAGCAGAGGAGAAAAATCCACAGAGCCTCTTGTGTAAACTCAGAAGCCTCACGCCCCAAAGGAAAACGGATCACCAGAGGGTCCACTGCGACCAGTAAAGGTCTTAGTGGCAGGAATTTCCTGCCCCCTACAGGGCGTCGAGAGTGTGCCGGAAGATCAAGGTCACAAAACCAGTGGTAGCCCGAAGGGAGTTGCAGAGCCAGGGTCAGGGGAGGCTTACATATATCAGATCTGTGGTGGGTGCAGGAAGCCGGCGTCTGAAAAGAGCGGACCATGGCGGAGTGTCTCCGGGGGAGCAGGGGACGGGGCTCTTGTTAGAAAGAGCTCACCCGTATCCTCACATGGGGCACCAGAATGAAAGAACTTCCCACGCAAAGGCACTTCGCTGGGAGAATTCCAATTTTATTGCAAAAAGCTGTGTGCTTATATAGAAGTAAGGGGAAGATGGAAGGGCTTAGATAAATGGCAGGCAAACCGTTTATTGGTTAGTTCTTTCAGATATCAGCTCTGGAGCCCAGGAATTAGTTCTTATTGGGGCTAAGGTTCCCCACCAGCGAGACTTCAAATTGGCGCCAGCGGGAGAGTTCACACGGGTGGGAACATTTGGCACCACTGCAGAAAAAAGAAGGTAGGAAGAAGAAGTCCTTAGGCACCATGTTGGGGTTTTTCTCTGGGGTATGGCTGCCGTTTATACTTTTCCCAACAATGAGTATACCAGACAGTGCCTTGATTGACTGGTTTTCATGAAAATGGTGTTTAACAGAGATGCCAGAAAGTTGGATCCTGCTGAGTAATGGGGCTAGAGCAATGGTGGGCAGGTGTGTGATAAAACATCTGTGGTGGGGCCATGTATATCTTTCATTGGATTCCAAATGGCTTGTGACTGACATGGTGAAGCCAGCAGACCCTTATATGTAAAGGCACCTTGTTACATAGAGAGGTTTCAGGACATTGTTCAGAATCAGGTTGCTATGGTCAAGGGGGCAAGCTATGTGGGATAGAGGCCTGGTTCTTGTATTCTCCTGCAGACCCTGACCCACCACACGTGACAGAAATCCCTCCTGCACTGTGTCCCCGTTGAACTCCTTGTATTTCATGAAGCAAATACCAAACTCCCAGTGCAGCAGCAAGAAACACCATGAAAATAGAGGATGACTATATGGATTCAACGTCCACACAGGGAGACATTCAGCCCCCAGGGGCCACAGTTTACCTACAATGGAAAATTCAGCACTGCTGTCTCATGTTCATTGGAAAATAAGAAACCATGTCCTCCAGGTCACATTGATGCAGACCCAGCTTTTATGGTCTCACTAGAAAGGAAGCTAAAGCTCCTGACAACAACATATATTTCAAGTGCCCAACCTCACAGGCAGTTTCTCAAGAAGTCTCTAGGCCAGCAGACCTTCAAGTTTTTGGAGGGTTTACCCTGTCCCTTACTTTTGGAAACTCCTCTACCACTTCCAAGGTTGTGAACTTCTGATCATATTCCATTCTAGATATGTATTCACGGATTTTCTAACTTTTCTCCTCTGATTGTGTCATACTTGTGCCGTAGGTGTTGTCAAGGCATTGTTCTGGATGAGAGTGGGAAGATTTTGGTGTAGCACATATTTACATACACATTGGATTCATTTTTCAATTTTCCATTCAAAATACTGAATCCCTGACACTGACACATACCCTACTAGACTCTGACTACTAATCCTAATATGATGGAGAAAAATAACCCAAACAGAATAGAAATACAAGCGGTTGAGAGGAGGCATGGCGTATAGTTGGTCTTGCCTTTTGCATGATATAGGGTAAGAGTTATAAATCTTGTTAATTTTTTGTTGAAATAGTTCTCCATGTGTTTTTAAAGTTAACACATATGTGAATTTCTGTCTCCCTTTTTCTGTAGCCAATTCAGCACATGTATTTTTATATGCACATATAAAATCCTACCTGGTATCACACGTATATTTTTGTGAGGTGGCTAACTTGCGAGATACAAAGTATGAGAAGAGATGACTCCTCCTAAATGTTTTTGGAACTGAAAATTCAAACTATGAGTGAGCTTCTTAGTTGAAAAACATTATACATAAATCCATGTTCAGTAAAATTAATATTTTTGGATCTGTGAATGATATATATTTCATGATGAATTTTGATTGGCATATATATTGCTACTTTCTAATGTATCTGTGTGATATATATATTTTCAAAATATGAAATATATGTGTCTTATTATACACTCCCTAAATAATTCACTGATGTTCATGTATGTGCTTTTATAATCAACTTTTCATAAGATTGTTTTTAGAAATATTCATCCACCTGAAATACATATTTGTTTCCTAGTACTGAAAACTCACTTCAGTGAATGGTGCAAACAAAGCCTTATATTTCTACAGTAACTGACCCAATTTAACATCAATGAAAGTAGATTTCTATGGGACATGATGTGTATTTTGATGTTCATTTTAATTCAACACTGGTACATTACTATTTCTTCAGTTTTTATACATCGTAGAATATACATTTCATCCACAAGTTCACAAATTGAAAGACATTTGTAACACATTCAATCACTTCCTGCTTCAGAACACATGTATTCCTCCTTGTTTTTGACTGGTTATTTCATGAGACTTCTTTCCAAACACATTATTTTCGATTTCCATAATCAATTTTGAAGCAAAACTCACACACATTTTATGATAAACTACAACCCTAATATTACCATTAGATATATAACTGGTTGGAATGAATGTATGTATATCAATATAAGATTTCCTGTGTATCTTGGGATATCAATTTATTCCAATTTCTAAATTTGGAAACAGTTATATTATTTATTCACAGTATGGTCTATTCATGCATTATCTCTATATTCATACACACATTGTACACCTATTTGTGCCCCCAATACTAATTTATATCTCTTCAAAATATTGCTCTCAGAAATGGTGCAACAAATACTCATGTCACCTGATCTACATATACATTTTATCACAGTAATATTCTGGCCACAAAATGCAAAGTCACACTTACGACTGTACCAAAGCCTAAATGGAATATGAGTATGGATTATGAAAATCACCCATGTCCAGGTTGCCTAATGCTCTCAAATGTCAATCCTATTGGTGACTACATATTTGTTTCTTCCTAAGATTATTTATTCAAACTCAAGCCTGTCGAAAATGTCTAATCCTATCAATCACTTTATCATTTGCTGATTTTCTAATGTCTCTATTGATATCTGCTTTCCTACATATTTTCCCCAGTTCATCATTGTGACTGACTCTTCACATGTGCTGACATTTACATTTTCTCTCTACCCAAAACCCTATTGCTAAAGAACTTTTTGTCCAAATCATATACTCACTCTTTTTCCTAATCCTACCAACTATCTTCCTAATCCTACCAACTATCCTTTTTCGACTGGATGTTCTCTTTGACATTCAATCATCCAAGGTACAAGGTCCTATGCCATTGTGTATACATTTATCTGAGACACATGTGCAGAACATAATTCAAACCTAAGTATCCCAATCAAGGATCCAAAGCCCTTCTGGGCTTCAAATCTTACCTAGATTTCTGTTTTCATAAATACATTTCCCCTCTATATATTCTAATAAATATTGCAGGTTCCCAATAACATTATTCATCCAGCAGAATGATTCCTAAGCCAAATCAAACATGTTATTAACCCTAACCATACTCTGTTCCCTCAATCTAACTTTACAGAAAAGCAGGGACAGAGTTGGTCTTACAATACAGGAATGTAAGAAATCTTCCACCTGCTGAGAAATGAAAAGGTCCATGCAGAAATGAACCCTGGGGAAGCTATAGGAAGCTATGAAGGACCTGAGAGAGCAAAAGTCATCTTCCACGACAAACAACCTGGTCAGGATGAAGGGGTGTGTCTGAAGCAGTCTCTCTTTTCTTAATGTAGAGAAGATGGACAATACCAGGCCTGTGTGGAGAGCTGTTCCCGGGTGCCTATGTTTGATATACCATTCAAACTTGTGAAAGTGTCACAGGAAGTAGGGGCAGCCTCCATCAATTGGGACACTTGGAAGCAACTATTAGGACAAAGTGGTTGCCAAGGCAGTGACCTCATTCAGTTCCTGAAGGAAGTCACCTACATCACTTTCTTGGTGATGGAACTCTCTGAACTAGGGATCCAGGAAGACAGGCACCCAGAGGCAGTCCCAGTCCCAGTCCCAGTGGCCTCACATGTTTGGATTTACCAAGGACAGAATCAGTCTTTCTTGGTAACTACTGATGTGAGGATGGCCAAATGCCAGGAAGGTCTGAAGAGGGGCCTTTCCTGAGTAAGCAGGTAGTGTCTCACCACTGGCACGTTACAACTTCACAGTGTTGGCCAAGGAGTCCACATCTGACATAGGACAGTCCATTTTGGAGTAACATACTATGGCCCATCAGTCAGAGGACACTCCGGATAGTCATAGACCTACTTGGGGGAAGGAGGTGACTTTTTGGGTGTGGGTGTGAGTTTGTGGTTTTGTCTCATGATCTGAGAATAGGTAGGAAAGTCGGTTTGTTAGGATTGGAGTGGACTGTTTCTAGTAAGTCTTTTGACAATGCGAGTGTTTCTATGTCTGTTTATCCCACTGTGTCCGTGGTTGTAGACATTAGAAAAGAGAATGCATCAATGGATGTGTCCTGAATAGAAGAAAGCTTCACAACATTCATCCTGCCCAATTTATGAATGGATTTTGTCTTGCCTAATGGATGGGCAACAACCACTGTCTTCCTAAATTCCTGTTTTCTTCTTGAATTCTGGCCACTCTCCAGAATAGGCTCATGGTTTTGTTTCCAAGACATGAACCACCTGCAAGCTCTGTGACATGGCTATGTACTGGATAGCTGAAGGGAATGGGATCATCTCAGAAAACTCAGATATCATTTTAGAAACCCTGCCTTGGGCCATTTGCTTACCTATTGTTCTGTTGCCCTGAATGTCAGAAAGGTCTTTGCCTCAGGCCACCCCTTTTTGAAGCCTGAAGAAAACGGTTTTCAATGGAAATTAATGGGCATCACCTGTAGATCTTTGCTTAATTGCTTTGGAAAGGGATGTGTCTGCATCAGACTCTTGGCCATGTTTGAGGTTGTTCAATAGATTTTCAGCACCTGATGCATCTAACGAACAATTACATGTGTGCTTCCAAAACCAAAATGGCCAAAAAAGCAGTCATTGTGGACGAAGTCTCTCACCTTCCTCTGTAAGATTACTGATCTCCATCAAGTGAAAATAGGGATCCTTTTTGTCAAATGAGTTCTTCAAACCCTGCAGAGGATAGCCCATAGGTGCTTGGGTTTTCTCATGATTCCAATTCACATAAAGAATCTATACCCGAGAGTCAGTAGGCCTCAAATTGGAGAATCAGAGCAGTATTTACGGCAGGCTCATTTGATAACTCCTGGTTCTCAGAAAGGGTGTCCAGGCAACCCTGACTTTAGGCAAATGACGGGCAAGGGAGGTTATTTTGTACACTGTCTTGGGCTGAGCCCCTCATGGAAACCTCCAGCCACAGGTTATGATGAGTGTCTATATGGAAGAAGATGAGGGCCTTGTGGGAGTGCTTTGGTTTTAATTGTGGTCATTTGTTTGGTGGTTGGAAGTGATGACTGGGTCTATCTGGGCTTGAACTCTGGTGTGATTCCACTTATAGTCTGAGTTCTCGAACTGATCTCAGAGAAATATTGCCATAAACTGTGTTCAGATTTTAGGAGGCCACGCATGGGATTCTCCCTTGGAAACTGAGATCAAATACAAGGGTGGCTTTCCACAGAGCCTCGGAATATCAGCTAGAATATCACATGATTTTATTCTGAAAGATTTGGCAGCCATAGTTGACAGTCAGAACACCCATGGACGTCACATTAAAGACCTCAATGGGCCTGGCTTCATGTGACCTTTTGACCACTCTATGGGAAGACTTGCCTGTGATATTTCTCCAGAGAATTCATTGAAAACAGCTTCCTCACCATTTAATATTTCCTGAATGAACTGAAACCCACAGTGCCTCCAACTTCATCCATGAAAAATGGCTAGATAAATACAATGAAATCTTTGAAATTCCCTTAACCAGGTGGCACTAGAGAACCTTTAGCTTTCCTACAGGCAGCTTAATAGCCCAGAAAATTACACAAAAGGGGGTTTACAGATAACAGAACTCTGACAAACATCACACTAATGGCAGTCTACATTTTTTTTGCTGTCCCTACATCAGAGTTCATGAAGACCATTAGAGCCTCAGAGAGGGTTGTTGTCTGGCCAGAGAAGGCAAATATTTATGATGTGTCACTAAAGTTTCAGAGAGGGCTGCTATCTGGTCAGAGAGCCGGGCATGGGTGAGTTCAAGGCGTGGGCAGGCATTCCAAGCAGGTTTAGAATTTGAAGTAATTTATGGTAAAGCCAAAATTATCTTTTCATCGCTTTTTGGCAAGATGGCTCCCAATTTAAATTAAAGATCAGGTTGGGTCTATCATTCCCGCCTTTTCTTTGTGTCCCTTTCAAATCTTTGATAGATTACGGGAAGAGCACTGAGGAAATTTTAATCCCTCAGGTAAGAGTCTCCAAATTTTTAGAACTCACCCAAAACCGATCTCCCTGATTTTACCTGACTTAATTAATTACTTATATTGATAGTCTATTTATCTTTCTCTCCATTGTTATAAGAAGAGTGGTGTCACTCATTTTTTCTTCTTCTGACCTGAGACAGGGTGACGTGAGTGGGCATGGGATGAGGGACATGAGTTGCCTTTTAGAAGTCAGTTGAGGGACATGAGTTGCCTTTTAGAAGTCAGTTCGGTTTGAAGTCTGATTGGGGAAGAACAGGTTGTAAAGTCATCTGGGGATGGGTTCTTCTATGAGAGAAACAAAAACCATGAGTACTGAATAAATGTTGCAGCACCTGGAACATGTCACTGTATAGAAGTTCCCTCACCAGTCTTTAATATCCCCAGTTATCAGGACTGTCAATTTAATATTTAACTTTTACTGTTACACTTGTCCCTCCCCATAAGATACAGTTTAATAATTTAATGTCATCTGATCTTGTAAAATCCTGTTACTAGTATGACCTCTGTGTCTCTTTGAGAAACCTTTAATTCTGTTACTCAGGGCTGGATAATTGTACTAGCAAACACCAAGCCAACCTGTGTAGGTTAGGAATATCTGTAGGCCTTAAACTGAAAACTTCTCCCTGTGGCAGGTCTTCTTGATAGTCTCTTTTTATAAGTATCAGGCATTCCTGTCTGAGAATTCTTCTTTGTAGCCACCAGTCTTACTTATTTTGGGAGGCAAACATAAAGTGCATACCTTAACATTATATTATTATTATTATTATTATTATTATTATTATTATTATTATAATTTAAAATGCCCAGGAATGGATGTATTTTGTTCTTAACTGTCTTTGCTAAGTGTTTAAGATGAAGCAGTCAAACTGACTTTTGTTTCCATCTATTGTTAACAGTCAGCTGACCTTTTATGGGAGTCAATTCTGGGGAAACTTGAGAGCAGATTCTCAGTTCTGCTAGTGCCATTTGCGCTAGGTGGGTCCAGATCTTGCTTGACCATTTGGCTTCCCTCGGAAGCATCAGGGATGTCTCCTTTCTTTGATGACTCTCCTCTTCGTAACAAATACACTGATTGGCTTTCTGTTCTCCAGTGGTCTCATTAATCTCCCTGATCAGGAGGAGGTTATGTGGCTCAGAGTTTCAAAGCTCTTTAGAGAAGTCCCCTGTTCCCTGGATTCAGACTGACTCATAGGGCAAAAGCCAAATATTGGTTTTCTTGGCTCTTTTCATTTAACTTTAATTTTAAATCCTAATCTTAAACATCCAGCAAATAAATTTTAACAGCCTTATATTAAGAGTACTGGGCTTTAATGTCTATAACTATATAATTATCTTTTTATTAATTGTTATCTGTATTATTCTGTCTGTATTGTAAGTAATGACTTATTATATTGAATAAACACATGTTGTGTTCTTAAAGCAACACGTTTGTAAAACAGTAACAGAGAATCTTTAGATCACTTATAAGAAAATTTCAAAATAAAATTAACAAAAGAAAAAATACTTAGCTTGTGTAACAGCTACCCTGAATTTTTTGGCTGAGTTATACATTATATCCCCTGTTTGAGATCCTATGAATATTGACCTTAAAAAAAACCAACTTTTTAACATAACTTTAAAGAAATATTATCTAACCTACTGGTTTCGTAGTCATTCTCACATGTAGTAAGATGGGACACAGAGCCTTATCTCAGCTAAGGCAGGGCTCTTAATAAATCTTAAGTATTTTAGTTCTAAAGCTAATCCTTATTTTTAAATATCATTTGACAAAGTTTACATAAATTGTTTGAGGTCACATGAACATTAGCTAACACCATGATATCACATTTAAAACATGAATTAAAGAAAGGCTGAAAGTTTTTAACCTTTACATCGATTAGGCTCTCATTAACTAAAAAATACATTTAAATTGTTCCCCAATGTAAAAAGTAACATAAAGTTTACATATCTTATTGATAACAGGTAAATAAATCCCCAATATATTTTTTACCATACAACTTCAGAGCACCAGCTTGATAAAATGCTCTTTTAAAGTTTCTACCTTACAGACTTGCATACCTATAAGATATGAAAACATTGATAGCATCACAATTACATTGATGTTTCTACATTAACCAAGTTTTAGCTTTTAAAGCAATGGCAGTACAGTGCTCTAAAATAACAGTTCTTATTTAATCAGTTGTTTAATTTTTATGGTTGCTTGCTCTGGAGAAAATAAAACTTAATAAATACAACGTTATGGGTAAACTTATGTTTTAAGAAATTTTTGTCTCATTAACACATGACTTATTTTTATATTCTTATACAGACTTTAATAAGAACTTATTCAGACCTTAGTAAATCAATCAGATATCTAAGAAAAGTACTCATGAATGAGCAATCCCATATCAAATTTACTTTACTTATTTATCAAAATACTAGAGAAATGTATTGACAGTGTAAACCATTTTTATGTTGAAGGAAAGGTCCTAGAACCAAGGCATATTAGACATTTTGTAGATATTAATATTTTATTAGATTTTTGAACACCTAAAAAAATTGTAAGCTTAAATTTAAAGACATTGATTTTTATCTGTTTATCCAATTTAAATTGAAACATTTAAATCACGTGAATTAAAGATCTTTGGATCTCCTATTTAAATTTGTTTTAATGAGCGCTTTTTTATGAGCGCTCCTTGTATATGTTAATTTGTGTATCATATATATGATATACGGACATATGTATATGTAGACATACAACACATAACAAAAGTGTGCACACATAATAATAGTAAAGGCCTTGTAGCTTTTCTCAGGTGAAATCTCCATTGCAATGTTTCAAAAAGTCTACAGTTGGTCAAAGATAGAACTGATCTGAAAAACATTAACCTAGGTCTGTATGCTCAAAATCATGAGCTCAAAAAAAAAAGTATCTAAGGAAAAAAAAAAGAATCCTAGAAAAAGTGACTGGCTAGTAATTAGTAAATACCATACAATTTACCTTTTTTTTCCCTTAGGCCTCAAATCAGTCTCCTACTAAGCTTTCAGGCTTCTTTCATTTACATTTCAATATAAATCATGGCTGAGGTCTGGAAGGAGCAGGAAAAACTGCTATTCTGAGCAGACACCTCAGGCCTAAGGCATTTTAACCATAATTTTGAGGTTCGGATGTTGAAAATTATGATACAAATTTAAGATACAATTCACAAAATTTTATATCTTTACATCTTGTTTTGTCAACAGATACCATTCTATGATTTACTATCCTTGTCCAAATTAATGCAGTGGTACACACAGTGACATTTTCCGAGGCTATCCAATTCAAAATTGGTGAAAAAAAGACTGTATGATTGGGAATTTACTTGCCAACTTGGAAGTAGAGTTCTTCAGTTTTCCATACTAAGTATTTAAGTTCTCTGGCATGAATTATCTGAAATCATAAACTAAACAATTACCTAAACCGGACTTTTAACTGCAAGATTCTGCAATGCTTCAAAAACCCATTCAGATACCAGATTGTTAAAATAAAACATCATCATTTAGACACACATTCAGCTAAGATCATTCCCAAGAAACAATTTATAATATCAACACATTATTGCACATGTCTTAAAGGGCCAGATACAAAGACACAAGACAGACAGAAAGGAGGTTCAGACTATGGCTGTCAGAGAGAACCGTTTAAACCAGAGCAGATAAGAGAAAAATCTCCTACACCAGTGTGCACCATAGATATCCACAGGGGGGGGACCACATGTTTTAACAGAGGGGAAACCTGAAATGTAAAATAAAGTGTCTCCATGGTGACTTCACTGCATTTAGTGTCCCCTTTTTCTTTTTCTCTTTTTTAACAAGACAGAGGTGGCATAATTCTTACAGTGCGGGGAGGAAGGAGGTAATTCCCTGAATCAACAGGGCTTTGGCAGCTGCTGGGAGTCCCTCAGTCCCTCCTTTTACTTACAGGATTAGCTCCTCTTGTTCAGTTCCACACCAAGCATGCCTCATCTCCTAATATTTCAGTAGACAGCTCTCACAAAGTTCCGTGGTGGAGGGCGGGTACCAAATTTGTAAATTAAAGTTCGATTCCTCAACTTGACGCCAATTAATACCAATTTAATAATGAGGACTGAGTTTTGAGAAAAAGAAAAAGGGAGGTTTATTGCTTTGCGAACAAAGGAGAAACACAGGGGACTCTGCCAAAGGTTGTGACTCTCTTGATCTGGAGTGACAAGGGGTTTTAAAGGAGTTTCACTTGTTAACCTGGGAGATGCTCAGTTCTTAGGTCCCCAGCAAGCATTGCCCTCTGCAATGGGTGTGCTCCAGGCAGTCAGCTAGGAGCTTCTATCATCCTGCTTAACAAAGGCGAGTAAAGTTCATCGCAGTTCCCTAAAACACAGTCCAAAGGGGTGTCAGGCTTACTCTTTTTATTACCTATTTTTACGTCCAAAATCCTTAAGTTTTTACCACTGAAATCACACAACAAAATGAACAAAAACAAACAAACAATCAAAAAAATAGAACACAAAACAAAACACAAAAAACAGAAACCATGCGCCTAAACAGAAAAACAGTGGAACAGTGCAACATCTTGCTATAGCTCCAGGGTAGGAGTGCATGCGTGCCCGTCGGCCCCTCTCTACAATTCCAGAGGAATTCCCTACAGAACAGAGAACAGAACGATTCTGGTTACTCTCCTGGAAAGGAGTATATGTGAGCCTCCCCAGGCCACATCTCTGTCATCAGAAGAGATCTCCCTTAACCGGATATCAGATGTTATAAAAGCCCCACTTACCTATGGAGGACTCCTCCACCAGGTGCTTGCTAATAGTTCTAGTGCAAAGGTTCACTGCAGTGCTCCCCGGACTAAAGGCTCTCTTCCTAATATAGAGAAGATGGACCAAATCAGGGCTGTGTGGAGAGCTGTTTCTTGGTGCCTATGGTTGATATACCATTCTAATTTGTGAAAGTGCCACAGAAAGTAGGGTAAGCCTCCTTCTCATGGTACGCTTGAAAGCAACTGTTTGGAAAAAGTGGTTGCCAAGGCAGTGACCTCATTCAGTTCCTGAAGGATGCAACCTCACCTCACTTCCTTGGTAATGGAACTCTCTGAACTTGGGATGCAGGAAGCCAGGCACACAGAGTCAGTCCCAGTCCCAGTCCTAGTGGTCTCACTTGCTTCAATTTAACAAGGACAGAGTCAGTCTTTCTTGGTACCTACTGATGTGAGGATGGCCAAATGCCAGGAGTACTCTGAAGAGGGGCCTTTCCTAAAAAAGCAGGTAGTGGCTCACAGCTGGCTCCTGACCACTTCACATAGTTGGATATGGAGACCAGATCTGAGACAGGATAGGCCATATCTGGGGAACATAGTATGGCCCAGCAGTCAGAGGACACTCCGGATAGTGAGAGACCTATTTGGGGGAAGGAGGTGCCTTTTTGGGTGTGGATGTGTGTTTGTGGTTTTGCCCCATGTTCTGAGAAGAGGTAGGAAAGTCGGTTTGTTTGGTTTGGAGTGAACTGTTTCTAGTAAGTTGTTTGACAAGGCGAGTGTTTCTATGTCTGTGTATCCCACTGTGTCCATGGTTGTAGACATTAGAAAAAGAGAATGCATCAATGGATGTTTCCTGTCTAGTAGAAAGTTTCCCAGCATTCATCCTGCCCAATTTATGAATGCACTAGGGCTTGCCATATCGATGGGCAACACCTGCTATCTTCCTAAGTTCCTGTTTTCTTCCTGAAATCTAGCCACTCTCCAAAATAGGCTCATGCTTTTGAGTCCACGATATGTACCACCTCCAAGCACTGTGACATGGACATGTACTGGATAGCAGAAGGGATTGGCAAGCATCTCAGAAAACTCAGATATCGATGTGACCAGGAAAGTCTCAGTGGAGAACCCCTGCAATGGGCCTTTTGATTGCCTATTTTTCTGTTGCCCTGAATGGCAGTAAGTTCTTTGCCTGAGGCCACGCCTTTGTGAATCCTGAAGAAAACAGTTTTCAAACGGAAATGAATGGGCACCACCTGTGGCTCTTTGCTTAATTGCTTTGTAAAGGGATGTGTCTGAATCAGCCTCTTGGTCCTGTGTGAGCCTGTGGCTTAGATTCTCAGCACCTGATGGATCTAAAGAACGATCCCATGTGTGGATTCAAAATCAAAATGGTCAAAAATCAGTCACTGTGGATGAAGTGCCTCACATTCTCCTGTAAGGTTCCTTACCTACATCAAGTGAGAATAGGGATCCTTTGAGTCAAATGAGTTCTTCAAACCCCTGCAGATGCTAGCCCATAGGTTCTTGGGTTTTCTTATGAATCCAATTCAAATAAAGAATCTAAACCCCACAGTCAGTAGGCCTCAAATTGGAGAACAGAGCTGTATTAATGGCAGACATATTTGATAACTCCTGGTTCACAGGGAGGGTGTCCAGGCCACCCTGACTATTGGCAAATGAGGGGAAAGGGAGCTTATTTGGGACACTGTCTTGTGCTGCACCTCTCATGGAATCCTCTTGCCAGAAGTTATGGTGAGTGTCTATATGGAAGAAGATGAGTGCCATGTGGGAGTGTTTTGGTTTTAATTGTGGTCATTTGTGTGGCGGTTGGAAGAGATAATTGGGTCCACCTTGGCTTGAACTTCGGTGTGATTCCCCTTAGAGTCTGTGTTTTGGAATTGACCTCCGAGAAGGTATAAGGTCCTATGCCATTGTATATCCATATTTCTGGGACATCACTACAGAATGTAATTCAACGCTAAGTATACCAATCAAGGGCCCAATGAACTTCTGGGCTTCAAATCTTACCTAGATTTCTGTTTTCATACTTATATTGAAAGGTTAATAAAATAGGTACTTGTCACTTCTTGATTTTCTGTATGCTTAACAAAACACTGTTGAAATCTTGAGAACTGTTTGCTATTCTTGTTCCCAGAATGTGCTGTCCCCCAACTGCCAAACTGCAGAATGTACTCGGTCAACCAGTTGCACGCAAACCGCCCACTCGCACTTACCCATCAATAAACTTTCCTTCCTGCCCTCTCCAAGGAAAATATATAAGCACTTCTTAAGCTGTTCTCAGGGCTCTCTGCTCTATTCAAGTGAGCTCTGAGCCCTTGCATGCCGGACTCCCAATAAAGCCTTTGCTGTTGCATGAGACAGTCTCTTGGTGGTCTCTTCCACCCACCCTCGCCCGATCTTTACATCTGGTGGCCCCAGTGAGATCCGGCAGCCGCAGATGAAAGACCCCCAATGGGCTCCTCTGGGGATAAATAAGGCCCCTCTTTCTGGTTTCAGGATTCAGGTTAGGGTTTCACAAAATGGCTATTGGTAAAGAGCGTGAGCTCTCTCCCATGGTGGCTGACACACATGTAACAGAGCCACAGGCCATGTCCCTGGGGGATGAACTCATGAAATCGAGGAACAATAGTCTCCTTTATTCAGTGATATTTTGTTTCGGATTCGGTATTGCCAGCCCATCATGTTTTGCCGGCTACTCAGTCATGGTCTCAGTATTGGACGTCCATTGCCTGTCTTTATTGTCTTGTCTTGTCTGTGTCTTGTGTCATTGCTTTTATTGTCTGTGTATATTTCATTATGGGACAGAGCACTTCAATGCCTCTGTTCATGACCCTTGATCACTGGACCAAAGTCTGCTTAAGGGCTCAGAATCTTTCTTTTTCAGTAAAACGCCGGATCTTGCAGATTCTGTGTCTCAGAATGACCCAACTTTGTAGTCAGATGGCCCCTAGAAGGATCTTTCTACTTCGCACTAATTTGAAAAGTTCGAGATATTGTCTTTTAGCCGGGGCCACGTAGACGTCCAGATCAACAGCCATATATCTTAACTTGTCAGGACCTCTGCAAATCTCCTCCTCCAAGGGTAAAGTCTTTCCTTGTCCCTGCACGGACTCCTACTCCTTCCCCCATGATTCTATCTCTTTAACTCTCTGCTCCTCCTCCTGCACCCTCTGTTCTCCCTGAGTCTCAAGACTCTACTGGACTCTCCTCCCCCTCCTTATCCTCTGCCTTCATCCCCCAACTGCCAACACCCTCTAAGTGATTCCCCTGCTGCTGACTCAGCCTCTCCACCATTCAAAGAAGCTAGGATGGCCCAGCACCATCCAGATGACAGTCCCGTGGCACACAGAGCCCCTCCTTCCCTGGAGGAAGCTGGCCCGGCTAAAAGAACTCAGAGAACTCGCCAACGTTTTTACACCTGCCTACTTGGGATAACAGCCAACAACTCCTAGGGACTTTCTTTATGACAGAGGAATAAGAGAAAAACCTCCAAGAAGCTAAAAAAAAAAAATATCCTCGGACCTGATTGGCGACCAACACAACTTCCCAACATAATCAAAGCCAGCTTACCCTTAAACCAACCCAACTGGAACCCCAACACCTTTGAAGATAAAGAGCATCTGTCCAATTATTGCCTGGCTCTAATAGCAGGTCTCCAAGGGGCTGCTATGTGACCAACTAATTTGGCCATGGTAAGAGAAATTATTCAAAGGCCTTATGAATCTCCCTCTTTGTTTCTAGAAAGAATTATGGAGGCATATAAAAGATATACTCCTTTCGATCCTCAGGCAGCGGATCAAAATTCATCTGTAACAATGGCCTTAATTGGGCAAGCTGCCATGGATATTTTAAAAATTTAAAAGAGAGATTTAGTCAGAGAAGCTGAGAAAGTATACTATAAGAGAGAAACAGGGAGAAAGAAAGGGAGCAAAGGAAGGATGAGAGAAGCAAAAGACAGACTAAAGGATTGACCAAGATCCTTGTCACAACAAGAAAGAGGCCAGAAATTAAGACGTAAGGTGACAGTAAGGGTTACCTGGGGCCATGCCAGAGGCCACCCCTGGCCTCAGATCAATGTGCCTACTCTAAAAAAAAAAGGACACTGGGCCAAAAAGTGCCCTATAAAGAGACAGCCACGCCAGCCAGCCATTGTGACTCTGGTGCATGACTAAGAAAGTTGGGGCTCAGATCACTTCCCCTAGCTCAGGGTAACTTTTGAAGTGTAGTGGACCCCAGTAAACTTTGAAATGAATACAGGAGCAGTATACGAAGCCCTTAAGGCCCCATTGGGCCCTCTATCAAATAAAAGGTCTGTAGTTCAAAGGGCTAATGGCAGTAAATATCGGGCTTAGACTACTAAGAGGACCATGGACCTAGGTAAAGGAAAAATCCATCACTCCTTCCTAGTAATCCAGGAATGCCTGGACCCATTGATGGGCAGAGATCTGCTCACCAAGCTCTTGGCATAAATAACTTTTAAACCTGAAGGCTACCAAATGAAATTTCTAAATCCTTTAGTATAAACTCCTATAGTCACGGCTTTAACTAAATTAGTAGAAGATGAACATCCACTCTTCACACCCCCCAAGACTGATCAAACAGGCAAGCTACGCCAGAAATGGATAACAGATTACACAGATGCCTGGGCAAAAACTGCTGGGTTAGGCCTGGCCGTGAAACAACCTCCAATAACAGTGGAGTTAAAAACCTCAGCCTCCCCAATTAATGTCAAATAATATCCTCTAAGCAAAAAAAGCTAAAGATGAGATAAGGCCCCATATTCAGAAATATCTGACCTTAGGCGTCCTAAGGCCCTGTCAATTGGCCATGAACACTCCCCTGCTACTAGAAAAAAAAGCCAGGAACCGGGACAATCGCCCTGTTAAATACCTAAGAGAGATCAACAACAGAGTGCAGGACATTCACCCCACGGTACCTAATCCGTACAATCTGCTTAGCACTCTGAACCCTGAGCGGAAATGGTATACTGTTCTGGACTTAAAAGATGCTTTCTTTTGCTTGCCTCTGCATAAAGATAGTCATTTGCTGTTTGCTTTCGGGTGGGTAGACCCAGAAACCTGAACGTCTGGTCAACTAACTTGGACTAGACTCCCACTGGGGTTCAAAAACTCCCCCACTCTCTTTGATGAAGCCCTCCACAGAGATCTCAGCAATTTCAGAACTACGCACCCCAAAGTTACCCAGCTTCAATACGTGAATGACCTGCTACTGGCAGCCAACACCAAGGAAAACTGTGAGTCTGGGACCCAAGCACTATTATATGAGCTTGCTCAACTCGGGTATAGAGTTTCGGCCAAAAAGGCCCAAATTTGCTGGCATGAAGTAATCTTCCTGGGCTGTTTCCTTAGGGGCAGTAAACGATGGCTCACTGAGCCCAGAAAACAAACCATTGCCTAGATACCACCCCCATCTAACAGGAGACAACTCAGAGAGTTTCTTGGGACTGCTGGCTTTTGCAGGTTATGGATACCTGGGTTTGCGTTTTTAGCTGCTCCTTTATACCCGGTGTTAGAGGGAGATGCCCAATTCCAATGGACCCCTTATCACCAGGAAGTTTTTTATAATATCTATGGACACTGACACTGAACACCTCAACTTCACTGAGCTCAGGCTGCAATTACAGAAAGCCCTACACTACGTTAAAAATGTACACCAACTCACTCACCTTGGTTCAATGAAACTGCAGGCATTCCTGTAGGATTAAGATCAGAGTTTTCCACTAACCGACTCACAGCGAAAGAAAATAACTGAACGGGTAACAAAAGCCTTTCGAGTCCGTCAATTGGTTAATGCTTACCCTTCCAGTTTCCTAGAGGAAAGCACCTATGAGGAACCAGAAAACGACAATTTTGGGAAGTGGACAATAGTGAAATTAAGCCAGCAAGGTATGGACTTAAATACCTCCTAGTCTTTGTAGATATATTTTCAGGATGGACTGAAGCCTTCCACACATACACACACACACACAAAAAAAAAAAAAAAAAAAAAAAAAAAAAAACTGCACAAATGATTTTCAAGAAGATTCTGAAAGATATTTTTCCAAGATACGGTCTGCCTAAGGTAATAGGGTCTGATAATGGACTGGTGTTCATGGCCCAGGTAAGTCAGGTGTTAACTGGGACCCTGTGGATTAATTTTAAGTTACATTATGCTTATATACCCCAGAGCTCAGGACAGGTAGAAAAAATAAATAGAACCATTAAAGAGACCTTAACAAAATTAAGCTTAGAGCCCGGCATAAAAGATTGGATTATGCTCCTGCCTTATGCACTGTTCATGTGAGAAATATTCCCTCTATTTCTTTGTGTAACCTCACCCCCTATGAAATTCTCTATGATTCCCATCATCCAGTAAGGGACCTAACCCCAACTCTAAGGCCTAACGATCACTTCCACACCCCCTTGCTTGACAGACTTAAAGTCATTGAAAGAACTCAGCGATACCTGTGGAAACAGCTGGCCACTGCCTACCAACCAGGGGAGGAGGGGACTCTAAATCAATATCAAGTAAGAGACTTCGTCTACATAAGACAACATCAGGTGTCATCCCTGGAACCCCACTGGAAAGGAACATACCAGGTGCTACTTATAAAACCTAAAGCGGTAAAAGTAGATGGAATCACTTTTTGGATCCATGCCTCTCATCTCAAGCCTTCGCTGTGTCCAGACTCTTGTTGGAAACTGGAAAAGCCTGGTAACCATTTCAAATTGCGTATTCGCTATGTGGATAAGACTATAGACTCTCCCCTTGGCCACCAGTAGTTCTAACCCTCATCACCCCGTTCAGCAGCAATGGCTGATCACAAATCCTACTAGACAAGAAGTATGGTCTATCTCGCATACAGGCCCCATAGAGACCTGGTGGCCATCTCTCCACCCAGACATTTGTCAGGTCGGTATAGGTCGTTCCTATTGAGATATCCCTGATGAAGAGGATCCCACTAAAATTCCATTAAATCTCTTCTGTACCATAGATAATGGAAACAAACATTATGGATGCAGGGACACGCGAGACAGATTCAGGTTGGCTAGCCTAGATTACTATGTTTGCCTGGCGGACTATCAAAGCCACAAACAGCCACGGCTGTGTGGGGGAGAAGCCGACTTCTTGTGTAAGTCAAGGGAATGTGAGCATACAGGGGCTGCCTGGTGGAACCCAAACTCCTCATCAAATTCAGTACACAGCATTGGCCATATTACCAATTAGACAACCAAATACTATGGCCCCCAGAGGGTTCTCTAGATCCTCAAATTCTGAGTGACATTTTTAACTTCAGCAAGTTCTCAAAAGGGGGAAATTTCCCTATGTGGAATCCTTTTTCCTCTTTTGCTCACATCCTGTACTATGCTTCTCCAATAGTTCCCCACCCTCAGCCTTCTGCTCTAGACTCTCTGCTATCACTCCCATCTTAGCAACCTGATTTCTCCTCTCCAATTACTAAATCAAAAACCCAAACCTCCGCTGGTTCTCAGAACATTGCCCCGTTGCTGAGGTAGCAGGTACCGAGGTACCCCTTCACCCACTCACTCCTCTCTTTTCCTGTCAGGGCCTGCACTAGGTCCCACCAAGTCCTCTAGCAAGCTAACCCAAAGCTCAAACCAGCTGAGAAGAGCCCTCAGACCCCTATCCACGATGTAATGAAAATGGCATTTAAAGTTGCTTTGTCATCACTGAAAAGAGGTTTCTAAGAATTTAAAGTCCCTCAAAGGCTTTTTGGAATATTTACTCCCATCTTCCCCTCTGCTCTACCTGTTCTAATGCTCAAGTTTTGTTCTAGGAAAATCCCAAACCCCTTTTCCATTTTTCTTTTACATCTCTCTTTTCTCATTCTTAGATCCACGGAGCTGCTCTCAGCCTCGACTACCCCGTCTTCCCCCTCTGTACCAGGTCCACAGAAATGTCTTAAATGACCTTCTCCAGAAGTATTCACCAAGGCTTACTTTAGGTCTTTCAGCAAAAGAGTCCCTCTGAAAGAGTTCAATGTACATAAACTTCCACTTTTCGTGTTGCCCTGTTCTACTTGGCCACTGGCTGGAAAAATCACCACCCCTAAGCTAGACACTGCCTTTCCAGTTTTTCACAAAATATGTGAACAAGGCCTCTGGCCTTGAGCTGGGGCTTCACCGAGATGCCTACATTTCTAAGATAAAAAAGTTAGCAACTGGTCTCCATGGTGACAGCTGGCAGGGAGAAAAAAAAGAGACAAAAAAGCTCTCCCCTTCCAAGGTGTCCTTGAAAAGTTAACTTGCCCAGAACAGAGGAAAAAAAAAACAGAAACAAAAACTAATTTTTGTGAATTTCTGCAGACTGTGAACTTCTGAGCCCCTTCCCTTACATGTTGGGTACAAATTCTAAAACTACCAAAACTTGGGGTTCAGGGGATTAATTGATTACAACAGAAGCAATGCCCTCTAAATCCGGATGCAACCAAATAAGAATGTTTTCCTCACTTTGGTGCTATCTTAGGTGCATTTTCTTGTCCATTCCTAAAACAGTATAATTCTATACACTGTAACATTATTTATGTTTACCTAAAATGGTCAATAGATGTGATTAATTATGTAATGATGCAGATGTTTTTCAGAGTGCTCTATCATGACGTAGGTTCATTTAAAGTTCAAATAGGGGGGCATACAACCCGGTTCCACCGGGAACCTGTATCCCTCACTTTGGCCATCCTATGAGGAATAATAATTGCTGAAGGGGTGGGCATAGGAATAACTGCCCTAGTCCATGAGACACAACAAAGACACAATTAGAAGCAGAAATAGACCAAAGCTTAAAGACATTAAAAACCGACATCACAGCTTTACAGGAATTTTAACCTCTCTCTCTCTGAAGTTGTTTTACAGAACAGGCGAGTGTTGGACCTCCTCTTCATGAGAGAAAGTTGCCTTTTTGCTTGCATTGAGGGAAGAATGTTGTTTTTATGCCGACAATACTGGAGTTGTAAAAGAATCTATGAGTAAATTAAGAAAACGACTTGAAGAGCGTCAAAGAGAGACAGAGGCCCCAGAAGGGAGGTTTGATTCTTTGTTCACATAGTCAACCTGGTTAACTATGCTTTTATCTGCCATGGCTGGTCCATTTATAATCCTCATATTATTGCTAACGGTAGGACCCTGTTTGCTCAACCATGTAGTTTCCTTTCTAAACCAAATCGAACATGTTATTAAACCTAACCATACACTGTTCTCTCAATCTAATTTTACAAAAAAGTGGGGACAGAGTTGGTCTTAAAATACAGGAATATAGAGGATCTTCCACCTGCTGAGAAACTCAAAGGTCCATGCAGAAATGATCCCTGGAGAAGATGTAGGCAACTATGAAGGACCTGAGACAGCAAAAGTCTTCCATGGCAAACAACCTGCTCAGGATGAAGGGATGTGTCTGAATCAGCCACTCTCTTCTTAATGTATAGAAGATGGACCAAAGCAGGCATTTGTTGAGCTGCTCCTGCATGCCTATGGTTGACATACCACTGTAACTTGTGAAAGTGTCACAGTAAGTAGGGGCAGCCCCCTTCTCATGGGAACCTTGGAAGCAACTGTTAGGACAAAGTTGTTGCCAAGGCAGTGACCTCATTCCGTTCCTAAAGGAAGTGACCTCACCTAACTTCCTTGGTGATGGAACTCTCTGAACTTGGAATCCAGGAAGCCAGGCACAAAGAGCCAGTCCCAGTCCAAGTCCCAGTGGTCAAACTTATTTTGATTTACCAAGGACAGACTCAGTCTTTCTTGGAACCTACTGATGTGAGGATGGCCAAATGCAAGGAAAGCTATGAATAGGGGCATTTCCTGAGAAAGCAGGCAGTGGCTCACCGCTGGCCCCTGACAACTTCACAGAGTTGGCCAAGGAGACCAGATTTGAGACAGAACAGGCCATTTGCAGAGAACATAGTATGGCCCACCAGTCAGAGGACACTCCGGATAGTCACAGACCTAGATGGGGGAAGGAGGTGCCTTTGTGGTGTGGGTGTGGGTTTGTGGTTTTGTCTCATGTTCTGAGAATAGGTATGAAAGGTGGTTTGTTTTGTTTGGAGTGAACTGTTTCTACTAAGTCGTTTGACAAGGTGAGTGTTTCTATGTCTGTGTATCCCACTATGTCCGTGGTTGTAGACATTAGAAAGGAGAATGCATCAATGAATATGTCCTATCTAGTAGAAAGCTTCCCAGCATTCATCCTGCCCTATTTATGAATGGACTGCAGCTTGCCTTATTGATGTGCAACACCTGCTATCTACCTAAGTTCCTGTTTTCTTCCTGAATTCTCGCCACTCTCCAGAATAGGCTCATGGTTTTGTGTTTAAGATATGTACAACCTTGAAGCTCTGTGACATGACCATGTACTGAATAGCTGAAGGGAATGGCGAGCATCTAAGAAAACTCAGATATCAGTGTGACCAGGAAAGTCTCAGTGAAGAAACCCTGCTTGGGGCCTTTTGTTTACCAATTCTTCTGTTGCCCTGAATGTCAGGAAGGTCTTTTCCTCAGTCCACCACTTTGTGAAGCCTGAAGAAAACAGTATCTAAATGGAAATGAATGGGCATTACCTGTGGCTCTTTGCTTAATTGCTTTGGAATGGATGTGTCTGAATCAGCCTATTTGCCTTGTGTGAGGGTGTGGCTTAGATTCTCAGCTCCTGATGGATCTAAAGAAAGATCCCATGTGTACATCCAAAACCAAAATGGCCAAAAAAGCAGTCCTTGTGGATGAAGTCTCTCGCCTCTTCTGTAACTTTCCTGACCTCCATCAAGTCAGAATAGGGATCCTTTGGTTCAAATGAGTTCTTCAAAGCCCTGCAGAGGCTAGCCCATAGTTGCTTGGGTTTTCTCAAGACTCCAATTCACATAAGGAATCCAAACCCCACAGTCAGTTGGCCTCAAATTGAAGAAGCGAAGCAGTATTAATGGGAGGCCTATTTGATCTCTCCTGGTTCACAAGAAGGGTGTCCAGGCCACCCTGACTTTAGGCAAATTAGGTGCAAGAGAGCTTATTTTGGACACGGTCTTGGGCTGTGCCCCTCATGGAAAACTTTTGCCAGAGGTCATTATGAGTGTCTATATGGAAAAAGATGAGCGCCACGTTGGAGTGTTTTGTTTTCAATTGTGGTCATTTGGGTGGCGGTTGGAAGAGATGACTTGGTCCACATGTTCTTGAACTCTGGTGTGATTCCCTTAGAATCTGAGTTCTCAAACTGACCTCAGAGAAGTATTGCCATGAATAGTGTTGAGATTTAAGGAAGCCAGGCATGAGTGTCGCCCTTGGAAACTAAGTTCTATGCCCAGGATGGCTTTCCAAAGAGCACTAGGCCTCTCAGCCAGGATACCACATGATTTTATTCTGAAAGATTTGGCACCCAGAGTTGAGAGTCAAAACTCATATGGACCTCACATTGTAGACCTCAATGGGAATAATATCATGTGATCTTTTGGCCACTCTTTGGGAAGCCTTACCTGTGAGTGTTCTCCAGAGCTTTCATTGAAATTAGCTTCCTAAAAATTTAATGGTTCCTGAAACAATTGAAACTCACAGTGCCTCCAACTTCATCCTTGAAAAATGGCTAGAAAAATACAATAAAATTTTTGAAATTCCCATCACCAGGTGGCACTGGAGAACATTTGGATGTCCTGTTACTGATCATGAATATACCAGACAGTGCCTTGATTGACTGGGTTTCATGTAAATGGTGTAGAACAGAGATGCCAGTAAGTTGGACTCGGTTGAGTAGTTGGCCTAGAGCAGTGGTGGGCAGGTATGTGATAAAACATCTGTGGTGGGGCCATGTGGATCTTCCATTGGCATCCAAATGGCTTGTGACTGACATGGTGCAGCCAGCAGAACCTTCCATGTAAAGGCAACTTGTTATATGGAGAGTTTTCAGGACATTGTTCAGAATCAGGTTGCTATGGTCAAGGGGGCAAGCTATGTGGGATAGAATCCTGGTTCTTGTATCCTCAAGCAGAACCTTACCCACCACACATGACAGAACTCCCTCTTGCACTGTGACCCAATTGAACTCCTTTTATTTCGTGAAGCAAATACCAAACTCCCAGTGCAGCAGGAAGAAACACCATGAAAATGGAGGATGACCATATGGCTTCACAGTGCACATGGGGAGACCTTTAGCCCCCAGTGGCCACAGTTTACCTAAAAACAGAATTTAGCACTGCTGCCTCATGTTCATTGGGAAATAAGAAAGCATGTCCTCCAGGTCTCATAGATGCAGACCAAGCTTTTATGGTCTCACTAGAAAGGAAGCTAAAGCTCCTGACAACAACATATTTTTCAAGTGCCCAACCTCACAGGCAGTTTCTCAAGAAGTCTCTATGCCAGCAGACCTCCATGTTTGTGGAGTGTTTACCCTTTCCCTTACCTTTGGAAACTCTTCTGCCACTTCCAAGGTTGTGGGCTCCTGAGCATATTCCATTCCAGATATTTGTTCACAGGTTTTCTAAATCTTCTCCTCTAATTGTGTCTTACTTGGGGTGAAGGTATTGTCAAGGCATTGTTCTGAATGAGAGTTGGAAGATTTTTGTGTAGCACATATTTACATACACATTGGATTCATTTTTCAATTTTCCATTCGAAATACTGAATCCTTGACACTAACCCATACCCTACTAGATTCTGAGTACTAATTCTAATATAATGGAGAAAAATAACCCAAACAGAATAGAAATACTAGCACTTCAGAGGAGGCATGGTGTATAGTTGGTCTTCCTATTTGCATGATATAGGGTTGGAGTTGTAAATCTTGTCAATTTTTTGTTGAAAGAGTTCTGCATGTGTTTTTAAAGTTAACACATATGTGAATTCCTGTCTCCCTTTTTCTGTAGCCAATTCAGCACATGTATTTTTATATGAACATATAGAATCCTACCTGGTATCACACCTGTATTCTTGAGAGGTGGCTAACTTGGCAGATACAAAGTGTGAGAAGAAATCACTCCTCCTAAACGCTTTTGGAACTGATAATTCAAATTATGAGTGAGCTTCTTAGTTAAAAAACATTATACATAAATCCATGTTCAGTAAAATTAATATTTTTGGATCTGTGGATGATATATATTTCACGATGAATTTTAATTGGCATATATATTGCTACTTTTTAATGTCTCTGTGTGTATTTTGTATATATATATATATATATATATATATATATATATATATATAAACACTCTAGATTTGTCAAAATATGAAATATATGTATCTTATTATACACTCCCTAAATTCATTCATGTTCATGTATGTGGTTTTATATTCAACTTTTCATAAGATTATTTTCAGAAATATTCATCCATCTGAAATACATATTTGTTTTATAGTATTGAAAACTCACTTCAGTAAATGGTGCAAACAAATCCTTATATTTTTAGAGTAACTGACCCACTTTAACATCAATGCAAGTAGATTCCTATGGGACATGATGTGTATTTTGAGGTTCATTTTTATACAACACTGGTACATTACTATTTCTTCAGTTTTTGTACATCATAGAATATACATTTCAGCCACAACTTCATAAATTTAAAGAAATTTGTAACACATTCTATCACTTCCTGCTTCAGAACATATGTATTCCTCTTTGTTTTTGACTGGTCATTTCATGAGACTTCTTTCCACACACATTACTGTCGATTTCCATAATCAATTTTGAAGCAAAATTCACGCACTCTTTATGATGAACCACAACCGTAATATTACCATTGGATGTATAAATGGTTGGAATGAATGTATGTATATCAATATATGATTCCCTGTGTATTTTCAGATGTCAATTTATTCCAATTTCTAAAGTTTGAACCAGTTGTATTATTTATTCGCAGTATGGTCTATTCATGCATTATGTCTATATTCATACACACATGGTACACCTCTATGTACCCCCAATACTAATTTACACCTCTTCAAAATATTGCTCCAAGAAATGGTGGTAGAAATACTCATGTCACCTGATCTACATATACATTTTATCACTGTAATATTCTGGCCACAAAACGCAAAGTCACACTTACGATTGTACCAAAGCCTAAATGGAATGTGAGTATGGATTATGAAAATCACCCATGTCCAGGTTGCCTAATGCTCTCAAATGTCAATCCTATTGGTGACTACATATTTGTTTCTTCCTAAGATTATATATTCAATCTCAAGCCTGTTGAAAATGTCTATTGGTATCACTCATTTTATACTTTGCCTGATTTCCTTATGTCTCTATTGATATCTGCTTTCCTACATATTTTCCCCAGTTCATCATTGTGACTGACTCTTCACATGTGCTGACATTTACATTTTCTCTCTACCCAAAACCCTATTGCTAAAGAACTTTTTGTCCAAATCCTATACTCACACTTTTTTCTAATCTTACCAACTCTCTTCGTAATCTTACCAACTCTCCCTTTTTGAATGGATGTTCTCCTCAACATTCAATCATCTAAGGTACAAGATCCTATGCCATTGTGTATAGATTTATCTGAGACATCTGCACAGAACATAATTCAAAGCTAACTATCCCAATCAAGGACCCAATGACCTTCTGGGCTTTAAATCTTACTGAGATTTCTGTTTTCATACATATATTTCACCTCTATAATATTATAAATATCGCAGGTTTCCAATACCATTATTCATCCAGCAGAATGATCCTAACCCAAATCAAACATGTTATTAACCCTAAACATACACGATTCCCTCAATCTACCTTTATAGAAGACCAGGGACAGAGTTGGTCTTACAATACAGGAATGTAGGAGATCTTCAACCTCCAGAGAACCTCAAAGGTCCATGCAGAAATTATCCCTGGAGAAGATATAGGCAGCTATGAAGGACCTGAGAGAGCAAAAGTCATCTTCCATGACAAACAACCAGGTAAGGATGAAGGGATGTGTCTGAAGCAGTCTCTCTCTTCTTAATGTAGAGAAGATGGACCAAACCAGGCCTGTGTGGAGAGCTGTTCCCGGGTGCCTATGGTTGATATTCCATTTTAACTTGTGAATGTGTCAAAGGAAGTAGGGGCAGCCTCCATCTCATGGACCCTTCGAAGCAACTGTTAGGACAAAGTTGTTGCCAAGGCAGTGACCTCATTCAGTTCTAGAGGAAGTGACCTACGTCACTTTCTTGTTGATGTAACACTCTGAACTTTGGATCCAGGAAGCCAGGCACCCTGAGGCAGGCCCAGTCCCAGTTGCAGTGGTCTCACATGTTTGGATTAACCAAGGACAGAGTCAGTCTTTCTTGGCAACTACTGAATTGAAGATGGACAAATGCCAGGAAAGCTCTGAAGAGGGGCTTTTTTTTGATAAAGCAGGCAGTGGCTCACCGCTGGCTCCTGACAACTTCACAGTTTTGGCCAAGGAGACCAGATCTGACATACGACAGCCCATTTCAGGGGAACATAGTATGGTCCACCAGTCAGAGGATGCTCCGGATAGTCACAGACCTACTTGGGGAAAGAAGGTGCCTTTTTGGGTGTGTTTGTGTGTTAGTGATTTTGTCTCATCTTCTAAGAATATGTAGGAAAGTCGGTTTGTTTAATTTGGAGTGGCCTGTTTCTAGTAAGTGCTTTGAGAAGGTGAGTGATTCTGTGTATCCCACTGTGTCCGTGGTTGTAGACAATAGAAAAGAGAATGCATCAAAGGATGTGTCCTGTCTAGTAGAAATCTTTGCAGCATTCATCTTGTCCAATTTATGAATGGACTGCAGCTTACCATATAGATGGGCAACACCTACTACCTTTCTACATTCCTGATTTCTTCCTGAATTCTGGCCACTCTCCCATAGGCTCATGGTTTTGTGTTCAAGATATGTATCTCCTCCACAATCTGGGACATGGCCATGTACTGGATAGCTGAAGGGAATGGTGAGTATCACAGAAAACTCAGATATCAGTGTGAACAGGAAAGTCTCAGTGGAGAAACTCTGCTTTGGGAATTTGCTTTTCTAATGTTCTGTTGCCCTGAATGTAAGGAAGGTCTTTGCCTAAGGCCACACCTTTCCAAAGCCTGAAAATATCAGTTTTCAAATGGAAATAAATGGGCATCACCTGTGGATCTTTGCTTAATTGCTTTGCAACGGGATATGTCTGAATCCACCTCTTAGTGCAGTGTGAGTCCATGGCTCAGATTCTCAGCCCTGATGGATCTAAAGAAAGATCCCATGTGTGCATCCAATTCCAAAATGGCCAAAAGAGCAATCATTGTGGATGAAGTCTCTTGCTTTCCTCTGTAAGGTTCCTGATCTCCATCAAGTGAGAAGAGGGATCCTTTGGGTCAACTGAGTCCTTCAAGCCCTGCAGAGGCTAGCCCATAGGTGCTTGGGTTTTCTCATGACTCCAAATCACATAAAGAAACTATACCTGACAGTCACTATGCCTCAAATTGGAGAAGCGGAACAGTATTAATGGCAGGCATCTTTGATCAGCCCTGGTTCACAGGAACAGTGTCCAGAAACACTGACTTTAGACAAATGAAGGGCAAGGGAGTTTATTTTGACATTGTCTTGTGCTGTGTGCCTCATGGAAACTTCCAGCCAAGGTTATGATTAGTGTCTATATGGAAGAAGATGAGGGGCATGTGTGAGTGTTTTGGTTTTAATTCTGGTCATTTGTGTGGCGGTTGGAAGAGATGACTGGGTCACCCGGGATTGAACTCTGGTGTGTTTCCCCTTAGAGACTGACTTCTGAAACTGACCTCAGAGAAGTATTGCCATGAATTGTGTTGGGATTTTAGGAGGCCACGCATGAGAGTCGCCCTTGGAACCTGAGATCTAGGACCAGGGTGGCTTTCCACAAAGAACTGGGAATCTCAGCCTGGATATCACATGATTTTATTCTGAAAGACTTGGCAGCCATAGTTGAGAGTCAAAACACATAGGACCTCACATTGTAGACCTCAATGGTCCTGGCTTCAAGTGACCTTTTGTCCACTCTTTGGAAAGCCTTGCCTGTGAGAGTTCTCCAGAATTTTCTTTGAATTGAGCTTTCTCAACATTTAATGGTTCCTGAATAATTGAAATTCACAGTGCATCCAATGTCATCCTTGAAAAATGGCTAGATAAATACCATGAAATTTTTGAAATTCCCATGACCAGGTGGCACTCCAGAAACATTCGATGTCCTATTGCTTATTATGAGTGTACCAGACAGTTCCTTGATTGACAGGGTTTTCTGAAAATTGTTTAGAACAGAGATGCCAGTAATTTGTAGCCTGCTGAGTAGTGGGCGTAGAGCAGTGGTGGGCAGGTGTGTGATAAAATATCATGGTGGGTCCATGTTGATCTGCCATTGGCTTCCAAATGGCTTGTGACTGACATAGTGCAGACTTCAGACCCTTATATGTAAAGGCATCTTGTTCTATGGCGAGGTTTCAGGGCAATGTTCAGAATCAGGTTGCTATGGACAAGGGAGCAATCTTTGAGAGATAGAAGCCTGGTTTGTGCATTTTCTTGCAGACCATAACCCACCACACGTGACAGAACTCTCTCCAGCACTGTTTCCCAGTTGAACTCCTTGTATTTCGTGAAGCATGTACCAAACTCCAAGTGCAGCAGCAAGAAACACCACGAAAAGTGGAGGATGACCAAATTGTTTCACAGTCCACACGGGGAGAAAATAAACCCCCAGGGGCTACAGTTTATCTACAAAGAGAGAATTCAGCAGTGCTGCCTTGTGTTCATTGGAAAATAAGAAACTTTGTCCTCCAGGTCACATAGATGCAGACCCAGCTTTGAGGGTATCACTACAAAGGAAGCTTAACTCCTGAAAAAAACCTATATATCATTGCCCAACCTCAGTGGCAGTTTCTCTAAAAGTTTTAGGCATGCAGAGCTCCATGTTTGTGGAGTGTGTACCCTGTTCTTACTTTTGGAAACTCCTATACCACCTCCAAGTTTGTGCACTCCTGAGCATTTTCCATTCCAGAAATGTAATCACAGATTTTGCAACTTTTCTTCTCTAATTGTGTCTTACTTGGGGCGAAGATAATTTCAAGGCATTGTTCTGGATGAGAGTCAGAAGATTTGTTTTAGCACATATTTGCATACACATTGGATTAATTTTCCTATTTTTCCATTCGAAATTCTGAATCCCTGACACTAACCCATATTCTAATAGACTCTGACTACTAAATCTAATATGATGGAGAAAAATAACCCAAACAGTACGTAAATACATGCAGTTCAGGGTTGGACTTGCCTTTTGCATGATAAAGGGTAGGTATTATGAATCTAGTCAATTTTTAATTGAAATAGTTCTCCATGTGTTTTGAAAGTTAACAAATATGTGAATTACTGTCTCCCATTTTCTGGAGCCTATTCAGCACATGTATTTTTATATGCACAAATAGAATCCTACACGGTATCACACGTACATTCTTTTGAGTTACATGACTTGGCAGATACAAATTGTGAGAAGTGATCACTCGTCCTAAACGCTGTTAGAACTGAAAATTCAACCTATGGGTGAGCTTCCCAGTGGAACAACATTATACATAAACCCATGTTCAGTAAAATGAATGTTTTTGCATCTTTATGATATATATTTCATGATGAATTTCGATTGGCATATATATTGCTATTTTTTAATTTCTGTGTTTGTGTGTGTGTGTGTGTGTATATATACTCTCCAGATTTTTAAAAATATGAAAATTATGTGTCTTATATACACTCCCTAAATTCATTCATGTTCATGTATGTGGATTAATAATCAACTTTTCACAAGATTATTCTTAGAAATACTCAAACACCTGAAATACATATTTGTTTCCTAGTACTGAGAACTAACTTCAGTGAAAGGTGCATACAAATTCTAATATGTCTACATTAACTGACCCAGTTGAACATCAATGCATGTTGGTTCCTATGGGACACGATGTGTATTTTGACGTTAATTTTTATTCCACACTGGTACATTACTATTTCTTCAGTTTATGCACATCTTAGGATATATATTTCATTCACTAGTTAGCAAATTTGTAGGCATTTGTTTCACTTTCAGTCACTTCCTTCTCCAGAACACATGTATTTCTCTATGTTTCTTGACTGGTCTATTCATGAGACTTTTTTTCCAAATATATTGTTTTCGATTTCCATAATCAATTTTGAAGAAAAACTCACACACCCTTCATGATTAACCATAACCATAAGATAATCATTAGATATATAACTGGTTGGAATTAATGATTGTATATCAATATAACATTTCTTATATATTTTCAGATATCCATTCAATCCATTATTAAAAGTGGATCCAGTTATGTTATTTATTCACAGTATTGTCTATTCATGCATTATGTCTATATTAATAGAAACAGGGTACACCTATTTGTACCCCCATATTAATTTATAAATCTTCAAAATATTGCTCTCAGAAATGGTGGAAGACATACTCATGTCACCTGATCTACATACACATTTTATCACAGAAATATTCCGGACACAAAAAGCAAAGGTCACACTTACAATTGTACCAAAGCCTAAATGGAAAGATAGCATCCATTACTAAAATCATCCATGTCCAGGTTGCCTAATGCTCTCAAATATCAATCCTATTGGTGACTACATATTTGTTTCTTCCTAAGATTATATATTCAACTTCAAACCTGTTGAAAATGTCTAACCCTATCACACACTTTATACTTTGCTTGATTTCCTAATGTCTCTATTGATATCTGCTTTCCTACATGTTTTCCCCAGTTCATCATTGTGACTGACTCTTCACATGTGCTGACATTTACATACACTCTCTACCCGAAACCCTATTGCTGAAGAACTTTTGGTCCAAATCCTATGCTCACTCTTCTTTCTAAATCTACCAACTCCCTTCCTAATCCTACCGACTATCGGTTTTTGACTGGATGCTCTCTTCAACATTCAATCATCCAAGGTACAAGGTCCGATGCCAGTGTATATTGATTTATCTGAGACATCTGTGCAGCACATAACTCAAAGTTAAGTATCCCACTCAAGTCCCCAATACCCTTCTGGGCTTCAAATCTTACCTAGATTTCTGCTTTCATACTTATATTTCACATGTATACTCTTGTAAATATCGCAGGTTGCCAATACCATTATTCATCCCGCAGAATGATTCGTAACCCAAATCGAACATGTTATTAACCCTAACCATACACTGTTCCCTCAATATAACTAACTTAAGGGCAGCGACAGAGTGGGTCTTACAATATAGAAATGTAGAAGATCTTCCACCTGCTTAGAACCTCAAAGATCCATGAAGAAATGATCCTTGGAGAAGATGTAGGCAGCTATGTAGGACCTTAGAGAGCAATAGTCATCTTCCATGCAAACAACCTGGTCAGGATGAATTGATGTGTCTGAATCAGCCTCTCTCTTCTTAATGTAGAGAAGATGGACCAAACCAGGCCTCTGTGGAGAGCTGTTCCAGGGTGCCTATGGTTGATATACCATTCTAACTTCTGAATGTGTCACAGGATGTTGGGGCAGCCTCTATCTCATGGGAATCTTGGAAGCAACTGTTAGGACAAAGTGGTTACCAAGGCAGTGACCATATTCAGTTCCTGAAAGAAGTGACCTCACTTCACTTCCTTGTTGATGGAATTCTCTGAACTTGGGATCCAGGAAGCCAGGCACCCAGAGCCAGCCCCACTCCAGACCCAGTGGGCTAACTTGTTTGCTTTTCCCAAAGACATAGTCAGTCTTTCTTGGTACCTGCTGATGTGAGGATGGCCAAATGCCAGCAGAGCTCTGAAGATGGGCCTTTCCTGAGAAAGCAGGCAGTGGCTCACAGCTGGCTCCTTACAACTTCACGGAGTTGGACATTGAGACCAGATGTGAAACAGGACAAGCCATTTTGGGGGAACATAATATGGCCCACCAGTCAGAAGACACTCCGGATAGTCACAGACCTATTTGGGGGAAGGAAGTGCCTTTGCCGTTGTAGGTGTGAGTTTGTGGTTTTTTCTCATGTTCTGAGAATAGGTAGGAAAGGTGGTTTGTTTGGTTTGGAGTGGACTGTTTCTAGTAAGTCGTTTTACATTGTGAGTGTTTCTATGTCTGTGTATCCCACTGTATCCATGGTTGTAGACATTAGAAAAGAGAATGCACCAATGGATATGTTGTCTCTAGTTGAAAGCTTCCGCAATTCATACTGCGCAATTGATGAATGCACTGCAGCTTGCCTTATGGATGGGCAACACCTATTATCTTCTAAAGTTCCTGTTTTCTACGTGAATTCTGGCCACTCTCCAGAATAGACTCATGGTTTTGTTTCCCAGATATGTAACACCACAAGGCTCTGTGACATGGCCATGTTCTGGATAGCTGAAGGGAATGAGATCATCTCAGAAAACTCAGATATCAGTGTGTGCAGTAAAGTCTCAGTGGAGAAACCCTTCTTTGGGCCATTTGCTTAATTCTATTTCTATTACCCTAAATGTCAGAAAGGTCTTTGCCTCAGGCCACCCCTTTGTGTAGCCTGAAAAACACTGTTTTCATATGGAAATGAATGGACCCCACCTGTGGCTCTTTGCTTAATTGCTTTGGAATGGGATGTGTCTGAATCAGCCTCTTGTCCTTGTATGAGGTTGTGGCTTAGATTCTCAGCACCTGATGGATCTAAAGAAAGATCCCATGTTCTTCCAAAACTAAAATGTCCAAAAGAGCAGTCATTGTGGATGAATATTTTTGCCTTCTTTTTTAGGTTCCTGAACTCCATCAAGTGAGAATAGGGATCCTTTGGGTCAAATGAGTTCTTGAAATCCCTGCAGAGGCTAGCCCATATGTGCTTGGAATTTCTCATGACTCCAAATCACATAAAGAATCTATACCCTACAGCCAGTAGGCCGAAATTGGAGAAGTGGAACACTTTAACAGCAGGAATATTTGATCACTCCTGGTTCACAGGAAGAGTGTCCAGGCCACCATGATTTTAGGCAAATAAGGGGCAAGTGAGCTTATTTTGGACACTACCTTGGGCTCATAGAAACCTCCAGCTAGAGGTTATGATGAGTGTCTACATGGAAGAAGATGATGGCCCTTTTGGAGTGTTTTGATTTTAATTGTGGTAATTTTTGTGGCGGTTGGAAGGGATGACTGGGTCCACCTGGGCTTGAACTCTGGTGTGATTCCCCTTAGAGACTGCATTCTGGAATTGACCTCAGAGAAGTATTGCCATGAATTGTGTTGGGATTTTAGGAGGACACACATAAGACTCACTCTTGGAAACTGAGATCTATGCCCAGGGTGGCTTTCCACAGAGGCCTGGGAATCTCAGCCAGGATATCACATGATTTTATTCTGAAAGACTTGGCAGCCATAGATGAGAGTCAAAACATACATGGACCTCACATTGTAGACGTCAATTGGCCTGGCTTTATGTGACCATTTGGTAACTCTTTGAGAAACCTTGACTTTGAGAGTTCTCCAGAGCTTTCATTGAAATGAACTTTCTCAACACTTAATGGTTCCTGAATGAATTGAGACCCACAGTGCCTCTAACTTCATTTTTGAAAAATTGCTAAATAAATACCATGAAATTTTTTAAATTCCCATGACCAGGTGGAAATGCAGAAAATTTGATGTCCTGTTGCTTATCATGTGTATACCAGACAGTGCCTTGTTTGACTGGGTTTCATGAAAATGATGTAGAACACGAGATGCCAGTAATTTGGAGCCTGCTGAGTAGTGGGCCTAGAGCAGTGGTGGGAAGGTGTGTGAAAAAACATCATGGAGGGGCTATGTGGATCTGCCATTGGCTTCCAAATGGCTTGTGACTGATATAGTGCAGACATGAGACCCTTATATGTAAAGGCATCCTGTTATATGGAGAGTTTTAAGGGCAATGTTCAGAATAAGTTTACTATGGTTATTGGGGCAAGCTCTGTGGGATAGAAGCCTGGTTGGTGCATTCTCCTGCAGACCCTGACCCACCACAAGTGACAGAACTCCCTCCAGCACTGTATCACAAATGAACTTCTTATATTTTGTGAAGCAAATACCAAATTCCCAGTGCAGCAGCAAAAAACACCATGAAAAGTGGAGGATGACCAAATGTCTTCACAGTCCCCACTGGGAGACACTTAGAATCCAGTGGCCACAGTTTACCTACAAAGAGAGAATTGAGCACTGCTGCCTCATGTTCATTGGAATATAAGAAACCATCTCTTCCCGGTCACATAGATGCAGACCCAGCTTTGATGGTCTCACTACAAAGGAAGCTAAAGCTCATGACAGCAACATATATTTCAGGATCCCAACCTCAGAGGCCATTTCCCAAGAATTCTTAGGCCAGCAGAGCTCCTTGTTTGTGGAGTGTTTACCCTGTCCTTTACTTTTGGAAACTCCTCTACCACCTCCAAAGTTGTGAACTCCCGAGCATATTCCATTCCATATATGTATTCCTAGATTTTTACACTTTTCAACTCTAATTGTGTCTTACTTGGGGCGAAGGTAATGTCAAGGCATTGTTCTGGATGTGAGTGGGAAGATTTTTGTGTAGCACATATTTACATACACATTGGATTCATTTTCCAATTTTCCATTTGAAATACTTAATCCCTGACACTAACCTGTACCCTACTAGTCTCTGACTAATAATCCTAAAATGATGGTAAAAAATAACCCAAAAAGAATAGAAATACAAGAAGTTCAGAGGAGGCATGGTGTATAGTTGGAATTGCTTTTTGCATTATATAATGTAGGAGTTTTAAATCTAGTCAATTTTCTGTTGAAATAGTTCTAGATGTGTTTTTAAAATTAACAAATATGTGAATCCCTGTGTCCCTTTCTCTGTAGCCTATTCAGCACATGTATTTTTATATGCACATATAGAATCCTACCTGATATCACTTGTACACACATGTGAGGTGGCTGAATTGGCAGATGCAAATTGTGAGAAGAGATCACTCCTCCTAAACGCTGTTGGAACTGAAAATTCAACCTACGGGTGAGCTTCCTAGTTGAATAACATTATACATAAATCCATGTTCAGTAAAATGAATATTTTTCGATCTTTGGATTATATATATTTGATGAAGATTTTCGATTGGCATATATATTGCTACTTTTTTTTTCTTTTATTGGTTGCTCAAAACATTACAAAGCTCTTGACATATCATATTTCATACATTAGATTCAAGTGGGTTATGAACTCCCATTTTTACTCCAAATATAGAATGCAGAATCACATCAGTTACACATCCATATTTTTACATAATGTCTTATTAGTTACTGTTGTATTCTGCTACCTTTCCTATGCCCTACTATCCCCCCTCCGCTCTCTTCCCATCTTCTCTCTCTACCCTACCTACTGTAATTCATTTCACTTATTGTTTATTTTTCCATTACACTCACAACCTCTTATATGTATTTTTTTGTAACAATAAGGGTCTCCCTCCATTACCATGCAATTTCTCTTTTCTCTACCTTTCCCTCCCACCTCATGTCTCTGCTTAATGTTAATCTTTTCTTCATGCTCTTCCTCTCTGCTCTGTTCTTAGTTGCTCTCATTATATCAAAGAAGTCATTTGGTATTTGTTTTTTTTGGGATTGGCTAGCTTCACTAAGCATAATCTGCTCTAGAGCCATGCATTTCCCTGCAAATTCCATTATTTTGTCATTTTTTAGTGCTGTGTAATCCTCCATAGTATATAAAAAAAACATTTTTTTTTATCCATTCATCTATTGAAGGGAATCTGGGTTGGTTCCACAGTGTAGCAATTGTGAATTGTGCTGCTATGAACATCGATTGGCAGTATCCCTGTAGTACGCTCTTTTAAGGTCTTCAGGGAATAGTGCGAGAAGGGCAAAAGCTGGGTAAAATGGTGCTTCCATTCCCGGCCTTCCCAGGAATCTCCATACTGCTTTCCAAATTGGCTGCACCAGTTTCAGTCCCATCAGCAATGTACAAGAGTACCCTTTTCCCCACATCGTCGCCAGCACTTGTTGTTGTTTGACTTCATAATGGCTGCCAATCTCACTGGATTGAGATGGTATTTTATGGTGGTTTTGATTTGCATTTCTCTGACTGCAAGAAATGGAGAGCATTTTTTCATGTACTTGTTGATTGATTCTATGTCCTCCTCTGAGAAGTGTCTGTTCAGGTCCTTGGCCCATTAGGTTATTTGTTATCTTATTGTCTAATTATTTGAGTTCTTTGTATACTTTGTATACTCTGGATATTAGGGCTCCATCTGAAGGGTGAGGAGTAAAAATTTGTTCCCATGATCTAGGCTCCATATTTACCTCTCTTATTGTTTCTCTTTCTGAGAAAAAAATTTTCAGTTTAAGTAACTCCCATTTGTTGATTCTTGTTATTAACTCTTGTGCTATGGGTGTCCTATTAAGGAATTTGGAGCCTGACCATACAATATGTAGATCGGAACCAACTTTTTCTTCTATCAGATGCAGAGTCTCTGATTTGAATCTAGCTCCTTGATCCACTTTGAGTTAACTTTTGTGCATGGCGAGAGAAAGGGATTCAGTTTCATTTTGTTGCATATGGATTTTCAGTTTTCCCAACACGATTGGTTGAAGATGCTATCCTTCCTCCATTGCATGCTTTTAGCTCCTTTATCAAATATAAGATAGTTGTAGCTTTTTGGATTAGTCTCTGTGTCCTCCATTCTGTACCATTCGTCCACCCGCCTGTTTTGGTACCAGTACCATGCTGTTTTTGTTATTATTGCTCTGTAATATAGTATGAAATCTGGTATCGCTATACCGCCTGATTCACACTTCCTGCTTAGAATTGCTTTTGCTATTCTGGGTCGTTTATTTTTCCATATGAATTTCATGATTGGTTTATCTATTTCTACAAAAAATTCATTTGGGATTTAGATTGCCATTTCATTAAACCTATAGACAACTTTTTAGTAATATCGCCATTTTGATGATGTTAGTTCTGCCTATCCATGAACAGGGTATATTTTTCCATCTTCTAAGATCTTATTCTACTTCTCTTTTTAGGGTTCTGTAGTTTGCATTGTATAAATATTTCACCTCTTTTGTTAGGTTGATTCTCAAGTATTTAATTTTTTATGAGGATATTGTGAATGCAGTGTTTTTCCTCATTTTCATTTCAGAAGTTTTGTCGCTGATATACAGAAATGCCTTTGATTTATGCATGTTGATTTCATTTCCTGCCACATTGCTGAATTCATTTATTAGTTCTAGTAGTTTTTTTCTGTAGACCCTTTTGGGTCTTCTATGTATAGAATCATGTCATCTTCAAATAGTGATAATTTAAGTTCTTTTTTTCCTATTTTTATGTCTTTAATGTCTTTCATCTTTCTAATTGCTCTGGCCAGTTTTTCGAGAACTATATTGAATAGAAGTGGTGATAGAGGACATCCCTGTCTTGTTCCAGATTTTAGAAAGAATGCCTGCAATTTTTCTCCATTCAGAATGATGCTAGCCTGAGGCTTAACATAGATAGCTTTTACAATGTCGAGGTATGTTCCTTTTATCCCTAGTTTTTCTAATGTTTTGAACATAAAGGAATGCTCTACTTTTTCTAATGGTTTTTCTGCATCTATCAAGATCATCTTATGGTACTTATTTTTAAGTCTATTGATGTTGTGAATAACATTTATTGATTTCCATATATTGAACCCTCCTTGCATCCCAGGGATGAATCCTAGTTGATCATGGTGCACAATTTTTTTGATGTGCCTTTGTATCCAAATCACCAGAATTTTAATGAAAATTTTTGCATCTAGGTTCATCAGAGATATTGGTCTGTTGTTTTCTTTCATTGAGGTGTCTTAGTCTGGTTTCAGAATCAGGGTGATGTTGGCCTCATAGAATGAATTTGGCAGAGCTCCCTGTTTTTCTATTTTCTGAATAACTTGAAAAGTATTGGTATTAATTCTTCTTTAAAGGTTTTGTAAAACTCCGCTGTATACCCATCCGATCCTGGGCTTTTCTTGGTTGGTAGTAGTTTGATTGCCTCTTCTATTTCATCGATTGATATTGGTCTGTTCAAATTGTGTGTATCCTCCTGACTCAGTCTAGGCAAATCATATGACTTAACAAATGTATCGATGTCTTCACTATTTTCTATTTTATTGGAATATAGGTTTTCAAAATAATTTCTAATTGTCTTCTGTATTTATGTAGCATCTGTTGTGATATTGCCTTTTTCATCCCGTATGTTAGTAATTTGAGTTCTCTCTCTTCTTCTCCTCGTTAGCATGGCTAAGGGTCTGTCCATCTTATTTATTTTTTCGAATAACCAACTATTAGTTTTGTTAATTTTTTAATAGTTTCTTTTGTTTCAATTTCGTGATTTACGCTCTGATTTTAATAATTTCTTGCCTTCTGCTACATTTGCTGTTGTTTTGCTCTTCCTTTTCTAGGGCTTTGAGTTTAAGTGAGAGCTCATTTATTTGTTGTTTTTGTTTTTTTCTTTTTTTGAGGAATGACCTCCAGGCGATGAATTTGCCTCTTGAATCTTGTTTCATTGTGTCCCATTGAATCTGATATGTTGTGTCTGTATTTTCATTTATCTCTAAGAATTTTTTGATTTCCTCCTTTATGTCTTCTGTAACCCATTGATCATTCAGTAACATATTGTTCATTTTCCATGTGATGTAGGATTTTTCCTTCCTTCTTTTACCATTGGTTTCCTGTTTCATTCCATTGTGATCAGAAAAAAATTCATGGTATTATCTCCACCCCTTTATATTTACTGAGTGTTGCCCTATGGCATAATATATGGTCTATTTTTGAGAAGGATCCATGTGCTGGTGAGAAAAAAGTATATCCACTTGATGATGGTTGATATATTCTATATATGTCAGTTAAGTCTAGGGTATTGATTGTGATATTGAATTCTATATTTTCTTTATTCAACTTTTGTTTGGAGGATCTGTCCAATGGTGAGAGAGGTGAGTTGAAGTCTCCCATAATTATTGTGTTGTGGTCTATTTGATTCTTGAACTTGAGGAGAATTTGTTTTATAAATGTTGCAGCACCATTATTTGCTGTGTAAATATTGATAATTGTTATGTCTTGTTGGTGAATGGTTCCTTTCAACAGTATATAATGTCCTTCCTTATCCCTTTTGATTAAATTAGTCTTGAAGTCGATTTTATTCCATATGAGGATGGCCACCCCTGCTTGCTTACAAGGACCGTGTGCATGGTATAAATTTTCCCAACCTTTCACCTTCAGCCTGAGTATGTCTTTTCCATTCAGGTGTGTCTCCTGGAAGCAACATATTGTTGGATTTGTTTTTTTTAATCCACGTTACAAGCCTATGTCACTTTATTGGAGAGTTTAAGCCATTAAAGTTTAGAGTTAGTATTGATATATGGTTTGTATTGCCACCCGTCTTTGATTATTTATCTTTTTTTTTTAATTTAGTTTGTTTATCCATGATTAACTTTTCCCCCGCCCTCTGTCATTAATGAGGCACTTCCCACTGATGGTTTTCGTTGTTGATATTCATTTTTTCCTCGTGTAGTGTTTTCCTTAAGATGCTTTGCAATGCTGGTTTTCTGGCTGCAAGTTCTTTTAGCTTTTGTTTATCACGAAATGTTTTTATTTCGTTGTCTTACCTGAAGCTTAATTTTGCTGAATACAGATTTCTTGGTTGGCATCCATTGTTTTTAAGTGTATGAAATACGTTGTTCCAGGATCTTCTCACTTTCAGCGTCTGTGATGAAAAATCTGTTGTTAACATTTTTGGTTTACCCCTGATTGTAATCTGCCTCCTTTCTCTTGTAGCTTTTAATATTTTCTCTTTGTTCTGTATATTGGATATCTTCATAACAATGTGTCTTGGCATTGGTCTACTGTGATTTTGTGTGCTCGGTGTCCTGTAAGCATCTACAATTTTTTTTATCCGTTTGCATTTTTATTTCTGGAAAGTTTTCTGTAATTATTTCATACAGCAGGTTACTCATTCCCTTGGTTTGAATCTCTGTACCTTCCTCTATCCAGATGACTCATTAGTTTTTTTTTTTTCTTATGTTATCCCATATCTCTTGGATGTTTTTCTCATGACTTTTTACCAGCATTTCTTTGTTGGCTAGACTTTATTCAAGATGATATGTTTTGTCTTCATTATCTGACATTCTGTCTTCTACTTGCTCCACTCTGTTAGTGATACTCTCAATTGAGTTTTTAATTTGGTTTATCATTTCCTTCATTTCTAGAATTATTGTTTGATTTTTTTTTATAATCTCTATCTCCTAATTAAGATGCTTAATTTCTTTTTATATCTGTTTATGTAATTCATTTTCAATGTGTTCTTTCACTGTTTGGTTTTGATGTCTCGTATCCTCTTTAAGGTTCCATTCCATCTGTCTAAGGTATTTCTTGAGTTCTTTATATGACCATTTTTCTGATGACTCTAGGTCCTTCTGAATATTTAGGCTGTCCATCATTGTTTGTACTCCTTTTCTTCCTTGCTTTTTTATGCTGCTCATGTTACTTCTTGTTTTGTTTGACTGCTGAGTTACTGCTTACTCTTATAAATTTATTTGATGCTTGGGAGGAAAGATATTAGAAGGGAAGGGAAGAAGTCACTAAAGAGAATGAGAGTAGACAGGTAGAATTCAAGGAAGGGAGAATAAGAAAATTGAAAAGAAATGAAAAGACAAAAGAAAAAAAAGAAAATAAAGAAAGAAAAAAATTTAAATAATAATTATAATTAAAAAATGAAAATTAAAATTTAAAATAATATTAATAATAATAATGATAAAATAAAAAATAAAAAAATAAAAACATTAAAAAAGTTAAAGAACAACAACAACAAAAATGAAAATGAAAGAAATATAAAAAATATAAATTAAAAAAAATAATAATAATACATGCAGTCATAGAGTTCAATTAACTTCTCTTTCAGTAGGTGGAGCTGTGTGCACTGGGCCAAGCTTCTCCTCTGAATAAGTGGGAACCAATCACTGTGCAGCAGCTCTTCCTCCCAGACTTGGCGGATCTCCAATCCTGAGTGCCTAGGGCCTTCTCTTGTGCTTCCTCAAGCCATGCCCTGATCACCTGTGACGCTCACCACAATAGTGGTTACAAGCCAGAACTCTACTCCTGGCAGCCCTGTTTTCATGAACGCCTGTGCACACTCTCCCTGTTTGCCTCCCTCAGACCCTAAGTTTGTAGAGCTTGGGGCTGAGGACCCCCAGCGAATTTTCTTGCCCTCTGGGAGCCACGCCACCGGTACGTGGTGTAAGAGACCTCAATTGTCAGCACTTGTGGGATCAGGAGCCCGGAATTCCACGCCGCTAGTCCCGAGCCAATCCTGATTCCCTAGGTCTGGCTATCACGCTCACGGGAGAGCTGGGAGAGGCCCTTACGGCAGAGCTGGGAGGGGCCCTTAAGGTTTCCCCGCTGTGTTGAGAGAGATGGCTAGGGGATTACACACCTGTCACGCTGGTTTCAATGAAGTTATATCCTCTGCCCGTGACATCATTTCTATGCTATGGTGGTATCCCATGCAAATGGTGACCGTTTGTTCCCTTTGCAAGGTAACCAACGCAACGGGTGGGTCCTGACTGTCTCTCCCAAGCGCCGTTTCAATCCTGTGGCCACTGCCTTTGAAGGTTTGGTTGGCTTTTACCTCTGAAAGTTCAGAAGGGCCGAACAGTTATTTCAGAGGGATCTTAGTGCTGAGTCACGAGAACCAGGCAAACCGGAGGTTGAATGCAGCCGATCCAGGCTCGGTGTGTGTTCTGAGGGGCCCAGAATGTTCGCACCAGATCCACATTAGGTCAACATTGCCTAGTGATTCTGAGCAAACAGCATTTAGACAGTTTACGACTCCCGATGCCCGCGCAGCTGAAGAGGTCAGAGACTTGATTTTTCCATGCCTGCCTTCATGATGGATCTCCTGTATTGCTACTTTTTTATATCTGTGCATGTGAGTGTGTATGTATGAGAGTGTATATATATATATATACACTCTCCAGATTTTTTAAAATATGAAATATATGTGTCTTATTATACACTCCCTAAATTCATTCATATTCATATATGTGTATTTATAATCAACTTTCCACAAGATTATTCTCAGAAATAATCATCCACCTGAAATACATATTTGTTTTCTAGTACTGAAAACTAAATTCAGTGAAAGGTGCAAACAAAACCTAATATTTCTACAGTTACTGAGCTAGTTTAACATCAATGCAAGTATATTCTTAGGGGACATGATGTGTATTTTGATTTTCATTTTTATTCAACACTTATACGTTACGATGTCTTCAGTTTATGCACATCATAGGATATATATTTCATTCAAAAGTTAGAAAATTTATAGGCATTTGTTTCATGATCAATCACTTTCTGATTCAGAACACATGATTCTTCTATGTTTCTTGACTGGTCTTTTCATGAGACTTCTTTCCAAACACATTATTTTCGTTTAACATCATCACTTATAAAGCAAAACTCAAACACCCTTCATGATAAACCATAATCCTAATATTACCATTAGATATATAACTGGTTGAAATGAATGATTATATATCAATATAAGATTTCTTATATATTTTCAGATTTCAATTCAATCCATTATTTAAAGTGGAACCAGATACATTATTTATTCATATTATCGTCTATTCATGCATTATCTCTATATTCATAGACACAGGGTACACCTCTTTGTACCCCTCATACTAATGTATATGTCTTCAAAATATTGCTCCCAGACATGGTGAAAGAAATACTCATGTTACCTGATCTACATATACATTTTACCAACGAAATATTCTGAACAGAAAAAAAATGTAAAGGTCACACTTATGATTGTACCAAAGCCTAAAAGGAAAGTGAACATGGATAAGTAATAACATCCGTGTGCAGGTTGCCTAATGCTCTCAAATGTCAATCCCATTGGTGACAACATATTTGTTTTTTCCTATGATTATATATTCAAACTCAACCCGTTGAAAATGTCTAATCCTATCACTCATTTATACTTTGCCTGATTTCGTTATGTCTCTATTGATACCTGCTTTTCTACATAATTTCCCCAGTTCATCATTGTGAAAGACTCTTCACATGTACTGACATTTACATTCATTCTCTAAACGAAACCCTATTGCTAAAGAAGCTTTTTATTCCAAATCATATTCTCACTCTTCTTCCTAAACCTACCGACTATCTTTCTAATCCTACCGACTATCCCTTTTTAACTGGATGTTCTCTTCTACATTCAATCATCCAAGGTACAAGGTCCTATGCCATTGTATATCGATTTAACTGAGACAATTGTACAGAACGTAATTCAACACTATGTATCCCAATCAAGGGCCCAATGCCCTTCTGGGCTTCAAATCTTTCTTAGATTTCCGTTTTCATACATATATTTCACTTATATATTCTTATAAATATCGCAGGTACCCAATCCCTTTATTCATCCTGCAGAATGATTCCTAACCCAAATCAAACATATAATGAACCCTAACCATACACTAACTTTACCGAAGAGCAGGGACAGAGTTGGTTTTAAAATACAGGAATGTAGGGTATCTTCACCTGCTGAGAACCTCAAATGTTCATGCAGAAATGATCCCTGGTGAAGATGAAGGCAGCTATGAAATACCTCAGAAAGCAAAAGTCATCTTCCATGGCAGTCATCCTGGTCGGGTTGAAGGGCTGTGTCTGAATCACTCTCTCTTCTTAATGTATACAAGATGGACCAAACCAGTTCTGTGTGGAGAGCTGTTCCGGGGTGCTTATGATTGATATAACATTCTAACTTGTGAAAGTGTTACAGGAAAACAGGGGCAGCCTCCACCTAATGGGACTTTTGGAAGCAACTGTTAGGGCAAAGTGGTTGCCAAGGCAGTGATGTAATTCAGATCCTGAAGGAAGTGACCTCACCTCACTTCCTTGGTGATGAAACTCTCTGAACTTGGGATCCAGGAAGCCAGGAACCCAGACACAGTCCCTGTCCCAGTCCCAGTGGTCTCATATGTTTGGATTTACCAAGGACAGAGTCAGTCTTTCTTTGAACCTACAGATGTGAGGATGGCCAAATGCCAGGAAACCTTTGAAGAGGGGCTTTTCCTCAGAAAGCAGGTAGTGTCTCACCACTGGCTCTTGACAACTTCACAGAGTTGGCCAAGCAGACCAGAACTGAGACAGGAGAGGTCATTTTGGGGAAACATAGTATGGCCCACCAGTCAGAGGACACTCCGGAGAATCACAGACCTACTTGGGGGAAGGAGGTGCCTTTGTGGGTGTGGGTGTGATTTTGTGGTTTTGTCTCAAGTTCTCAGAATAGGTGGGAAAGGCAGTTTGTTTGGTTTGGAGTGGACTACTTTTAGTAAGTCCTTTGACAAGGCGAGTGTCTGTGTATCCCACTGTGTTCATGATTGTAGACATTAGAAGAGAGAAGGCATCAATGGATGTTTCCTGTCTACTAGAAAGCTTGCCAGCATTCATTGTGCCCAATATATGAGTGGAATCAGGCTTGCCTTATGGATGGGCAACACCTACTAGCTTCATAATTTCCTGTTTTCTCCTTCAATTCTGGCAACACTCCAGAATAGTATCATGGTTTTGTGTCCAAGATATGTACCACCTCCAATATCTGTGACATGGCCATGTACTAGATAGTTGAAGGGAATGGCTAGCATCTCAGAAATCTCAGATATCAGTTGACCAGGAAAGTCTCAGTGGAGAAACCCTGCTTTGGTCCTTTTGATTACCTATTGTTGTGTTGCCCTGAATGTCAGGAAGAACTTTGCCTCAAGCCACCACTTTGTGAAGCCTGAAGAAAACAGTTTTCAAATGCAAATGAATGGGCATCACGTGTGGATCCATGCTTAATTGCTTTGAAAAGGGATATGTCTGAATCAGTCTCTTGGCCCTGTGTGAGGCTGAGGCTTAGATTCTCAGCACCTGTTGGATCTAAAGATACATCCCATGCATGCATCGAAAACCAAAATGGCAAAAAGATCAGATATTGTTGATTAACTCTCTTGCCTTCCTCTGGTAGGTTCCTGACATCCATCAAGTGAGAACAGGGATCCTTTGTGTCAAATGAGTTCTTCAAAACCCAGCAGAGGCTAGCCAATAGGTGCTTGTTTTTCTCATGACTCCAATTCACTTAAAGAATCTAAACCTCAAAGTCACTAGGCCTCAAGTTGGAGAAGCTAAGCAGTATTAAAGGAAGGCCTATTTGATCACTCCTGGTTTACAGGAAGGGTGTCCATGCACCCTGACTTTAGGCAAATGAGGTGCAGGAAGCTTAGTTTGGACACTGACGTGGGCTGCTCCCCTCATGGAAACCTCCAGCCACAGGTTATGATGAGTGTATATATGGAAGGAGATTTGGGCCATGTGGGAGTGTTTGGGTTTTAATTGTGGACATTTGAATGGTGGTTTGAAGAGATGACTGGGTCCACGTGGGCTTGCACCCTGGTGTGATTCCCCTTAGAGACTGAGTTGTGGTACTGATTTCAGAGAAGTACTGCCATGAATTGTGTTGGGATTTTAGATGGCCATGCATGAGAGTTGCCCTTGGAAAGACATCTAGGCCCAAGTTGACTTTCCACAGATCACAGGAAATCTCAGCCAGGATATCACATGATTTTATTCTTAAAGACTTGGCAGCCATTTTTGAGAGTCAAAACACACATGGACCTCACATTGTAGACCTCAATGGGCCTGGCTTAATCTGACATTTTGGCCACTCTTTGGGAAGCCTTGCCTGTGAGAATTCTCCAGAGTTTTCATTGAAATGAACTTACTCACCATTTAATGGTTCCTGAATAAATTGAAACCCACAGTGCCTCCAACTTCTTCCTTGAAAATTGGCTAGATAAATACCATAAAAATTTTTGAAATTCCCATGACTGGGTGGCACTGGAGAACATTTGGATGTCCTGTTGCTGATCATGAGTATGTAAGACAGTGCCTTGATTGACTTGGTTTTATGAAAATGGTGTAGAACAGAGATGCCAGTAAGTTGGATCCTGTTGAGTAGTTGTCGTAGAGCAGTGGTTGGCAGGTGTGTGATAAAACATCTGTGTTGGGCCATGTGGATCTGCCATTGGCTTGCAAATGGATTGTGACTGACATTTTGAAGCCAGTAGACTCTTATATGTAAAAGCATATTGTTATATGGAGAGGTTTCAGGGCAATGTTCAGAATCAGGTTGCTATGGTCAATGGGGCAAGCAATGTGGGATAGAAGCCTGGTTGGTGCATTCTCCTGCAGAACCCGACCCACCACAATTGACAGAACTCACTTCAGCACTGTGTCCCTGTTGAACTCCTTGTATTTCATGAAGCAAATTCCAAACTCCCAGTGCAGCAGCAAGAAACACCACGAGTAGTGGAGGATGACCAAATGGATTTACAGTCCACACGGGGAGACACTTAGACCCCAGTGGCCACAAGTTACATACAAATAGAAAATTCAGCACTGATGCCTCATGTTCATTGGAAAATAAGAAACAATGTCATTCATGTCACATAGATGAAGACCCAGCTTTGATGGTCTCACTCCAAATGAAGCTAATGCTCCTGACAACAGCATATATTTCATTGCCCAACCTTAGAGGCAGTTTCTCCAGATGTCAGGCTGGCAGAACTTCATGTTTGTGGAGTGTTTACCCTGTCCCTTACTTTTGGAAACTCCTCTACCACCTCCAAATTTGTGAACTCCTGAGCATTTTCCATTCCACATATGTATTCACAGATTTTCTAACTCCTCTCCTCTAATTGTGTCTTATGTGGGGTGAAGGTAATGTCAAGGCATTGTTATGAATGAGAGTGGGAAGTTTTTTGTGTAGCACATATTTGCATATACATTGGATACATTTTCAAATTTTCCATTCGAAATACTGAATCCCTGACACTAACACATACCCTAATAGACTTTGACTTCTAATCCTAATATTATGGAGAAAAATAACCCAAACAGAATAGAAATACAAGAGGTTCACAGGAGGCATGGTGTATAGTTGGACTTGCCTTTCGTATGATAAATGGTAGGTGTTATAAATCTAGCGAATTTTAATTGAAATAGTCCTCCATGTGTTTTAAAAGTTAACAAATATGTGAATAACTGTCTCCCTTTCTCTGTAGCCTATTCATCACATGTATTTTTATATGCACATATCGAATTCTACCTGGTATAACTCGTACATTTTGTGAGGTGGCTGGCTTGGCAGATACAAATTGTGAGAAGAGATCACTCCTACTAAATGCTGTTGAAACCGAAAATTCAAGATACGGGTGAGCTTCTTAGTTGAACGACATAAATCCATGTTCATTAAAATGAATATTTTTGGATCTGTGGATGATATATATTTCATGGTGAATTTCGATTGGCATATATAATGCTACTTTTTAATGTCTCTGTGTGTATGTATATATATACATATATATATATTTTTTTTTCACTGCAGATTTTTCAAAATATGAAGTATATTTTTCTTATTATACACTCCCTAAATTCATTCATATTCATGTATGTGGATTTATAATCAACTTTTCAAAAGATTTTTCTCAGAAATATTCATCCACCTGAAATACTTATTTGTTTCCTAGTACTGAAAACTAACTTCAGGGGATCATATGATGGCTGCGAAGGGAGTGCATCACCCCCATATACCGCGTCACTGTGCGGGAGAATGACGAGTTAGAATGGCTAAAACCTATCTTGTTAGGAATTTCCAGCAAAATTGTGGTTCTCCAAAACCTAGTGTACATATTTCCATCTCACAAGGATCAGCTACGGGAACTCAAACGCGAGTGATTTGTCCTCACTGAAGGTCATGTGGCTTATTCAGGAAATCGCTCCGTGGCTAGAGTCTGTGGTGCGTGCTGGGAAACGACGAGATAGCAACGCAAATATACAGCAGTGCAGATACTGTGGGCTCCTGCCAGGTATGCAATCACTGTGCTCAGTGCTGAATTCTGGGTTTGAGACGGGGAAGCATGCATTCCAACTCGTTTCTCCGCACCAGTCAGACCACAGAGGAACCCAGCGGCCACCATCTTGGAGAGGTGACGTCACCATCCCTGTTTTCGACTGATCGCAGCTTATTCAGCTATAGAACTGGTAATTTCAGGATGCCATTCACGTTTGTCTTGCAGACAAATTACTCAGGCTCAGTGCTAAAGAACCCGCAGAAACTGCGTCTTGGAGCCTGCTTCTATTAGAACATACACCGAGCCCAGAGCGGCCGAATTCCGCCTCCCGGAACTGATCTGGCCCTGGGCTAAAGAACCCGCGGAAACTGCTTCTCGGTCCGGGTCTTGCTGAATACTGTGGAGGTAAATATCAACCGAGCCTTCATAGGGAGTGCAACAGGATTGAGACGGGGCTTGTGAGTGCCGGTCAGAACTCACCCATTGCTTTAGTCACCCAGCAAAGGGAACAAAATGCTGCCTTTTGCATGGGATACCAACATGGCAGAGATCTGATGTCATCAGAAAGCAGCAGAGGAGATAACTTCATTTATACCAGCGGTGACAGAAACAGTTGGTCTCCTGGTAAAGAAAGTGAGTCACAAACACCCGGGTCTCTCTCACTTTGTCATCAAGCCAGAGGGGCAGAGCAGAGCCGCCGCCCACGCCCGGAACAGGCCCAGCGACACACCTGCATGGTAGTCACGTCACCCCAATTGGAATAGAGGCAGAGCAGAGCCGCCGCCCTTGCCCAGAACAGGCCCAGTGACCCGCAGGCGTGGTAATCAAATCACCTGAATTGGAATAGTTGCAGAGCAGAGCCTTCTCCCGCACCTAGTACAATCCCAGTGGCCCACCGGCATGGTAGTCAGGTCACCCCAATATTAGTAGGGGCAGAGCAGAGCCTTCGCCCGCACCCAGAACAGGCCCAACAACCTGCCGGCATGGTAGTCACGACCCCCCAAATGGAGTAGTGGCAGAGCAGAGCCATCACCCGCACCCGCAAGGTAGGCACACCTGCACCTGACTGGCAGAAGAGGCCCATCGCCCTGCTGGCGCGGCAGACACTTCACCCCATTTGGAATAGGAGCAGAGCAGATCCGTTGCCCGCAAGGTAGTCAGACCTGCGAAAAACTGGCGGAACAGGCCCAGCAACACACCTGCATGGTAGTCACGTCACCCCAATTGGAGTAGGGGCAGAGCAGAGCCGCCGCCAGCACCTACAAGGTAGGCAGACCTGCGACTGATCGGCAGAACACCTCAGGGGTCCACGGGCCTGGTAGACACGTGACACCAATTGGAGGAGGGGCAGAGCAGAGCCGCCTCCCGCGCCTGCATGGTAGGCAGACCTGCAACCGATCAGGAAAACAAGCCCAGCGGCCCGTCAGCAAGGTAGTTAGATCACCCTAATTGGAGGAGCAGCACAGCCCCCCTGTGCCATGCAAGGGAGACTTTGCAACTATACAAGAGCAATATAAATATATAGGAGGAAAATTTCAAAATCACAACAGTTTCACTAAGCAGAAAGAAAAGCGAGCAGTATGATAAGACAAGGAAAAAAGGACCACAAGCAATGCAGGTCAGCACAACTTTAGAAGAGGTAATAGCTGCAGTAGATGGAATGTCAGATAAAGAACTCAGGATATACATGCTTCAGATGATCTGGAGTCTCAAGGAAGACATTAGACAGCAAAATCAGACAATGAAAAATCACTTCGACAATGAATTACATAAACAAATCCAAGAAGCAAAAGATCAGCTATACAGGGAGATAGAGGTTGTAAAAAATATCAAACAGAAATCCTAGAAATGCAGAAACCAATAAACCAACTTAAAAACTCAATTGAGAATACTACCAGCAGAGTAGAACACTTAGAAGATAGAACATCAGACAATGAAGACAAAGTATTCCAACTTGAAAAGAACATAGACAGCTCAGCAAGACTGTTAAGAAACCATGAACAGAATATCCAAGAAATACGGGATAACATAAAGAGACCAAACTTAAGAGTCATTGGAATACAGGAAGGTATAGAGGTCCAAACCAAAGCAATGAGCAATGTATTCAATGAAATAATACGAGAAAACTTCCCAGACTTGAAGAATCAGACTGACTCCCAAGTCCTAGAAGCCTACCGGACGCCGAATGTGCAAAATCATAAGAGATCCACACCTAGACACATTATAATGAAGATGCCCAACATACACAATAAGGAGAGAATTTTAAATGCTACAAGAGAAAAAAAAGCAGATTACATTTAGGGGTAAACCAATCAGGATAACAGCTGATCTTTCAACACAGACTCTGAAAGCTAGAAGATCCTGGATTAACATTTTTCAAACACTGAAAGAAAATGGATTCCAACCAAGAATTGTGTATCCAGCGAAATTAAGCTTCAGGATGGAAGATAAAATCATAACCTTCCATGTTAAAAAAAAGTTAAAATAAATTGTAGCTAGAAAACCATCTCTTCAAAACATCATCGGCAAAATATTACAGGAAGAGGAAATGGAAAATAACAATAAAAACCAACAGTGGGAGGTAGTACAGTAAAAGGGGGAAATAATCAATGTAGAAAACAATCCATGTTTAATAACATAAATAAACAAATAGGGCTGGAAGAACAACCATTATCTCAATAATAACCGTAAATGTTAATGGCTTAAACTCACCAATTAAGAGACACAGGCTAGTAGAATGGATCACAACACAAGACCCAATAATATGCTGCCTACAGGAGACGCATTTGATAGGAAAAGACATACATAGACTGAAGGTGAAAGGTTGGGAAAAATCATATCACTTATATGGACTTCGGAAACAAGCAGGAGTGTCCATACTCATATCAAATAAAATAGATTTCAAGCCAAAGTTAATCAAAAGGGATAAAGAGGGACACTACATTCTGCTCAAGAGAACCGTACACCAACAAGACATAACCATTATAAATATATATATGCCCCAAACAATGGTGCAGCTATGTCCATCAAACAAACTTTTCTCAAGATCAAGAGTCTAATAGACCACCATACAATAATCATGGGAGACTTCAACACACCTCTCTCACCACTGGACAGGTCTTCCAAACAAAAGTTGAAATAGAAAACTATAGAACTCAATAACACAATTAATAACCTAGACTTAATTGACATATATCGAATATACTCCTCAACATCAAGCAGTTACATTTTTCCTCAGCAGCACATGGATCCTTCTCAAAAATAGATCATATATTATGTCACAGGGCAATTCTTAGACAATATAAAGAAGTAGAGATAATACCATGCATCTTATCTGATCATAATCTAATATAAACTAAAAATCAATGATAAACGAAGGAAGGAAAAATCATGCATCACTTGGAGAATGAACAATAGGTTACTGAATGATTAATGGGTTATAGAAGACATCAAGGAGGAAATTAAAAAATTCTTAGAGATAAATGAAAACACAGGCACAACATATCAGAATCTATGGGACACACTGAAATCCGTTCTAAGAGGAAAATTCATTGCTTGGATTTCATTCCTTAAAAAAAGAAAAAAAAAACAAAACAAATAAATGATCTCATACTTCATCTCAGAATCCTAGAAAAAGAAGAGGAAAACAACAGCAAAATAAGTAGAAGGTAAGATTTAATTAAAACCAAAGCTTAAATTAATGAAATCGAAACAAAAGAAACAATTGAAAAAATTGAGAAAACTAAAAGTTGGTTCTTTGAAAAAATAAATAAAATCGACAGACCCTTAGCCATGCTAATGAAGAGAAGAAGAGAGAAAACTCAAATTACTAGCATACGGAATGAAAAGGGCAACATCACATGTTAAGGTCTATAAACAAGTCAGGATGGCACCTGGTATTTTGCCAGAGAAATGTTAGGGTCTGTAAACAAGTCTGGATGGCGCCTGGCCAAATGCCATAGAGAGTGGTTTGTGAAGTAACAAAAGCAAGCCATTAAGTGTGGAGATTCCTTATTGGTTGACTGCTGGATCTATTTTATGCTAATTAGATAAGCTATATAAAATGTATAAATATCGCTCAGATGCTACAATAAACGGCTTCCACTCCTGCTGTATCAATCTACACAAGTTATTTGTCATCCCCTGGCAATCACAGCAGATATTTCTGAAATACAGAAGATAATCAGAAATTAATTTGATTCGTTATACTCCAATATAATAGAAGATAGTGAAAGCATCGAAAAATTTCTTAAGTCATATGATCTGTCCAGATTGAGTCAGGAGGATATAGACAACCTAAACAGACCAGTATCAATTGAGGAAATAGAAGAAACCATCCAAAGATTACCAACTAAGAAAAGACCAGGACAGTATGGGTATACAGCAGAGTTTTACAAACCCTTTAAATATGAACTAATACCAATACTTTTCAAGCTATTTCAGGAAATTGAAAAAGAGGGAGATCTTCCAAATTCATTCTACCAGGCCAATATCACCCTGATTTCTACACCAGACATAAACACTTCAAACAAAGAAAACTTCAGACCAATATCCCTAAGGAATCTAAATGCAAAAATCCCTAATTAAATTCTGGCGAATCAGATACAAAAACATATTAAAAAAATTGTGCACCATGATCAAGTAGGATTCATCCATGGAATGCAAGGCTTGTTCAATATACGAAAATCAATAAATGTTATTCACCACATCAATAGACTTAAAAATAAGAACCATATGATCATCTCGATAGATGCACAAAAAGCATTCGACAAAGTACAGCATCCCTTTATCTTCAAAACTCTAGAAAAACTAGGAATAACAGAATCATACCTCAATATTGTAAAAGCAATCTATGCTAATCCTCAAGCTAGCATCATTCTGAATCTAGAAAAATTGAAGGCATTCCCTCTAAAATCTGGAACAAGAATGGGATGCCCTCTCTCACTACTTCTGTTCAATACAGTTCTCGAAACACTGGCCAGAGCAATTAGACAGACGGAAGAAATTAAAGGCATAAAAATAGGAAAAGAACAACTTAAATTATTACTATTGCAGATGACATGATTCTATACCTAGCAGACCCAAAAGGGTCTACAAAGAAACTAATAGAGCTAATAAATGAATTCAGCAAAGTGGCAGGATATAAAATCAACACGCATAAATCAAAGGCATTCCTAATTATCAGGGACAAATCCTCTGAAATGGAAATGAGAACAACCACTCCATTCACAATATCCTAAAAAAAAAAAAAAAAAGATGGGAATCCACCTAACAAAAGAGGGGAAAGTCTCATACAATGAAAACTACACAACCCTAAAGAGAGAAATATAAGAAGATCTTAGAAGATGTAAAAATATACCCTGTTCATGGAAAGGCAGAACTAACATCATCAAAATGGTGATATTACCAAAATTTCTCTATAGGTTTAATGAAATGCCAATCAAATCACAAAGGCATTTCTTGTAGAAATAAAGAAAGCAATCATGAAATACATATGGAAAAATAAAAGTCCCAGAATAGCAAAAACAATGCTAGGCAGGAAGTGTGAATCAGGCGGTAGAGCGATACCAGACTTCAAACTATACTACAGAGCAATAGTAACAACAATAGCATGGTACTGGTACCAAAACAGGCTTGTGGACCAATGGTACTGAATAGAGGACACAGAAACCAATCCACAAAACTACAACTATCTTATATTTGATAAAGGGGCTAAAAGCATGCAATGGAGGAAGGATAGCATCTTCAACAAATGGTGTTGGGAAAACTGAAAATCCATATGTAACAAATTGAAACTGAATCCCTTTCTCTTGCCATGCACAAAAGTTAACTCAAAATGGATCAAGGAGCTTGATATCAAATCAGAGACACAGTGTCTGATAGAAGAAAAATTTGCTTACGATGTACATACTGTGGGGTCGGGCTCCAAATTCCACAATAGGACACCCATAGCACAAGAGTTAATAACTAGAATCAACAAATGGGACTTACTCAAACTAAAAAGATTTTTCTCAGCAAAAGAAACAATAAGAGAGGTAAATAGGGAGCCTACATCCTGGGAAGAAATCTTTACTCCTCACACTTCAGATAGAGCCCTAATATCCAGAGTATACAAAAAACTCAAAAAATTAGACAATAAGATAACAAATAACCCAATCAACAAATGGGCTGAGGACCTCAACAGACACTTATCAGATGAGGACTTACAATCAATCAACAAGTACATGAAAAAATGCTCACCATCTCCAGCAGTCAGAGAAATGCAAATCGAAACCACCCTAAGATACCATCTCACTCCAGTAAGATTGGCAGCCATTATGAAGTCAAAGAACAAGTTCTGGCAAGGAAGTGGGGAAACAGGTACACTTCTACATTGCTGGTGGGACTGCAAATTGGTGCAGCCAATTTGGAAAGCAGTATGAAAATTTCTTGGAAAGCTGGGAATTGAACCACTTTTTGACCCAGCTATTCCCCTACTCAGTCTATTCACTAAAGACCTAAAAACAGCATGCTACAGGGACACTGCTACATCGATGTTCATAGCAGAACAATTCACAACAGCAAGACTGTGAAACCAACTTAGATAACCTTCAATGAAAGAATGGATAAAATACTGTGGCATTTATACACAATGGAGTATTACTCTGCATTGAAAAATAAAAAAAAATCATAGAATTTGAAGGGAAATGGATGGCATTAGAGCAGATTATGCTAAGTGAAGCTAACCAATCCTTAAAAAACAAATGCCAAATGTCATCTTTGATATACGGAGAGTAACTAAGAACAGAGGAGAGACGAAGAGCATGACAAGATGATTAACATTAAAGCGGGATGAGAGGTGGAAAGGAAAGGGAGAGAGAAGGAAAATTGCATGGAATTGGAAGGAGACCCTCAGGGTTATACAAAATTACATACAAGAGAAAGTGAGGAGAAAGAGAAAAATAATACAAGGGGGACAAATTTATTACAGTAGAGGGGGTAGAGAGAGAAGAGGGGAGGGGCGGGGAGGGGAGGGGGGATAGTAGAGGATAGGAAAGGCAGCAGAATTCAATAGACACTAGTATGGCAATATGTGAATCAATAGATGTGTAACTGATGTGATTCTGTAATCTGTACATGGGGTAAAAATGGGAGTTTATAACGCTCTTGAATCAAAGTGTGAAATATGTTATAACAACAACTATGTAATGTTTTGAACAACCATGAATAAAAATGAAATAAAACTAACTACGGTGAATAATGCATGCAATCCTAATATTTCTACAGTAACTGACCCAGTTTAACATCAATGCAAGTAGATTCCTATGGGACATGATGTGTACTTTGACCTTCATTTTTATTCAACACTGGTACATTACTATTTCATCAGTTTATGCACATCACAGGATATATATTTCATCCACAATTTAGGAAAGTTATAGGCATTTGTTTCACTTTCAATCAATTCCAGCTTCAGAACACATGGATTCCTCAATATTTCTTGACTGGTCTTTTCATGAGACTTCTTTCCAAACACATTATTTTCGATTTCCATAAACACTTTTGAAACAAAACTCACACACACTTCATGATAAACAATAACCCTAAGATTACCATTATATATGTAACTGGTTGGAGTGAATGATTGTATGTCAATATATGATTTCCTATATATTTTAAGATATCAATTCAATCCATTATTTAAAGAGAAAAAAGTTATATTATTTATTCACACTATGGTCTATTCATGCATTATCTCTATATTCATTGACACAGGGTACACCACTTGGTACCCACAATACTAATTTATGTGTCCTCAAATATTGCTCCCAGAAATGGTGGAAGAAATACACATATCATATGATCTACATATATATTTGATCACAATAATTTTCTGGGCACAAAATGCAAAGGTCACACTTATGATTGTACCAAATCCTAAATTGAAAGTGAACATGGCTTACTAAAAACATCCATGTCCAGGTTGCCTAATGCTTTCAAATGTCATTCCTATTGGTGACTACATATTTGTTTCTTCCTAAGATTATGTATTCAATCTCAACCCTGTTGAAAATGTCTAATCTTATCACTCACTATATAATTGCCTCATTTCGTAATGTCTCTATTGATATTTTCCTTCCTACATATTTTCCCCAGTTAATCATTGTGACTGACTCTTCACATGTGCTGACATTTATATTCACTCTATAACCAAAACCCTAATGCTACAGAACTTTTTGTCCAATTTTTATACTCACTCTTTTTTTATAAACCTACCGACTATCTTCCTAATCCCACCGAATATCTCAATTTGAGTGGATGTTCTCTTCTAAAATCAAACATCCAAGGTATAAGGTCCTATGCCATTGATTATCAATTTATCTGAGACATCTGTGTAGAACGTAATTAAAAGCTAAGTATCCCAATCAAGGGCCTAATGCCCTTCTGGGCTTCAAATCTTACCAACATTTCTGTTTTCATACTTATATTTCACCTCTATAATCTTATAAATATTGCAGGTTCCCAATACTATTAATCATCCTGCAGAAGGATTCGTAATCCAAATCAAAGATGTTAATAACCCTAACCATACACTCTTCCCTCAACCTAACTTTACAGAAGAGCAGGGACAGAGTTCGTCTTACAATACAGGAATGTAGGGGATCTGCCTCCTGCTGAGAACCTCAAAGGTCCATGCAGGTTTGATCCCTGGAGAAGATTAGGCAGCTATGAAGGACCTGAGAGAGCAAAAGTTATCTTCCATCTCAAACAACCTTTCCAGGATGAAGGGTTTTGTCTGAATAAGCCTCTCTCTTCTTAATGTAGAGAAGATGGACCATACCAGGCATGTGTGGAGAGCTGTTCCTGGGTGCCTATGGTTGATATACCATTCTAACTTTTGAAAGTGTCACAGGAAGTAAGGGCTGCCTCCATCTCATAGGACTATTGGAAGAAACTGTTAGGACAAAGTGGTTGCCAAGGCAGTGACCTCATTAAATTCCTGAAGAGATTAATCTCACCTCACTTCCTTGGTGATGAAACTCTCTGAACTTGGGATCCGGAAAGCCAGGCACGCAGAGCCAGTCCCATTCCCAGTCCCAGTGGTTTCACTTGTTTGGATTTAACAAGGACAGAGTCAGTCTTTCTTAGTACCTACTGATGTGAGGATGGACAAATGTCAGGAAAGCTCTGAAGAGAGGCCTTTCCTGAGAAAGCAGGTAGTGGCTCACAGCTGGCTAGTGACAACTTCACAGATTGGGCCAATGAGACCATATCTGACACAGGACAGGCGATTTCATCAGAACATAGTATGGCCCACCAGTCAGAGGACACTCCTGATAGTCACAGACCTACTTGGGGGAAGGAGCTGCCTTTGTGTGTGTGGGTGTAGGTTTGAGGTTTTGTCTCATGTTCTGAGAATAGGTAGGAAAGGCGGTTTATTTGTTTTGGAGTGAACTGTTTCTGGTAAGTCGTTTGACAAGGCCAGTGTCTATGTCTGTGTATCCCACTGTGTCCGTGGTTTTAGACATTAGAAAAGAGAATGAATCATTGTATGTGTCCTGACTAGTAGAAAGCTTCCCAAGATTCATCTTGCCCAATTTATGAATGGACTGTGGCTTGACTTATGGGTGGGCAACTCCTACAATCTTGCTAAGTTCCTGTTTTCTTCCTGAATCCTGGCCAATTTCCAGAATAGGCTCATTTTTTTGTGTCCAAAATATGTACCACCTCCAAGCTCTGAGACTTGGCCATGTACTGGATAGCTGAAGGGAATGGGAGCATCTCAGAAAACTCAGATATGAGTGTGACCAGAAAATTCTAATGGAGAAACCCTGCTTTGGGCCTTTTGCTTACCAATTGTTCTGTTGCCCTGAATGTCCGGAACATCTTTGCCTCAGGCCACACCTTTGTAGAGCCAAAAGAAATAGTTTTCAAACAGAAATGAAAGGGCATCACCTCTGGCTCTTTGCTTAATTGCTTTGGAAAGGGATGTGTCTGAATCAGCTTTTTGGCCCTGTGTGAGGCTGCGGCTTAGATTTTTAGCACCTGATGGATCTAAAGAAAGATCCCATGTGTGCATCCAAAACCAAAATGGACAAAAGAGCATTCATTTTGGATGAAGTCTCTCACATTCCTCTGTAAGGTTCCTGACCTTCATCAAGTGAGAATAGTGATCATTTGGTTCAAATGTGTTCCTCAAAACCCTACAGAGGATAGCCCATAAGTGCTTGATTTTTCTCATGACTCCAAATCACATAAAGACTCTAAGCCCCACAGTCAGTAGGCTTCAAATTGGAGAAGCAGTGCCATCTTAATGGCCGGCCAATTTGATCACTCCTGGTTCACTGGAAGGATGTCCAGGCCACCCTGATTTTAGGCAAATGAGGGGCAAGGGTGGTTATTTTGGACACTGTCTTGGGCCGCACCCCTCATGGAAACCTCCAGCCAGAGGTTATGATGAGTGTGTATTTAGAAAAGATGAGTGACATGTGGGAGTGTTTTGGATTTAATTGTGGATATTTGTGTGGCAGTTGGAAGACATAACTGGGTCTACCTGGGCTTGAACTTTGGTGTGATTCCCCTTAGAGACTGAGTTCAGAATCTGACCTCAGAAAAGTATTGCCATGTATTGTGTTGGGATTAAAGAGGCCATGTATGAGAGTCACCCTTGGAAACTGAGATCTAGCGCCAGAGTGGCTTTGCACAGAGAACTGGGAATCTCAGCCAAGGTATCACATGATTTCATTCGAAAGACTTGGCAGCCATATTTGAGAGTCAAAACACACATGGACCTCACATTGTAGACCTCAATGGGCCTGGCTAAATGTGACCTTTTGTCCACTCTTTGAGAAGCCTTGCCTGTGAGGGTTCTCCAGAGCTTTCATTGAAATAATCTTCCTTTCCATTTAATGGTTCCTGAATAAATTGAAACCCACAGTGCCTCCAACTTCATCCTTGAAAAATTTCTAGATAAATACCGTGAATTTTTTGAAATTCCCACGACTAGGTTGCACTAGAGAACCTTTGGATGTCCTGCTGCTGATCATGGATGTACCTGACAGTGCCTTGCTTGACTGGGTTTTATGAAAATGGTGTAGAACAGAGGTCCCAGTAAGTTGCAGCCTCCTGAGAAGTGGGCCTAGAGTTGTGGTGGGCAGGAGTGTGATAAAACTTCTGTGTTGGAGCAATTTGGATCTTCCATTGGCTTACAAATGGCTTGTGGCTTACATGGTGCAGCCAGCAGACCCTTATAAGTAAAGGCATCTTGTTATATGGAGAGGATTCAGGGCAATGTTCAGAATCAGGTTGCTATGGACAAGGATGCAATGGGGCAAGCTTTTAGGGATAGAAGATTGGTTGGTGCATTTTTCTGCTGTCCCTGACCCACCAAACGTGACAGAACTCCCTCCAGCACTGTGTCCCAGTTGAACTCCTTCTATTTTATGAAGCAAATACCAAACTACCAGTGCAGCAGCAAAAACCCCACAAAAAGTGTAGGAGGGCCAAATGGCTTCACAGTTCAACGGGGAGACACTTAGACCCCAGAGGCCACAGTTTACTTAAAAAGAAAAATATCAGCACTGCTGCCTCATGTTCATTGAAAAATCAGAAACAATGTCTTCCAGGTCTCATAGATGCAGACCCAGCTTTGATGGTCTCACTACAAAGAAAGCCAAATCTCCTGAAAACAACATATATTTCAAGTGCGGAATCTCAGAGGCAGTTTCTCAAAAAGCTTTTAGGCCAGCAGAGCTCCATGTTTGTGGAGTGTTTACCCTATCCCTTGCTTTTGGAAACTCCTCTACAACCTCCAAGGTTGTGAACTCCTGAGCATTTTCCATTCCACATATGTGTTCACTGATTTTCTAACTCTTCTCCTCTAATTGTGTCTTACTTCGGGTGAAGGTAATGTCAAGGCATTGTTCTGGATGAGAGTGGGAGGATATTTGTGCAGCATATATATGCATACAAATTGGATTCATTTTCCAATTTTGATTTTGAAATATTGAATCCCTGACACTAACCCATACCTACTAGACTCAGACAACTCATCCTAATATGATAGAGAAAAATAAGGCAAACCTATAGAAATACAAGCAGTTCATTGGAGGCATGTTGTATAGTTGGACTTGCGTTTTGCATTATATAAGGTAAAAGTTATAAATCTAGTCAATTTTTAATCGAAGAAGTTCTCCATGAGTTTTTAAACTTAAAAAATACGAGAATTCTTGTTTTCCTTTCTCTTTAGCCTATTCACACTTGTATATTTATATGCACATATAGAATCCTACCAGGTATCACACGTACATTTTTGAGGTGGCTGACTTGGCATATACAAACTGTGAGAAGAGTTCACTCCTCCTAAACGCTGTTGGAACTGAAAATTCAACCTATAGGGGAGCTTCCTAATAGAAGAACATTATGCATAAATTCATGTTCAGTAAAATAAATATTTTTGCATCTGTGGATGATATATATTTACTGATGAATTTCGATTGGCATATATATTGCTACTATTAAATGTATGTGAGTGTTTTTTTTTTTGTGTGTGTGTGTATAATATATCTGTACACTCTGCAGATGTTTCAAAATATAAAATATATGTGTCTAATGTAAACCCTCTAAATTCATTCATGTTCATGAGTGTGGATTTATAATCAACTTTTCACAAGATTATAATCAGAAATATTCATCCACCTGAAATACATAATTGTTTCCTAGTACTGAAAACTAACTTCAGTGAATGGGGCATACAAATCCTCATTATTCTACAGAAACTGACCCAGTCTAACATCAATGCAAGTAGACTCCTATGGGACATGATATGTAATTTGACGTTCATATGTATTCAACAATGGTACATTATTATTTCTTCAGTTTTTGCACATTTTAAGTTATACACTTCATCCACAAGTTCACGAATTTATAGGCATTTGTTTCAACTTTAATCACTTCTTGCTTCAGAACACAAGTATTGTCAGGGTTTCTTGACAGGTCTTTTCATGAGACTTCTTTCCAAACACATTATTTTAGATTTCCATAATCACTTTTGAAGCAAAACTCACACACTCTTCATGATAAACCAAACCACTAATATTTCCATGAGATATATAACTGGTTGGAATGAATGATTGTATATCAATATATGATTTCCTGTAATTTTTCAGATATCAATTCAATTCATTATTTAAAGTTCAAAAAAGTTATATTATTTAGTCACAGTATGTTCTATTCATGCTTTATCTCTATGTTCATAGACACAGGGTACACCTCTTTGTACCCCCAATTCTAATTTTAAATATTCAATATATTGCTCCCAGAAATGATGAAAGAAATACTCATGTCACCTCATTATCACAGTAATATTCTGGACAAAAAATGGAAAGGTCACACTTATGATTGTACCAAAGCCTAAATGGAAAGTGAACATAGATTACTAAAAACATCCATGTCCAGGTTGCCTAATGCTATCAATTGTCAATCCTGTTGGTGACTACATATTTGTTTCTATCTAATTTATATATTCAAACTCAACCCTGTTGAAAATGACTAATTCTATCACTCACTTTATACTTTGCCTGATTTTGTAATGATTCTATTGATATCTGCTTTTCTACATATTTTCCCCAGTTCATCATAGTGACTGACTCTTCATATGTACTGACATCTACATTCACTCCATAACCGAAACCCTACTGGTAAAGAACTTTTGGTACAAATCCTATACTCACTCTTCTTCCTAAAGCTATCGACTATCTTCCTAATCCTAACGATTATCACTTTTTGCCTGGATGTTCTCTTCTAAATTCAATCATCATAGGTACAAGGTCCTACTCCCTTGTATATCGAATTATCTGAGACATCTTTGCAGAACATAATTCAAAGCTAAGTATCCCAATCAAGGGGAAAACCCTTCTGGGCTTCAAATCATACCTAGATTTTTGTTTTCATACTTTCATTTCACATCTATATTCTTGTAAATATCACAGGTTCCCAATACCATTATTCATCACACAGAATGATTCATAACCCAAATCAAACCTGTTATTAACCCTAAGCGCACACTGTTCCCTCAATCTCATTTTACAGAAAAGCAGGGACAGAGTGGTTCTTACAATACAGGAAATTATGGGATCTTCCACCTGCTGAGAACCTCAAAGGTCCATGCAGAAATGATACCTGGAGAAGTTGTAGGCAGGTATGAAGGACCTGAGTGAGCAAAAGTCATCTTCCATGGCAAATAACCTGGTCAGGATGAAGGGATGTGTCTGAATCATCCTCTCTCTTTTTATTGTAGAGAAGATGGACCAAACCAGGCCTGTGTGGAGAGCTGTTCCTGGGTGCCTATGGTTGATATACCATTCTACCTTGTGAAAGTGTCACAGGAAGTAGGGGAAGCCTCCATCTCATGGGACCCTTGGAAGCAACAGTTAGGACAAAGTGGTTGCCAAGGCAGTGACCTCATTCAGTTCCAAAGAATGTGACATACCTCATTTCCTTGGTGATGGAACTCTCTGAAATTTGTATCCAAGAAGCCAGGCACCCAGAGGCAGTCCCAGTCCCAGTGCCAGTGGTCTCACTTGTTTGGATTTACCAAGGACAGAGTCAGTTTTCTTGGTACCTACTGATGTGAGGATGGCCTAATGCCAGGAGAACTCTAAAGAGGGACCATTCCTGAGAAAGCAGGTAGTGGCTAACCACTTTTTCCTGACAACTACACAGAGTTGAACAAGGAAACAAGATCTGAGAGAAGACAGGCCATTTAGGGGGAACATAGTATGGCCCGCAGTCAGAGGAAACTCCGGATAGTCACAGACCTACTTGGGGTAAGGAGGTGCCTTTGTGAGAGTGGGTGTGGGTTTGTTGTTTTGTCTCATGTTCTGAGAATAGGTAGGAAAGGCGGTTTGTTTGGTTTGTAGTGGACAGTTTCTAGTAAGTTGTTTGACAAGGCGAGTGTTTCTGTTTCGGTGTATCCCAATGTGTCCGTTGTTGTAGACATTAAAAAGAGAATGCATTAATGGATGTGTCCTGTCTAGTATAAGTCTTCCCATAATTAATCCTGCCCAATATATGAATGGACTGCAGCTTGTCTTATCAATGTGCAACACCTACTGTCTTTCTAAGTTGCTGTTTTCTTCCTGAATTCTGGCCACTCTCCAGAATAGACTCATGGTTTTGTGTCCAAAATATGTACCACCTCCAAGCTCTGTGACATGTCCATGTAATGGATAGCTGAGGAGAATGGCGAGCATTTCAGAAAACTCAGATATCAGTGTGACCAGGAAAGTCTCAGTGCAGAAACCCTGCTTTGGGCAATTTGCTTACTAATTGTTGTGTTGCACTGAATGTCAGGAAGGTCTTTGCCTCAGGCCACCCCTTTGTGAAACCTGAAGAAAACAGTTTTCAAATACAAATGAATGGGCATCACCTGTGGCTTCTGGCTTCATTGCTTTGAGAATGGATGTGTCTGAATCAGCCTCTTGGCCATGTGTGTGGCTGTGACTTAGATTCTCAACACCTGATGAATCTAAAGAATGATCCCATGCGTGCATCCAAAACCATAAGGGCAAAAAATCATTCATTGTGGATGAAGTCTCTTGCCTTCCTCTGTTAGGTTCCTGAACTCCATCTAGTGAGAATAGGGATTCTTTGGGTCAAATGAGTTCTTCAAATCTCTGCAGAGGTGTTTGGGTTTTCGAATAACTTTAAATCACATAAAGAATCTATTCCTGAAATCAGTAGGCCTCAAATTGGAGAAACACAGAAGAATTAACGGCAGGCTTATTTGATCATTGCTGGTTCACAGAAACGGTGTCCAGGCCACCCTGACTTTAGGCAAATGAGGGGAAAACGAGCTGATTTTGGACACTGTCTTGGGCTGCGCCCCTCATGGAAACCTCCACCCAGAGGTTAAGATGATTGACTATATGGAATAAGATGAGGGCCATGTGGGAGTGTTTCGGTTTTAATTTTGGTCATTTGTGTGGCATTGGAAAAAATGACTGGGTCACGTGGGCTTGAACTCTGGTGTGATTCCCCTTAGAGACTGGGTTTTAGAACTGAACTCAGAGAAGCATTGCCATGAATTTTGTTAGGATTTCAAGAGGCCACGCATGAAAGTCGCTCTTGGAAACTGAGACCTAGGCCCCGGGTGGATTTCCACAGAGGCCTGGGAATCTCAGCAAGGATATCACATGATTTTATTCTTAAAGACATGGCAGCCATAGTTGAGAGTCAAAACACACATGGACCTCACATTGTAGACCTCAATGGGCCTGGCGTAATGTGACCTTTTGACCACTCTTTGGAAAGCCTTGCCTGTGAGAGTTCTCCAGAGATTTCATTGAAATGAGCTTCCTCACCATTTAATGTTTGCTGAATGAATTGAAACCCACAGTGCCTCCAACTTCATGCTTGAAAAGTGGCTAGATAAATACCATGAAATTTTTGAAATTTCTATGACCAGGTGGCACTGGAGAAACATTGGATGTCCTGTTGCTGATCATGAGTATACCAGACAGTGCCTTGATTTACGGAGTTTCATGAAAATGGTGTAGAATAGGATGGCAGTAAGTTGGAGCCTGCTGAGTAGTGGGTCTAGAGCAGTGGTGGGGAGGTGTTTGATAAAACATCCGTGGTAGGGCCATGTGGATCTACCATTGGATTCCAAATGGCTTGTAACTGATGTGGTACAGCCAGCAGACCCTTATATGTAAAGGCATCTTGTTATATGCAGAGTTTTCAGAGGAAAATTAAGAATCAGGTTGATATGGACAAGGGGGCAATGGGGCAAGCTGTGAGAGATCGAAGCTTATTTGGTGCATTCTCTAGCAGACCCTGACCCACCACAAGTGACAGAACTCCCTCCACCACTCTGTCCCAGATTAGCTCCTAGTATTTCGTGAAACAAATACCAAACTCACAGTGCAGCAGCAAAAACACCACAAAAAGTGGAGGAGGACCAAATGGCTTTACAGTCCACACGGGGAGAAACTTAGTCCCCAGTGGCCTCAGTTTACCTACAAAGAGTGGATTCAGCACTGCTTCATCTTGTTCATTGGAAAATAAGAAACCATGTCCTCCAGGTCACATAGATGCAGACCCAGCTTTGATGGTCTCACTACAAAGGAAGACAAATCTCCTGAAAACAACATATATTTCAAGTACAGAAGCTCAGAGGCAGTTTCTCAAAAAGTTTTTAGGCCAGCAGAGCTCCATATTTGTGGAGTGTTTACCCTGTCCCTTAGTTTTGCAAACTCCTCTACCACCTCCAAGGTTGTGAACTCCTGAGCATTTTTCATTCCAGATATGTATTCACTGATTTTGTAACTCTTCTCCTCTAATTGTGTCTTACTTGGGGTGAAGGTAATGTCAAGGCATTCTTCTGGATGAGAGCGGGAGGATATTTGTGCAGCATATATTTACATACACATTGGATTCATTTTCCAATTTTCCATTCGAAATGCTGAATTCCTGACACTAAGCCATGCCTAGTAGACTCAGACTATTCATCCTAATATAATGGGGAAAATTAACCCAACACAATAGAAATACAAGCACTTCAGAGGAGACATGTTGTATAGTTGGACTTGACATTTGCATTATATAAGGTAGGAGTTATAAATGTATTCAAATTTTAATGGACATATTCTCCATGTGTTTTTAAACTTAACAAATATGTGAATTCTTGTTTCCCTTTTCTGTAGCCTATTCACACATGTATATATATATATATGCATATATAGAATCCTAGCAGGTATCACACGTACATTTTGTGAGGTGGCTGTCTTAGCAGATACAAATTGTGAGAAGAGTGCACTCCTCCTAAATGCTGTTGGAAATAAAAATTCAACCTATAGGAGACCGTCCTAGTCGAACAACGTTATACATAAAGTCATATTCAGTAAAATAAATATTTTTGCATTTCTGGATGACATATATTTACTGATGAATTTCGATTGGCATTTATATTGGTACTTTTTAATGTCTGTGAGTGTTGTGTGTGTGTGTGTGTGTGTGTGTGTGTGTGTGTGTATAGATATAGATATAGATATACTCTCCAAATTTTTCAAAATATGAAATATATGTGTCTAATATACACTCTCTAAATTCATTCATGTTCATGTATGTGGATTTATAATCAACTTTTCACAAGATTATAATCAGAAATATTCATGCACCTGAAATACATATTTGTTTCCTAGTACTGAAAACTAACTTCAGTGAATGGTGCATACATATCCTAATTATTCTACAGTAACTGACCCAGTCTAACATCAATGCAAGTAGACTCCTATGGGACATGATATGTAATTTGTCATTCATTTGTATTCGACACTGGTACATTATTGTTTCTTCAGTTTTTGCACATCATAGGATATACATTTCACCCACAAGTTCACAAATTAATAGGCATTTGTTTCAACTTTAATCACTTCTTGCTTCAGAACACATGTATTGTCAGGGTTTCTTGACTGGTCTATTCATGAGACTTCTTACCAAACACATTATTTTGAATTTCCATAATCATTTTGAAGCAAAACTCACAAACTCTTCATGATAAAAGAAAACACTAATATTTCCATTAGATAAATAACTGGTTGGAATTAATGATTGTATATCAATATACGATTTCCTTTAATTTTTCAGATATCAGTTCAATGCATTATTTAAAGTTCAAAAAAGTTATATTATTTATTCACAGTATGGTCTATTCATGCTTTTTCTCTATGTTCATACAAACAGGGTACACCTCTTTCTACAACCAATTCTAATTTTACATCTTCAATATATTGCTCAGAGAAATGGTGAAAGAAATACTCATGTCACCTCATTATCACAGTAATATTCTGGACAAAAAATGGAAAGGTCACACTTATGATTGTACCAAAGCCTAAATGGAAAGTGAACATGGATTTCTAAAAACATCCATGTCCAGGTTGCCTAATGCTGTCAATTGTCAATTCTATTGGTGACTACATATTTGTTTTTTCCTAATTTATATATTCAAACTCAACCCTGTTGAAAATGTCTAATTCTATCACTCACTTTATACTTTGCCTCATTTCGTAATGTTTCTATTGATATCGGCTTTTCTACATATTTTCCCCAGTTCAACATACTGACTGACTCTTCATATGTGTTGACATTTACATTCACTCTATAACCGAAAGTCTATTGCTAAAGAACTTTTGGTCCAAATCCTATACTCACTCTTCTTCCTAAACCTACCGACTATCTTCCTAATCCTACTGAATATCCCTTTTTGACTGGATGTTCTCTTCTAAATTCAATCATCCAATTTACAAGGTCCTATGCCATTGTATATCGAATTATCTGAGACAACTTTGCAGAACATAATTCAAAGCTAAGTATCCCAATCAAGGGCAAAACTATTCTGGGCTTCAAATCATACCTTGATTTCTTTTTTCATACTTATATTTCACCTCTATATTCTTGTAAATATTGCATGTTTCCAATACCATTATTCATCGCACAGAATCATTCCTAACCCAAATGAAACCTGTTTTTAACCCCAAGTATACACTGTTCCCTCAATCAATTTACAGAAGAGAAGGGACAGAGTGGTTCTTACAATACAGGAAAGTTGGGGGCCTTCCACCTGATGAGAACCTCAAATGTCCATGCACAAATGATACCTGGAGAAGTTGTAGGCAGGTATGAAGCACCAGAGAGAGCAAAAGTCCTCTTCCATGGAAAAGAACCTGGTCAGGATGAAGGGATGTGTCTGAATCTGCCTCTCTCTTCTTATTTTAGAGATGATGGACCAAACCAGGCATGAGTGGAGAGCTGTTCCCGGGTGCCAATGGTTGATATACATTCTACCTTATGAAAGTGTCACAGGAAGTAGGGGCAACCTCCATCTTATGTTACCCTTGGAAGCAACTGTTTGGACAAAGTGGGTCCCAAGGCAGGGTCCTCATTCAGTTCCAAAGAATGTGACATACCTCATTTCCTTGGTGATGGAACTCTCTGAACTTGGTATCCAAGAAGCCAGGCACCCAGAGGCAGTCCAAGTCCCAGTCCCAGTGGGCTCACTTGTTTGGATTTACCAAGGACAGTCAGTTTTCTTGGTACCTAATGATGTGAGGATGGCCAAATGCCAGGAGAGCTGTGAAGATGGATCTTTCCTGAGAAAACAGGTAGTGTCTAACCACTTTTTCCTGACATCTTCACAGAGTTGGTCAATGAAACAAGATCTGAGAGAAGACAGTCCATTTGGGGGGAACATAGTATGGCCCACCAGTCAGAGGACACTCCGGATAGTCACAGACCTACTTGGGGGAAGGAGGTGCCTTTGTGGGAGTGGGTGTGGGTTTGTTGTTTTGTCTCATGTTCTGAGAATAGATAGGAAAGGCGGATTGTTTGGTTTGGAATGGACAGTTTCTAGTAAGTCATTTGACACGGCGAGTTTTTCTGTTTCTGTGTATCCCCCTGTGTTCGTTGTTGTAGACATTAGAAAAGAGAATGCATTAATGGGTGTGTCCTGTCTAATATAAATCTTCCCATAATTCATCCTGCCCAATATATGAAAGGACTGCAGCTTGTCTTATCGATGTGCAACACCTGCTATCTTTCTAAGTTGTTGTTTTCTTTTTGAATTCTGGACACTTTCCAGAATAGGCTCATGGATTTGTGTCCAAAATATGTACCACCTCCAAGCTCTGTGAAATGGCCATGTACTGGATAGCTGAAGAGAATGGCGAGAATCTCAGAAAACTCAGATATCAGTGTGACCAGGATAGTCTCAGTGCAGAAACCCTGCTTTGGGCCTTTTGCTTACTTATTGTTGTGTTGCACTCAATGTCAGGAAGGTCTTTGCCTCAGGCCACTCCTTTGTGAAGCCTGAAGAAAACAGTTTTCAAATGGAAATGAATGGGCTTCACCTGTGGCTCTTTGCTTAATTGCTTTGGAAAGGGATGTGTCTTTATCAGCCTCTTGGACCTGTGTGTGGCTATGACTTAGATTCACAGAACCTGATGGATCTTAAGAATGATCCCATGTGAGCTTCCAAACCAAAATGGCAAAAATATCATTCATTGTGGATGAAGTCTCTTTCCTTCCTCTGTTAGGTTCCTGCACTCCATCAAATGAGAATAGGGATTCTTTGGGTCAAATGAGTTCTTCAAAGCCCTGCAGAGGTGCTTGTGTTTTCGCATGAATCTAAATCACCTAAAGAATCATTACCTAAAATCAGTAGGCATCAAATTGGAGAAACACAGAAGTATTAACGGCAGGCTTATTTGTTCACTCCTGGTTCACAGAAACGGTTTCCAGGCTACCCTGACTTTAGGCAAATGAGGGGCAAACGAGCTGATTTTGGACACTGTCTTTGGCTGCGCCCCTCATGGAAACCTCCACCCAGAGGTTAAGATGATTGACTATATGGAATAAGATGAGGGCCATGTGGGAGTGTTTTGATTTTAATTTTGGTCATTTTTGTGGCATTGGAAAAAATGACTGGGTCCACGTGGGCTTGAACTCTGGTGTGATTCCCCTTAGAGACTGGGATTTGGAACTGAACTCAGAGAAGCATTGGCATGAATTTTGTTGGGATTTTAAGAGGCCACGCATGAAAGTCGCTCTTGGAAACTGAGACCTAGGCCCCGGTGGATTTCCACAGAGGCCTGGGAATCTCAGCAAGGATATCACATGATTTTATTCTTAAAGAAATGGCAGCCATAGTTTAGAGTCAAAACACATATGGACCTCACATTGTAGACCTCAATGGGCCTGGTCTAATGTGACCTTTTGTTCACTCTTTGGGAAGCCTTGCCTGTGAGGGTTCTCCAGAGATTTCATTGAAATGAGCTTCCTCACAATTTAATGTTTGCTGAATGAATTGAAACCCACTTCATGCTTGAAAAATGGCTAAATAAATACCATGAAATTTTTGAATTTCCAATGACCAGGTGGCACTGGAGAAACATTGGATGTCCTGTTGCTGATCATGAGTATACCAGACAGTGCCTTGATTTACTGAGTTTCATAAAAATGGTGTAGAACAGAGATGCCAGTAAGTTGGAGTCTGCTGAGTAGTGGGTCTAGAGCAGTGGTGGAGAGGTGTTTGATAAAACATCCGTGATAGTGCCATGTGGATCTACCATTGGATTCCAAATGGCTTGTAACTGATATGGTGCAGCCAGCAGACCCTTATATGTAAAGGCATCTTGTTATTGGAGAGTTTTCAGAGGAAAATTAAGAATCAGGATGATATGTACATGGGGTCAATGGGGCAAGCTGTGAGAGATAGAAGCCTAGTTGGTGCATTCTCTTGCAGACCCTGACCCACCACACGTGACAGAACTCCCTCCAGCACTATGTCCCAGTTTAGTTCCTAGTATTTCGGGAAACAAATACCAAACTCACAGTGCAGCAGCAAAAACACCACAAAAAGTGGAGGAGGACCAAATGGCTTCACAGTCCACATGGGGAGACACTTAGTACCCAGTGGTCTCACTTTACCTACAAAGAGAGGATTCAGCACTGCTTCATCTTGTTCATTGGAAAATAAGAAACCATGTCCTCCAGGTCACATAGATGCAGACCCATCTTTGATGGTCTCACTACAAAGGAAGCCAGATCTCCTGAAAACAACATATATTTCAAGTACAGAAGCTCAGAGGCAGTTTCTCAAAAAGTTTTTAGGCCAGCAGAGCTCCATGTTTGTGGAGTGTTTACCCTGTCCCTTAGTTTTGCAAACTCCTCTACCACCTCCAAGGTTGTGAACTCCTGAGCATTTTTCATTCCAGATATGTATTCACTGATTTTGTAACTCTTCTCCTCTAATTGTGTCTTACTTGTTGTTAAGGTAATGTCAAGGCATTCTTCTGGATGAGAGCGGGAGGATATTTGTGCAGCATATATTTACATACACATTGGATTCATTTTCCAATTTTCCATTCGAAATGCTGAATTCCTGACACTAAGCCATACCTAGTAGACTCAGACTATTTATCCTAATACAATGGGGAAAATTAACACAACACAATAGAAATACAAGCACTTCAGAGGAGACATGTTGTATAGTTGGACTTGACATTTGCATTATATAAGGTAGGAGTTATAAATCTAGTCAAATTTTAATGGAAATATTCTCCTTGTGTTTTTAAACTTAACAAATATGTGAATTCTTGTTTCTCTTTTCAGTAGCCTATTCACACATGTATATTTATATGCATATGTAGAATCCTACCAGGTATCACACGTACATTTTTGTGAGATGGCTGTCTTCGCAGATACAAATTGTGAGAAGAGTTCACTCCTCCTAAATCCTGTTGGAAATGAAAATTCAACCTATAGGAGAGCGTCCTAGTAAAACAACATTATACATAAACTCATGTTCAGCAAAATAAATATTTTTGCATCTGTGGATCATATATATTTACTGATCAATTTCGATTGGCATTTATATTGGTATTTTTTAATGTCTGTGAATGTTGTGTGTGTGTGTGTGTGTGTGTGTGTGTGTGTGTGTGTTTGTGGATATAGATATAGATATAGATATAGATATAGATATACTCCCCAAATATTTCAAAATATGAAATATATATGTCTAATATACACTCTCTAAATTCATTCATGTTCATGTATGTGGATTTATAATCAACTTTTCACAAGATTATAATCAGAAATATTCATCCACCTGAAATATATATTTGTTTCCTAGTACTGAAAACTAACTTCAGTGAATGGTGCATACATATCCTAATTATTCTACAGTAACCGACCCAGTATAACATCAATGCAAGTTGACTCCTATGGGACATGATATGTAATTTGTCATTCATTTGTATTCGACACTGGTACATTATTGTTTCTTCAGTTTTTGCAAATCATAGGATATACATTTCATCCACAAGTTCACAAATTAATAGGCATTTGTTTCAACTTTAATCACTTCTTGCTTCAGAACACATGTATTGTCAGGGTTTCTTGAATGGTCTTTTCATGAGACTTCTTTCCAAACACATTTTTTGAATTTCCATAGTCATTTTGAAGCATAACTCACACACTCTTCATGATAAACCAAAACACTAATATTTCGTTTAGATATATAACTGGTTGGAATGAATGATTGTATATCAATATACGATTTCCTTTAATTTTTCAGATATCAGTTCAATTCATTATTTAAAGTTCAAAAAAGTTATATTATTTATTCACAGTATGATCTATTCATGCTTTTTCTCTATGTTCATAGAAACAGGGTACACCTCTTTGTACCCCCGATTCTGATTTTACATCTTCAATATATTGCTTCCAGAAATGGTGAAAGAATTACTCATGTCACCTCATTATCACAGTAATATTCTGGACAAAAAATGGAAAGGTCACACTTATGATTGTACCAAATCCTAAATGGAAAGTGAACATGGGTTTCTAAAAACATCCATGTCCAGGTTGCCTAATGCTGTCAATTGTCAATCCTATTGGTGACTACATTTTTGTTTTTCCTAATTTATATATTCAAACTCAATCCTGTTGAAAATGTCTAATTCTATCACTCACTTTATAATTTGCCTGATTTCTTAATGTTTCTATTGATCTCTGCTTTTCTACATATTTTTCCCAGTTCAACATAGTGACTGACTCTTCATATGTGCTGACATTTACATTCACTCTATAACCGAAAGTCTATTGCTAAAGAACTTCTGGTCCAAATCCTATACTCACTCTTCTTCCTAAACCTACCGACTATCTTCCTAATCCTACTGAATATCCCTTTTTGACTGGGTGCTCTCTTCTAAATTCAATCATCCAATTTACAAGGTCCTATGCCATTGTATATCGAATTATCTGAGACATCTTTGCAGAACATAATTCAAAGCTAAGTATCCCAATCAAGGGCAGAACCCTTATGGGCTTCAAATCATACCTAGATTTCTGTTTTCATACTTATATTTCACATCTATATTTTGTAAGCATTGCAGGTTCCCAATACCATTATTCATTGCACAGAATCATTCGTAACACATATCAAACCTGTTTTTAACCCCAATTATACACTGGTCCCTCAATCATCTTACAGAAGAGCAGGGACAGAGTGGTTCTTACAATACAGGAAAGTTGGGGATATTCCACCTGATGAGAACCTCAAAGGTCCATGCAGAAATGATACCTGGAGAAGTTGTAGGCAGGTATGAAGGACCTGAGAGAGCAAAAGTCATCTTCCAGGGCAAATATCTTGGTCAGAAAGAAGGGATGTGTCTTATTGTAGAGAAGATGGACCAAACCAGGCCTGTGTGGAGAGCTGTTCCTGGGTGCCTATGGTTGATATACCACTCTCCCTTGTGAAAGTGTCACAGGAAGTAGGGGAAGCCTCCATCTCATGGGACCCTTGGAAGCAACAGTTAGGACAATGTGGTTGCCAAGCAAGTGACTCATTCAGTTCCAAAGAAAGTGACATACCTCATTTCCTTGGTGATGGAACTCTCTGAAATTTGTATCCAAGAGGCCAGGCACCCAGAGGCAGTCCCAGTCCCAGTCCCAGTGGGCTCACTTGTTTGGATTTACCAAGGACAGAGTCAGTTTTCTTGGTACCTACTGATGTGAGGATGGCCTAATGCCAAGAGAACTCTGAAGATGGACCTTTCCTGAGAAAGCAGGTAGTGGCTCACCACTTTTTCCTGAAAACTACAAAGAGTTGAACAAGGAAACAAGATCTGAGAGAAGACAGGACATTTCGGGGGAACATAGTATGGCCCCCAGTCAGAGGACACTCCGGATAGTCACAGACCTACTTGGGGGAAGGAGGTGCCTTTGTGGGAGTGGGTGTGGGTTTGAGGTTTTGTCTCATGTTCTGAGAATAGGTAGGAAAGGCTATTTGTTTGGTTTGGAGTGGACAGTTTCTAGTAAGTTGTTTGATCAGGCGAGTGTTTCTGTTTCGGTGTATCCCAATGTGTCCGTTGTTGTAGACATTAAAAAGAGAATGTATTAATGGAGGTGTCCTGTCTAGTATAAATCTTCCCATAATTCATCCTGCCCAATATATGAATGGACTGCAGCTTGTCTTATCGATGTGCAACACCTGCTATCTTTCTACGTTGCTGTTTTCTTCCTGAATTCTAGCCACTCTCCAGAATAGGCTCATGGTTTTGTGTCCAAAATATGTACCACCTCCAAGCTCTGTGACATGGCCATGTACTGGATAGCTGAAGAGGATGGCGAGCATCTCAGAAAACTCAGATATCAGTGTGAACAGGAAAGTCTCAGTGCAGAAACCCTGCTTTGGGCCTTTTGCTGACTTATTGTTGTGTTGCACTGAATGTCAGGAAGGTCTTTGCCTCAGGCCACCCCTTTGTGAAGCCTGAAGAAAACAGTTTTCAAATGGAAATGAATCTGCATCACCTGTGGCTTCTGGCTTAATTGCTTTGGGAAAGGATGTGTCTTAATCAGCCTCTTGGCCATGTGTGTGGCTGTGACATAGATTCTCAGCACCTGATGAATCTAAAAATGATCCCCTGCGTGCATCCAAAACCATAAGGGCAAAAAATCTTTCATTGTGGATGAATTCTCTTGCCTTCCTCTGTTAAAATCCTGAACTCCATAAGTGAGAATAGGGATTCTTTGGGTCAAATGAGTTCTTCAAATCTCTGCAGAGGTGCTTGGGTTTTCGAATAACTTTAAATCACATAAAGAATGTATTCTTGAAATTAGTAGGCCTCAAATTGGAGAAACACAGAAGTATTAACAGCAGGCTTATTTGATCATTCCTGGTTCACAGAAACGGTGTCCAGGCCACCCTGACTTTAGGCAAATGAGGGGCAAACGAGCTGATTTTGGACACTGTCTTGGGCTGCGCCCCTCATGGAAACCTCCAGCCAGAGGTTAAGATGATTGACTATATGGAATAAGATGAGGGCCATGTGGGAGTGTTTCGGTTTTAATTTTGGTCATTTGTGTGACAGTTGGAAGAAATGACTGTGTCCACGTGGGCTTGAACTCTGGTGTGATTCCCCTTAGAGACTGGGTTTTGGAACTGAACTCAGAGAAGCATTGCCATGATTTTTGTTGGGATTTTAAGAGGCCACGCATGAAAGTCGCTCTTGGAAACTGAGACCTAGCCCCGGGTGGATTTCCACAGAGGCCTGGGAAACTCAGCAAGGATATCACATGATTTTATTCTTAAAGAAATGGCAGCCATAGTTGAGAGTCAAAACACACATGGACCTCACATTGTAGACCTCAATGGGCCTGGCCTAATGTGACCTTTTGTCCACTCTTTGGGAAGCCTTGCCTTTTAGAGTTCTCCAGAGATTTCATTGAAATGAGCTTCCTCACCATTTAATGTTTGCTGCATGAATTGAAACCCACAGTGCCTAAAACTTCATGCTTGAAAAATGGCTAGATGAATACCATGAAATTTTTGAAATTCCTATGACCAGGTGGCACTGGAGAAACATTGGATGTCCTGTTGCTGATTATGAGTATACCAGACAGTGCCTTGATTTACAGAGTTTCATGAAAATGGTGTAGAACAGAGATGCCAGTAAGTTGGAGCCTGCTGAGTAGTGGGTCTAGAGCAGTGGTGGGGAGGTGTTTGATAAAACATCCGTGGTAGGGCCATGTGGATCTACCATTGAATTCCAAATGGCTTGTAACTGACATGGTGCAGCCAGCAGACCCTTATATGTAAAGGCATCTTGTTATATGGAGAGTCTTCAGAGGAAAATGAAGAATCAGGTTGATATGGACAAGGGGGCAATGGGCCAAGCTGTGAGAGATAGAAGCCTAATTGGTGCATTCCCTTGCAGACCCTGACCAACCACACGTGACACAACTCCCTCCAGCACTGTATCCCAGTTTAGCTCCTAGTATTTCGTGAAACAAATACCAAACTCACAGTGCAGTAGCAAAAACACCACAAAAAGTGGAGGAGGACCAAATGGCTTCACAGTCCACACGGGGAGACACTTAGTCTCCAGTGGCCTCAGTTTACCTACAAAGAGAGGATTCAGCACTGCTTCATCTAGTTCTTTGGAAAATAAGAAACCATGTCCTTCAGGTCACATAGATGCAGACCCAGCTCTCATAGTCTCACTACAAAGGAAGCCAAATCTCCTGAAAACAACATATATTTCAAGTGCGGAATCTCAGAGGAGTTTCTCAAAAAGTTTTTAGGCCAGCAGAGCTCCATGTTTGTGGAGTGTTTACCCTGTCCCTTAGTTTTGGAAACTTTTCTACCACCTCCAAGGTTGTGAACTCCTGAGCATTTTCCATTCCAGATATGTATTCACTGATTTTGTAACTCTTCTCCTCTAATTGTGTCTTACTTGGGGTGAAGGTGATGTCAAGGCATTCTTTTGGATGAGAGCGAGAGGAAATTGTGCAGCATATATTTACATACGCATTGGATTCATTTTCAAATTTTCCATTCAAAGTACTGAATCCCTGACACTAACCCATACCTGGTAGACTTAGACAGTTCATCCAAATATAATGGGGAAAATTAACCCAACACAATAGAAATACAAGCACTTCAGAGGAGACATGTTGTATAGGTGGACTTGACATTTGTATTATATAAGGTAGGAGTTATAAATCTAGTCAAATTTTAATTGAAATATTCTCCATGTGTTTTTAAACTTGACAAATATGTGAATTCTTGTTTCCCTTTTCTGTAGCCTATTCACACATGTATATTTATATGCATATATAGAATCCTACCAGGTATCACATGTACATTTTTGTGAGGTGGCTGTCTTGGCAGATACAAATTGTGAGAAGAGTTCACTCATCCTAAATGCTGTTGGAAATGAAAATTCAACCTATAGGAGAGCGTCCTAGTACAACAACATTATACATAAACTCATGTTCAGTAAAATAAATATGTTTGCATCTGTGGATGATATATATTTACTGATGAATTTCGATTGGCATTTATATTGGTACTTTTTAATGTCTGTGAGTGTTGTGTGTGTGTGCGTGTGTGTGTGTATATATATATATATATAGATATAGATATATATAGATATATATATATAGATGTAGATATAGATATAGATATACTCTCCAAATTTTTCAAAATATGGAATATATGTGTCTAATATACACTCTCTAAATTCATTCATGTTCATGTATGTGGATTTGTAATAAACTTTTCACAAGATTATAATCAGAAATATTCATCCACTTGAAATACATATTTGTTTCCTAGTACTGAAAACTAACTTCAGTGAATTGTGCATACAAATCCTAATTATTCTACAGTAACTGACCCAGTCTAACATCAATGCAAGTAGACTCCTATGGGACATGATATGTAATTTGTCATTCATTTGTATTCGACACTGCTACATTATTGTTTCCTCAGTTTTTGCACATCATAGGATATACATTTCATCCACAAGTTCACAAATTAATAGGCATTTGTTTCAACTTTAATCACTTCTTGCTTCAGAAAACATGTATTGTCAGGGTTTCTTGAATGGTCTTTTCATGAGACTTCTTTCCAAACACATTGTTTTGAATTTCCATAATCATTTTGAAGCAAAACTCACACACTCTTTATGATAAACCAAAACACTAATATTTCCATTAGATATATAACTGGTTGGAATGAATGATTGTATATCAATATACGACTTCCTTTAATTTTTCAGATATCAGTTCAATTCATTATTTAAAGTTCAAAAAAGTTATATTATTTATTCACAGTATGGTCTATTCATGCTTTTTCTCTATGTTCATAGAAACAGGGTAAACCTCTTTCTACCCCCGATTCTATTTTACATCTTCAATATATTGCTCCCAGAAATGGTGAAAGAAATACTCATGTCACCTCATTATCACAGTAATATTCTGGACAAAAAATGGAAAGGTCACACTTATGATTGTACCAAAGCCTAAATGGAAAGTGAACATGGATTTCTAAAAACATCCATTTCCAGGTTGCCTAATGCTGTCAATTGTCAATCCTATTGGTGACTACATTTTTGTTTTTTCCTAGTTTATATATTCAAACTCAACCCTGTTGAAAATGTCTAATTCTATCACTCACTTTATACTTTCCCTGATTTCCTAATGTTTCTATTGATATCTGCTTTTCTACATATTTTCCCCAGTTCAACATAGTGACTGACTCTTCATATGTGCTGAAATATACATTCACTCTATAACTGAAAGTCTATTGCTAAAGAACTTTTGGTCCAAATCCTATACTCACTCTTCTTCCGAAACCTACTGACTATCTTCCTAATCCTACTGAATATCCCTTTTTGACTAGATGTTCTCTTCTAAATTCAATCATCCAATATACAAGGTCCTATGCCATTGTATATCGAATTATCTGAGACAAATTTGCAGAACATAATTCAAAGTTCAGTATCCCAATCAAGGGCAGAACCCTTCTGGGCTTCAAATCATACCTAGATTTCTGTTTTCATACTTATATTTCACCTCAATATTCCTGTAAATATTTCAGGTTCCCAATACCATTATTCATCGCACAGAGTCATACGTAACCAAAATCAAACCTGTTTTTAAACCCCAGTATACACTGTTCCCTCAATCATTTTACAGAAGAGCAGGGACAGAGTGGTTCTTACAATACAGGAGAGTTGGGGACCTTCCACATGAAGAGAACCTCAAATGTCCATGCACAAATGATACCTGGAGAAGTTGTAAGCAGGTATGAAGCACCTGAGAGAGCAAAAGTCATCTTCCATGGCAAACAACCTGGTCAGGATGAAGGGATGTGTCTGAATAGGCCTCTCTCTTCTTATTGTAGAGAACATGGACCAAACCAGGCCTGGGTGGAGAGCTGTTCCCGGGTGCCAATGGTTGATATACATTCTACCTTATGAAAGTGTCACAGGAAGTAGGGGCAAACTCCATCTTATGTTACCCTTGGAAGCAACTGTTAGGACAAAGTGGTTGCCAAGGCAGTGACCTCATTCAGTTCCAAAGAATGTGAGATACCTCAGTTCCTTGGTGATGGAACTCTCTGAACTTGGTATCCAAGAAGCCAGGCAGACAGAGGCAGTCCCAGTCCCAGTCCCATTGGGCTCACTTGTTTGGATTTACCAAGGACAGAGTCAGTTTTCTTGGTACCTAATGATGTGAGGAAGGCCAAATGCCAGGAGAGCTCTGAAGATGGAGCTTTCCTGAGAAAACAGGTAGTGGCTAACCACTTTTTCCTGACTTCTTCACAGAGTTGTTCAAGGAAACAAGATCGGAGAGAAGACAGGACATTTCGGGGGAACATAGTATGGCCCACCAGTCAGAGGACACCCCAGATAGTCACAGACCTACTTGGGGGAAGGAGGTGCCTTTGTGGGAGTGGGTGTGGGTTTGTTGTTTTGTCTCATGTTCTGAGAATAGATAGGAAAGTAGGTTTGTTTGGTTTGGAGTGGACAGTTTCTAGTAAGTCATTTGACACGGCGAGTGTTTCTGTTTCTGTGTATTCCCCTGTGTCCATTGTTGTAGACATTAGAAAAGAGAATGCATTAATGGATGTGTCCTGTCTAGTATAAATCTTCCCATAATTCATCCTGCCAATATATAAATGGACTGCAGCTTGTCTTATCAATGTGCAACATCTGCTATCTTTCTAAGTTGTTGTTTTCTTCCCGAATTCTGGCCACTCTCCAGAATAGGCTCATGGATTTGTGTCCAAAATGGTACCACCTCCAAGCTCTGTGACATGGCCACGTACTGGATAGCTGAAGAGAATGGCGAGCATCTCAGAAAACTCAGATATCAGTGTGACCAGGAAAGTCTCAGTGCAGAAAACCTGCTTTGGGCCTTTTGCTTACTTATTGTTGTGTTGCACTGAATGTCAGGAAGGTCTTTGCCTCAGGCCACCCCTTTGTGAAGCCTGAAGAAAACAGTTTTCAAATGGAAATGAATGGGCCTCCCCTGTGGCTCTTTCCTTAATTGCTTTGGGAAAGGATGTGTCTTTATCAGACTCTTGGACCTGTGTGTGGCTGTGACTTAGATTCTCAGCACCTGATGGATCTAAGAATGATCACATGTGAGCTTCCAAACCCAAAATGGCAAAAAATATCATTCATTTTGAATGAAGTCTCTTGCTTTCCTCTGTTAGGTTCCTGCACTCCATCAAATGAGAATAGGGATTCTTTGGGTCAAATGAGTTCTTCAAAGCCCTGCAGAGGTGCTTGTGTTTTCGCATGACTCGAAATCACCTAAAGAATCGATACCTAAATTCAGTAGGCCTCAAATTGGAGAAACACAGAAGTATTAACGGCAGGCTTATTTGTTCACTCCTCATTCACAGAAACGGTTTCCAGGCTACCCTGACTTTAGGCAAATGAGGGGCAAACGAGCTGATTTTGGTCACTGTCTTGGGCTGCGCCCCTAATGGAAACCTCAAGCCAGAGGTTAAGATGATTGACTATATGGAATAAGATGAGGGCCATGTGGGAGTGTTTTGGTTTTAATTTTGGTCATTTGTGTGGCATTGGAAAAAATGACTGGGTGTACGTGGGTTTGAAATCTGGTGTCATTCCCCTTAGAGACTGGGTTTTGGAACTGAACTCAGAGAAGCATTGCCATGAATTTTGTTGGGATTTTAAGAGGCCACGCATGAAAGTCACTCTTGGAAACTGAGACCTAGGCCCCGGGTGCATTTCCACAGAGGCCTGGGAAACTCAGCAAGGATATCACATGATTTTATTCTTAAAGAAATGGCAGCCATAGTTGAGAGTCAAAACACACATGGACCTCACATTGTAGACCTCAATGGTCCTGGCCTAATGTGACCTTTTTCCACTCTTTGGGAAGCCTTGCCTGTGAGAGTTCTCCAGAGAATTCATTGAAATGAGCTTCCTCACCATTAAATGTTTGCTGAATGAATGGAAACCCCCATTGCCTCCAACTTCATGCATGAAAAATGGATAGATAAATACCATGAATTTTTTGAAATTCCTATGACCAGGTGGCACTGGAGAAATATTGGATGTCCTGTTACTGTTCATGAGTATACCAGACAGTGCCTTGATTTACTGAGTTTCATGAAAATGGTGTAGAACAGAGATGCCAGTAAGTTGGAGCCTGCTGAGTAGTGGGTCTAGAGCAGTGGTGGGGAGGTGTTTGATAAAACATCCGTGGTAGGGCCATGTGGATCTACCATTGGATTCCAAATGGCTTGTAACTGACATGGTGCAGCCAGCAGACCCTTATATGTAAAGGCATCTTGTTATATGGAGAGTTTTCAGAGGAAATTTAAGAATCAGGTTGATATGGACAAGGGGGCATTGGGGCAAGCTGTGAGAGATAGGAGCCTAGTTGGTGCATTCTCTTGCAGACCCTGACCCACCACACGTGACAGAACTCCCTCCAGCACTGTGTCCCAGGTTAGCTCCTAGTATTTCGTGAAACAAATACCAAACTCACAGTGCAGCAGCAAAAACACCACAAAAATTTGTGGAGGACCTAATGGCTTCACAGTCCACATGGGGAGACACTTAGTCCCCAGTGGCCTCAGTTAACCTACAAAGAGAGGATTCAGCACTGCTTCATCTTGTTCATTGGAAAATAAGAAACCATGTCCTCCAGGTTACATAGATGCAGACCCAGCTTTGATGGTCTCACTACAGAGGAAGCCAAATCTCCTGAAAACAACATATATTTCAAGTGCGGAAGCTCAGAGGCAGTTTCTCAAAAAGTTTTTAGGCCAGGAGAGCTCCATGTTTGTGGAGTGTTTACCCTGTTCCTTAGTTTTGGAAACTACTCTACCACCTCCAAGGTTGTGAACTCCTGAGCATTTTCCATTCCAGATATGTATTCACTGATTTTGTAACTCTTCTCCTCTAATTGTGTCTTACTTGGGGTGAAGGTAATGTCAAGGCATTCTTCTGGATGAGAGCGGGAGGATATTTTTGCAGCATATATTTACATACACATTGGATTCATTTTCCAATTTTCCATTCGAAGTACTGAATCCCTAACACTAACCCATACCGAGTAGACTCAGACTATTCATCCTAATATAATGGGGAAAATTAACCCAACACAAAAGAAATACAAGCACTTCAGAGGAGACATGTTGTATAGTTGGACGTGACATTTGCATTATATTAGTTAGGAGATATAAATCTAGTCAAATTTTAATGGAAATATTCTCCATGTGTTTTTAAACTTAACAAATATGTGAATGCTTGTTTCCCTTTTCTGTAGCCTATTCACACAAGTATATTTATATGCATATATAGAATCCTACCAGGTATCACACGTACATTTTTGTGAGGTGGCTGTCTTGGCAGATACAAATTGTGAGAAGAGTTCACTCCTCCTAAATGCTGTTGGAAATGAAAATTCAACCTATAGGAGAGTGTCCGAGTAGAACAACATAATACATAAACTCATGTTCAATGAGTGTTGTGTGTGTGTGTGTGTGTGTGTGTGTGTAGATATAGATATAGATATAGTCTCCAAATTTTTCAAAATATGAAATATATATGTCTAATATACACTCTCTAAATTCATTCATGTTCATGTATGTGGATTTATAATCCACTTTTCACAAGATTATAATCAGAAATATTCATCCACCTGAAATACATATTTGTTTCCTAGTACTGAAAACTAACTTCAGTGAATGGTGCATACAAATGCTAATTATTCTACAGTAACTGACCGAGCCTAACATCAATGCAAGTAGACTCCTATGGGACATGATATGTAATTTGTCATTCATTTGTATTCGACACTGGTACATTATTGTTTCTTCAGTTTTTGCACATCATAGGATATGCATTTCATCCACAAGTTCACAAATTAATAGGCATTTGTTTCAACTTTAATCACTTCTTGCTTCTGAACACATGTATTCTCAGGGTTTCTTGACTGGTCTTTTCATGAGACTTCTTTCCATACACATTATTTTGAATTTCCATAATCATTTTTAAGCACAACTCACACACTCTTCATGATAAACCAAAACAATTATATTTCCATTAGATATATCACTGGTTGGAATGAATGATTGTATATCAATATACGATTTCCTTTAATTTTTCAGATATCAGTTCAATTCATTATTTAAAGTTCAAAAAAGTTATATTATTTATTCACAGTATGGTCTATTCATGCTTTTTCTCTATGTTCATAGAAACAGGGTGCACCTCTTTGTACCCCGATTCTTATTTTACATCTTCAATATATTGCTCCCAGAAATGGTGAAAGAAATACTCATGTCACCTCATTATCACAGTAATATTCTGGACAAAAAGTGGAAAGGTCACACTTATGATTGTACCAAAACCTAAATGGAAGGTGAACATGGATTTCTAAAAACATCCGTGTCCAGGTTGCCTAATGCTGTCAATTGTCAATCCTATTGGTGACTACATTTTTGTTTTTTCCTAATTTATATATTCAAACCCAACCCTGTTGAAAATGTCCAATTCTATCACTCACTTTATAATTTGCCTGATTTTGTAATGTTTCTATTAATATCTGCTTTTCTACATATTTTCCCCAGTTCAACATAGTGACTTACTCTTCATATGAGCTGACATTTACATTCACTCTATAACCAAAAGTGTATTGCTAAAGAACTTTTGGTCCAAATCCTATACTCACTCTTCTTCCTAAACCTACCGACTATCTTCCTAATCCTACTGAATATCCCTTTTTGACTGGATGTTATCTTCTAAATTCAATCATCCATTGTACAAGATCCTATGCCATTGTATATCGAATTATCTGAGACATCTTTGCAGAACATAATTCAAAGCTAAGTATCCCAATCAAGGGCAAAACCCTTCTGGGCTTCAAATCATACCTAGACTTCTCTTTTCATACTTATATATCACCTCTATATTCTTGTAAATATTGCAGGTTACCAATACCATTATTCATCGCACATAATCGTTCGTAAAACAAATCAAACCTGTTTTTTACCCCAAGTATACACTGTTCCCTCAATCATTTTACAGAAGAGCAGGGACAGAGTGGTTCTTACAATACAGGAAAGTTGGGGACCTTCCACCTAATGAGAACCTCAAATGTCCATGCAAAAATGATACCTGGAGAAGTTGTACGCAGGTATGAAGCAACTGAGAGAGCAAAAGTCATCTTCCATGGCAAACAACCTGGTCAGAATGAAGGGATGTTTCTGAATCTGCATCTCTCTTCTTATTGTAGAGAACATGGACCAAACCAGGCCTGGGTGGAGAGCTGTTCCCGGGTGCCAATGGTTGATATACATTCTACCTTATGAAAGTGTCACAGGAAGTAGGGGCAAACTCCATCTTATGTTACCCTTGGAAGCAACTGTTAGGACAAAGTGGTTGCCAAGGCAGTGACCTCATTCAGTTCCAAAGAATGTGACATACCTCATTTCCTTGGTGATGGAACTCTCTGAACTTGGTATCCAAGAAGCCAGGCAGCCAGAGGCAGTCCCAGTCCCAGTCCCAGTGGGCTCACTTGTTTGGATTTCCCAAAGACAGAGTCAGTTTTCTTGGTACCTAATGATGTGAGAATGGCCAAATGTCAGGAGAGCTCTGAAGGTGGACCATTTCTGAGAAAACAGGTAGTGGCTAACCACTTTTTCCTGACATCTTCAGAGAGTTGGTCAAGGAAACACAATCTGAGAGAAGACAGGCCATTTCGGGGGAACATTGTATGGTCCACCGGTCAGAGGACACTCCGGATAGTCACAGACCTACTTGGGGGAAGGAGGTGCCTTTGTGGGAGTGGGTGTGGGTTTGTTGTTTTGTCTCATGTTCTGAGAATAGATAGGAAAGGCGGTTTGTTTGGTTTGGACTGGACAGTTTCTAGTAAGTCATTTGACACAGCGAGTGTTTCTGTTTCTGTGTATCCCACTGTGTACGTTGTTGTAGACATTAGAAAAGAGAATGCATTAATGGATGTGTCCTGTCTAGTATAAATCTTCCCATAATTCATCCTGCCCAATATATGAATGGACTGCAGCTTGTCTTATCGATGTGCAACACCTGCTCTCTTTCTAAGTTGTTGTTTTCTTCCTGAATTCTGGCCACTCTCCAGAATAGGCTCATGGATTTGTGTCCTAAATATGTACCACCTTCAAGCTCTGTGACATGTCCATGTACTGGATACCTGAAGAGAATGGCGAGCATCTCAGAAAACTCAGATATCAGTGTGACCAGGATAGTCTCAGTGCAGAAACCCTGCTTTGGGCCTTTTGCTTACTTATTGTTGTGTTGCACTGAATGTCAGGAAGGTCTTTGCTCAAGCCACCCCTTTGTGAAGCCTGAAGAAAACAGTTTTCAAATGGAAATGAATGGGCCTCACCTGTGGCTCTTGCTTAATTGCTTTCGAAAGGGATGTGTCTTTATCAGCCTCTTGGACCTGTGTGTGACTGTGACTTAGATTCTCAGCACCTGATGGATCTTAAGAATGATCCCATGTGAGCTTCCAAAACCAAAATGGCAAAAAATATCATTCATTGTGGATGAAGTCTCTTGCCTTCCTCTGTTAGGTTCCTGCACTCCATCAAATGAGAATAGGGATTCTTTGGGTCAAATGAGTTCTTCAAAGCCCTGCAGAGGTGCTTGTGTTTTTGCATGACTCTAAATCGTCTAAAGAATCGATATCTAAAATCAGTAGGCCTCAAATTGGAGGAACACAGAAGTATTAACGGCAGGCTTATTTGTTCACTCCTGGTTCACAGAAACTGTGTCCAGGCTACCCAGACGTTAGGCAAATGAGGGGCAAACGAGCTGATTTTGGACACTGTCTTTGGCTGGGCCCCTCATGGAAACATCCAGCCAGAGGTTAAGATGATTGCCTATATGGAATAAGATGAGGGCCATGTGGGAGTGTTTTGGTTTTAATTTTGGTCATTTGTGTGGCATTGGAAAAAATGACTGCGTACACGTAGGCTTGAACTCTGGTGTGATATCCCTTAGAGACTGGGTTTTGGAACTGAACTCAGAGAAGCATTGCCATGAATTTTGTTGGGATTTTAAGAGGCCAAGCATGAAAGTCGCTCTTGGAAACTGAGACCTAGGCCCCGGGTGGATTTCCACAGAGGCCTGGGAAACTCAGCAAGGATATCACATGATTTTATTCTTAAAGAAATGGCAGCCATAGTTGAGAGTCAAAACACACATGGACCTCACATTGTAGACCTCAATGGGCCTGGCCTAATGTGACCTTTGTCCACTCTTTGGGAAGCCTTGCCTGTGAGAGTTCTCCAGAGAATTCATTGAAATGAGCTTCCTCACCATTTAATGTTTGCTGAATGAATTGAAATCAAAAGTGCCTCCAACTTCATGCTCGAGAAATGGCTAGATAAATACCATGAAATTTTTGAAATTCCTATGACCAGGTGGCACTGGAGAAACATTGGATGTCCTGTTACTGTTCATGAGTATACCAGACAGTGCCTTGATTTACTGAGTTTCATGAAAATGGTGTAGAACAGAGATGCCAGTAAGTTGGAGCCTGTTGAGTAGGGGGTCTAGAGCAGTGGTGAGGAGGTGTTTGATACAACATCCGCGGTAGGGCCATGTGGATCTACCATTGGATTCCAAATGGCTTGTAACTGACATGGTGCAGCCAGCACACCCTTATATGTAAAGGCATCTTGTTATATGGAGAGTTTTCAGAGGAAAATGAAGAATCAGGTTGATATGGACAAGGGGGCAATGGGGCAAGCTGTGAGAGATAGAAGCCTAGTTGGTGCATTCTCTTGCAGACCCTGACCCACGACACATGACACAACTCCCTCCAGCACTGTGTCTCAGTTTAGGTCCTAGTATTTCGTGAAACAAATACCAAACTCATAGTGCAGGAGGAAAAACACCACAAAAATTTGTGGAGGACCTAATGGCTTCACAGTCCACACGGGGAGACACTTAGTCCCCAGTGGCCTCAGATTACCTACAAAGAGAGGATTCAGCACTGCTTCATCTTGTTCATTGGAAAATAAGAAACCATGTCCTCCAGGTCACATAGATGCAGACCCAGCTTTGATGGTCTCACTACAAAGGAAGCCAAATCATCTGAAAACAACATATATTTCAATTGCGGAAGCTCAGACGCAGTTTCTCAAAAAGTTTTTAGGCCAGCAGAGCTCCATGTTTGTGGAGTGTTTACCCTGTCCCTTAATTTTGGAAACTCCTCTACCACCTCAAAGGTTGTGAACTCCTGAGCATTTTCCATTCCAGATATGTATTCACTGATTTTGTAACTCTTCTCCTCTAATTGCGTCTTACTTGGGGTGAAGGTAATATCAAGGCATTGTTCTGGATGAGAGCGGGAGGATATTTGTGCAGCATATAATTACATACACATTGGATTCATTTTCCAATTTTCCATTCAAATACTGAATCCCTGAAACTAACCCATACCTAGTAGACTCAGACTATTCATCCTATTATAATGGGAAAAATTAACCCAACACAATAGAAATACAAGCACTTCAGAGGAGACATGTTGTATAGTTGGACTTGACATTTGCATTATATAAGGTAGGTGTTATAAATCTAGTCAAATTTTAATGGAAATATTCTCCATGTGTTTTTAAATTTAACAAATATGTGAATTCTTGTTTCCCTTTTCTGTAGCCTATTCACACATGTATATTTATATGCATATATAGAATCCTACCAGGTATCACACGTACATTTTTGTGAGGTAGCTGTCTTGGCAGATACAAATTGTGAGAAGAGTTCACTCCTCCTAAAACTGTTTTAAATGAAAATTCAACCTATAGGAGAGCGTCCTAGTAGAACAACATTATACATAAACTCATGTTCAGTAAAATAAATATTTTTGCATCTGTGGATGATATATATTTACTGATGAATTTCTATTGGCATTTATATTGGTACTTTTTAATGTCTGTGAGTGTTGTGTGTGTGTGTGTGTGTGTGTTTGTGTATATAGATATAGATATTGATATAGATATAGATAGATATAGATGTACTCTCCAAATTTTTGAAAATATGGAATATTTTTGTCTTATTTTGCACTTCCTAAATTTTTCATATTCATGAATGTGTATTTATAATCATCTTTTCTCAAGATTATTCTCAGAAACATTCATATACCCTACTAGACTCTGACTACTAATACTAATATAATGGAGATAAATATCATAAAACAGAATAGAAATACAAGCATTTCAGAAGGGACATGGTGTATAGTTGGACTTGCCTTTTGCATGATATAAGGTAGGAGTTATAAATCTATTCAATTTGCTGAAATACTTTTCCATGTGTTATTTTTTTTTGACACAAAACAAAATTTAATCTTCGAAAACTAAATAAAATTGACACATCCTTAACCAAGCTAATGAAGAAAAAAACCCTCAAATTACTAAAATTAAGGATCGTAAAAGAAATTTTACAGAGTACACAACTAAAATACAGAGAATAATTGAAAACTAATTTGAAAATTTATACTCTAATAAATTAAAATACAATGATGACATCAATAAAATTTTAGAGATATACCCAAACTGAATTAGTAGGACATGAACAATTTAAACAAATCAATTTCAAGCAATGAAATAGAAGTTGCTGTCAACAGCCTACCAATCAAGCAAAGCCCAGGAACAGACAGATTCTCAGTCAAGTTCTACAAGACCTTCAAAGAAGCATTCATCACAATACTCCTCAAATTATTCCATAAAATAGAAAAGCATGGAGCTCCTCCAAACTCATTTCATGAGGCTAGTATCACTCACATACCAAAATCAGACAAAGACACATCAAGGAAAGAAAACTTTAGAGCAATATTCCTGACAAACATATATACAAAAATTCTCAATAAAATTCTTTTTTTTTAAGCCAAAGTTAATCAAAAGGGATAAAGAGGGACACTACACACTATTCCATGTGTTTTTAAAGTTAAGAAATATATGAATCCCTGTCTCCCTTTCTCTGTAGCCTATTAAGCACATGTATTTTTATATGCACAAATAGAATCCTACCTGGTTTCACACGTACATTCTTGTGAGGTGACTGACTTGGCAGATACTATTTGTGAGAAGAGATCACTCCTCCTAAATGCTGTTGGTACAGAAAATTCAACCCATGGGTGAGCTTCCTAGATGAACAACATTCTACATACATCCATGTTCAGTAAAATGAATATTTTGGGATATGCGGATGAGTTATTTTTCATGATGAATTTCGATTGACATATATATATTGTGACATTATAATGTGTGTGTGTTTGTGTGTCTATATATATATATATATATATATATATATATATATATATATATATAGTCTCCAGATTTTCCAAAATATGAAATATATGTCTTCTTATACACCGCCTGAATTCATTCATATTCATATATGTGGATTTATAATTAACTTTTAACAAGTTTATTCTCAGAAATATACATCCACTGACATACATATTTGTTTCTTAGTACTGAAAACTAACTTCAGGGAAGGGTTCTTACAAATCCTAATATTTCTAGAGTAACTGACCAAGTTTAACATCAATGCAAATACATTCCTATTTGATATGATGTGTTTGTTAAAGTTCATTTTTATTCAAACTTGGTATGTTATTATTTATTCAGTTTATGGACATCATAAAATATATCCCTTCATTCACAAGTTCACAAATTTATAAATATTTGGTTCACTTTCAATCACTTCCTCCTTTGGAACACATATATTCCTTCATGTTTCTTGACGGGTCTTTTCACTGGACTTCTTTCTAAACACGTTATTTTCGATTGAATAATCATTTTTGAAGCAAAACTCACACACTATTCATGATAAACGGTAACCCTAATAATACCATTAGATATATAACTGGTTGGAATTAATGTACGTATATCAATATATGATTTCCTCTATATTTTCAGATATTAAAACAATCCATTATTTAAATTTGGAACCAGTCATATAATTTTTTCACAGTATGGTCTATTAATGCATCATCTCTATATTCATCAACACAGGGTAAACCTATTAGTATCCCCAGTACTAATTCATATGTTTTCAAAATATTGCTCCCAGAAAAGGTGGAAGAAATACTCATGTCACCTGATCTACATATACATATTATCACAGTAATATTCTGGACACAAAATGCAAAGGTCACCGTTATGATTGCAATAAAGCCTCAATGGAATGTGAACATGGATTCCTAAAAACATCCATGCCCAGTTTGCCTAATGCTCTCAAATGTCAATCCAATTGGTGACTACATTTTTGTTTCTTTTTAAGATTATGTATTCAACCTCAACCCTGTTGAAAATGTCAAATCCTATCACTCACGTTATACTTTGCCTGATTTCCTAATGTCTCTATTGATGTCTGCTTTCCTTCATATTTTTTCCCAGTTCATCATTGTGCCCGACTTTTCACATATGGTGCCATTAATATTCACTATCTAACCGAAACCTATTGCTAAAGAACTTTTGGTCCAAATCCTAGACTCACTCTTCCTCCTAAACCTACTGACTATCTTTCTAATCCTACACACTATCCCTTTTTCACTGGATGTTCTCTTCTACATTCAATCATCTGAGGTACAGGGTCTTATGCCATTGTATATCGATTTAACTGAGACCTCGGTGCAAAACATTACTCAAGCTAAGGATCCCAATCAAGGGCCCAAATCCTTCTGGGCTTAAAATATTACCTAGATTTCTGTTTTCATACTTATATTTTACCTCTATATTCTTTTAAATATCGCTGGTTCCCAATACCATTATTCATCCAGCAGAATGATTCCTAAGCCAAATGGAACATGCTATTAACCCTAACCATACAATGTTCCCTCAATCTCACTTTACAGAAGAGGAGGGATAAAGTTGATATTACAATACAGGAAGTTAGGAGATCTTCCACCTGCTGAGTACCTCAAAATCCATGCAGAAATAATCCCTGGAGAAGATGTTGGCAGCTATGAAAGACCTGAGAGAACAAAAGTCATATTCCATGGCAAACAACATGGTCAGGATGAAAGGATGTGTCTGAGTCATCCTCTCTATTTTTAATGCAGGGAAGATGGACCAAAGCAGGCCTGTGTGGAGAGCTGTTCCCAGGTGACTATGGTTTCTATACCATTCTAACATGTGAATGTATCACAGGAAGTAGGGCAGCCTCCATGTCAGGAGACACTAGGACGCAACAGTTAGGACAAAGTGGTGGCCAAGACAGGGACCTCATTTATTTCCTGAAGCTAGTGACCTCACCTCATTTCCTTGGTGATGGAACTCTCTGAATTTTGTGATCCAGGAAGCCAGGCACCCAAAGCCAGTCCCAGTCCCAGTTGCAGTGGGCTCACTTGTTTGGATTCACTAAGGACAGAGTCAGTCTTTCTTGGTACCTACTGATGTAAGGGTTGCCAAATACCAAGAAAGCTCTGAAGAGGGGTCTTTCCTGAGAGGACAGGAATTGGCTCACCACTGCCTCCTGACAACTTCACAGAGTTGACCAAGGAGACCAGATGTGAGACAGAAAGGCCATTTCTGGGGAACATCATATGGCCTACCAGTCAGAGGACACTCCAGATAGTGACAGACCTACTTGTGGGAAAAAGTTTCATTTGTGGGTGTTGGTTTGTGTTTGTGGTTTTTTTCTCATATTCTGAGAATAGGTAAAAAAGGAGGTTTGTTTGGTTTGGAGTGGACTGTTTCCAGTAAGTCATTTGACAAGGAGACTGTTTCTATGTCTGTGTATCCCACTGTATTTTTCTTTGTAGATATTAGAAAAAAATAGCTCATTGGTTGTGTCCTGTCTAGTAGAAAGCTTCCCAGCATGAATCCTTTCCAATTAATGAATGGACTGAGGCTTGCCTTATCCATGGGCAACACCGGCTATCTACCTAATTTTCCATTTTTTCATGAATTCTGGCCACTCTCAAGATTAGTATCATGTATTTTTGTACAAGATATGTACCACCTCCAAGCTCTGTGACATGGCCATGTACTGGATAGCTGAAGGGAATGGCGAGCATCTCAGAAAACTCATATATCAGAGTAACCAGGAAAGTCTCTGTGGAGAAACCCTGTTAGGGGCCTTTTGATTACCTATTGTTCTGTTGCTCTGAATGTCAGAAAGGTCTTTGCCTCAGGCCACCCCTTTGTGAAGCCTGAAGAAAACAGTTTTAAAATGGAAATGAATGGGCATCACCTGTGGCTCTTTGCTTCATAGCTTTGGAAATGGATGTGTCTGAATCAGCCTCTTGGCCCTGTGTGAGCCTGTGGTTTAGATTTTCAGCACCTGATGAATCTAAAGAAAGATCCCATGTGGGCATCCAAAACCTAAATGGAAAAAAGATCAGTGATTGTGGATGATGCCTCTCGCCTTCCTCTGTAAGATTCCTGACCTCCATCAAGTGAGAATAGGGATCATTTGTGTCAAATAAGTTCTTCAAAGGGCTGCAGAGGGGAGACAATAGGTGCTTGGGTTTTCTTATAACTCCAATTCACACTAAAAATCTATACCCCACAGTCAGTATGCCTCAAATTTGAGAAGTGGAGTAGTATTAACGGCAGGACTATTTGATCACTTCTGTTTCACACTAACGTTGTCCAGGCCACCCTGACTTTAGGCAAATGAGGGGCAAGGGAGTTTATTTTTGACACTGTCTAGGGCTGTGCCCCTCATGGAAACCTCCAGCTAGAGGTTATGATTAGTGTCTATATAAAAGATGAAGAGGGCCGTGTGAGAGTGTTTTGGTTTTAATTGTCATCATTTGTGTAGCAATTGGAAGAGATGCCTGGGTCCACCTGGGCTTGAACTCTGTTGTGATTCCCCTTAGAGACTGAGTTGTGTAACTGACCTCAGAGAAGTATTGCCATGAATTGTGTTGGGATTTCAGGAGGCCACACATGAGATTCACCATTGGAATCTGAGATCTTGGCCCAGGGTGACTTTACACAGAGCACTGGGAATCTAAGCCAGGATATCACAAGATTTTATTCTGAAAGATTCCAGCCATAGTTGAGAGTCAAAACACACATGCAACTCACATTGTAGACCTCAATGGACCTGGCTTCATGAGACCTTTTGCCCACTCTTTGTGAAGCCTTGCCTGTGAGAGTTCACCAGAGCTTTCATTGAAATGAGATTCCTAACCATTTATTGGTTCCTGTATAAATTGAATCCCACAGTGCCTCCAACTTCATTATTGAAAAATATCTAGATATATACCATGAATTTTTTGAAATTACCATGACCAGGTGGCACTGGAGAACATTTGGATGTCCTGTTGCTAATCATGATTGTACCAGACAGTGCCTTAATTGACTGTGTTTCATGAAAATGCTGTAGAACATAGATGCCAGTAAGTTGGAGCCTGCAGACTAGTGGGCATAAAGCAGTGGAGTGTAGGTGTGTGAAAAAACATCAGTTGTGGGTCCACGTGGATCTGGCATTGGCTTAGAAATGACTTGTCACTGACATGGTACATCCAGCAGACCCTTCTATGTAAAGGCATCTTGTTATATGGAGAGGATTCCTGCCAATGATCAGAATAAGGGGGCTATTGTCGAGTTGAAAAGCTATGTGGGATTTAAGCCTCATTGGTGCATTTTACTGCAGACCCTCACCCACCACATATGAGAGTACATCCTCCAGCACTGTGTCCCAGTGGAATTCCTTGTATTTCGTGAAGCCAATACCAAACTCACAGTGCAGCAGTAAGAAACACCACGAAAGTGGAGCATGAACAAATGGCTTTACAGACAACAGGGTTAGATACTTAGACCCCAGTGGCCAAAGTTTACCTACAAATAGAGAATTCAGCACTGCTGCCTCATGTCCACTAGAAAATAAGGAACCATGTAATCCAGGTCACATAGATGGAGACCCAGCATTGATGGTCTCACTACAAAGGAAGCAAAAGCTCCTGACAAAAACATATTTCAACTGCCCAACATCAGAGGCAGTTTCTCAAAAAGTCATTAGGCCAGCAGAGCTCCATGTTTGTGAAGTGTTTACCCTCTCCCTTTTTGTAAACTGTTCTACCTCCTACAAGTTTGTGAAGTTCTGAGCATTTTCCTTTCCACATATGTATTCACAGATTTTCTAACTCTTCTCCACTAATTGTGTCTTATTTGGGGCGAAGGTAATGTCAAAGCATTGTTCTGGCTGAGAGTGGAAAGATTTTTGTGTAGCACATATTTGCATACATATTAGATTCATTTTCCTATTTTCCATTTGAAATACTGAATCCCTGACACTAACCCATACCCTACTAGACTCTGACTACTAAACCTAATATGATGGAGAAAAAGAAACCTAACAGAATAGAAATACAGGCCTTTCATAGGAGGCATGGTGTATACTTGGACTTGCCTTCTGCTTTATCAATGGTATGTGTTATAAATCTAGTCAACTTTTCATTGTAATACTTCTCCATGAGTTTTTAAAGTTAACACATATGTAAATTTCTGTCTCCCTTTCTCTGTAGCCTATTCATCAAATGTATTTTTTTATGCATTTTTAGAATTCTAACTGGTATCACATGTACATTCTTGTGAGATCGCTTATTTTCAAAGATACAAATTGTGAGAAGAGATCGCTCCCTCTAAATACAAATGGAACTGGAATTTCCACCTATGGGTGAATTTCCTAGATGAACAATATTATGTATAAATAAATGTTCAGTAAAATGAATATTTTTGGATACGTGGATGATATATATTTCATGATGAATTTCGAATGGCATATATATTGCTACATTTTAATGTCTGTGTATGTGTGTATCTATCTATTTATCTATCTATCTATATAGATATAGATATCTACTCATAAGATTTTCAAAATATGAAATATATGTGTCTTATTATACACTCCCTAAATAAACTCATGTGTGTGTATGTAGATTTATAATCAACTTTTCACAAAATTATTCTTAGAAATATTCATCCACCTTAAATACATATTTTTTCCTAGTACTGAAAAGTAAATTAAGTGAATGGTGTATACAATTCGTAATATTTCTACAGTGACTGAACCAGTTTCACATCAATGTAAGTAGACACCTATGGGACCATGATGTGTATTTTGAAGTTCATTTTTATTCAGACACTGGTACATTACTATTTCTGCAGTTTATGGACATTATAGGATATATCCTTTCATCCACAATTTCACAAATTTATAGGCATTTGGTTCACTTTCAATCACTTCCTACTTCAGAACACATGTATTCCTCCATGTTTCTTGACTGTTCTTTTCATGAAATTCTTTCCAAACACAGTATTATTGATTTCCATAATCACTTTTGAAGCCAAACTCACACACTCTTCATGATAAACCATAACCCTAATATTACCATTAGATGTATAACTGGTTGGAATGAATGTATGTATATCAATATAAGATTTCCTATATATTTTCAGATATCAATTCAATCCATTATTTAACGTTTGAACCAGTTATATTATTTATTCACAGTATGGTCTATTAAGGCATCATCTCTATATTCGTAGACCGATGGTATACCTATTTGTATCCCCAATACTAATTTTTAAGTCTTTAAAATATTGCTTTCAGAAATGGTGGAAGAAATACTGTAGTCACCTGATATACATATACATTTCATCACAGTAATATTCCTGAAACAAAATGCAAGGGTCACACTTATGATTGTGTCAAAGCCTATATTGAAAGTGAGCATGTATTACTAACAACATCCATGCCCTGATTAACTAATGATCTCAAATACCATTCCTATTGGTGACTACATATTTGTTTCTTCCTAAGATTATATATTGAAACTGAACCCTGTTAAAAATGTCTTATCCTATCACTCACTTTGTACTTTGCCTTATTTCCTAATGTCTCTATTGATATCTGATTTCCTACACATTTTCCCCAGTTTATCACTGTGACTGACTGTTCACATATGCTGACATTTACACTCACTCTCTAATCAAAACTCTATATCTAAAGAACATTTTGTCCAACTCCTCGACTCACTCAAATGGATTCTTCAAAGCCCTGCAGAGGGTAGCCCATAGTTGCTTGAGTTTTCTCATGACCCCAATTCACATAAAGAATCTATACCCCACAGAGAATAGGCCTCAAATTGGAGAAGTAGAGCAGTATTATTGGCAGGCCTATTTGATCACTCCTGCTTCACAGGAAGAGTTTCCATGCCACCCTGACTTTAGGCAAATGAGGGGCATGTGAGCTTATATTGGACACTGTCTTAAGCTGCGCCCTTCATGGAAACCTCCAGCCAGAGGTTATGATGAGTCTCTAAATTGAAGAAGATGAGGGCCATGTGGGTGTTTTGACTCTCAACTATGGCTTCCAAGTCTTTCTGAATAAGAGTCATGTGATATCCTGGCTGAGATTCCAGTGCTCTTTGAAAGCTAAGTCCTGGGCCTAGATCTCAGGTCTCCAAGGGAAACTCTGCATGCGTGGCCTCCTAATTTAGGAGGCCACGCATGAGAGTTTCCCTTGGAGACTGAGATCTAGGCCCAGGATAGCTTTCAAAGAGCACTGGGAATCTCAGCCAGGATATCACATGACTTTATTCAGAAAGACTTGGAAGCCATAGTTGAGAGTCAAAACAAACATGGCCCTCAATTGTAGACCTCAATGGGCCTGGCTTAATGTGACCTTTTGGCCACTCTTTGGGAAGCCTTGCCTCTGAGAGTTCTCCCGAGCTTTAATTGGAATGAGCTTCCTCACCATTTCATGGTTCCCGAATGAATTGAATGCCACAGTGCCTCCAAATTTATCTTTGAAAATTGGCTAGATAAATACCATGAAATTTTTTAAATTCTTATGAACAGGTGGCACTGGAGAACCTTTGGATGTCTATTGCTGATCACGAGTGTACCAGACATTGCATTGATTGACTGGGTTTCATGAAAACGGTGAGAACAGAGATGCCAGAATGTTGAGGCCTGCTGACTAGTTGGCCTAGAGCAGTGGTGGGCAGGTGTATGATAAAACATCTGTCGTTGGGCCATGTGGATCTGCCATTGGCTTCCAAATGCCTTGTGACTGACATGGTGCAGCCAGCAGAACCATACAAGTTAAGGGACCTTATTATATGGAGAGGTTTCAGGGCAATATTCAGAATCAGGTTGATATGGACATGGGTGCAAGCTTTTGGGGATAGAAGCCTGGTTGGTGCATTCTCCTGCAGACCCTCACCCACTACACGTGAGAGTACTCTCTATAGCACTGTGTCCCAGTTTTTCTTTTTGTATTTTGTGAAGCCAATACCAAACTCCCAGTGCAGCAGTAAGAAACACCACGAAAAGTGAAGTATGACCAAATGGCTTCACAGACCACATGGTTAGACACTTAGACCCCAGTGGCCTCAGTTTACCTACAAAGAGAGATTTCAGAACTGCTGCCTCATGTTCTATTGCAAATAAGGAACCATGTCATCCAGGTCACATAGATGCTGACGCAGCTTTGATGGTCTCACTACAAAGGAAGCGAAAGCTCCTGACAACAACAAATATTTCAAGGGCCCAAACTCAGAGGCAGTTTCTCAGAAATTAATCAGGCCACCAGAGCTCCATGTTTGTGAAGTGTTTACCCTTTACCTTACTTTTGGAAATTCCTCTACCACCTCCAAGATTGTGAACTCCTGAGCATTTTCTTTTCCAGATATATATTCACAGATTTTCAAACTCTTCTCCACTAATTGTGTATTACTTGTGGTGAAGGAAATATCAAGGCATTTTTTTGGATGACAGTAGGAAGATTTTTGTCTAACAAATATTCGCATACACATTAGATTCATTTTCCTATTTTCCATTTGAAATACTGAATCCCTGACACTAACCCATACCCTACTAGACTCTGACTACTAATCCTAATATGATGGAGAAAAAGAAACCTAACAGAATAGAAATACAGGCCATTCATAGGTGGCATGGTGTATACTAGGACTTGCCTTCTGCTTTATCAAGTGTATGTGTTATAAATCTAGTCAACTTTTCATTGTAGTACTTCTCCATGAGTTTTTAAAGTTAACACATATGTAAATTTCTGTCTCCTTTTCTCTGTAGCCTATTCATCCCATGTATTTTATTATGCATATTTAGAATCCTACCTGGTATCACACATACATTCTTGTGAGCTCACTGTTTTTGGATGATACAAATTGTGAAAACAGATCACTCCCCCTAAATACTGATGGAACTGAAAATTCAACAAATTGGTGAATTTCCTAGATGAACAACATTATACATAAATCCATGCTCAGTAAAAAGAATATTTTTGGATATGAGGATGATATATATTTCATGATGAATTTTGATTGGCATATATATTGCTACATTTTAATGTCTGTGTTTTTATCTTTATAAATAAATAAATAAATATATATATATATATATATATATATATATATATATATACTCTCCAGATTTTTCACAATATTAAATATATGTGTCTTATTATTCACTCCCTAAATACATTCATATTCATGTATGTGGATTTGTAATCAAATTTGCACAAGATTATTCTCAGAAAAATTCATCCACATAAAATACATATTTATTTTCCAGTACTGAAAACAAACTTCGGTGAATTGTGCTTACAAATCCTAATATTTGCATGGTAACTGACCCAGTTTAACATTAATGCAAGTATAATCCTATGGGACATGATGTGTATTTTGAAGTTCATTTTTATTCAACAGTGGTACATTACTATTTCTTCAGTTGATGGATATCATAGGATATAACTTTTCATCCACAAGTTCACAAATCTGTTGGCATTTGGTTCACTTTCAATTACTTCCTGCTTCAGAACATATGTATTCCTCCATGTTTCTTGACTGTTCTTTTCATGAGATTCTTTCCAAACACATTATTTTCGATTTCCATAATCATTTTTGAAGGAAAGAGGCGCCTTACTTACCCCAGAAAGGTTCGTTGAGGTCTCCTTGTCCTGCGCTGCGTGATTCCCGGCCAATGCACCAAATGTAAGGTTCCGGCGAATGTTGGAGGAAGAGACCATCAAGAAACTGTGGCTCATGCAACAGTAAAAGGCGTTTATTGAGGATCCAATCCAGCATGCTGGGGCTACGTGCTCACTCAAGATGGGAGAGCATCCCAGAGCCCCGAGCAGGGGTTGAGCAGTGCTTAAGTACACTTTTTGCCAGGGCGGGACGTTACATATATTACAGTCTCCTTTAAGAAATCATCATACACCACAGGAAAATCAAACAACAATTCCTAAACATGATTAGTTCATTTATTGGTGGGAACATGTAAGGCGGGAGTGATAGGTCAGTTCTAAAGCGGGGTACACATTCAAAATGATTGGTTTAGGCCCTGCAATGCCTCTGTGCCAGGCCTCACAGGGTCCTAGGTTATTAAAAAACCAGGCGGTCAGGGGGAATATTTACTGGGTACTCCGGGAATTGTCCTACAAGCTACAGGAATTTCAGGCTTTGCGTGTAGCATAGGAACTTAACAATACCTGGTCCTTTACATTTTAACACAAGCCTTGATGCTTAAAAACTTTACAACACCCGGTCTTTTACACTTTAACTTTTACACTTTAATTTCAATTTCTTTTACCCTTACAGATCACTCCTGGTGCACAAGAAGGGTGTCCAAGCCACCCTGACTTTAGGCAAATGAGGGCCAAGGGAGCTTATTTTGGACACTGTCTTGGGCTGTGCCCCTCATGGAAACCTCCAGCCAGATGTTATGATGAGTGCCTTTATGGAAGAAGAGGAGGGCAATGTGGGATTGTTTTGGTATTAATTGTGGTCATTTGTGTGACGGTTGGAAGAGATGACAGGGTCCACCTGGGCTTGAAGTCTGGTGTGAATCCCCTTAGAGACTGAGTTCTGGAACTGACCTCAGAAAAGTATTGCATGAATTGTGTTGAAATTTTAGGAGGCCACGCATGAGAGTCGCTCTTATAAACTGAGATCAAGGCCCAGGGTGGCTTTCCACAGAGCACTGGGAATATCAGCCAAGATATCCCATGATTTTATTCTTAAAGACTTGGTAGCCATAGTTGAGAGTCAAAACACACATGGAACTCACAACGTATAACTCAATGGGCCTGACTATATTTGACCTTTTGGCCACTCTTTGGGAAGCCTTGCCTTGCCTATGAGAGTTCTCCAGAGTTTCATTGAAATGAGCTTCCTCAACATTTAGTGGTTCTTGAAACCCACAGTGCCTCCAACTTCATCCTTGAAAAATGGCTAGATAAATACCATGAAATTTTTGAAAATCCCATGACCAGGTGGAACTGGAGAATCTTTGGGTGTCCTGTTGCTGATCATGAGTATACTAGAGGGTGCCTTGATTGACTGGGTTTCATAAAAATAATGTAGAAAAAAGATGCCAGTAAGTTGGAGCCTGCTGAGTAGTGGGCCTAGAGCAGCGGTGGGCAGGTGTGCAGGTGTGTGATAAAACATCTGTGGTAGGTCCATGTGGTTTGGCCATTGGCTACCAAATGGCTTGTGAAGGACATGGTGCAGCCAGCAGACCCTTATTTGTAAAGGCATTTTGATATATGGAGAGGTTTCAGGGCAATTTTCAGAATCAGGTTGACATGGTCAATGGTGCAAGCTATGTGGGAAAGAAGCCTGGTTGGTGCATTCTCCTGCAGACCGTGACCCACCACAGTGACAGAACTCTCTCCAGCACTGTGTCCCAGTTGAAATTGTTGTATTTCGTGAAGCAAATACCAAAGTCCCAGTGTAGCAGCAAGAACCACAACAGAAAGTGGAAGAGGACCAAATGGCTTCACAGTCCACACGGGGTGACACTTAGCCCCCAGTGGCCACAGTTTACCTACAAAGAGAGAATTCAGCACTGCTGCCTCAGGTTCATTGGAAAATAAGAAACCATGTCCTCCAGGTCACATAGATGCAGACCCAGCTTTGATGGGCTCACTATAAAGGGAGCTAAAGCTCCTGACAACAACATATATTTCAAGTGCCCAACCTCAGAGGCAGTTTCTCAAAAAGTATTTAGGCCAGCAGAGCTCCATGTTTGTGGAGTGTTTACCATGTCCCTTACTTATGGAAACTGCTCTATCACCTCCAAGGTTGGGAACTCCTGAGCGTATTCCATTCCAGATATGTATTCACGTATTTTCTAACTCTTCTCCTCTAATTGTGTCTTACTTGTGGCAAAGGTAATGTGTTTTTAAAGTTAATGAATAAGTGAATTCCTGTATCCCTTTCTCTGTAGCCTATTCAGCACATGTATTTTTATATGCACATATAGAATCCTACCTGGTATCACATATACATTCTTGTGAGGTGGCTGACTTGGCAGATACAAATTATGAGAAGAGATCACTCCTGCTAAATGCTGTTGGATCTTAAAATTCAACCTATGGGTGACCTTCCTAGTTGAACAACATTATTCATAAATCCATGTTCATTAAAATTAATATTTCGGGATCTATGGATGATATATATTTCACCATGAATTTCGATTGGCATATATATTGCCACTTTATAATGTCTGTGTGTGTTTTGTATATATATATATATATATATATATATATATATATATATATATATATATACTCTCCAGATTTTTCACAATATGAAATATATGTGTCTTATTATTCACTCCCTAAATACATTCATATTCATGTATGTGGATTTGTAATCAACTTTCTCAGAAATATTCATCCACCTGAAATACTTATTTGTTTCCTAGTACTGAAAACAAACTTCAGTGAAAGGTGCATACAAATCCTAATATTTCTACAGTAAGTTACCAAGTTTAACATCAATGCAAGTAGATTCCTATGGGACATGATGTGCATTTTGACGTTCATTTTTATTTAAAACTGGTACAGTACTATTTCTTCAGTTTATGCACATCCATGGATAAATTTTTCACCCAAAATTTCAAAATTAAATACATTTGTTTCACTTTCAATCACTTCCTGCTTCCGAACACATGTAGTCCTCCAGGTTTTTCGACTGGTCGTTTCATGAGACTTCTTAACAAACACATTATTTTCGATTTCCATAATCACTTTTGAAGGAAAACTCACACACCCTCTTCATGATAAACCTTAAACCTAATATTACCATTAGACTTATAATTGGTTGTAATGAATGTATGTATACCAATATCAATATAAGATTTCCTGTATATTTTCAGATATCAATTTATTCTAATTCCAATTTCTAAAGTTGGATCCAGTTATATTATTTATTCACAGTACGATCTATTCATGCATCATCTCTATATTCATTGACACAGGGTACACCTATTTGTATACCCAATACTAATTTATGGCTTTTAAAAATATTGCTTCCCATAATGGTGGAAGGAATACTCATGTCACCTGATCTACATATACATTTTATCACAGTAATATTCTGGACAAAAATGCAAAGGTCACACTTATGATTGTACCAAACCCTAAATTGAAAGTGAGTATATATTACTAAAAACATCCTTGTCCAGGATGCCTAATTCTCCCAAGTGTCAATATTGTTGGGGACTATATATTTGTTTCTTCCTATGATTATATATTCAACCTCAACTCTGTTGAAAATGTCTAATCCTATCACGCATTTTATAATTTGTCTGATTTCCTAATGTCTCTATTGAGACCTGCTTTCCTACATATTTTCCCCAGTTCATCATTGTGACTGACTCTTCACATGTGCTGACATTTACATTCACTCTCTAAACGAAACCCTATTGCTAAAAAACTATTGGTCCAACTCGAAGACTCACTCTTCTTCCTAAACCTACTATCTTCCAAATCCTACCGACTATCCATTTTTGACTGGATGTTCTCTTCGACATTCAGGCATCTGAGGTGCAAGGTTTTATTCCATTGTGTATAGATTTATCTGAGACTAAAATGCAGAATGTAATTCAAAGCTAAATATCCCAAAGAAGGGCCCAATGCCCTTTCTGGCTTCAAATCGTAACTAGATTTATGTTTTCATACTTATATTTCAAATATATATTCTTATAAATTTTGCAGGTTCCCAATACCATTATTCATCCAGCAGAATGATTCCTAACACAAGTCAAATATGTTATTGACCCTAACCATACACTGTTCCCTCATTCTAAATTTACAGAGAGGAGGGACAGAGTTGGTCTTACAATACAGGAAAGTAGGGGATCTTCCACCTGCTGAGAACCTCAAAGTTCCATGCAGAAATGTTGACTGAAGAAGATGTAGGCAGCTATGAAGGACCTGAGAGAACAAAAGTCATGTTCAATGGCAAACAACCTGTTCAGGATGAAGGGTTCTGTCTGAATCAGCCTCTCACATCTAAATTTAGAGAAGATTGACCAAACCAGGCCTGTGTGGGTAGCTGTTTCTGGGTGCCTATGGTTGTATACCATTCTAAATTGTGAACGTGTCACAGGAAGTAGGGGCAGCCTCCTTCTCATGTGACACTTGGAAGCCACTGGTAGGACAAAGTGGTTGCCAAGGCAGTGACCTCATTCAGTTCCTAAAGGAAGTGACCTCACCTCACTTCCTTGGTGATGGAAATCTCTGAACGTGGGATTCATGAAGCCAGGCACCCAGAGCCAGTCCCAGTCCCAGTCCCAGTGGTCTCACTTGTTTGGATTTACCAAGGACAGTGTCAGTCTTTCTTGGTACCTACTAATGTGAGGATGGCCAAATGCCAGGAAAGCTCTAAAGAGGGGTCATTCCTGAGAAAGCAGGTAGTTGCTCACCTCTGGGTCCTGACACCTGCACAGAGTTGGCCAAGGAGACCAGATCTGAGACAGATCAGGCCATTCCATGGGAATATAGTATGGCTCACCAGTCAGAGGACACTCCGGATAGTCACAGAACTTCTTGGGGGAAGGAGGTGCCTTTGTGGGTGTGGGGGTGGGTTTCTGGTTTTGTCTCATGTTCAGAGAATAGGTAGGCAAGGCGCTTTTTTTGGTGTGGAATGAACTGTTTCTAGTAAGTCATTTGACAAGGCGAGTGTTTCTATGTCTGTCTATCACACTGTGTCCGTGGTTGCAGATATTAGAAAAGAAAATGCATCAATGGATGTGTCCTGTCTAGTAGAAAGCTTCCCAGCATTCATCCTGTCCAATTTATGAATGGATTTCAGATTGCCTTTTCGATGGATAACACCTGCAATCTTCCTAAGTTTCAGTTTTCTTCTGGACTTCTGCCCCTCTCCAGAATAGGCTCATGGTTTTATGTCTAAGGTATGTACCACTTCCAAGCTCTGTGCCATGACCATGTACTGGATAGCTCAAAGGAATGGCGAGCATCTCTGAAAAATCAGATATTAGTGTGACCATTAAATCTCAGTGGAGAAACCCTGCATTGGGCCTTTTGCTTACCTATTGTTCTGTTGCCCTGAATGTCAGGAAGTTCTTTGCCTCAGGCCACCCCTTTGTGAAGCCTGAAGAAAATAGTTTTCAAATGGAAATGAATGGGCAACACCTGTGGCTCTTTGCTTAATTGCTTTGGAAAGGGATGTGTCTGAATCAGCCTCTTGGCCCTGTGTTAGGCTGTAGCTTAGATTCTCAGCACCTGATGGATCTAAAGAAAGATCCCATGGGTGCATTAAAAACCAAAATGGCCAAAAGAGCAGTCATTGTTTATGAAGACTCTTGCCTTCCTCTCTAAGGTTCCTGACATCCATCAAGTGAGAATAGGGATCCTTTGTTTCAAAAGAGTTCTTCAAAGCCCTGCAGAGGCTATCCCATAGGTGCTTGAGTTTTCTCATGACCCCAATTTACATGAAGAATCTAAACCCTACAGTCAGTAGGCCTCAAATTGGAGAAGCCAAGCTGTATTAACGGCAGGCCGATTTGATCACTCCTGTTTCACAGTCAGGATTTCCAGGCCACACTGACTTTAGGCAAATGAGGGGCAAGGGAGGTTATTTTGGACACTGTCCTGTCCTGCGCCCCTCATGGAAACCTCCATCCAGAGGTTATGATGAGTGTCTATATGGAAGAAGAAAAGGGTTATGTGGGAGCGTTTTGTTTGGAATTGTGGTAATTTGTGTGGCACTTAGAAGAAAAGACTGGGTCCACCTGGGCTTGAACTCTGTTGTGATTCCTCTTAGAGAATGAATTCTGGAACTGACCTCAGAGAAGTATTTTCATGAATTGTGTTTGGTTTTTACTAGGCCATGCATGAGAGTCGCCCTTGGAACCTGAGATCTAGGTGCAGGGTGGCTTTCCCCAGAGCACTGGGAATCTCAGCCAGGATATCACATGATTTTATTCTGAAAGACTTTGCAGCCACAGTTGAGAGTCAAAACACACATGGACCTCACATTGTAGACCTCAATGGGCCTGGCTTCATGTGACCTTTTGGCCACACTTTGGGAAGTCTTGCCTGTGAGTGTTCTCTAGAGCTTTCATTGAAATGAGCTTCCTCAACATTTAATGGTTCCTGAATAAATTGAAACCCAAAGAGCCTCCAACTTCATCCTCGACAAATGGCTTGATAAATACCATGAAATTTTTGAAATTCCCATGACCAGGTGGCACTGGAGAACTTTTGGATATCCTGTTGCTGACCATCAGTGTACCAGACAGTGCCTTGACTGACTTTGTTTCATGAAAATTGTGTAGAACAGTGATGCCAGTAAGTTGGAGCCTGCTCATTAGTGGGCCTAGAGCAGTGGTGTGAAGGTGTGTGATAAAACATGTGTGGTGGGGCCATGTTGATCTGCCATTGGCTTGCAAATGCCTTGTGACTAACAGGGTACAGCAAGCAGACCCTTATATGTAAAGGCATCTTGTTATATGGATAGGTTTATGGGCAATGTTCAGAATCAGGTTGGCTACCTGGTACCACACGTACATTCTTGTGAGGTGGCTGACTTGGCAGATACAAATTGAGAGAAAAGATCACTCCTACTAAACCCCATTGAAACTGAATATTCAACATATGGGTGAGCTTTCTAGTTGAACAACATTATACATAAATCCATGTTCAGTAAAATGAATATTTTTAGATCTGTGGATAATATATATTATATGATGAATTTTGATTGACATATATATTGCTACTTTTTTGTCTGTGTGTGTTTTGTGTGTGTGTGTATATATATATATATATATATATATATATATATATATATATATATATATATACACACTCTCCAGATATTTCAAAAAATGAAATATATGTGTCTCATATACACTCCCTAAATTCATTCATGTTCATGTATCTGGATTTATAATCAACTATTCACAAGATTATTCTCAGAAATATTCATGCACCTGAAATTTGCCTAATGCTCTCAAATATCAATCCTATTGGTGTCTACATATTTGTTTTTTTCCTAAGATTATATATTCAAACTCAATCCTTTTCAAAATATCTAGTCCTGTCACTCACTTTATAATTTCCCTGATTTCATAATGTCTCTAATGATATCTGCTTTCCTACATATTTTCCCCAGTTCATCATTGTGACTGACTCTTCAACTGTGCTCACATTTACATTCACTCTCTAACTGAAACCGTATTGCTAAAGAACTTTTGTTCTAAATTCTATACTCACTCTTCTTCCTAAACCTACTGACTATCTTCCTAATCCTACCAACTATACCTTTTTCACTGGATGTTCTCTTCTATATTCAATCATCCAAGTAAATGTCGGGCAAGCTTCGGAGAAGGAGACGACCAACAGAGTACTCATGATACAGCAAAAGGTTTATTGGGTTTCCAGCATGCTGGGGCTCAGAGCTCACTTTAATAGAGCAGATAGCCCTGAGAATAGCTTAAGTAGAGTTTGTATACTTTCCCCGGAGAAGGCAGGGAGGGAAGTTTATTGATGGGTCACGACGAGTGGGCAGTTTGCATGCAACTGGGTGAGGGAGTACATTCTGTAGTTTGGCAGTTGGGGACAGCACATTTTGGGAACAAGTTTTGCAAGCATTTCTCAAGATTTCAACAGTTTTTTGTTAAGCATAGGGAAATACAGGAAGTGACAAGTACTTATTTTATTAACCTTTCATTCCTCACTTCTTTTTCTGGCTACTTTTAATCATAAAAATTATCATTGGGGGGTTTCACATTCTATGTCTCCTAGTGGGGTATTACCATAAGTTTAACTCGTCCAATTTGAGCCTGGAGAAAAGAAATTACACGGTTGAGAAAACAGGATTTTATAGTTATCAATAATATGAGGATTATTATTGGACCGGCCAGGGTTGATAAAAACGTAGTTAACCAGGGGAACTGTGTGAACCAAGACTCAAACAACCCTTTTTGGGTCTCTCTCTCTCTCTTGTTGATGCTCTTTAATGTGTCTTTTTAATTTACTCATAGATTTTATTACAACTCCAGTATGTTCGGCATAAAAACAACATTCTTCCCTCAATGCAGCACAAAGGCCCCCTTCTTTAATGAAGAGGAGGTCCAAACCTCAACTGTTCTGTAAAACAACTTCAGAGAGAGATGTTAAAGTTTCATGCAAAGCTCTGATGGTGGTTTCTAATATCTTAGTTTTGGTCTATTGCTGCTTCTAATTGGGTCATTTATTGTGTCACATGGACAAGGGCAGTGGTTCCTGGGCCCACCAGTGCAGCAAATACTATTCCTAATATGATGGCTAAAGTGAGGGATATATGCTCCCAGTGGAACCTGGTTGTATGTCCCCCTATTTGATCTTCAAATGAACCTGCTTCATAATAGAGCACTCTGGGAAACATCTGCACCATTACACGATTAATCACATCTGTTGACCATTTCATGAAAACATAAACAAGGTTTAAGTATATAGAATTATTCTGTTGTAAGGACGGACAAGGCAAGGCACCTAAGATAGCACTAAAGACAGGGAAACAGTCCTATTTGGTTGCTACCGGATTCAGAGGGCATTGCTTCTGTTGAAATCAATTAATCCCCTGAAACTCAAGTTTAGGTAGTTTCAGAATTTTGTACCAAACATGTAAGGGAAGGTGCTCAGAAGCTCACAGTCTGCAGAAGTTCAAAAACGCAGTATTTGTTCCTGTTTTTCCCCTGTTCTGGGCAAGTTAACTTTTAAAGGACACCTGGGAGGGGGAGAGCTTTTTCTTCCCTTTCTTATTTTACCCTTGCCAGCTGTTACCATGGAGACCAGTTGGTAACTTCTTTATCTTAGAAATGTAGCCATCTCTGTGAATCCCCAGCTCAAGGACAGAGGCCTTGTTCACATATTTTGTGAAAAACTTGTAAAAGGGTGTCTACCTGAGAAGTGCTGATTTTTTTAGCCACTGGCCAAGTAGAACAGGGCAACACGAAAAGAGGAAGTTTATCTACATTGAACTCTTTTATTGGGACTCTTTTGCTGAAAGTCCTAAAGTCAGCCATGGTGAAGACTTCTGGAGAAGGTCAGTTAAGACTTTTCTGTGGGCCTAGTGCAGAGGGGGAAGACGGGGAAGGTGGGCTGAGATCAGCTCCGTGGATCTGAGAATGAGGAAGGAGAGATGTAAAAGAATAATGGGAAACGGGTTTGAGATTTTCCTAGCAACAAAAACTTGAGCAGTAGAACAGGTAGAGCAGAGAGGATGATGGGAGTGAGTATCTCAAAACGCATATGAGGGACGTTTAATTATTAGTAAACTGTT